>NC_069072.1:120663263-121288263 GCF_025698485.1 Gossypium arboreum | reverse complement strand
AGATTTTGTTAACTGAAGTTTCAAGACCAGTATTGCAACGGAAAAATTTGATGTTTTACCTCGATTGAAAATCCATAAACTGCCACTTAAAACTTAACCGATTATTACAAAAAAATATAGTCTTGATAATTATTGTCCATGCACGAAAATGCTAAAACTAACTCAAAACCAAAGACCTATACTACAATTCACTTAAACTTTATTTACAAATTCAGTTGAACCTTAATGATTGTATGTTACGAAAAACTTTCTTAAAAAAAAATCGAGACGTGAAACTCTGAGACCTCCAATTTTGTTGAGTCGAAAACCTAACCTAGAGGATTACCTGAAAAGGTTAAACTAAGGGTGTGAGCTGCAAAGCTCTTTGTGAGTCAAAAACAAATGTAAATAATCAGATTCGATCAGTCAATCAAACATACAGAAATCTCAAATAAGTCATGATAACTAAACACATCGAACAAACGCACTTCAATACACGAATGTTACAACATCCATAAATGTAAAACATACTCGAGTATATGACAAATGCAAGAAATCCCACCCAACCATCCAATCACACCAAAAAGGGTACACTAGACCCATCTATCCACTACACACCAATTTGGTTATGGTGGATCCATCTAACCGATACACCTTAAAGTGGTCATATGCCGCTACAATGTTATGTAGTCAAGCTACTAACATTATTGCAGATTTACCACGAAATTAAATAAATGCAGTTTAACTGACCAGTCGAATTTCCTTCTCTTCATAACTAAATCTCAACCATAAAACATATGCAAAACACTTAATACATACAAATATACCGAATCAGACATGTTCATATTTAGTTTCCAGTATTTCACTATAACACCCCTCACCAGTATTCAATGCCGGAATATGGTTACAGAGCATTACTAAACTTATAGTACAATTAAACATACAATTCACATACATTTTCAAATTTCAAGTAATTAACATTCAACATCATTCACATTGTCCCTAATACGAGCCTATGAGGCCTAAAACATGCATTAGGAGTGGTTTGGGACTAAATCGATAACTCAGAAATTTTTTTTGGAACACTTAGAAAATTTTGCAAAATATAAGGGACAGATGCCCGTGTGGCCTGGCCGTGCACACGGCCAAAGAAACACCCATGTCACAGGCCATGTGGACATTTAAAATGGGATCACATGGCCATGTCCCAACATGTGTCGTACCCCGTGTAACTCCTTGACTTGAGTCACACGGCCAACCACACGCCCGTGTGACTAGCCCGTGTGCCCTTCGAAATGGCCTCACACGCCCGTGTACTAGGTTGTGCCAAACCTGTAGGGTATATTGACTTATGCCACATGGCCAAGTCACACGCCTGTGTGTTAAGCTGTGTGGAGCATATTGACTTGATTTCTAATTCAACACCAGCAGACACACGGCCGTGTAACCTGACTGTGCGTCACACACGGTTGAAACACACGCCCGTGTGGACAAAAATAGGCTATTTACCAAGCCATCAAGTTTGCATACACCTACACCAAACCAATTGGCACATAACAAGGCATAAATAGGCATTCAACCAACCTTAACCAAGCATAAATACCATTTCAATACCAACATATACAAGGCACACAATTACCACAATGTGCCATTCAATTTCACACCAAAACTCACAATCTCAAATCATCAATAAAACCGCATTCATATAAACATCATCTTACCTAAAATCACAAATATTTAATATTCCAACTACCAATTCACAACAAGCATATAAATGGCAATTTTACTTAATATTTCAAAAGGCCCTTTTCACATATATACAACCATCACCAAACATACCAAAATAAACCAAATCTCATGGCTACACATAACAATCCACATAACATTTACAAGCCAAATCAAATGGCTAAATTCATTACTATCATATATACCAAAATGACCAAAGCTCCTATACATGCCATACAACCAAAAACATAGATTCAAAAGTACCAAAATGATAGCTTGATAGTGTGATGATGTCTCCGATGATTCCAAAATCCGAGCTAGCTTTGATTTCACTATAAAACACGAAAAAGAAATAAACAATGTAAGCTATAAAGCTTAGTAAGCTCGTATGAAATAATAAGCAAAGCTCACCATTCAATTACCATTCAAAATATGAAAATAACATACTATAAAACAATTTACCACAACGTTGACATACATTCAATCACATAATTAACCATAAACTCACAACTTCCATAGATTCGATGTTTATGTAGTTTCCATACATACCTGTACTGATACGTGTCTATTTCTCACCATTTCATATCTTTGATATACCCGTTGAAGCATTCGAAATACTAATGGATACCTGAGAAACTCGCACCCTAGGTGCGACATATATTTTAGAAGCTATCTCAATCTCATATCAGATATAATGCTCACTTTCAAGCTATCAACGGGTCTGCTCACATAAGCTAACAGTCATGACGAAACTACACAGTTCCGCTCACACAAGCTGACAAGTATCCACAGCACATGCCAGATAACTCAGCCACCAATAGGATGTACAGACCAGCACGCAAATCACATAATCCCTAATGACATGTCATTCGTATCCTAATCTATTCCTAAGGTTCAACCGGGATTTCTTAATGCTGAATCTTCGTCGATTATATCTGCAAGGCCGTATACATAAATAATTCAATAATAAAGCATTTAAAGCACAATTATATTAATGCTTATTAACATACGAACTTACTTCGATCGCTAAAATGACGGAATGGATCAACTAGTCCAAAACCTTATTTTTACCCCAATCTAAATCCGTATTTCACTTTTCTTGATCTAAATGTAATCAAAATTAACTTATTTAATTATTATTCTACTCAATTTAATCCAAAATACACATTAAGGAAACTTTACACTTTTGCCCCTAATACTTCAACATTTTTACAATTTAGTCCTTATCTCATAAAAATACAAATTCATGCAGTTCAACCTATACCCATGCTAGCCAAATTTCAATTAAGTCCCTAGAAGCCCATATTTTTCATTTATTTCACAATTTAACCACAAAATTACAACATTTCTCAATTAAATCCCTAAATGACAATTTTGTAAAAAATCACTTAACAAATGTTGTTTATCTAACAACAACTATACATTTTCTATCATTAAACATCAAAAGACACCTATATTCATCAATGAAAAAACCCTAAACCTTTAACAAATTTTCAAATTAGTCCCTGGGCTAGCTAGATTAAGCTGCAAGGATCTCAAAAACATAGAAATCATTAAAAACGGGACATAATACATACCTATTTAGAGAGACTAGGGTTGCCAAATGCTTCAAGCTATTTTAATGGCTTCTCAACCTTCAATTTCAGTGCTGTTATTCCTTTTAGAAGATGATACCTTATTTTACTTATTTTAATTTTAAGTTATTTGGTTTATTACTAAATTAACCTTAACATATAACCACTAATAACATCCTTTTTATGTCCAAGAATGTCCACTCATATTATCAATGGTCTAATTACAACATAAGGACTTCTTCTTTCAAGTGCTGTAGCTATTATACCCTTTTAGCTAATAGAACACAAGTTTTACATTTTACGAGATTTAGTCTTTTTTATTAAATTAAACACTTAAACGATAAAATTTCTTAACAAAATTTTCACACAATCATATTACCATGTTGTAGACATTAAAATAATAATAAAATATTTATTTCAACCTCGAATTTGTGATCCTGAAACCACTGTTCCGATTCGACTAAAAATAGTTTGTTGCATCCACAACATACTCGTAATTAACCTAAATTAGCAGAGTCAACAACATACATAGATCCTGATTAACACATCTAGTCATAATGGCAACCTGTACGAATAATAAAAATTAAAACACATGTATTTATATATAAGTGTCCAACAGAAATACATTCTTCACAATCATTCAAACAATTAGTATTCGTGTCCTAATCACTCATAAAAAGGCTTAAACATTTAAGGGATCATTCAGGGACTAAAACAAATTAATTTACAAAAAAGTGGAAAAATAAAAAAAAAATGTATATAGCTGTGTGACTAAGAGACACGACCTTGTGGCTGAAGAAGCAAAAAAAGGATAATGGAAAAAGGAAGAACTCAATAGAAAAAAGAGTCAAAATTGACAAAATGGAAGAGTGAGGAAAATGAAGTAACGTGAAAGAAAGTGAGAGAGACATGAGAGGATTTTGGGGATTATTTCCTAAAATTAGAATTCCCACTAAAACTTAAACTAACCTTTTATCAGGTACACCAAAATTGAATTAAATTGAACCACATGGTTGCACAAAAAAAAAAAATCCTTAATTGCACTCGCAAGGATTTGAACACAGGACCAAGTGATAAGCTGAAGCCTTACCACTGAACCAACAGGCTCATTTTGTTCCTAAGGCCCAAAGAAAAACTTAAAAATCTAACTGTGATAACTAAATCAACTTGCAAGCCTTGATTCTTCTAACTCGATTTTCAGGGTATGACAAATCAACCCTCTTTAAAAAGATTTTGCCCTTGAAATTTCCTGCTAACATCATAATCGCTTAATCGCAATATTCTTTACCACACTTCTGCTGTGCACTCTAATCCTAGCGCACTGCCAAAAAATATTTAACCTTTCAAACTCCTACGAACAATCTTCAAAATCTAATTCACTACCACGAGAATACTACAACCAATAACCAAAAAGCCAGACTATATCCTAACAGTACAATACACAAATCAAAGTAACCAACAATAATAATACCTGTCTCGACATCAGTTCCAGCTTCATAATTTCAAGTTTACGATGAGTTTTGCTTCTGACTAGGTGATCGACGAGGGAAATATTTAACTCGATGATTCGTGGGCCCATACCTAAAATTGTAACCTCCCCAACCTAGCCTAAACGGTGGACTCGAGTTGAAGTGATCACATTAACCACTGAAGCGGCTCGGTCTTTTTTTTTAAATCAATTTGTAAAATCTAAAACTATTTTATTCAAGTAAATTTTCTAGCAAGATTATCAAGAATATAGTAGCGGCAAACAATTAACATGCTCTAAAGGAAATAAACCTATCTTTATCAGATTTATATATAAATATGTAAAAACTATACTTAATCTCATTATAAAATCCCAATAATAAATACAATAATAGTTTGACTAATTTCAGGACTTCCTAACATTCTGTATCATGCATCCTAAATGATTAGTTTTGTTTTAAAACCTTATATCCCATGTCCTTGGAAAAAACACAGTAATAATAATGAGGCAAAGTTAATAATAATCTTAGATTAAGTCCACGACAAGTTGAGACCCTTAGAATGTCGAGCATACGTCCTAGCCTGTTGAGTTATCTAAAAAGATGGAAAAATAGGAGCGTGAGCTAGAGAGGCTCAGTGGGAGACCTTTTACAATAAATCAATTCCATATTTGCACATGTGATCGCCTCCGGACGTACTAACATCTAGAGTCTAAATATTGTAGTAAAAGATATAATGATGAGGCGATATTCACAAGTATATGAGTCTAGTTATAATATAGTTACAACGGAGTATATGAGTACTTCGAGGATCGAATCCAAGGGAGGCTAGTGCTAGATTAATTTTAACATGAATACTTAAAGATCTAATTAGTATTGTAAATAAATTACAGTACGGATACATAATAAAATAAGTTTTTAAGAAATAATAAAATATAATAAGGAAAGAAATAATAAATCAAGAGATCAGAAAATAGAATAAATAAAATTTGATTATGGGTGATTAGCTTGCTTCGGTAATCCCCATCAACTATTGGTTCGGGTTCCTCGTCAATCAACTGGTCGCTATTTGAGTAGGATTTTCTGATCTTTCACTCAAATAGTGAGTCGACAGGGGCTACTTATCTTTCGACCTCAAAGTCCAGACCGGCTTGGGCTGAAGGTGTTCATGGATAGGCTTTGGGTTAATTCCCACCTTGATGACTTTCTAGGGTTGTCAGGGCTAGGATTTTAGGTTCTTCCTTTCCCAAACAACTGATCTATTGAGTAGCACTACAAAATAGTTAACAGATAAACCCTACACTCATTAATCCCCCATAAAAGGATTAGTTCCTCATGGTTTTCATGAACATTATAGAATTGGTATAAAAAATAAGCATGATAAACGAATCGAAAGTATAGAGCTTAAGAAAATGCTTGATTTGTATTAAGAATGAAGTGAATCCACAAGTTTGATTGTATTCCACAAATCAAATCTCTTGAGATAAACCAAGAACAACTTGAAAAATAAATATAAAACCTAATAAGAAAGAAAAGATAAACTAAAATTAGAACTAGAATTCTAAACTAAGTAATTGGTGTCCATAACATGTGAAAAATGAACCTATTTATAGATTCCAAAAGGTCTTCATCCTTAACCCTAGGTTAGCTGACGTTCCTGATATTTAAGTCTGATTGTACAGACCAAAACACCCCCTGGTTTGTGTTAATTTTCGTCTAGAGTCGATGTCATGGAAAACCAAGACCTGTGTCGTAGCATAGTGATAACTCTTGAAAAAGAGTTATATTTCATGCCCTTAGACTTAGTTAATTGTTTGTGCTTAAGTGATTTTAGTTGTATTTTAGGATATTGCATTAGTATTTTTTAGATTATTACATTAAAGAGCTTTGATTGTGCTTAAGTGTTATTACATGTTCCTTTTAATTGCCTGTGGGGAGGACTTGCTTGGCGGTTGATTGATAGGTGGAGAGTGTAAGAAAATGAGTAAAGGATTGAAGTTTACCGTGATGAATTTTGGATAGTTTGCCAACACAAATGCTGTGGTAATACCTAAAAGATCCCTAGTCAGTACTTAATGCGTACCGTTCTCAGTCCCAACTGTACTTATACTAGAAAAATCCACCCGAGAAAGAGAAAAGGTTTATAGGCTAATGGACCTATCCTAGAAGGTTAAACCTATAAAAGCCAAATGGGGAACCCTAGTAAAAGGTAGTAGTTTTTCGGATAGAAAAAGGAGGAGTAGCTTTTGACAGAAAAAGAGAAAAGGATTAAGAAGGAAGGCACTTGAAGAAGGAGAAAATGACTGTATCATATTTGGTAGCTTCATGACTTTACTTTACCTGCATTGAGAGCTAGATAGGTGGAAGCTATCATCTCAGATTTTCTCCTTTAATTCTTACGACATTTCCTTTAGAACTTAATTGTTAAAGATGATGTTGGTTACGGCATTAAACTTGAATTCGATTTACAAATGTATGAGCTAATTTTCTTATGCTTGAATTATTTTACTAAACCATTTAATTTCGATTAATGTTCACAATTTAAGTTGGAATTATTTTGGCCATTTTATTCAATGGTATTTCATGCTTTATACAGACTGTGTATTGACGAATATACAGTAGGTTATTAAAGATAACTTAATACCGATAGGGTTAGGTTAATTGGATAAACATTGGATAATATGAGTGAATGAAAAATTATTTATTTGCAGCAACCTCGTAACATAAAGCCTTGCCTTATATGAAGAAGGTAGAAAATATTAGTGGTAGCCAAAATTAAGTCTATAGACATATAGTAACCTAGGAGAGTTAACCCAAGGTTTTGCTCTCAAAAGAAGCAAACTGTTGTATAAACCTACTGAGCAGTAGAATGTTCAAGACTTTTCTGTAGCATTAATATTTAGAGAAGATAGATGCATCAGTAATCCTAACCGTCCTAATCAATATTGCAATTCCTTAATCTTCTTTTCTATATTAGTTTGTTATGACATTCTTGTTTCATTTATTTGTTTTGGTTTGCACAATTTATATATTATCATTCTCTCATTTTGTCACTATATTCTCACTGTTATTTTTCTTTAGCATTAATCAAGCTTAACTCTAATAACTCGACCAAATTCTACCTATCTAATCCCAATGGAGACGATCTCACTCATCACTTTATTACTTGTTTGACGTGTATACTTTCATAATTTGCATATCATATTCAAAAGCAACAAGTTTTTGTCACCGTTGCTAGGGATTGACAATTGGTGATATTTGGTTTTGTTATTTTCTTTTGTTCCATTATTTTTAGCTAATTTAGTTGTATATAATTTCTAAAAGTTTGCCATTAGTACATGATTAGAAGCATTCCTGTTAACGAAGAGTATCCTTTTGATCCATAAATTGAAAGAAATTTGCGAAGGAGGAGAAGAGGATTACTTAATATGCTAGGGAAGGGAATGATCCTGGTCTGAATGATCCATTGAATCTAAATGGTTGGGATGTTAATCTTCCTATTCATCGTGTGATAGACGATCTAGATAGGCCAATTTGAAAACATGTTGCTCTAATTTTAGATGACTTGAATCTAGGGATACTCAGACCACACATACAAGCTCAGCATGTTGAATTAAAACTTGTAATGTTTCAAATATTAAAAACAGTTGGATAGTTTAGGGAGTTTCCCATTGAAGATCCAAGGCTACAATTAAGACTTTTTCTAGAAGTCTATGTTTCGTTTTGACAATAGGCACCCTTTGTGGCCTAAATTGTTCCCATACTCCTTAAGAGATCGTGCAAGAGCGTGGTTGAATACTTTACCATCGGGAATAGTGGCATCATGGAATAACCTTTGCCAAAGGTTTTTTCTACGGTATAATCCGCCAAACATGAATATTAGCCTTAGAAATGACATCACATCTTTCGAAAATCAGAAGATGAAACACTTTATGAAGCTTAGGAAAGATTTAAGGAATTACTTAGAAAATATCCCATGCATGATTTCTAGGACTGGACTCAGATGGATATGTTTTATAATGGGCTGAGTGTACATACAACGATGGTAGTCGATGCCTCTACTAGTGGTACTTTGTTGGATAAATCCTGTAATGAAGCATATAAGATTTTGGAATGAATTGCCAATAATGATTATCAATATCCTAACATGCGAGTTGAGACTAGCAGGAGAATTGCTGGCACCATTGAGCTTGTTGCAAATCACCTCATTGATAGCCCGTGTATCATCTTTAGTGAATATGATCAAGGCAATGAAGAGACCAACTGTAGTCTAGGAGATGAAATCAGTTGAGCTATCTTGTATTTATTGTGGTAAAGACCATGTGTTTGATGAATGCCCATCAAACCCAGCATCTGTGTACTACATGGGTAATTCCAATTGAAATAGCAATCCCTATTCTAACACCAACAATATAGCATAGAGGCAACATCCAAACTTTGGTTAGAATAATTAAGATGCTGGAAATATAAATAATGTTGTTAGATAGAATGTTGAAAGGGTATCGCCTGGTTATAATCAACCCATGCCATGACAAAATGTCCAACAAGGTCAGCATCAGCTTTATCATCATCATCTGTTGAATCTTTGTTGAAAGAATATATGGCCAATAACGAACCGTGATAGAAAGTCAAGCTACATCCCTTCGAACTCTTGAGAATCAAGTGGGACAGGTTGCAAATGCTTTAAATTTGAGACCATAAGGAGCTCTGCCAAGTGATACTCAGAATTAGAGATCACAAGGGAAAAACATTGCAAGGAAATCACTTTTAGAAGTGGGACTCCGTTGAATGAAATTGTTAAAGATGCTACCGTAGAAGAGGACAAGTCTGATTTCAACCATGGAAAAAATTTAGAACAATTTAAACAACACATTGTAACTAAAAAGGCTAAACATAATACTGTGGCAATAGAATCATATCATGTTGCCAATAAAAATTCCACAACAAAATAATATCAGCAACCTGAAAGACGACCACCTCCAACTTTTCCTTAGTGATTTTACAATAATAAACAAGATGCCTAGTCCAAAAGATTTCTAGTTATCCTTAAACAACTCCACATCAACATACCTTTGGTGGAAGCTTTGGAG
Organism: Gossypium arboreum; assembly: GCF_025698485.1. NCBI lineage: Eukaryota > Viridiplantae > Streptophyta > Magnoliopsida > Malvales > Malvaceae > Gossypium > Gossypium arboreum. Next base: position 121,278,429 of record NC_069072.1, on the reverse strand, counting down.
CAGATTCCCAATTATGTGAAATTCATAAAAGATATATTGTCAAAGAAGCAAAGATTGGGAGAATTTGAAACTGTTGCTTTCACTGAGCGATGCATGGTGATGTTGAATCATAAATTACCTCAAAAGTTGAAGAACCTAGGGAGTTTTACTATCCCATGTTCAATTGGAAATTATTATGTAGGTAAGGCATTGTGTGATTTAGGAGTGAGCATCAATTTAATGCTTATGTCTATCTTCAGGAAGTAGGAAATCGGAAAAGCAAGACCTACTATGGTCACATTGCACCTAGTTGATTGATCCTACGCATATCCGGAAGGTAAAATTGAAGACATGCTGGTAAAAGTTGATCAGTTTATTTTTCCAGTCGATTTCTTTATTTAGAATATGAAGTTGACAATGATGCGCTGGTTATTCTTGGAAGACCTTTTCTTGCTACAGGTAGAACGTTAATTGATGTGAAAAAAGGTGAACTGACCGTGAGGATGATTGGTCAGTAAATTTCCTTCAATGTATTCGATGCCCTGAAATGTGCTGATGAGAATGAAGAGTGCCACACCATTGGTTTGATAGAAACAACAGTACAGAATGAGTTTTCAAAATTTTTCCAGAACATATCTGATAGTGATATAGATTTACTTGACCTAAATGAAACATAGATTTTTGAAGAATTTAGTGAACCCATGGAGGCAAAGCAGATTGTGGACAGGCCAGGGAGAAAGTTTGAGTATTTAGATTTATCAGCTTGCACTTTCAATCATCCTAAACCATCTATAGAGGAGCCTCCTGTACTAAAGTTGAAAATTTTGCCATTGTATTTAAAATATGCTTACTTGGGAGACAACAACACCTTGCCAGTAGTTATTTCTACAGAGTTGACACCCGATCAAGAGGCCAGGTTATTAGAAGCTCTCTGGCAATCTAATAAGGCATTAAGATGGAAAATTGTCGACACTAAGGGGATTAGTCATGCGCTATGCATGCATAATATTTTGTTGGAGGATTGCCATAGCAATTCTATTCCCATCATGAAGGAAGTTGTTAAGAAAGAGATTGTCAAGTGCTCAATGCTGGTATTATCTACCCTATCTCTTACAGTTCTTGGGTGAGTCCTGTATAATGTGTGCTTAAGAAAAGAGGTGTCATAGTGGTCAGCAATGATAACAATGAGGTCATGCCCACTTGTATTGCCACAGGATGGAGAGTGTGCATGGATTATCGCAAGCTAAACCAGGCAACTAGGAAGGACCACTTTCCCATACTGTTTATTAATCAAATGTTGGAAAAATTAGCTGGGAAGGCATTCTACTACTTCTTGGACAGATATTCAAGGTATAATTAGATTGCTACAGTTCCTAGTGACCAAGAGAAGACAACTTTCACTTGTCCATATGGTACTTTTGCGTTTAAACGAATGTCATTCGAGTTATGTAATGCCACGACAACATTTCAGAGTTGTATGATGGTAATATTATCTAACATGGTGAAAAACTTTCTTGAAGTCTTTATGTATGATCTCTGTCTTTGGTAGCAACTTTAAGGGCTATTTGAAAAATATGGAATTGGTTCTTTTCCATTCTCAAGAAACAAATTTTTTCTTGAATTGGGAAAAATGCGATTCCATGGTCTATGAAGGCATTGTTCTAGGGAATAAAGCATCGCCACAACGGATTGAAGTTGACAAAGAAAAAATTGAGGTAATAGAAAATTTTCACCTCCTACTTGTGTCAAGGGTATTCAAAGTTTCTTATGCCATGCGGTTTTTTTATGGAAGATTCGTTAAGGATTTCTCGAAGATATCTAAACCTTGTGCACTTTGAAGGAGCAAAATCAACCTTTCAATTTTGATGAACCTTTTTTGATAGCTCTAGAGGAATTGAAGAAACGACTGGTAGCAACAGCAATTGTAATAGCTCCGGAGTGGACATTGCCTTTCTAGCTCATGTATAAGCCAGTGATTATGCTGTGGGAGCAGTGTTGGGGCAAAAAAAAAAAGACAAGGTATTTCATGCAATCTATTATACAAGTAGAACTCTGATGGATTCGCAACTTAACTACACCACCACTAAAAAAGAGTTATTGGCTATGGTATTTGCATTCGATAAATTTTGATCTTATTTAGTTGGTACCAAGGTCACAGTCTACACAAACCACTTTGCTATTAAGTATTTGGTGACAAAGAAAGATACCAAGCCAAGATTGATGTGGTGGATACTCTTATTACAAAAGTTTGGTTTAGAAATTTGAGATAGAAAAGGGACTAAAAATCAAGTGGCTGATTAGCTGTGAATTAGAAGTTGGAAATGAAGATGGCAGTGTCAAACTTATTAAGGAAGAGTTCCCAGATAAGCAACTGTTAGTTACCATGGCATTACCTTGGTATGCAAATATAGTGAACTTCTTAGTAAGTGGTGTGATGCTGTCTGATCTCAATATCCAAAGAAGATGAATATTCCTTCATGATGCTAGGTATTACTATTGGGATGAACCTTTCCTATTCAAGCATTATGCTAATAAGATAATTAAGAAGTGTCCCTCACGACGAAATAAATAGCATCCTGTAACATTGTCATTCAACTCTTTCCGGAAGACACTTTAGATGAATGAGAACCGCTATTAAGGTACTCCAATTTGGTTTATATTGGCCAAACTTGTTCAAGGATGCCTATGAATCTTATAATTTATGCGATCGTTGTCAGAGGGTAGTCAATTTTTCTAGGAGATACAAAATATCACTAAAAAATATCTTGGAGATTGAGTTGTTTGATGTCTAGGGAATAGACTTTATAAGTCTATTTCCACCCTTATTGGGCAACCTATACGCACTCATGGTAGTGGACTATTTCTCTAAGTGGGTTGAAGTTGTTGATTTCCTTACTAATGATACAAAGTCAGTGATGAAGTTCTTGCATAAGACACAAGGTTTGGAACACCACGAGGCATTATTAGTGATGAAGGATCTTATTTCAATTGCAAGTTAGTGGCTAATGCCTTGCACAGGTATAGGGTGAAACATAAGATTTCCACGACATATCACCCCCAAACAAATGGAAAAACTGAGATTTCTAACAAAGAAATTAAGCAAATTCTGGAAAAAGTGGTGAACCCAACTCAAAAGGATTGGTCCTCCAGACTGGATGAAGCTGTGTGGGCTTATCGTACTGCATTTAAACACCATTGGGTATGTCACTTGTTAAGCTTGTCTATAGAAAGCCATGTCACTTACGTGTTGAACTAAAGCACAAGCCATTTTGGGCCATTAAAAAGCTGAATATGGATTAGTTCGCGGCTAAACATAAAATGTTGTTAGAGCTGAACAAAATGGAGGAATTCTATGAACAAGCATATGAAAATGCTAAATTGTACAAGGAGAAGACCAAGCGTTGGCATGATAAGAGGATTATGCCACGACAATTTGAAATAGGACAACAGGTGTTGTTATTCAACTCTAGGCTCAAATTGTTCCCTGGCAAATTAAAATATCACTGGTCAGGTCCCTTTGAAGTCGCTCAAGTCTATCCTTAGGGAGCTGTTGATGTCAAAGATAACAAGATTGGGATAATTTTTAAGGTTTAGGTCAACGTTTAAAACACTACTAGGGTGCTCATGTGGATTGAGACAAATAGTCTATTGACCTCTATGATGCTTAACCTTAGCATCTCCATAATTTTTTATTTTATTTTTGTTATTTTTAAATTTCTCCTAGTTCTTTCATTTAACTTGTTTGATAATTTTTGTTTACTTTACAGTGCAGGTATTTCTGTTTCCTTGATGGCAGTTGAGAGGCTAGGCCCCACATACAACAATTTGGTCTAACAGAAAATTTTCTCACCCATTTAGCATCAATTTTTCTATTTCCCTTAAATTCCCAATATCTTATTACCTATGTCAGGCCATAACTATCGTCCATCCAATTACCTACATCACATCCCTAATTACCACTTACGTTGCCATTTTTACCTTTACATTTACCTTAATCCCCTTATTTTTTTTCTTTATAGTAACCTTAATTTTGTTATCTCTCAAAGCTACTAGTGCCTCTTCAACAACTAAATTTTTTTCCCTTTTCTCTTCTAAATCGATGTTTTCCCTACACCTTAACAATGGATAGATGATTTACACCCTAGACAGCTGTTGTGCCACCAAGAATGTTCTTCAGTGTTGTGGTAGAGGAGAAATATAAGAGGAACATATCCAAGAGGCCATTTTTTCTCGAATAAGGTTTTCTTTTCAATAATGAACCTTTTATGGGGTACGACTACCATCTCTTCTGTGGTAGAAAACATGACTGGCACATATTTTGCTTGTATCCTAAGGATGTTTTGATGAAGCTTGTTTGTGAGTTTTCTACTCACATCACTTCCCCTAGTAACACTTTCCAATGTACAAGATGAGCGTTCTGAATTCACTGCAACCGTCACTTCTGATGGGTTGAATCAGGTATTACAAGACCTTTGTATTGAGGGAACTCAGTGGACGGTATCTAGGCAAGACTGTTATATAGTTGAAAGGGCGTCTTTAAAGCCTAGCTGTAGAGTTTGGTATCATTTCTTAAAAACGTGCTTAATCCCTAATAATTATAACTCTAGAGTCTTTAAGGAGCAGATGTTGTTGCTTCACTCCATCATGATGAGTAAAAGGATTAATGTAGGAAAAATAATCTCTAATGAAGTCCACTGTTGTGTGTAGAAAAATGTAGGGAGCTTAAGTTTCCATCCCTAATCACTGCACTTTGCCAGTACGTCAATGTCCAGTCTATCCCAGCGAGGATATTACCCCAAATAAGGGGGCCATCACAAGGGTTATTGTAGCTAAGATATCTAAAGAAGCCTTGCCGTAGCAGCAACCACTTGGCACAACTTCTACATCCTCTACATGAACGTTTGCCACAGCAATTGCTTCTACTTCCAACAGTCTATTTGTGTAACAAGTTCTCAGCTCATTTGAGAGGTCGTATAAGCAGCTCAATCTTTTCGAGACTCAACAACTCGAATTGCTGTAGACTTATAAAAAGCACAAGAACAAATGGCCATTTTCTAGGCTTATGTGGAGAAGAGAGATGTTATGAAGAGGTCCCTTCAAAAGAACTTCACCAAGCCCGTGCCTGCATTCCCTGAATTTCCTAAGGAATTGTAGGCATTTGTCGAAGAAGGGATGGCTAAAGCAGAGCCAACTATTGTACAGCTTGGCACCATCAACCCTACTACCGAAGAGAAAAAAAACCAAATCCCCTGATGAAGAAGCATAAAAGACTGAATCAGTCTGCGTAGAGACCGATGATGAGGGGATTGAAGATGTAAACCTAACACCGGCACCACCAACGTACAGTATTGTAGTTTTCCCACCTATATTTACCGAACCAATGACTAAACAAGATCGCGAAATCAATCGCATCATTGATGAGATCACCAACTGCAACAACGAAAAAGAGGACGTGCCACTCGAATAACTAATAAAAAAAATGTGTTATAAGCCTTGGGCACGTAAGCACACCCGTTGAAGTTGAAGCAATGATAATCAAGCTCCGAACTAGGGGAGTTCTTTTCCCTTTATTTTTTCCATGACATTCAAGGTGTAAATATATTCTTGCATTTATGATTCATATCTGTGCGTGCATTGAGAACAATGCATCCGTTAGGTTTGGGGGTGTGTCGAGCATTTAGGATGTATTAGATATTTAGTTGAGCATGTTCATTTTCCTATGGCATATGTAATTGCCAAGGATTACTTAAACTGTTATCATTGTAATTTTTGTCTGTGATGTTCAATGAGGAGTTTAATTCTCCAATAAATCTAGAAAAATATGACAATGGATTTGGTGAATTTAGTTCAGGATAGTTTGCCTGAGAATTGACCCCTAAGAATAAGATATCCCAACTTCTATTACAATTGGTCTATACTAAATTCTTTTAATAAACTTTGAGATTTTTTGAAGCTAAGCTCAATAAAATGGAAATACTCAATAATGAATAAAATGATGAAGCTTAAGAAAAATCAAAGATATGTCATAAAACACTCCAATGCTTAGAATTGTTGAATAAGTCAGCAACACTTTGTTTGCTTCATTGTGTTGTTGATTAGAAAAAGTAAGTTTAGGCAAGAGTGTAATAAAAAAAAGTTTAGGGGCACTCCACTATAGTAATAAGCTGAGTAGCTAATGACGTAATTTTTTGCTCCATCCATCTTCTAAGCCAAAAGCTTTAGCTTCATTAGTGAGTTCTATTCAAATCGTGAAATGATTAAGTACCCGACAATTCAGTGTATGCTCTATTGTGATTGTTGAATCAAAGAATTGTGTGACGAGCTGAGCCACCTGTTCTAAGAAAAAAAGAAAAAAAAAGCAAGCTGAGTTTAGATGAAAGATGAAATAAGTAAATTAAGAGATTTTTTCTATAGTCAAATTGCATACATGGGTATTGATACGTGATATTCGTGACAGGTTTTAAAGCTTTATGAATGAATCGTTCTTGAGACTAACTTATTATCACGATTAAGGCAAGTGTACCTATCGCAGAGTAGTATAGTTTCAGCAAGACCGGATTGTCGAACCCAAAGGAACCACGAGTACTAGTATTTACTTCCTGTTTATTATCTAGCCTAAAAATTAAGAGGTTTGGTTATCTAAACTAATTACTAAACTAAGAATGCACAGAAAGAAAATTTGGGAAAATACTTTTGGGAAAATTCGATTGATTAAGACAATACCTAAGGAAAAATCCACCTAGACTTCACTTGTTATTTGACTCTGAATCAGACGATTTATTCATTTGGCTTGATCCCTAGAAATCCCTAAGTTATATTATTATCTCTCTCGAGACTAATAACGTCTAACCCTAGGTTGATTAATTGAAATATCTTTCTAATTAACACCCTAGAATTGCGTTAACTCGATCTATGGATTCCCATATTCGGTTTCACCCTAATCCGGTGAAATCTTGTCACCCTATCTTGAGGCGCGCAATCAACTCCGCTTAATTATGACAAATTTTCTCTTAGACAGGGTCTATTCCTCCTCTGAATAAGAGCTTAGCTTGAATCAATATCTTAGAATATTAAAACAAGAATTAAGAACAATTCAAATATTTATCATACAATTCAGATAATAATAACAAGATCCGTCTTAGGTTTCATTCCCCTTAGGTATTTAGGGGGTTTAGTTCATACTTATGAAAGAAAACATCTCAAAAGCATAAACATAACAAAACATAAGAAAACCCACAACTCCTGAAGGAACTTGAAGGGAGATCTTCAGTCTTGATGATGAATCCGACTTCTGAGATGGATCAATCGGCTTTCCTTGAGTAATTCCTTGCTTCCTACTCTGCACCCCCCAAGTGCCTTCTCAGGTGTTTAAATAGGCTTTAGAATTCCTAAGAGCCCCCTAAATTGGCCTTTTTCGAAAAGGGTTATACTTGGGCTTGGTAGGGACACGCCCGTGTGCGATTATTCCAGCCCGTGGTCAAGGTTGTTGATTAGGTACGGACGTGTAGTATACCCATGTAAGTCATGCTTCAATCCTACCAAAGGGACACGACCGTGTGACACGCCCGTGTGAGAAAGTCTAGGCCGTGTTGATTTCCTACGTGGATTCATTTTCTTCGTCTTTGCCCCATTTCTCACTCTTTTTACTCTCCTATGCTCACCTAAGTATAAAACATGAAATTAAAAGATTAGGAGCATCAAATTCACCAATTCTAAGGAGAAACCATCCATAAATGTGCTAAGCATGGGATGAAAATATGTATAAATTACGGTTTATCAGGTATGTAGGAATTTTGTTCTTAAGGCAATATTTTCTGCACTACCTTTGCTAAATAAACTTATGAAAGTTGGACAAATTTTTAGAAATAGAAGATTGCTGAGAACTGAAGTAAAAAATGCTCTCTATATGGTTTGGAAATACAAAAGTGGTTATGTGGCCATGACAATTCTTGCATTTACGCATTCATGAATACTTTGCTTAAGGGCGAGCGAGAACTCAAGTTTGGGGTTCGGATAACTCTTAAAAAGAGTTATATTTCATGCCATTAGACTTAGTTAATTCCTTGTACTTAAGTGATTTTAGTTGTGTTTTAGGATATTTAATTAATATTTTTTAGAGCATTACATTAAAAAGCTTTTATTATGCTTAAGTGTTATTACATGTTGCTTTTAATTACCTGTAGGGAGGACTTGCTTGGTGGTTGATTGGTAGGTGCATAGTGTAAGAAAATGAGTAAAGGATTGAAGGTTTGCTATGAAAAATTTTGGATTGTTTGCTAACGCAAATGCTGTGGCAATACTTGGAAGATGCCTAGTCAGCACTTAATACGTATCATTCTCAGTCCCAGTTGTACTTATACCAGAAAAATCCACCTGAAAAAGAGAGAAAGGATTATGGGCTGATGGAGCAACCCTAGAAGGTCAAACTTATAAAAGCCAAACGAGGAACCTTAGTAAAAGGATAGCAGTTTTTTTGGATAGAAAAATGAGGACTATCTTTTGACAAAAAAGGAGGGAATGAACAAGAAGAAAGGCGACTGAAGAAGGAGAAAACGATTGCATCATCTTCGGAAGCTGCAATACATTGCACTGTCGGTGTTGAGGGATTGATAAGTGGAAGCTATCATCTCGAATTTTCTCCTTTAATTCTTATTGCATTTCCTTTAGGACAAAATTGTTAAAGATGATGTTGGTTACTGCATTAAACTTGAATTCGATTTACCCAGTTATGAGCTAAATCTCTTAGGCTTGAGATTATTTTGCTGAACCCTTTAATTTCTATTAATGTTCACAATTTAAGTTGAAATTATTTTGCTATTTTATTCAATGGTATTTCATGATTTATACAGGTTGTGTATTGACGAATATACAACAGATTATTAAAGATAACTTAATCCTGACATGGTTAGGTTAACTAGATAGACAATGGATAATATGATTGAATGAAAAATTATTTATTCGCTGTAACCTCTATACATAGAACCTTGCCTCATACGAAAGAAGGTAGAAAATATTAGTGGTCGCCGAACTTAAGTATATAGGCATACAGTAACTTGGGGAGGTAACCCAAGGTTTTGCTTTTGAAAGAAGTAGACTGCTGTCAAATCCTATCAAGCAATAGAATGTTTAAGACTTTGTTGTTGGATTAATTGTTAGAGAAGGTAGATGTATCAATAATCCCAATCGTCCTAAACAACATTGCAGTTCCTTAATCTTCTTTTCTGTATCACTTTGTCGTGACATTCTTGTTTCATTTACTTGTTTTGTTTTACACATTTTATAATTCATCATTCTCTCATTTTCTCACTACATTCTCACTTTTATTTTGTTTTAGCATTAATCAAGTTGAACTCTAATAATTCGACCAAATTCTACCTATCTAATCCTTGTGGAGACGATCCCACTTATCACTTTATTACTTGTTTGATGTGTATACTTGCACAATTCACGCATCATATTCACAAGCGACATGTAAGAGTTAATATACCCCTCTTTGGATATCTTCAGGGGTATGTCATCACACCCTTAAGCTATGTCACGGCATCGAAGGTAGTTCTTTTGATTTCTCTAGTCTGCTCCTTATATTGCAACAGTGATTATTCCGTGTTGCGACATAGTGACTAGTATCAGTTTAGTACGCCTTCTAATGTCTCCTACACATTTACAAAGTTCATTAGCTCACCCTTGGGCCTCATTTGACCCTTAGAGTCAATAAAAGGTGCAATTTTCACATTTTAGTAACTTTAAGGAAACTTTTAAAAACATAAATAAAGTCTAACTAAAATGCTTGCGTTCAAGATCCTAAAATGCAAAAATTAGTTTAATTTTCTAAACAGAATTAGAACAAATTGAACTCTCCCACACTTAAGTCATTACTTGTCCTTAAGCAACACAAACAAAAATAAGAAATGTGAAAGACGACCGTTGAGCAAATATAATACAAATATTTGACTTTGGAGCACATAACTAGGCATTTCATATTTACGAATAATATTGACATGATGAATAATTGGTTTACCATTTTTGACCTCAAACATCTAAGTTTAGTGCATTATAAAGTATACAAGCATTAAGGGTCTCACCTATAGGAATCAATCAAAAAATCATACAAGTAATTTGATTATCCTAGCAGAATACAAATAGTAGTTTATGTGATTGTTTAATGTAATGACCATTCATGCATAAGGATATTTAGGTCCTATAGGAATTTTCAGCTTGTAACATTCTAAGGCTTAGGACATTTATGAAATTCAAAAACAGTAAGCATAAAAAAGGGTTACAAGTACGAAAATAGTTTAACACATCGTATCGATCACTATTCTTCTCCCTTAGCAACCCTTACACGCTCACTGCCTTATTTCTCATTCTCTTACCTTTCTTATTTCTCTATATAGGAAATGAAAGCATGACATAGTAACTATGGCTAGCCTATGAGTTTTTGTGTAGTAATGAACAAGTTTTTCTTATTTTTGTGATTGTCACTTTCTTTTTTCAATTCATCTCACTCACAAATGCATTTTTTTGCTTTTCAATAACTTTTTCCACTTGTATTGATTTTCTTTTTGGATTTTTCTTTTATTTTGCACTTTAGGCTAACCTATAGTTCCTATATCACACCAATATTTCCTATTCCACAATTTTTACAAAATTTGTCGTAATGTATCTACGTAACCCTCAATTTGTATGGTTAAATGTTTATAGGCGTGCACTGTAGGACCAAAGAAAAAGAACAAATATAAATTAACGTTTCAGGCTCGATTTTATAATGAGTTTCATCAAGAATTGTTAACAGGCTCAAAAATCGATACTAAAGGAGAATAAATATATGTCAGCCTTTTGGCTCTGGATATGTCCCAAACAATGCCTTAGGTCATGTAACAACCCGTTTAATATTTATGAGTCAATTAAAATATTGTATTGAATTTTAGTTTAATAATTTTTATAAATTGAAAAAATAGATAAGTATAAGTGGTTTAGTCCAAAAGTCAAGTGGTTTTTGAAAATGAGGTATTAGGACCTCATTTCTATAATTTAAGGTTGTAAATATTTTTTATTAAATATTTCCAGAGTCGTATTATAAGTGAATTGAAATTTAGTTTGATCATTTTGACGATTGATTGCTTAATTATGGTAAAATGGTTAAATTGTAAAAGAGATAAAAAGTTAATTGCTATAGATTTAAAATAATAATAGGACCAAAATGGTGATTAAACCATGGTCAAAAAGTCCAAGCAGTGCTGAATATGATTAATCCATTAGATTTTGGGCTATTTGCCTGTTAATTCCTAATTAGTTTAAGGTTAAATTAAAATTAAGTTTGTTTAGTTGGAATTTAAAATAACTGAAGGACCAATTGGGTAATTGGACCCACCTTAACTGGTCAAATGGTAGGAATGATGTTGAATTATCTAGATTTGGGGTAAATTGCTATTAAATCTAGATTAATTAAGGATTTACTAATTAACCTATTTTTCAATGGTGTCGAAAGTAGTGGTTTCGGGGCCACAACTCCGATAGGTCAGTTCGTAAATAGTAAAATTAATATTTTTGAGGTCATTAATGTTGTATTAAAATTTGGTCTAGAAATTTTAACGTTTTGATAGTTAATTAATAAAAAAGGACTAAATCATAAAAGCTGTAAAAGTTGATTTCCATTGATTAAAAGGGTCAAATAGCTATAGAAAGGTATATTAAAGGACTTGAATGGTAAATATATAAGTGCTGGAATTCATAAAGCTTCATTTGTTTTTAATGGGTAAAATGGTAAATTTTAATTATTAAGTAAATGTAAGCATGAAATAAAAGAAAAAAGGTCATCAACTTCAAATTTTATTCTTTGGGAAGCACCAAAGAGCCACAGTTAGGGATTTTAAGCTTCATTCAAACTTTGGTTGGATAATAGGTAAGTGAAATCTTGCCCGTTTTTGGTAATTTTATGTTTTTGAGCTTGTATTAGCTTAATCTAGCTATCCCGGAGATTAATTTGTAAAACTGTCAAATGTTTTGGATTATGCGATCGATGATTTTAAGTTGTTCTTGAATTTTTATGTTAGATTATTAAGCTTGGTTGTTAAATAAGACTATTTTGTAAAGTAGTTTTTGTTAATTTTAATGTTTAAGGACTAAAATGTTAAAGTGATAAAATTATGAAGACTTGATGTGAAATAACAAGAAGTATGGATTATAATGAGGTATTATACAATTCAGCTGAACTTGTAATCAATAAAAATTGGTTAAATTACATATTTGGGTCTTAGGGACTAAATTACATAAAAGTAAAATATTGAGGGTAAATTTGTAAAAATGTTAGAAGGACTTAATTGCATGAAATGAGTTGATTTTATTGTTGGAATTAGTTAATTGAATGAAATTATTATTTTAGATCAAGAACGAGTGGAAAATTGAGGAAAAGAGAAAGTTTTCGAATAGTGCTGTACTTTGACGTTGCTGCAGTTTACTTTGGTAAGTTCGTTGGGTTAATTTAAATATATATTAAATTAAACTTATTTGTTGATTGCTGATTAATGTATTGATATCATATATATGAGAACTGAAATAACAATTTGATTAAACACTGGTTATTATTGATATCTCTTGAGCCTATGAACGTAGGATAGATTACGATTGGCATGCCAATACGTTATTTTGCGCACAATACGGGTTTGGCATGAGATGTGACGATGATTTCTGTATATCTTCTATTCACTGAATATATTGAGGTCCTACATTTTTTAGGACTATCGTGTTATATTATAGTGTTTTTTGGTGTGTTACAGGGGCAGATGTTAGCCTACGAGCTGGGAACTTAGTGCCGAGGTGTTTTATCAGTTGGTCTAGCTCGTAGGAGTAGCTGGTGTGTTCTGGATGGTTAACTGTGTACTAGTTTCCAAATAACGTTCATCAAGCGTTGATTATTTGAATTATTATGTTTAATTTGATAAGGTTTATCATTTAAAAAACGAACTTACTAAGCTTTATGAAAGCTTACTTGTGTTGTTTGTTTTATTTCTTGTAGATACGTTTTGTGGAAATTGGGAGATTGGATCAACTTGAAGGCATCACACTATCCGAGAACCTTTTGGTAGATTTTGAATACAAACTTGGCTTGTATGGCATGTAATAGAAAAATGTGGTTATGTTAAGTAATAGTCCATAAGTACTTTTTATATAGTTAGATGTTTAATGTGCACATGACGTGGTGTGGTTAGTAGTTTTCACTATATACGTGCATGTTGCTAAGTTGTGGACAAAAAGAGAAGGAGAGAAGTTACTTGATTGATCATGGTCGTTCCAATTGCTAGTAATGGGAGCTTCCTCCTTTGATTGTGTAAAGCTCAAATTGTTTATCTTCTTTGTGTTGGTTCCTACATAGAAAACTTAAACAGAGTACAAAACAATGAAAAAATCTACTATTACTCCTATTCTTGCTAAAAATAAAAAAAAATCATCCATAAAAATTAGTATAATCTAGTTAAAATTATCAAAAAGAAATAAAATTCAATCCCTTTTTGAATCATCTAGAGGAAGAGTGTGCTTTTGCTCCATCAGTGCCTTGCCCAAGCCGTATTGTTGGTGGGAGCTCCCACATCTCAAATGCATTTGTCTTGCTAGGCTTTGAGTAACAGCCCCTTTTGGTATAGAGTATTATGGTTGGAATGTCTCCTAATACTCGTCCTCTGTTCTAGAGTATTCTTGGGTAGCACCTTCCTCCTCAAAATTGGTCCCCTTATCATCTCCCTCATGAATTGATGTCGAGCAGAACATATTCGGAAGGTAATCTAGAGCTCATAACCCATTCATTCTTATGAATTCTTGGAGCACTGGTTCCATCTCATGCATCTATCTAATCATTCCATTCAGCTTTGCTTTTATGCTTCCACTGACTCATCTTTTAGCCTTTGACTGATTTCTCCATTTTCATGATGTCGAAATGTCCATCTTCTCCTTCCGCCTTTGGTTCCATTTGGTAATTTGCTTTCTCTGAATCTCAACGTATTATATATATAATGAATCTCCAATTATGCTCATTGTTTGCTTCATGAACTACTCGTTTTCACTTATTTTCACTTATTCCTTTCAACATAATGCTGTCACAATATAAGGAAAGAAAAATTTGGTGTTCTGGCTTTGTATGCATCATTTTATTTCTAGGAAGATCCAGCGCCCTACGTAGATCTATTTATGCTTCAAAATACTGTATAACAAAACAACTCGAAAGACATTAATGTTAGAGACATTTAATGCAGGTGCAATTCTTTTGCCAATGAATTGCAACCACATTTTGGTGACAAGAAACACAATTGCTTGATTAAAATTTGTTGGCAGCCTAGTATCTAGCCTATTGTTCCAACTACCCCTATCCTGAGTCAAATATTTTTTGACACTATCCATATCTATGTTTTCAAGTTTATCCAAATCAGTATTAGGAAGAAAATCACTTTCATATTATGGAGTGTCATAAAATTCAAATATTACGTAAGGGGTTAAGGGGAGTTCCACCCTTCAAACCAAAACATTAGTCACATAAATCCTAGTACCATATCTAATTATTTGGTGTTTAAGCGAAGCATAAAATACATTGACTATGAGGACGATTGTGTTCTCTTTAGTAGTGATACAAAATCACTCCCAACAATGATACCAAACTAAAGTCCAAATTTCTTTGAAATTGACCTTGGAGGGTTCAAATCCTCTCTCCTATATCAGTGGTCTTCCCCGAGACTCAAGAAATTATTTCTCCATATTTGAATGATGGAACCTTATAGGGTCTGAAACATCTGAAGTTTCTGGGATCGTAGCCTTTTTGTTTCTTCTAAGAGGCATTCATAATCAAAATTTCTAGTAAAGATGCAAATGGACAGTAGATAAACTATTACTAAAAGATCAATGGCAGGGTTCACACGCACTTGGAGCACTCTGAAGACCATAAACTTGGGAAAATAGTGTCAACACCGTGCCACGGATACTTCATGTCGCAATACCATGGTCAGTAGTAGAGAATTACAAAAATCAAATTGACATCGCGACACCGTTGGCATAGAATCGTAAATACTTAACCTCAACCTTTTAAACCAGTATGTGGTTACTCCTTGATCTATTAATAATGTTTTCCTCCAATGTGGTCTTTTAGAATTGAGAATAAAGGATTGAAAACCTAATTTTTTGGTAAAAATGGTTTTTGTAATTAGAGGTTTAGAGAGGTTTTAAAAGAGGTTGGATGTTAGAATTAGGTTAAAGTATACTAATAGGGTCTTTCTATGCTTAAACTAGTGTTTTTAAGGTTAAAATCTGAATGTTTTTAAGGTTAGAATATTGGATTGACCCTGTAAAAAATTACAGCGCTGTTGCGACATAGGGGTTCTGGGTTGAGACATCCCTTTTAGATTTCTCATGTCATGACACTGGGATTCGATGTTGCAACACACCCTTCAGTTTTAAAATCCTAAAAAACTATTCTCCATGTAACGACGTAGGCCAACGGTGTCGCGACGTCAATTTGATTTTTGTAATTCTCTACTACTGACCATGGTGTTGTGGCATGAAGTATCAGTGTCACGATGTTGACACTATTTTCCCAAGTTTATGGTCTTCAGAGTGCTCCAAGTGCGTGTGAACCCTGCCTTTGATCTTTTAGTAATATTTTAACTAAATGTCAGGTCTAGCTGCTGGACTCGTTTTTCAGCTTAGTTAATATATATCAATATGCTCCTTGTAAATTTTTAATGTCTACATTGGTCCAACACCCATCATGCCATTCTTTTTGTCTGCGATTGTCTCTTTATCTGAACTTGCCTTTTCTGCCTACCTTAACCACTAACAATTCTTT
The DNA here is from genome assembly GCF_025698485.1 of Gossypium arboreum. Lineage (NCBI taxonomy): Eukaryota > Viridiplantae > Streptophyta > Magnoliopsida > Malvales > Malvaceae > Gossypium > Gossypium arboreum. Next base: position 121,262,624 of record NC_069072.1, on the reverse strand, counting down.
CCGCAGATCATAACTATTAATTACTTGTAGGACTACGTAATCATGCAACCATTTTAGTTTTTACTTAACATTTCTACTTCGTGAGGAGGTTGAGAATTGTGGTTCATACTTGTCGATCATTATGTATAAGTTTATCTCATCAATCAGGAATAAGTTTTCAGGAATACTTTTTGAGGTAGTGATTGACCAGGAATTATGCACTACATCACCTGGATTTTGAGTCTATGGGTTTTTGAATTTGTCCATTTGTTTGCAGATAATTCTCTTGAATGGTTTTTGTTAGAATTGATCATCTCATGGTGCTCGCAGTTCGATGCCTAAGCTAATTAATCGTCCAGCTTGATTGAGACCTGCTATACAGTCATAAGTCCTATGAACATATATTTTTAAATTCTTTTCAACATCTAGAAAATTCTTAGATCATTGCATCTCTGAGGTGCTTGGTTTAGGACTACAGTCATGCAAAGGATAGTCAATTCAGGTTTATCAGATGGAACTTTTGTTTCTCTTTATTTTTCTCTATGAATTCCTGAATTGACAAACATTCTTCTAGTAGGTCGGCCATGAATATAATTGTATCTGTTGGTGGGTTTGTGTTATACTGCTATTATGTTCCAACTTATCAAAAGAACTTAAAATTGTTGGGACGACGAGTTCCATGCCTATTTGATTCTTCTGTTCACTGGCCATTTCCCTAACTAGCTCTATACCATTTATTGCTCCTATTTCGTTCAATTTATATGGAATTTCTTCTTGACTTTCCAGCGAATAATAGTCTTGGAGTTCCCTTTTCTCCCAAGCATCTATAGTGGCATTCTCTCATTTGCTTAGTTCTGGACATGATATGTTTGGATGCCTTTCTGAGGGTACACTAATATGGTTGTTATCGTCTTAGGAAATAGTTGAGGTTTCCCCTCAGATTTGACTTAATTCAAGAAATAATAATCACTGGTCCTCTTGTATCTCCCAAACCTTATAGACTCCCTCTTCATAAATATCGAAATTGTAATCTAAATGTTCAAACGAACACATATAATCGAGATTATAAATTCTCATGTTGACCGATCTCCTATAGTTACTACGGCGATAGTTCTTATTCAGAATGTGTACTAAGGTCTTCCTAAGAAAAATAGATAAATAGTAGTGGAGTTAGTTAGTTAAATAAATTAAAGATTGTAAAAGATATATCAATGAGGTGGTATCCGCAAGTATACAGGTCTAACTATAATAAAGTTAAATAGAGTAGGTGAGTACTCCGAGGATCGTACCTAAGGAAGGCTAGTGCTAAATTAATTTTAACCTGAACACTTAAAGATCTAATTAGTACTCTAAATCAGTTATAGTAGGAATACATAATAAAATAAGTTTTTGAGAAATAATCAAATATAATAACAAAATAAATAATAAATCAAGAGATCGAAAAATAGAATAAATCAAATTTGATTATGAGTGATTATCTCACTTTGAGAATCCCATTGATCGTGTTATTTCGTGATAGGTTATAAATATTTATAATTAATCATTCTTGAAACTAACTATTATCGAGATGTAGGCAAGAGTACCTATTGAACAGTAGTATAGTTTTAGCAAGACTAGATTGTCGAACCCAAAGGAACTAAAAGTACTAGTAATGACTGTCCTTTTATTATCTAGCCTAAGAATAAAGAGGTTTTGTTTTAACTAACTAATTATCTAAACTAAGAACTCACAAAGAATAGACTTGGGGAATTGCTTTTGGGAAAATCGATTGAATTAAGACAATATCTAAGGAAAAATCCCCTAGACTTTACTTGTTATTCTGGCTCCAAATCGGACGATTTATTCATTCAACTTGTTCTGTAGAGATCCATAAGTTATGTTATTATCCCTATTCAAGACTATAACGTCTAATCCCTAGATTGAATAATTGAGACCTTTCTCTAATTAACACCCTAGGGTTGCATTAACTCGATCTATGGATCCCCTTATTAGGGTTCACCGTAATCCTGCAAAATCTTGTCACCCTATGTCTAGGAGTGCAAACAACTCCGCTTAATTATGAAAAATGTACTCTTAGACAGGGTCTATTCCTCCTCTGAATAAGAGCTTATCTTGAATCAGTATCCTGGGATATCAAAACAAGAATTAAGAACACGTAATTAAGAACAAGTTAAATATTTATCATACAATTCAGAAAATAATAACAAGATTTGTCTTAGGTTTCATTCCCCTTAGGTATTTAGGGGTTTTAGTTCATAACTAAATAAGAAAACATCTCAGAATAATAAAGAATACAAAACATAAAGAAAACCCAAAACTTCTGAAGGGGAATTGAGGGGAGATCTGTAGTATTTATGATGAATCCCACTTCTGAGATGGATCAATCAGCTTCCTTGGAGTAATTTCTTACTCCCTCCTTGTGTGTCCCCTTTTCTTCCTCCTCTAGGGTGTATTTATAGGCTTTGGAATGCCTAAGAGCCCTCAAAATTAGCCTTTTTCGAATTGGACTCAACTTGGGCTCAGTAGGGACACGCCCGTGTGAGATTACTTCAGGCCGTGCTCGAGCCTGCCAAATTGACACGGTCGTGTGGTCTGCCCCTGTGAAGAGGTCCAGGCCGTGTTGATTTCGTAGTTTGGCCCATTTTCTCCGTTTTTGGCCCATTTCTCGTTCCTTTCGCTCTCCTATGCTCTCTTAAGTATAAAACATGAAATTAAAGCATTAGGAGCATCGAATTCACCAATTCTAATGGGAAATCATCCATAAAATGCATTAAACATGGGGTAAAAATATGTATAAATTACGGTTTATCACCCATCAATGCTTTAGGTTCCTCGTCAATCAACTAGTCGTTATCCCACCGAGATCTTCTGATCTTCCACTCAAATAATGAGTTGACAAGGACTACTTATCTTCTGACCTTACAATCTAGGCCGACTTGGGGTAAAGGTGTTCACAAATAGGCCATACCAATTTTAGGTTAATTCCCTCCTTGATGACTTCCTAAGGTTGTCAGGCCTAGGGTTTTAGGTTCTTCTTTTCCCAAAAATGTTGGTCCGTTGAGTAACACTACAAAACAGTTAACGTATCATCCATCCACTTGCTAATCCCCTATAGAAGGATTATTTCTTCATGGTTTCATGAACAATATAGAATCAATATAAAAAATAAGAATGATAAATGAATACAAAGTATAAATTTTAAGAAAACGCTTGATTTGTATTAAGAATGAAGTAAATCCATAAGTTTGGTTCTCTTCAACAAATTAAATCTCTCGAGATAAACAAAGAACAACTTGAAAGATAAATATAAAACCTAAGAAGAAAGAAAAGCTAAACTGAAATTAAAAGTAGAATTCTAAACTAAGTAGTTGGTGTCTATAACATGTGACAAGTGAGCCTAATTATAGATTTCAGGTGACTGTCGTCCTTAAACCTAGGTTAGCTGACATTCTCAGGCTTTAAGTTTGATTGTACGGACCAAAACACCCATTGGATTGTGTTAATTTCTATCCAGAGTCGATGTCGCGACACACCAGAACCTATGTTGTGACAGAGGAGTCAGTATATCTGCTACACTGAATTACAACAAAATAACATGCATACTAATTGTTACAGTCAAAATCACACAATAACCTTATCAATATGATAATTTAGTTTTTGTCATTATAGACAAGCAAACTTTCTCACGTGATCGAATTCAACTGAAATAATTCAATTATTAAACCATAATATCACTTACAGTGGGTATATGCACATCTATCAGTTCAATCGTATCATCATGTGTCTTTCAATGAGGAAGCACAATATGTCATGCAAGAATATTTTAACATTTCTTTCAACATTCATTAATCCTACCCTCGACCTCTAGCTCTGTAATAGGGAGTTCACGAGAACCCCTTTTACCTTTCTACTCAGCTCATGGACTTTTACCACTACATTCTGATGATGTAGATAAAAATTGACATTTGGTTGAGGGTCCACAAGTACTTGCAGATAAGAGTTGTCAAAGGGATCATGATCGCTCAATAAAGTTTCTGGTTTGAATCTGCTATGGGTGTGAATACATAGTGAATACACTTATATGTAGTTAATATGAACTATCATTCTTCCACCTTTCAAATCCTTCCCCTCATACATATGCAATACACTTAGATCATTTCAGTTCATTCATACAATAATTCATTCAACACTCTAAATAGGGGCAATTAATAAATCAACCAGTAGAGCGTGCAAAACATTTATTTGGCATGAATAGCATTAGTGAAAACATATAATCGTTCACAAATTTAGACAATCATTCACTAGAAATCAACTTACAATAGTAATCATACAGTCATCCATAGATTTAAGCCATCATTCTTAAGGGATTAAATCATAAATTCATTCAATTTTGCATTCACTTGATCTAATTCTAGTCCAATACCTAGTTGAAAAAAAAAACCTAGTTCTCTATATGCCATTAAAAACGCAATCAGAGAATGATTTGCATAAAATATTTAAAGATAAGACAAAATTTTAATTTTCAAGTTTTAAGAGCCACATGGTTGTGTGCGATGCTTAGGGGTGAAGGTGTAGGGGCCACACGGCCGTATGACTAACCCATTTGTAAAACCTAGGCTGTGTGTGATGGATCCACACGACCATGCGTTTGGCCATGTGCAAGGCTCTAGGCCTTATGCAATGCGAATGGAATAGGGTGCAAGAGCTACATGGTAATGTGTCCCGGCCATGTATGGGTCTTCAAGCTATGTACGAAGTGCAAATGTAAGGAAAATGAAGGGGAAATGACCATGTGAGGGACCGTGTGACCCGTGCGGGTGGGCTACATGCTCATATGGTAGATCGTGTGTACCTAGGCAGTTTCAAATTTTGACTTGATTTTTCAAAAAACTCACCCACCTTACTTTCCGGGGATCTCAAGCAACTAGCTCAAATTCGACAAAAAACAAGATGATCAACAAAGGGTTTTTCAAGATTTAAGGGGTTTTTCGACAAAAGACTTTAAAGATTCAATAACGGATTGAAAGGTCTACTAAAAGTCATTGTTAATCTAAATTGGAAGGTTCTAATTGGTAGGGAACACGATACTTCTGATTCTTGATAGAGATTCGACGAAGAAGCGACGCAAAGTTCAAGGATTTTTATGAAACCAATAGATTTGGCCTTAAATGTAAGGAGTCTAGAATTCATGATTTATTTTTTTGCAACAAGGTTTTCAGAATAAAATTGTGACAAAGGGTTTTCTGATATTATGGAGAGATAAGAGTAAATGTAGGGTTTTTAAAATCAAATAAGAGTTTTAGTTAAATTAAGAAAGGATTGTAAAGTACTGGTTGAGTAAGAGTTTAGGGTCTATTGAGCAAATAAGCCATTTGTTTAAGAATTATCAAAATATTAAGATGGTTCACGTGTATGGTGGTTTTGGAAGTGAGGAGAAAAAAAATGCAACCTAGGAGACTTGAACCTTGGTTCTTTGTAGTTTCTACCAAGCTCTTAACCACTAGGTTAGGTTTTAGTTCTTAATATAAGGCTTAACCTTATATTATTTGGGATGTTACGACTCTCCCTTCCTTAAAAAAATTTCTTGCACGAAATTTTTTTTGTTTTGAGTAAGAGAGGATATTCTTGATGGAATGAATCTTTCGATTCCCACATAACTTCCTCAACTCCACGGTTTCTCCACAACACTTTCACTAAAGGAATTTGCTTCCTTCTTAAAACTCTCACATCCTTTCAAAAATTTTCACGGGTTCTTCTTCGAAGGATAAATTAGGTCGTATCTCAATTTCTTTGATGGGCACAATATGTGATGGATCAGAATGGTAACATTTTAGCATGGAAACATGGAAGACATCATGGATACAATCTAATTATGTTAGTAACTAAAGTTGATAAACTACAGGACCAACTCTTTTAATGATTCAGTACGGTCCTATGAAGCGAGGACTAAGTTTCCCTTTTCAACAAAACCTTAAGACCTTTCTCCATGGTGATACTTTTAGAAAGACTTGATCTCTCACACTGTACTTGATATATTTTCTTTTAAGTTCTACATAGGATTTTTGTCTATTAGAAGGTGCTTTTAATCACTCTTGTATCAACTTTATTCTCCCTTCAGATTCTTGAACTAGTTCGGGACCTAGAATTTTTATTTCTCCCAATTCGGTCCAACACAAAAGTGGTTATACACTTTCGTCCATACAAGGCTTTATATGGAACTATTTGGATGCTTGCTTGAAAAATGTTGTTATATACAAATTCAATTAAAGGTAAATGGTCTTACTAACTTCCTTAGAAATCAATAATACATTCTTTCAACATGTCTTATAGAATTTGAATTACCTGCTCAGATTAACCGTAAATCTTTGATTGAAAAGCAGTGCTAAAATCTAAGCAAGTGGCCAATAATTCTTGTACTTTCTTCTAGAATCGATATGTAAAATAAGAATCTCGACCTGAAACAACGGACAAGGGTACTCCGTGCAATTTGACTATTTTAGGGATATACAACTTTACTAACCTTTGTAAGATGTAATCTTTGCATACTGGCAAGAAGTGGGCCAACTTAGTTAACCGATCCACTATCACCCAAAATGAATCATTATTAATGGGTCTTAAGGGTAACAAAATAATAAAGTCCATCATTATGTGCTCTCATTTCCATTGTGGAATTTTAATATGTTGCAACAACCCAGAAGGAAATCGATGCTCCACTTTCACTTGCTAACAAGTCAAACACTTAGCCACAAAATCTGTGATGTCTCATTTGAAATCTGGCCTCCAGTATAACTCATTCATGTCTTGATACATTTTTTCCTCTGAGATGAATGGCGTAAGGGCTAGCATGCGCTTCCTAAAGTATGGTTTGTTTTACTTCTTCATCTTTCGCCACAAAAAAACCTTCCTCAAAAATAGGTAAGGTAACTATAATAGTCTTGTAACACCCCAAACCCGGCCCAGACGTTATGGCCAAATTTGACGTGCCACATCGGAGTTAAAAATCTGAGTTTCGTTTTTAAAAGCCATATGTTTTGCTGAGTTAACAAAGTGTATGGAAGCTAAGCACCAGGTAGGTATCCGAGACAGAGGAGGTGAGCCATGAAGGCTGCTTAAGTACCAAGCTCTTTAATTGGATCCAATCCTAGACATGCCCACAACCATAGCCACACTTTGTTACATCGAGTTTAAATTTGTTTAAGTGGACGTCTTTGATGAATCGATTAATCGTGGTGTTGAGATATTTTGAAAACAAGTATCATTTTGAAAACACGTCCTAAGTCTAGCCCATTTGAATAATTCTTAACCAATTTTTAAAGTTATTAAAATTAAAATAATTCCGAAAAGAAATAAAAGGAAAGTTAAAATTGGCCTTATTACAACCCAAAATAAATAATAATTAAAGGAAATTAAATGAAAACCAACACTTATTTAAAAGCCCAAAGATGATCACCGTCGCCACTCTGAATCCTCTCCGGCCCAAGTCCCCACATCAAGGCTCACCTGCAAGGTTAAGGAAAGGGGGGGTGAGTTTGGAAACTCAGTGTGCAACAAGCCCTTTCGAGCCCAAAGCAATAATGACTGTTGGGTCTAAGCCCACATCCAATCTCAACATATACTGGGCCATAGCCCTTTTCATGTTTCATATTCCATAACACTGGGCTGAAGCCTTTTCATATTTCATATTCTTGGGCGAAACCTTATCAGAAACGGTATGGCCCTTAGGCCCATTTCAATATCACATATAATTTCAATGAAAGAATGCAACCCATTTGGGAGACTACTCAACCCACCATCCGCTACTCTCCACCGTACCAACCAACACACCATGTGGGATTAACTCGACCCACCCCGCCATACTCTCCATTGGCGGCATAGTTGCTTTATCATATAACCGGAGGCTGGCCTCTTTTAATAATCGGGCAAAAGCCCTTTCAATAGTGGGGCATAAGCCCTTTTATAAGCGGGGCATAAGCCCTTTTGATAAGCGGGGCATAAGCCCTTTTCACTTCCTCCATCCATATAAAAACCCAACCCAATGCGTTATGATTACATCATGTGCATATCATACATATCATGTGCATATCATACATGTCATGTGCATCTCATACATGCCATATTTATCAAAATCCCATGTATTAAAATCATACATAAACCCTAGGGGTATAATGGTCATTTTTACCTAGGGGCAAAACGGTCATTTTCAAGGTATAAGGGTAATCTCATAATTTACCAAAAATTAGGGTTTCCATGTTCATTAACGATTACTAATAATCCATGGGTGCAAACAGTGATTCTGGCCCATTTTTAGCGAAATCGAGTTATTGGGCCTAAAACCCCTAATGGCCCTACTTAGCCGATTTTGTCATCTAGGCCCATTTAGCCTATATTCCATAACGGTTTTAACAGTCTTATCATGCCATATAACAGATTTCCGTTTTCTACCAATTTTTACCCAAATGGGCCTGAAAGCCTAATGGGCCCTACTTCGGCCCCTCGAGGCCCAACTTACCAAGAACGCCAAAAATCACATTCTTACCATTTCCATCGTTCTCGATCACCGTCTCATCGATTCTAACTAACTAGTGAGCGTTCGCTTGCTCACAAGTCCTCGAAATGCCAGAATTTCAGCATTTCGGCTTTTTGGCATTTTATCGCTTTAAGCTATGAAAGGGTTCGTTACACACCTGATTTGCGATATTCCTTGACGAGATCTCCTATGCGATTTCTCCTATAATCAATTGTTAAATAGATCAGCTCGCAACAATTGAACCAAATCAAGAACTTTCCAATATTAACACTTACACATTCGGCCACCATCCATAATGGCCTTAGGCACCTTACCTTTGTCGCGATTGATGACTAGGCCTAGCTACTCCGGCGATCCAAGCTACTCCAAATCGACACTACACCTTGCTGCTCCTTCAATAAATAAACCAAAATATTAAAAGAAGACCCCATAGAGTCTATGCCCATATTCGCCATCTCCTAAACTAGAGAGGTTTCGGCTTTTCTTAAACTCCCTAATATTGAATTGATTAAAGCTACGAGCACTTACCAAGGTTCACTTACCCAAACGGTTTCAATCCCGTGTTAACTCCGATTCAACGTAGTCGCAGCTCTAAAACACTAGCAGAACCCGTACCACAAGGATCCTACGAATCGGCCACCAAGTCACCCAAGGGTCTTTGTGCTTTTGGCTTTGGGTCATGAAGAAAAGTGGTTATGAACCAAAAGGGTGTTGACACAAGAGTTGAAAGGCTTTTAAAATAACAAGAATCGGCTAAAAGAAAAGAACAAGTGTATACCTTTATAAAGCAATCGACTTCCCTTGACTCCTTGAGATTTGGCTTGTTGATATTCAGTTAGCAATGAAAAGAATGATCGGTTCAACTTTTACTATAAATGAAAGAGAGGAAGAATGAGAGGTAGAGAGTTTGTGGAAGAAATAACGGAAGAGAAAAGAGAGGATTAGCTTAAGAACAATCGGCAAGAGGAGAAAGAAAAGATAAGAAGGCTACATACCAAAAAGAAATCGGCACACTAAGACCCTAATGCCAAATTACTAACCTAATACCCTCCGCCAAAAATCCCTTTCAAATCTCCTTATTCGCCAACTCTATCTCCATATCACATCCCTAAAATCTCTCCCTTATCCCTCCTTAATTCATGCATTCGACTTGATCCAACTCTCCTCTTTCTGAATCCACTTAAGTTCCAACACTTACCCTTCCCGCACATAAAAATAAATACTCTTATTTGCCAACACAGGAATCGAACCAGGTCTTCCTCTATGCCCACACGCCACCTTTTAGGAGCTTAGTGGCGTCACCCTTGCCACTCTACCAAAGCTCTTTTGTGATACACTTTACCCACAACTTAATATAAGGGCACCTAGCGTAACCCCTAACTCCTAAGTCCAAAATTTAAAAATTCTACTGGGTTTTGGCCAACTCATGGGCCTTCCATAAGCCCATTTACATACCCAAATTATGAATTCCATCATCACATACCAAATTTTAGAAATTTACTTAAAATATCAAGAATCGCGAAAAACCCGAAAATCAGGATGTTACAAGTCCGTTTTCAGTGGCATCAGAAATAGTAGTTTCGGAACCATGATACCGATGAGAGAATAAATATTTTATTATTTATTAAAAGTCTATGAGATTATATTATGGTCGTATTAATTTTTTGTTAGAAGTTTTAAAGTTTACATGGTTAATTAGGTAAAAAGAATTAAATAGTAAAAGTTGCAAAAGTGGGTTTCTATTAGTTAAAAGCATTAAATGGTTATGGAAAGGAGATCTAATGAACTTAGATAGTAATTATACCATGTTATATGTTAGTGGATGTTGATGGATAGGTTTTAATGAAATTTTAATAGTTTTAAAAGGTTAAATTGGTAATTTGATAATTAAATTAAAATGTTAAATAAAATAAAAGGAAAAACTCACTATCATCTTCTCTATTTTTATTTCTCGAAATCGAAAATAGCCATGAGGGAAGGAAGCAAGTTTCGACCAAGCTCATTTCTCTTCCATGGTAAGTATTCAAGTATCGTTTTTAGTGATTTTTATTTTTTTGAGCTCGTTTTAGCTTAAACTACTTACCCTAAGGGTTAATTTGCAAAACTGTTAAAATTTGAAGAACTCACCATGAATGAAAATGACGTGTTTGTGAATTTATTTGATAGATTATTAATCTTGGTTATTAAACAAGCTTGTTTTGGAAAAAGTGGTTTTTGATTAATTTAAGGTTTAGGGATTAAATTGTTTAAATGGTAAATTTCATGAATTTTGAGTGAAATGAGCAAAAATATGGATTGATATAGGTATAGGGAAGAATCAGCTAACATGTATATATGGTTAAAATGGTTAAATTTTAAATGAGCTTAAGGACTAATATGTGAAAACTTAAAATATTTGGGGTAATTTCGTAATTTTATATTAATATGAATTATTGATTGAATTGAATACTTGAAGTTATTTGAAGTACTTAAGTGAATGAAATTATCTATTTAGATCAAGATAAACAATAACCAGACTTAAATCGAGGAAAAGCTAAAGCGTTGGACTAGACTCCAATTCGGCTATTGCAACCATAGTTATTGAGGTAAGTTTGTATGAATTATAATTGTATTAATGATAGCTAAATTGATTATCTTCTATATTGTGTTAATATAAACAAACTTGACTATACATATATCAATGTTTTGAGTAATTGACGGATAAATAATCCCGTTTGAACCTTAAGAATTCTTAGGATACGAATGACATGTCATTAGGGATTTCATGTTTCAGGTGATTGTCTTGAATATCCTATCGATGGCTAAGGTCCTGCATTTGCTGCGAATTCTCCATAGCTCGTGTGAGTAGCATTGTGTAACTAACATTCTATCCTATAGCTCGTGTGAGCATGCCCATTTTGCAGCTCGTGTGAGCACTATTGAAAATGAAAGGTTAAGGTTATATGGAAAGGCACACTACGTGTGAGCATTTTTGAGTATCCAATGCAATTCAAGATGGTTCAACGGGTAAGTAAAGGGTAATGGCATGGTATCTATACAATTCGATATTGAATCATAATCTTATGAAAAGATTAATGTGATAAATGATGTGTACATGAAAATCTACATATGATATGGTTGAATATATGTATCATGTATGAACTTACTAACTTGTGAGTTTGATGTTGCTTATATATGATTTTACTAAGCCTATGGTCTTGGTAATGATATTATGTTTATTTTATAAGTTCTGCTGAAGAATGGTAAGTTGTTTGAGTTTATATGACCTTACTAAGCACTAGTTGCTTATGTAGTTACTTTCCTTTGTTTCATAGATTATCGGAAGCTCGATTGATTGGAAGCTTGTTGGAGATCTATCACACTATCCAACAACCATTTCGGTAGTTTTTGAGTTATTATGACCAAGGTTATAAATGGCATGTATAGGACTTTTTATAATGATAGTTCTTAAATGTGTTAATGGTCAATTTGGTATGTATATGCTTTTGGAGTTTATGTTTTTTTTTTATAGACTTTAATAGCTTGACAAGTTAGGCCATTTTGGCCACTTTTAGGTACTAGTTTGGTAGTTAAAGGAACTAGTTTTGTGTTTGGAATATGGATAGATTGATTTGTTTTGATTTATGAAGTTTTGGTATAAATGTGGTGTCTTTGAATGACATATTAGTTAGATGAAATAGGATGTTTGAAATGATATGTTTATAAGAGTTTGAAAGGTTTTTAGGTTTTTTGAATGTATTCACAAATGGGATGGTTGATTAGGTGTGTCACTTGTTAATTTTGGTGTATCAAGTTAGTGTGTTACACAGCCTAGCACATGGCCTACGACACGGCCATGTGTCACAAGTCAGAGAGTTACACGGTCTGGCACACATCCTGTGACACAACCGTGTGACCTAACTTAGTGAATTGAATGGTTTGAGACACAAGCTGGGACATGGCGATGTGTCCCTTTGTTCGATTGTTACACGGTCTAGGCTATGTCACACGGCTTGGCCACATGGCCGTGTGACCCCTATTTTCAAATTTTGTAACTTTTCCCAAATATTCTAATTTGTTTCGATTTAGTCCCAGATCGTTTCCAAACTGATTTTAGAGCCTTGAAAGCCTAATTTAAGACCCAAATGTACATGCATGCTAAGGTTTTGATGAGTTTTAAGTGATTGTTGTTAAATGAAATTATTGATATGTTTTGATATTAAAGTGTTTGGATTTGCATGTAATGTTCCGTAACCCTAATCTGGTGACGGAGACCGACTAGGGGTGCTACATTAACAAGGTTATGTGAAAAGGTTGCTTAGCTTTGATCTCATCAACAATAGTAGGTTTCACTTGCAATTCGACTTACAAAGTTCCATTGTCATGTAAACTTAACCTTGCAAATATTACTCTTAATTCAAAATTGGCTTTCGGATTAGGGCATCTACCACAACATTGGCTTTCCTTGGATGGTAATCAATAACATAATCATAATATTTTAGCAACTCTAACCATCTCCCTCTTCTAAGGTTCAATTCCTTTTGAGTAAGGAGGTATTTAATGCTTTTATGATCAATATAGATATCACACTTTTCCCCATAAAGGTAGTGTCTCCAGATTTTTAAGGCAAAAATATTGCGGCCATTTCTAGATTATGAGTTGGATAATTGCTTTCATACATTTTCAACTATCTTGACGCATAGGCTACCACCTTACCATCTTGCATTAACACACAACCAAGACCGATGTAGGATGCATAATTGTACACCACATATTTTATCCTAAATTCAGGTTGAATTAGCACAGGTGCTTGAGTTAGAAGCTTTTTATGGTTTTAAAAACTGGTTTGCTGCTCTTTTTTCCTTTTAAAAGGAACCTCGTTTCTAAGTAGTTTAGTGAAAGAGGTGGCTATTAGGGAGAATCATTCAATAAATCTAGGATAATACCCCAATAAGCCTAGAAAATTATAGATTTTGGAAACATTTTTGGGTTGTTTCCATTCAAGAATTGCTTTCATTTATTCAGATACCTTCGACGAATACCGTATGCCCCAAAAACAGCATAGAGTTTCTTTAAGCCAAAATTCCATTTACTTAACTTGGCATAGAGTTTCTTTTCACGGAGGATTTGTAGGACTTTCCTAAGGTGTTCATCATGTTCAAGTTTGATTTTGGAATAGATTAAGATGTCATTAATGAATACCACAAGATTTATAAGGTACATTTTCTTCTTTAAATTGAAACTGGTAATATCCCGATCTTAGGTCTATCTTTGAAAACATTGTGGCTTCCGTAAACTCGTCGAAAAGGTCATCTATTCTTGGTAAAGGATATTTGTATTTGATGGTAAGGTTGTTTATTTGACGGTAATCAAAAGTCTTAGAGTTCCATCTTTATTTTTCACGAAATAGACTGGGCTTCCCATGGTGATATGCTAGGTCTAATAAACCTACATTCCAAAAGTTCCAAAAGATGAATTTTCAGCTCGTGCAATTCTTTAGGTACCATGTGGTAAAGAGCTATAGGTACGGGATTGATTCTAGGTAAAAGTTCAATTTTGAATTCTACTTTACGATCTAGGGATATTCTTGGCAATTCCTCGAGAAATACATCGAGAAAGTCTTTAAGAGTATGAATATTGTCTAAGGCATTATTATCGGCATTCCCATCTAACACATAAGCTAGGTAAACTCCACACCCTTTTTCAAATTAACTTTTCAACCACCATGGTTACCAAAACATTTGATAGATACCCTCTACGTTCCCCAAACATAACAACTTCTCTACCCTCCGTTGTTCTTGACTTTACCTTCTTTGTGGGACAATCTAAGTTCACCTTATGTTCAACTAACCAATCCATACTTAGTATTAAATCAAACTCCCAAAAAGGTAATTCCATAAATTCGGCAAGAAACACAACCCCTTTATAGATTCTATTAACGATAACTAATTATCCCAAACGGCTTAACACCATTACAGCTGTGATGGTCTCTTCTACCCTAACACCTAGCTTTTTTGACATTTCACAAGATACATAGGAGTGGGTGGAACCTATATCAATTAGGGCGAAATAGGGGGTGGAGTTAATAAAGAATGTACCTGCTATAACATCAACATCATCCTTTTCTTCATGACCTCTTACGATGTAGATTAGGGTAGGTTGTCTAGCCTCAATTCAGTTGGCACTGGTAATGTTATTTCGATTCTGGCCTTGGCCCTTCGAAGGCGGTTGGGTTGGATTCTGGTTTTGGTGTCTGATTTTGGGCCGAAGCTTGGTTTGGGCTCGACCATTGCGGACATTTTCTAATAAGATGGTCTATCAAACCATAGATAAAATAGGCGCATTTCTTTTTCCAACGCTTACTCAGATGACGACTACCATAGTAATCACATTTGGGTTTTTCATTTTTATCATCCAACTCAGCTCCCTTTTGTTGTGGTTTACTTTCCCTAGTTCGTTTGACAGAACGAGTGTTCAAACTAGAGTTTCCTGAATACTTTTTAACTAAACTTCTACTTTTCTCCCATTCTATACAAGTTGCATGTTTGATCTCCTCAGACATTTAAGCTTTCTCCACCAGACTTTCAAATACCTTTTCCTAATTAATGGCAACCTATATACAAATATCACTTCACAACCCATTTTCAAACCGCACACTCTTAACTTGTTCAGTAGTTAACATTTCCTGGGCATAAAGACTAAGTCTCAAGAACTCAACCTTATATTCAGCTACTAATTTATCACCCTGTTTCAGTTAAGAAATTCCAATCTGTAAGCTTCCACATATCTTGCTCCCACAAACTTTTTCTAGAAAACTTCTAAAAAACATTCCCAAGTGATACGTTCAGCCTGAGTACCTCTTTCAACAGCCTGCCATTAATGATAGACCTCTTCCCTTAATGAGGACATTGTACCCTTTAGTTTCTGTTTCTGGGTACACTCTAGATCCTCCAAAATTTGTTTAGTCAACTTCAACCAATATTCAGCTATAGTAAGAGTCGTACTAGAAACCCCCTTAAATGTTTCAGCCCCATTCGACCGGAGTCTCTCCGCTATGATAGCGCGGCTCCCCAATCGTCCTTGACCACCACTAGCCCATTCTAAAACCCTCAATATTGCCTGAGTTACTGCATCATCATCATTTTCCTGATTGTTTTCCATGCCTCTACCACCATTAGTAGTCGAGTTCTCAACATAATCATCCTCATAATTATGGCCCCTCCCTAAATAGAGGCGGTTCTACAAATTTGATTCTATGAGGTCTACCCCTACCACGCCTACCTTGGGTACCTATTCTAGATTCTAGAGTTTGGGTAATCGAAAGTTATCTACAATTTTTTGTATAGGGTTTCACATGTATTAGTTTTGGATTATAACTAGAATCCTAGAGTTTTAGTTTAACAATAGTTTTATTCAAAAGTTCATAGTTCAACTAAAGTGTATCTATCGTTCAACAATTTAATTCAGTGCATCCTAAATGATCACAAGTTCATTCATTTATCATAAAAAAATTAATATTTTCAATTTAATTATCATAATTAAACACCAAATAAACTATTGCGGAATCGACATCGGAGTCTCAAGCTTGTCTGCCTGCAACCAAAAAAGTTAGTTTTAACAGTTTCCTATGATATGGTTTCTCCTGAAATACCCTTTCTCTATAAATATGTATGTATGCATTGTTCTTATCTATATGTTCACAATATGATTTTTAGAAAAATTAGGCTCTAATACCATTGAATGTAACCTCCTCAATTCGGCCTAGACAGTAGACCCGAGTCGAGGAGATCACATTAACCACCGAAGTGACGCGCTCTTTTTCTAAAATCAATTTGAAAAATTTAAACCTGTTTTATTCAAGTAAATTTTCTAGCAAGATTATCAAGAATATAGCAACAGCAAACAATTAACATACTCTAAAGTCACTAAACCTGTCTTGATCAAATATATTTAATATGTAAAAACTATACTCAATCTCATCATAAAACCCTAATAATAAATATCAATAATGGTTTGACTAATTTCAAGACTTCCTAACATTTTGTATCATGCATCCTAAATGATCAGTTTTGTTTTAAAACTTTATATCTCATGTCTTTGGAACAAAAATAGGATAATAATAATAACAAGGTGGAGTTAATAATAATCTTAGAGTTAATAATAATCTTAGATTAAGTCCACGAAAAGCTGAGACCCTTTGAATGTCGAACCTGGATCCTAGTCCATTGAGTAATCTGAAAAGATGAAAAATAGGGGAGTGAGCTAGAGAGGCTCAGTGCGAGACCCTTTACAATAAATCAGTTGCATATTCAAACATTCATACTAAACCTTACAGTGAAAATCACACAATAACCTTATCAATATAATCATTCAGTTTTTGTCATTATAGACAAGTAGACTTTCTCACATGACTGAATTCAATTGAAAAATTCAATTATTAAACCATAATATCACTCATAGTGGGTATATGCACATTTATCAGTTTAGTCATATCATCATGTGCCTTTCAATGAGGAAGCATAGTATGTCATGCAACATTCTTTTAACGTTTCTTTAAAATTCATAAATCCTGCCCTCGACCTCTAGCTCTCTAATAGGGAGTTCCCCATAACCCCCTCTACCTTTCTACTCCGTTTGTATATTCTTATGCTGCAGATAAAAGTTGTCATTTGGTTGAGGGTCCACAAGTACTCGCAGATAAGAGCTGTCAAAAGGATTGTGGATGCTCAATACAGTTTGCAGTTTGAATCTGTCGTTCTCTGGGTAAAAATTAAGACTATCGCAGTTTGCATTTACTATGTAAGTGAATACACAACGAACACACGTATATGTAGTTAATATGAACTGTTGTTCTTCCAACTTTCAAATCCTTCCCCCATGCATATGCAATATAATTAGATCCTCTCAACTCGTTCATACAATAATTCATTCAACATTTTAAATAGGGGCAATTAACAAATCAACCATTAGAGCAGCAAAACATATATTTGAGAGGAATAGCGTTAGTAAATACATATAATCGTTCACAAATTTAGACAATCATTCACAAGAAATCAACTCACAATAGTAATCATACATTCATTCATAGATTTAAGCCATCATTCATAAGCGATTAAGTCATAAATTCGTTCAATTTGGCATTCACTCAATCTAATTCTAGTTTAGGACCTAATTGGAAAAAAAACTAGTT
The DNA here is from genome assembly GCF_025698485.1 of Gossypium arboreum. Classification (NCBI taxonomy): domain Eukaryota; kingdom Viridiplantae; phylum Streptophyta; class Magnoliopsida; order Malvales; family Malvaceae; genus Gossypium; species Gossypium arboreum. Next base: position 121,244,949 of record NC_069072.1, on the reverse strand, counting down.
CTCTAGATGTGATTAAAAACCTAATTAGGGACTGATTTGCATAGAATATTTAATGATAAGGAAAAAATCTAATTTTCAAGTTTCAGGGGGCACACGGCCATGTGACTAGCCCTTGTGTGAAACCCCAGGTTGTAACATCCCTAACCCATATCCGACGTCAAAATAGGGTTTTGGAGCATACTAGAGTTTCAGAATATTTTACAAATAATTCTTATAAATACACTATTCATTTACTGAGATCATTCAAAACGTCTCTTAATTGGACCCTCGAGGTCCAATATGAGCATTAGAATCGAGTCGGGACTTAACCGAAAACTCATAAAATTTTTCACAACATTTCAAAAATTTTCCAAAGTTTCAGGGCTCATACGCCCGTGTGGTCTAGGGACACCCCCGTCTGGTCAGGCAGTGTACTACACATGCCCATGTCCCTAACTCGTGCCTCTCTGACTTTTAAGGCATGACGAAATTGAAGTCACACGGCTGAGTCACATGCCCATGTGCTATGTCGTGTGACGAATTTAATTTTCAATATTTAGGTGCAGTTTTCACACGGCCATGTAACACGCCCATGTCCAAGGCCGTGTCTATAACAACCCGATTTTGGGCCTAGTAGGAACAATGGTTTTGGGACCACAAATTCGATGAGAAAATTTTATTTTTATTATATTTTTATGGTCTACGATTTCACGGAATGATTTCGTGAAAATTTCTTCACGTTTGGGCACTCAATTTAGTCAAAAGGACTAAATTGTAAAAAGTGAAAAAGTTGAGTTCTACATGTTAAAGGTGTCCAATTGTTATGAAATTTTAAATTGGAGGTCTTTAAATGGTAAGTAGACCATTGGTTAATTTGTTGGACAAAAATGGACATGAAATAGGTGAAATAGAATATTTTTAAGTTTGGGGCATTTTGGTTATTTAGTAATTAAAATGAATTAAAAATAAAATTAAAAGCCAATTTTTGTCCATCTTCAATCCCATGGCCAAATTTCACAAAGGGAAACCATGGCTAGGTTTTTTCAAGCTTCCAAGCTCGATTGTAAGTCCTTCTAGCCCTGTTTTTAATGATTTTTACATTTTTGAGATCCTCATAACTCAGTTTAGCTATTTCTACTATTATTTTTAGCTAGGGTTTGTGTTTAAAATTTACCCATGGATGACATACATGTGTTTTGATGTTTTATGGAAGAATATGAATGTTTGGAGTGTGATAAACAACTTTTACTAAGCGATTTTTTATTGTAAAAGTTGTAAAATATGTGTAGGAAATGTGATTTAGTGAAAAATGTGGGCTGCTATAAGAGGGAATATGAATCAGCTAGGCTTGGGTATTGAGAAAAATAGATGCATTTCATTTTACAAGCCTAGGGGTAAATTTGTAAATATGTGAAACTTTAGGGGAAAAAATGTAATTTTATCATAATATGATTTTTGGATTGATTTGAATAGTATAATAATTTAATAAGTAGAATTTGATATTATAGATCAAGAAAAACGAAGTTCGAACTTAGAATGGGAGAAAAATGAATACTGGACAATTTGGTCCTTTTCGCCGTTTTAGGTCAAGGTAAGTTCGTATGTTAATAAACGTTATTGATTTGTGTTAATTATACAATATTATTATATATTTTATTAAATTGTGAAAATTAAAGCAGACGTTCGAATTGAGTAAAAACGTAAGATCAATCACGATCGTTGCGTAGTGAAATATGAATTGACGGTAAAAGACCATGGTTAGACCATGGCAATGTGCTAAGTGAAATAAGTGATTCGCATGTAAGACCATATCTAGAATATGACATTGTGCTAAGTGAAATAAGACCAGGGCATCTAAGTGAAATAAGTCCAATGCATTATGCTAAGTGAGAAATTTTCCGGTTGAACTTTGTGAATATAATAGCTTTGAGCACAAGCGTGGTACTATGTGAAGGCCACTTTGTGAATATAATAGCTTTGGACACAAGTGTGGTACTATGTGAAGGCCACTTTGTGAATAAAATAGCTTTGGACATAAGTGTGGTCCTATGTGAAGGCCACTTTGTGAATAAAATAGCTTTGGATACAAGGGTGGTACTATGTGAAGGCCACCGTGTATCCGTTATTATTCCGATGTGTTCAACGGGAAATGACTAAGTGTAAACGAATATGTCTATGTGATGATTAAATGTGAAAGAATTATGAACCAATAATATTATTTGATGTTGAATTGAAATAATGTGTTTTCATTTAGGTTTAAGTTATCAACTAACATAGCCAAGATAAAAAAAATGAAAGTATAACTGATTTAAGCGATACAGGTACTTACAAAATCTATGTGAATGTTGAATGAAAGTTAATACAAAGAAAACGTGAAAGAGTAAAATTAGCAATAAAACAGTTTTGGACAACAGCAGTTGTGTGAATTTGAAAAATCATCAAAGATGGTGGAAATCAAATTAGAGGTTGAATAAGATATTAAATTAAAGCTTATTGAGTCTATTTTCACATAAAATAAACGGTGAAAGCAAAAGAATTTCATATTACGAGATATTTGAATTTTTGTGAGACAAGGTCAGAATGATTTTGAAATCCCCTATTCTGATTCTGAAAAATCATTAAAAATTTTATAAAAATAATTATTGGTTAGATTTTATATTTTTAAAATTCTTATTGAGTCTATTTTCAATAGAAACAAACAGGAACATCATTCGAATTCCATAAAATGAGATAATTAATGTTTAGTGAAGAAGGGTTGAAACTGTTAAACAACAGAATAGGGGAGAATTTAAAGAATAAACTGTACTTATTGCCTAGACCAACAATTCTGAAAATTTTATGTAAAAAGATATTTGAGTCTAGTTTCAGGGAAAACTAGCGGATCTTAATTTTGAGTTCTGTAGCTCAAGATATAAATAATTTAGTGAATGTGACTCGAGTAGACAGCTTGAGATGAACGAGAGTAAATAGTGGAACTTTGTGCAATTATGATTGTATTATCTTGAGAACATATTGTGAGAATTGGTAAAAGCATGTTAATAAATTTCTTATTATTTACATGCCAACTTACTATGCTATATAGCTTACTCCATTTATGTAACAGCCCGATTTAGACCCTATTCGGAACAGTAATTTTAGAACCATGAATCCGAGTCAGAAAAATATTTAAAAATTATTTTTTGTTTTTATTGTGTGTGAATTTACATGTGTTAATTTTTTGTGTTTTAATTTTACTGTTTGGATGCCCGATTTAATAAAAGGGCTTAATCGCGTAAAATGAAAAAGTTGGTAGTTAAATGCGAAAGTGCTTAATTGTTGTTTTCTTTATAATATGAAGTATTTATGTTGCAATTAGACCATAATTATAAATGATGGACGGTTAAGGACATGAATATAATGTTTGTATAATTATTTCATTAAGGTTATAGTAGTAATTAAAGTAATAACATATGATATAATAAAACATAAAATAAATAAAAGACATGCATTCATATTCTCAAATGGCCGAATCTTGTAAGAAAGAAAGGAAATAAAGAGTATAGGGTTCGGTCATATGCATGCTTAATTAAGGTATGTAATTTAGCTCGATTTTTGATAATTTTTACATTTTTGAGATCGTTATAGTGTAATGTACAAAGCCCATGCTTGAATTTCAGATTTTGATGAATATTTTGAGCTATTTCATTGATAAATAATTGAGTTTTGTGATGTTTGTTGATGAATTATGAAAGATATGTTTGGATTAATATGTTTTGTATTAGAATTTTTGATGATTTTGAGTAATTAGGGCTAAATTACAAAAATAATAAATTGAGGGACTAAAATGTGAATAAACGAAATGTATGGACTTGTATGAACATGGGTAGCATTCGGCCTAAGCATGGTGTGTGCAAATTTTGCATGTTTTGTGTTTTGTGCAATTTGGACTAAATTGTAAAAAGTGTAAAATGTCAGGGTAAAATGGTAATTTGCCCATTTATGCTTTTTGGACTAAATTGAATGAAATCATGTTTTAATGAGTTTAATTTGAATATGTTAGATCAAGAACCAAAGAAATTGGACTTGGATCGGGGAAAAACCAAAGTTGTTGAATAATTGTTCTGCTCCAATTACTCCTATCTGAGGTAAGTTTACAGGCAAATAGATGTTGTAAATTTCAATATATGTATATTAAAAATGCTGAATTGAATTGTTATAATTGTTTTGAGAATGTGCTGAAATGATACATGTTTGAGAGCAATGGTTAAGAGTTCGATTCGATCGAGTTACGACATCCGAAAGCGCTGTATGAGCCTTAAGAATAGATAGGATATATATGTCATGGCATAGGATTCTGATATGTGATGTGCGAGTAAGACCATGGCATCGATATATGTGTACGAGTAAGACCACGTTGAATACGTTAGCATCGATATGTGATTCTGATATATGTGTGCGAGTAAGACCATGTTTAATATGTTGGCATCGATATATGATTTCAATATATGTGTGCGAGTAAGACCACGTTTAATGCATTGGCATCAATATGTGATTTTGATTTACGAGTGCGAGTAAGACCCTGTCTGGGGCAGTGGCATTGATATGTGATTACATGTATGACCACATCTGGGACATTGGCATTGTATGATATGTGTGATTATCGGAGTATCCTATCCGATTGGTTCAACCGGCAATGATAAGTAGTGATTGAATGTGTAAAACGAGCTAAGTGATCAGGTATGAAATAGTTGATTACTTATTTGAAAATAAGGTAAGTTGGTTATTTGAAATGTGATGCAAATTATACATTATGCTAATGTGTATATATATGTGTATTTGTGAAGTATATTTGGCCACATGATATGTATAAGTATGAGATATTAAAGTTTGATTCATACTTTATGCTTATGAGTGTGTATATTCGGTTATATAATGGTACTATGGTTTAGAAATTGAATATTACTTTGATAATAAATACTTGTATATTCGGTCAAGATAAAATTCTATATGGAAGTATATGTTATATATGAAATTGTGTATTTGAAATTAAATGTGACTATGAAAGCATAAATTGATTTAGTTAAATTGAGTTGATATTGTCATTGAAATATTTATTTGCTTATGACTTACTAAGCTATGATAGCTTACTGTGTGTTTATGTTTGTCTCTGTTTTATATATTTTGGAGACTAGTTACGAGTTCGGGGATTATCAGCGAAGTTTATCACACTATCGATTGTTTCAGTATTTTTATAAAGTTGAACTTAAACCTATGGCATGTATAAGCTAGCTTATGTTTATACTTGATTTTGGGTTATGTAAATATGAGCCATGCGAAAATGGCTTATTAATTTGTTAAGTTTGGATTTTATGTCTTGACCAAATTATGGTTATGTGTGGTTGTGGTTTTGATGATTCAGTTATAGTTTTTACATAGATAAATATATGTGAACCTGATTGATATGCTTTGTTAAGGTTTTTCTATGTGAGTTGGTATTTGGCTATATGATTTGGCTTGATTATTAGGTTAATTGATGGTTTAGTAATTTGACATGGGATAAGCATATTTTGGTAAGCATGTTCTTGGTAAATATGTTTGTGATGTTTAGTTAAATGATTCGACAATGAGAAGTGGTAATTATAATATATTGGTAAGTTTGTTTGATGGCATAGTTTGCATTTGTGAATAGTTATGAATCGGTTTGTGTGATGTTAATGTAGTGATGGATGTGGTTTCGGTTGTGGCAAGTTTATATAAGTTATATTATGAATATATTATTGCTTGCGTAATTGGTCTTTTTGGTACGGTCTGTGATAGCAAAATATGACTATGTTCTGTGGATGATGAGTCGGTCATTTGAGCAAGTATAATGTATCTAGTTAATAATGTTAATTAACTATGAAATGATATACCTAGTTGAGATTTCGTTGTGATAATCGTATGATCTATTGAGGTTAAATTTGATGACTAAATATATATATGGCTAATTGATTTGTTGGGTATATGTATTTTGGTATGAAAAATTAGCATGCAATTTAGATGTTCTCTGATTTGTTATTTGTGTTCAAAAATGTTAATGTTGCTATAGTGCAATACGCATAATTTGGTAATAATGACAATTATATTTGGCCATTTGTTGATGTTTGGTAATGACTCTTTTATGGATAATTAATAAGTTGTATAAAATGGCTTATCTTTATTTGATATGCGAATGTTCATAAGCATGCAAAATAAGTGTATAATATACAATTATATTTTTTTGGTTGATATTTGTACTCAAAATGGTTCATTTTTTTGATAATATGGTATAATATACAAATGTATATTGATTATATTTTTAAAAGCCAATGTCGCATATGTTAATATTAAATAAACTTTGGTTATATGATATGCTTGGTTATTAAGCACAAGTTTATAAATGAGCTGTTAAATACTAAAATTCTTTGAGGTATTAGGTTTCTTTAATGATAATAATACATGAATTTTGTATGTATTTGAAAGTAGATTATATATGACTTTGGGTTTTCATTGATAATTGTGTTATGATTTAGATTATATATTTAATGTTTAAATAGATTTATGTTTTAGTTATGTGAATATAACATATGTGTATATGTAAATGTTAGAAATTTGTGTCTCGTCCGGTAATGTCTCGTAACCCCTTTCTGGTGACGGATAAGGGTTAGGAGTGTTACAGTTTATTTTCTGTGTTTATAATGTCCTCAGGTTAGCTCGGGTTGGAAGTCGCCGGAGAACCTATCATATTATCAAACTAACAAATTGGATATTGATAATTCTTATACTTAAGGTCATGGCATGTATAAGGGACTTGGTTATTTATGTATGTGTCATAATTATTTTGGCCTAAAATGTTGGCCTATGCTATTTGAAAGTCCATTGTTGTGTAAGGGCATTTGATGTTGGTATATTGGCTATATTATAAGTCCATGATGATGCATTTCAAGGATGTGTATGCTTACATATGTGGATGAATGAGTGGTGATATCTATGTGTGACGTAAATTTGTTCGCAACGACAAGTCAGATTAGTCCAGGGCTAGGGACATGGCCATGAGAGCCACACGGCCGTGTCCTAATATCACACGGAAGTGTGCCCCTATTTTTCATGAAATTTTTCAAAGTTTTCTAAATTTCTCGGTTTGGTACCGAACCGTTTCCAAAGCATATTTTGGCTTCGTAGGCCCATATTAGGGACTTTAAAATGAAATGTGAAAAGTTTTAAATTTGAACGCAAATTCATGACCTAGTTTTATACGATTGCATGTGTTTATGTCTAGTAATGCCTCATACCCTGTTCCGGTGTTGAACACGGGTAAGGGGTGTTACAGTGCCAACCACACGGCTGAGACACATGCCTGTGTACCCAATTTTGGGCATTCTGTTTCTCAAAATTAAGGTGCAGGGGACACACGGCCTAACCACATGCCTATGTTACCAGGCTATGTGTCACACACAGTCTAGACACACGCCCGTATGTCTGCCCGTGTGGACAAAAAGAAGCCATTTCTAGCTTCATTTCTCACCCAAAATTTCACCCAAGACCTGCACTTGAAACACAACCAATACTAACCATTTCAACATAGCATACCATTAAATGCATGTGTGTTTGTAAACTTACCTTGGATTAACTTAGGCATTCACAACATTGATCACATATTCTTAACATAACACATGTAATATATATATCATAATAATCTACTTAGTCATACCAAAATGAACCATTACTAGCCATTCCAATGGCTAAGTTACAAGATAACATTTCAAGCCACTATTGGCCAAGTTGTCCTATTCATGTCATTATACCAAAATGATTTTTACTAATTATACCCAAAATGACTAGTTGATAGTGTGATGATGTTCCAGTGATCTCCAACCCTCGCAAGCATCCGAGCTGTAACACCCCTAACCTGTATCCGTCGTCGAAATAGGGTTACGAGGCATTACCAAATAAATACAAATTAAACTGACTTTTCTTACATTTCATACCATCAAGAATATCAAAGCATTAAAAACTTATCAAACTCAAATTTTCACATTTACTATTTACAATTTCAAATTCATTAATCATAATTCCCATGCAGAAATGATCATACTTTGCTGAACGGATATTGCAAATAAGCACATTCAAAATTTCAACTAATTCAATTCAAACAATATCAAAACTCAAATGATCATGTTCCATAATTATCAATTTTGAACCAAAACTTGTATTTATATACATATATATCTATATATATATATAAAACCATGTTCACATATTTAAAAATTCTCAAAGTTCGTTTCTCTATATCAATCACCTTGATGCCATTTTATAAATAAATCATATTATGCCAATTTCCATTTCATTATTTGTGTATCAAGAAAATCAATTATCAAGATCTGCACAAATTCATATTAAAACCAAATGAAATCATATTGCATAATTTAATATACAATTACATATGCAACTTGAGCACACTAAAACATGGCCGAATATACTAATATTTCATATATATATATATATATATATATATATATATTACATAACCTACGCTAAAGTCAAAGGCCAAACTTAACATTTGAATACAAGCTAAAACAATCATGAAACACAATAATTACTTACCATTTATGAAACTAATATACAACCATCCATCACTTTAATTATATCACATTTCATAATCCCATCATTAACATCTATTATACTAAATACATATTATACTTATTAACTTTCATAGCTGAATCATGTTACTTAAAACCACACATACATTCAAAATTCCCATCACCGAATTACCAAAACATAACTTATTAAACATTTTAACTAAGATCATATAAGACTAAATTTTAGCATAATAAGCAAACCATTTTCGAAGCACATGGTATCTAGCACAACATCACACAGACAAGGCACAAAACTACATAACCAGGGTGAACACCAGCCAAACTTAACATAACTGAATTTAACATCAAGCCATTTTCGCATGGCTATTATACAAACCAAAATCAAACATTTCCAAAACACTTTCTAGCTTATACATGCCATAGTTCGAGTTCAAAAATTTAAATAACAAAGCTGTAGATAGTGTGATGAACTTTGCTGACGATCCCCGAGCTTGTAATATGAACCCAAAATCTATAAAACAGAAAAAACATAACACACAGAGTAAGCTAACTTAGCTTAGTAAGTCATAAGAAAATGAACATTCCAATAATATTATCAACTTAATTAAACCAAGCCAAATTATAATATCATACCACATTAAGTCCAAACGTATGAAGTTCATATTATATATATATATATATATATTCATATTTACATTCATTCTCAAATAATCACCTTGGTTGAATGCTCATAAACATATAAGCTTGTGTGTTACAGCATAGTTTCATATTCATATATTAGATATGAAATCGAATACATGTAATCATGCACGCATATAACTAAGTTTCATATCAATGATAATCTTAAGGACAAATACACTTACCTTGTTTTAAGTAAACAACAAACTAACTCATACCTGAATGTTTAGCTCATTTAACGTATTCAATTACCACATCAACATAAAATCATTTAGGCACAAGCTTATAGTAATTCACCGACATAAAGCCCGTATCACACACCGGCACGAGGCCTGCTAGACTCAAAGTCTAATTTTATTCACCGGCAATAAGCCTGCTAGGCATAAACCCCGATTTAATTCACCAATACAAGGCTTGCTAGGCTCAAAGGCTGAACATCACCATTATAAAGCTATCTCATAAACAATTCATATATCGAACATTTCAGATATTGCATATAATTCATACGGACTTTCAAATGTTATAACTCAATCGAGTTAAACTCAAATACGTTATTTCTATACTTTATCACATACGGCTAACTCAACCATAAATCCATTAACTCCAAATCAGCATATTAAACTAAGTTACATTCAAAATTAATGATGTTTAATTGCTTAAAGACTTACCTCGTACAATGAAAAAAAGGTACGGATCAGCTAGTCGACAACTTTACTTTTCCCCCGATCTAAATTCAATTTTCTTTTTTCTTGATCTAAATTAATATAAATTAAACTTATTAAATCAAATATTCAACCAAAAATCATCCAAAAACACACAAACGGGAAAATTACACTTTTACCTTTGATATTTCACATTTTTCACAATTTAATCCAAATTGCATAAAACACAAAATATGCAAAATCTCACAACAACATAGTTAGGCCGAATATTCCTTATACTCATAATAGTCCATATATTTCATTTATTTCACATTTTAGTCCCTCAAATTATTATTTTTACAATTTAGTCCTAATTACTCAAAATCGTCAAAAACTCCAATACAAAACATGTTAATCTAAAACATATCTTTAATTATTCATCATCAAACATTACAAAACACAAATATTCATCAATGGCATAACTCAAAACATTCATAAAAATTAGAAATTCTAGCATGGGTCAGATAGTATTCGAAGCAACGATCTCAAAAACGTAAAAATTATTAAAAATCAAACAAATTACATACCTAATTTGAAGAACAAATGGGCCGAGCTTTGAAAACTCTTTCTTTCTCTTTGTCTTTGTTATATTCAGTCAAATGGATGAACAAATACATGGATGTTTTATTATAATACATATTATTTTACATTTTACTAATTTAACCTTTATAATATAATTAGAAAATCATATAATGGTTGTTTTTTACTGTCCATCATATTATATCATGGGCAAGTTTCAACTTAAAGCCTCCACATTAAAAGAACAACCACTATTCAACCCTTTCACAAATAACCACTAAATTTTCATTTTACGCGATTAAGTCATTTTATTAAATTAAGCATGCAAACAATCAAATTTTCATACGAAACTTTCACACATGCAAATTCACATATAATAAAGACGAAAAATAATATTTAAATATTTTTATGACTCAAATTCGTGGTCTTGAAACCACCGTTCTGATTAGGGTCTAAATCGAGCTGTTACACGAGTGCTATAAAACAGGGGAAAAATAAAATGGAGTAAGCATTACATGCTTAGTAAGTTCGTATAACAGAAACTAAACTTACCAATCTTGATTATTAAATTTAAGCACACAATATCATGTTTTCCATCCATTTGGCTAAATTGCCTAGCACATACAATCAATCAAACATGTTAGTCACCAAAATCTTCATATAAATCAAGTAACATAGATGAGCTCATCAAGCAATATTCTTTCATGTCATTATCATTTCATCTCAAGATTTTCATGCCATGTCGAGAGTTTTATATCTGTTGAATCATTGAATTCTGATGGATGCTTAAGTAGTACACTCGAAATGTACAATTCAATAATCTGTCAATTTCTTATTCAAGGGTGCCCATTAGGGCACTTAACCAAGAAACACTCTCTCAAGCCACATATCGTATAACAAGATTACCAATCCAGGCTAAATCTTTTATATATCGTAAGCTCAGAAGAGCTCGATTAGAATTACCAGTCCAAGCTAAACCCTAATCATAACGTATGCTCGAGAGGTATTATATCGAGATTACCCATTCGAGCTAAATCTTTTCTATAACGAGGTCAATAGGATTACTCGTTTGAGCTAAATCCCATCCACAACAAATGCAAGACCCTATTAGTTTCGGGGAAGCACATATAATCATCGGAATTTAACATTCAATCAAGACTTAACCCTTTATCACCATTTCAACTTTATCACCAGTTCAAGCATGTATCAAATTCTCCATCATAGCATACAAGTAAAACACATCAATACAACTCACATTACATAGAAACACAGCATTCAATAAACATAATTACATGCTTGATTAAGTTACAAGAACTTACCTCGACACTTGTTCGCGTAAAAAGTCTACTAATCCGAAACCTTTTCTTTTTCTCGATCTAACCTCGAATTAGTGTCATCTGAATCTATATAAATGAATTTAACCATCAATTTCACACATTTCATATTTAAATAGACTCAATTTATGTTCTAGTCTAAATTACCATTTTGCCCCTAACTTTTCCATAAATTCTAATTTTGTCCCTAGGCCTGGAAAATGAAACTTGTGTAATTTACTCCCTATTCCAAGCCTAACCAAAATCCCATTACAAATTTTACAACACATATATTCATAAAATTTTAGAATTTTTCATCAAATTTTACAACTTTTCATTTTAATCCCTATATCATGTTTTCATCAAAAATCACTTAGTAAAAGTTGTTTATCTATCAATAATCTTTCATTTTCTACCATGAATTTCTAATTTCCAGTATATACATCCATCACCCATTTTTCATACCTTGATAACTTTTCAAATTAATCCCTCAAATAGAGATTAAGTTATCCCAGTTTCAAAAATACCAAAATTACTAAAAACGGGATAAGGAAACTTACCCAATTAGGCCTTGAAAGTTTCTTTTCTCTCACCTAGGGTTTCCATGTGTTTTAGGTTGAAGATGACATAAAATAAGATGATATCTTTTATCATCTTTTTTATTAATTAAGTATTTTGCTATTTCCAATTTAGTCCTTTCCGTTTTTCTATATTTCTATGGATGAGTCACCAAGAAAAATCTATATACCTTTCTTAATGGTCTAATTACCATATAAAGACCTTTATTTTTTAATTCCGTAGCTATTTAATCCTTATAGCTACTAGAATTCAACTTTTGCATTTTGAGTGATTTAGTCCTTCTCGTAATTAAGCACTAAATCAATAAAATTTTCGCATCAAAATTTTCACACGAAATTCCTATTATAGTACGAACCATATAATGAAATAAAAATAAACTTTATTTTTGGGTTGGATTTGTGATCCCGAAACCACAGTTTCAATTTTGCTGAAAAATAGGCTGTTACACAGGTCGTGTGCGATGCGTAGGGGTGAAGGTGCAAGGGCCACACGGCCATGTGACCAGCCCCTGTGTGAAGCCCTAAGTCGTGTGTGATGTGTAAGGTTGAAGGTGCAAGGGCTACACAGTCGTGTGACAAGCCCGTGTGTAATGCCCCTGGCTGTGCGCGATGGATCCATGCAACCGTGCATTCGGCCATGTATGATGTGAAGGGAATGGGGTGCAGGAGCCACCGACCGTGTGTCTAGGCCGTGTGCTGGTCTTCAGGCTATGTTCGAAGCAAAAATGCAACGAAAATCAAAAGGACATGGTGTGCAAGGGACCGCGTAACCCATATGGGTAGGCCACACGCCCGCGTGGTAAACCATGTGTACGTGGGCAGTTTAAAATTTTGACTCGATTTTTCATAAAAGTCACCCACCTAACTTTACTAGGATATCAAGTGACTACCCGACGTTCAAGCTCGACCCAAACACCTACAATGGCCTTTCAATTGTTAAAATAGGATGATCAATGAAAGGGATTTCAAATTTTGAGGGGTTTTTGGACAGAAACTTTAAAGATTCAATAATAGATTGAAAGATCTACTAAAGCTCATTATTAAGCAAAATTGTAAGGCTCTAATTGGCATGGAATACGATACTTTTGATTCTTGACAAAGATTCGACGAATAAGTGACGCAAACATCAAAGATTTCGATGAAGACAATGGATTTGTGCTTGATCGTAAGGAGTCAAGAATTCAAGAATTATTTTTCAGCAGCAAGGTTTTGAGAATAAAATTGTAGCATAGAGTTTTCTAAGATTATGGAGAGATAAGGAGTTTTAGTTAAATAAGGAAATGATTGTAAAGGAATGGGTTGAGTAAGAGTTTGGGGTCTATTGAGCAAATAGCCCACAAAAAATTTGACCCCACCAAATATTGGACTTCACAAAAAAATTTGAAAATGACCCACCAAAATTTTTGAAAAAAATTATTTTATATAAAAATAAATGAACCTCTCTCTACCGACTAAAACTGTAAAAAATCTCTAATCCTTTTGTTTTCTTTTAAAACTTATCACTTTCCTCTCAAATTTGTCTTATTCTCTTACAATCTCTATCTAGAATTTCTTGAATAAAGTAACCAATCTTTTAATACTTTCAAATGGGTCTTCCTAATTTCGTAACAACTTTCTTTTCTTCCCAAGTTTTATTCATTAATCTCTAGAATTTTTTAGGATTGTGGCTTTTCTTGTGATAATTTAGAACCTATATGCAAGATTTAGTTTTTTATTTTTATTTATTGAATGATTTTAGGATATTTATTTTGTAAGAGAAAACTGAAATCTTGATTGGATCATTTGAAACCACCCAAAATTCAATGATGTCAAAAAATACGATTTTGGGATCCCGTTTACGAAGCGAGTCCATAAATATTAAAAAAAAATATTTATGGATTTAAAGTACAGATGAATTGAAATTTGATTAAGTAATTTATCCAAAATTATAGTTAATTAGGGCCTAGGGACTAAATTGTAAAATTCTAATCGCTATAGATTTTTAATTAGGAAAAGACTTGGGGACTTGGATAACAATTATCCAAAGGATTAAAATAGTAAATAAAAAAAATTAAAATATATGATAGTGGTTTTTGATGGTGGATTTCATCAACTTAAACTAATTAAAGATTTATGTTAATTAATTAAAGTTAAAATATGTTAATTTAAGTGTAAATAATAAAACATAATGGAAAGAAAGAGAAGAGGTTATCATCTTCATCTTTAACCGTGGAAACCAAAGAAAATTAAGAAAAGAAGAAAGCATGAAAACCCTTGGACATTTGGCTACCAAATTCAAGGAAGTTTCTAGTTATTTTTTTTTTATGGAAATTGAATCATGGGAGCTTGATTTAGCTAGACCATGTACCAATTTTTGAAACTATTAAAGTTTTTGAAAGTTTCCATTATTGAGAAATAGATGAAATAGATGTTAATTTGATAGGAATTAAGCTTAGATTATTAAAACAACTAAATTATAAAGCTTAATTGCTAGTTTTGTACATTAGGGACCAAATTTAATAAAATACAAAATTGTTATGAAATTTTGGTAGGAATAGAAAACATAGGGTCCCTAATGAGTTTATGTGAAATCAAATTTTAATCTAAACCTTTAAATGAAAAGTTATGTTTGTCCTGAGCTTAAGAACTAAATTGAATAAATTACAAAATGTGTTTGGTGTTGTAATTGAAATTGATTTGATATAGAATTTGATATTGTGTTATTATTGAATAATTTTTCTTAGCTAAAGATCACGTTGGGCCTTTAAGACGGAAAGGAAAGGCGAGAGCCGATAATGAGTGACGTGACATTTCGGTTTGTATCTTTATGATCGAAGTCAATCTAATTATTGCATATTCATGTTAAATTGCATGATTTAGTAATGAGGTGAGTATATAATGCTTGGATGACTTAAATTGTGGTGATTGATATGGTATATCGAGATAGAGGACTAAATTTAATTAAATAGAAAATAGCATGATTTAATTGATATGTAGTACCTGGCATGAAATTAAGTTAAAAAATGTTATATGTTGTATTGATATGGTGAATTGATGATGAATTGATAATGATGGAATGTGAATTGAACTACGTGATTGAAATTTAAAATTGGTTACCCTATTAATTGTACAGGTTTACACCTTAGTTTAGTTGACGATGTGTTTACGTGCCAGTGTATTTTCTTTGGTTCATTTGGTGATGCACTTACGTGCCAGTATATTTTATTTAGCTCATCCAAAGATGCATTGACATGCCATTATATTTGCTTCGGTTCATTCGATGATGCATCTTGTATGCAAGTATAATTGCTTTGGCTTGCCAATAACGCATTACGTGTGCCAGTATATTTTCTTTGGTTTATCCGATGATATACTAAAGTGCAAAAATTGATATGCAAATTGACTAATTCGTGTATCTATCTTGAAATTTGAGGCATGTTAATAGGGATATAAATTATGAATTGGTTATATTATTATTGGAAATGATTGAATGTTATGGAATTATAATACAGTTACATATATGCAATAATTGATTAGCAGTAGCATGTGAAAGATCATGCGAACTGGTTAAACGAGCTTGAGGGTCGATATGGATAAATGATGAATGATTAAAATCAATTCGGAAAGGAAATGTGTTATGATCAAATGTTAATATTGAATAGATTTGTAAACATTAATAACTTGATATGTTGGTGTGATAAGTTCAATTAACTCAGTTATTTGAAGTAATGTTAGATAGTTCAAATGATGCATTTGGTGCTTTGGTGTCATATTTATATATGGGTATATATCCTAATTCATTGAATTAGATTTGGGTTGAGTTGTATATATATTGGTTTACATTATATTTCAAATTGATTGTACGTAAATGATTGTAATTTATGTTATATTGACTTAAATCATGAAAATATCACTGAGCATTATTGCTCAGCGTACAATTTGTTTTTCCTATGCACAGGTATAGGTACATCTTGAGGTCTTGAGCAGTGACTCTATAATCTAGCCAAAGATCCACGACTCATCCAACATCCAGCCAAAGCATCCAGCCAAATATCTACAAAAGTATCAAGGATGTCTCTTGTTAGGAGTTGTATTGCATTTTATCCTCTTTACTAAAAAAATAGATAAATTAGTCCTTATACATTAGATCAAAGAACAAACTAGTACTTTTGTTAGAAATTTTATTAATTTCTACTGTTAAATTTTGACGTGGTGGCTAACTTAGCAACTAGAAAGTAACAAGTGACATTACATGTATAGCTCATGTTAACGTGGATAGACTAATTCAAGTAGAATAGATGCAATTTTTAACATAAGAAATGGATAGAATTTTTAATAGACAATGAAATTGATGGATTTTTTATGTGGAGTGACTAATTCAAGCAACCAAATAGTGACATATCATCATTTAATAGTAGAAATGATTGGAATTTTTTGATAGAATGATCAATTTACTCTTTGATCTTACATAAAGGGATCAATTTACCCATTTTTAAGTAAAGGGGGAAAATGCAATTTAATATCTAATAAAAGAGCGTCCATAGTACTTTTACCTATTAATGTTATTAGAAAAAATTAAGAGCATGGTTATTTTTTAGTTTATCTTGTACTAGGTCACATTAATGAAAATTTATGTAAAAATAATATAAAGATTTAAGGGTAAAAATCCTTAGTAAAAAGTTCATCCTATTAATTTCTTAATAAGAAAAAAATCAAATAGACTATTCCGTTAACGGCAACTATTAATTTATTGATTTAATCATTAATAGCACCGATGTGGCATGCAACACTAGCAAGAATTTTTTTAAATTAAAATTTTCAAAATATCTAAAATTTATTAAAAAATTAAAAAGGTTACAAAAAATATTTAAAAATATTATCAAAAATTCAAATAAAATGTCTCCTCACTTCCTAGAGCTGTCACCATCACCTCAATGTCCCAATGGTAACTTTTCCATCAATCTCCCTAGTTTTAATTAGTTGATATTAGTATTCAATACCCCTATTCCAAATCATCACTCGTGTGAGGTGTGCCTCACATTTATTGGACCCTTTGCAGTCACTTAGAAAGACGACCGACGAGCAACTGAAAAAGGCCCAAAGCAGGCCCGACGTCATGATAAGGAGTGTTGGGTTGTCAGGATGACGGGACAACATTTGAAGCGATGAAGAAGAGATGACGTCGCTGCCGTGATGTATTCTTACAAATACCGAGTTTCTTCTCCCACTTAAAATTTGTTAACTTTTCCCAATTGAACTCTGATTAATCTAGGATATTTTAGTCATATTAGCACTCCGAATTTAGCCTATTTAAAGGGTCTTTGTAAGCCTATTTAATGAGTTCATAGAATATCTGTTATGTGAGATTTGATGAAGAGTTTTGAGGAGAGCTTTTGAGAAAGCTTTGTATTCGAGTTTTGGGTTTTGCTCTTTTAGGTTTATTTTCTCCATATTGTACTCTTCGTTGGTTTTTCGTATTAGTGAAGTTTTCTATACTCTTGAATTTTATCCTCTTTAAAGAATTTTTCCACATAAAATATTTGTGTCTGATTTTCTCTATTTGTTCTTATTTGTCGCGTATACGGGTCAATTCCCAACAAACTAGTATAAGAGTTTGGTTTAGATTCTGCAATCGAACTGTTTAAGGATGGAGACAACAAATTTCGATATCAAGAAGTTTGATGGAATCACTTATTTCAAATTGTAGCAATTTTGGATAAAGTAGAGTGTTTAAAGCAAAGTTGGTCGCAAAGGGTGACAATCAAGTAGAGGGAGTTGATTTCCTTGATGTTTTCTCTCCTATTGTGTAGCACACGTCCATTCGATCTCATTGGCCTTGGTTGCATTTATAACAGCCTATTTTTCAGTGAAATAGGACCAGTGGTTTTGGGACCACAAATCTGATTAGAAAATAAAATTTATTTTTATTTTATTACATGATCCGTAATATGCTAGAAATGTCATGTGAAAATTCTAATAATAAAATTTTATCGATTTAGTGCTTGATTACTAGATGGACTAAATTGCATAAAATGAAAAAGTTGAATTCTAGTAGCTAGAAGGATTAAACAGCTATGGAATTCAAAACTTGAGGTCTTTATATGGTAATTAGACCATTAAAGAAAAAAATGTAGATGTTTTGGTGACTCATCCATGGAAATTTAGAAAAAGGGCAAGGACTAAATCAAAATTTGAAATAATTTAGTTAATTAAAAGATGAAAAAGAAAATATCATCTTATTTACTCATCTTCTTCCCCAAAAATACATGGAAACATTAGGAGAGAGAGAGAAAACTTTCATGGCTTAACTGGGTAGTTTCATTGTCCGTTTTTAGTAATTTTGATATTTTTGAAATCGGGATGGCTTAATCTATCTATTTGAGGGATCAATTTGAAGAGTTATCAAAGTATGGAAATTAGGTCATGGATGTATATACTGAAAATTAAAAATTTATGGTAGAAAATGAAAGGTTGTTGATAGATAAACAACTTTTACAAAGTGATTTTTGATGAAAACATGATTTAGGGACTAAAATGTAAAGTTGTGAAAGTTGATGAAAAAATTCTAAAATTTATAGAAAATATGTGCTACAAATTTTATGTTGAAATTTCGGTTAGGCTTGGAATAGGGGGTAAAGTTGCATAAATTTCATTTTCCGAGCTTAAGGACGAAATTAAAATTTATGGAAAAGTTAGAGGCAAAATGGTAATTTTTCCTAGGATGTAATTTGGGTCCAAATGAATATGAAATGTGTGAAATTGATGATTAAAGTTATTTATATAGATCCGGACAACACAAATTCGATGTTAAATCGAGGAAAAGAAAAGGTTTCGGATTAGTAGATTTTCTACACAAACTAACGTCGAGGTAAGTTCGTGTAACTTAATCGAGCATGTAAATATGCTAACTTGAATGTTATGATTGTATGCAATATGAATTATATTTATGTGAATGTTATAAATGTGTGAAATGATTACATGTTCGGAAATGTTGGAAAAAGGGTAATGTCTCGTTTGAATATTGAATTTCGATGGATAAATTTGCTTTCTAGAAATGAATGAGGTCCTACATTTGTTGCTGACGGGATTTAGCTTGGATTAGAAATCCTATTGATCTCATTATAGAAAGGATTTAGCCCAGACAGGTAATCTTGATACAATCTCTCTCGAGCAGATGTTACAATTAGGGTTTAGCCTGGACTAGTAATCCTAAGTGAACTCTTCTGAGCATAAATTTCGTAATGGATTTAACCTGTACTGGTAACCCTGTAATACGATATGTGGCTTGAGAGTATGTTCTTTGATTTAGTGCCCTAATAGGTACTCTTGAATAAGAATTGACTGGTTATTGAATTGTACACTTTGAGTGTACTACTTGAGTATCCATCGAAATTTCAATGATTCAATGGACAAAAATCTTGGCATGATGCGAGTATTATAAGATGAAATGATAATGTCTTGAAAGAATATTACATGATGAGCTCATCTATGTTTACGTGATGTATATGAAAATTTTTGTGACTAACATGTTTGATTGAATGCATTTGTGACTAACATGTTTGATTGAATGCATGTGTTTCGACAATTTTTCCAAATGGATGGAAAACATGATATTGCTTGTAAGTTTATTTTCCATTATATGAAATTACTAAGCATGTAATGCTTACTCTATTTTATTTTCCCCTGTTTTATAGTGTTCGAAAGCTCGCGAAGGTTGGAGATCATTGGAGCATCGTCACACTATCTACTAGCTTGTTTTGGTATATATAGTAATTTTTTTTTTGTATAATGGAATGTATAGGCTAACTTGGCCATAGATGGTTTAACTATGTGGTTTGTAATCAAGCCATTGAAATGGCTAGTAATGGTTGTTTTTGATATACTTGTAGTGTCATACTATGGTAGCTACATACATGTTAAATGGTTGTTCAAATTATGCCTAACATCTGAAATATACCAAGGTAAGATTATGAACATGTATGTATGTAATGTTATACCATGTTGAATAATAGAGTTTGTTTAATTTAAATGCTTAAGATGGTTGGTATTTGGATGTAAGTTTAAGTGCAGGTCATTGGTGTAATTTTGGGTGAGAAATGAAACTAGAAATGGTTTCATTTTGTTCACACAAACAGACACGCGGGCGTGTGTCTAGACCGTATGTGACACACAGCCTGGTATATATGCGTGTGGTTAGGCCGTGTGTCCCCTGCACCTTAAACTTGAGAAGCAGAATGCTCAGAACTGAGCACACGGGTAGAGACACGAGCGTGTGTCTCAGCCGTGTGTGCTACACGGCTTAGAACACGGGTGTGTGGCATAGCCGTGTGCATAAGTCAGAGAGTTACACAGGTTCAAACACGGCCTGCAGCACGGGAGTGTCCCAAGGTCACACGGACGTGTCCCTTAGACCACATAGGCTTGTGAGCTCTGCACCTTGGAAAATTTTTGAAATATCGCAAAAATTTCATAGTTTCCGATTAAGTCTCAATTCGATTTTATTGCTCATATTAGACCTCAAGGGTCCATTTAAGGGACATTTTGAATAATCTCAGGAAATGAACAATGATTGATGTGATTTATCTGTAAATGTTTTAAAAGTTTCAGTAATGCTTTGTAACTCTGTTCCGACAATAGATACGGGTTAAGGGTGTTACAGCATTATACAACCTTGTTTTAAATATTAGGAGTCTATCAATTTCCAAGTTCGAGAACAGTTTGGGCTTGGTTGATATTCTACAATGATCGAGTTCGGCCCATGACAGGGCTTGAAGAATAAGGTATGGTAAATACGAGTCAATGTGGAGATTTGTGGGGTGTGTCTTGCATTTACTGGGCAGTTTGATGGCACTTATCACATCTCGTATCGCAACACAAGGACTTAAGCATCACAACACCAAATTCAATCGATAACATCACAATGAGAAGCATTTTCATTTTGTGATGAAGGACGACGTCATGACAACATAAATGGGGACGTTATGATGTGGCGACGTGTTTCCCACAAAAATTGGGTTTCTTCTCCTAGTTAAACTCTGGTATCTTTTTCCAGTCAAACTTTTATTAGTCTTGGACATTTTATTCATTTTAACCCTTTAAACTTAGCCTATTTAAAGGGGCCTTGTATCCCTCTTTCGATAAGGCAATTAAAGATGTAGTGCTACAAGGCTTTCTTTTGATGGCGACAAGATGCAGTCGCAGATGAATTTTGGTGAGAGTTTTCATGGTAACTATGGAGAGAATTTTGTACACCTTTTCAGAGAACTCTATGAGAGTTAGGTTTTTTTTTCATGGTTTGGGTTTGTACATTTACTACATTTACATTTATTTTCTCTATATTGTACTCTCGTTTGTTTACTCATTTAGTAAAACGCCGAAGCCTCCTTTACCCATGGCTTTTATCCTCTTTGGAGGAGTTTTCCACATAAAATTTATGTTTGATCCTCTCTACCTTTTCTATTTCGTTGTTTATACGGGTTGATCCCCAACAAACTAGTATCAAAGCTTAGTTTGGATTCCACAATCAACAAATTCAGGATGGCAACAATGAGATTAGATACCGAAATGTAACAGCACGATTTTGGGCCTAGTCAGAACAATGGTTTTGAAACCACTATTCCGAGGCCAGAGAAATTATTTTTAATGCTATTTTATGTGTTATAGCATGATTATATGAGTGCATGAAAAATTTGGTGAGTTAATTTTAGCGTTTGTGAGCTTAATTGTGAAAAATGACAAAATCACATAAAGTGGAAAAGTCCTATTTTATTAGCTAAAGGTGTAAATTGACTATGAATCATATTGTGGAGGTCTTTAAAGGGCAAATAGACCCTTTTGAGAGTGGTTGTCCATGGGAGACAAAGAAATAGAAAAGTCAACATTTGGTGGAAATTAGGTGATAAAATTGAAAAAAAAATAAAACAAATAGGAAAAGTTGTCATTTTCTCATCTCTCTGCTTCTTTCTCCACCGATTTCTCTTCAAGAAAAAAGCCATGGAAGCTCAAAATTTTCAACAACCTTAAACTCTTGCAAATCAAGAAAATCGAGATTTGAGCTTAAATTGGAAAGGACGAGGTTATGGATTAAAATGGAGTAATTAGCCGAAATTGCATTCGAGGTAAGTCTGTGTGACTAAATAAGCATGTTATCCATAGTATTATTAATACACTTGAAATCTATCTTTCTATGATTGTATTTAATTGTATGTTGATGGAATATGGCATTCCATTGAAACAAGTAAGTCGTATGTTAATAATGCAACCATATTGTTATGATGTGTGATTGAATTGATATTTCATAAATTGTTTTGAATATGAATATGAATATGCATGATGAGAAATTAATGTAATAAAGACTCCCGGTTGAACATTAGGAATAGATTTCGATATTCATTCCATGACATTGGGTGATATGTGTTCTAGTGTAAAACATGTCTGGGACATGCATCGGCCACATTATGAGAGCCAATGTAAGACATGTCTGGGACATGCATCGGCATTGAGACGAGAGCTAGTGTAAGACATGTCTGGGACATGCATCGGCCTTAAGATATACAAGCTAGTGTAAGACCTGTCTGGGACATGGCGTCAACTTGTTGTGTGCCAGTGTAAGACCTGTCTAGGACATGGCATCGACACTGATAGATGAGAGCCAATGTAAGACCTACCTGGGACACGGCATCAGCCTCAATATATGAAAGTCAGTGTAAGACCTGTCTAGAACATGGCATCGACTTTGATGTGCTAGCCAGTGTAAGACCATGTCTGGGACATGGCGTCGGCATCTTATCCCATGTTTGGGGCTATTGAATATCTTGTAGTATTCCAAATGGTTCAACGGGAGATGTATGGTTTATATCAAGTGATAGAGCTTATGGTTATGTTGTGAGTGGTACAGGCACTTACATGAAATTGATGAGATGTGAGTCTAATTCATGTTGTATGATTGATAAGGAATGAATATGAGTAAGTATATTAGCATGTTGAGTAACCCAGGTATGTATGCCAAACTCATGAGAAATGATTTCGAATTATGATACACATTTGGTGAGGATGTAATAGGTAAGTCATGCCTGTGAGAATGATTTTGTGATGACCTTATGATTATAGGTCTATACTTATGATGTATAAACATGTATTTTTACCAATGTGGTGAAAATGAATTAATAAGTTGTGATAAACTTAGCATTATTAATTTACACTAAACCAGTTTTAGACAGCAGCAATAGTCTAAATTTGAAAATCCACCAAAAATTTTGGAAATTAAGTTAGAGGCTGAATAAAAATAAAATTAAATATTAATGAGTCTAGTTTCACATAAAAGAAACGGTGTAAGAAAAGGAGTTTCATACTATGAAATATCTAAATTGTTGTGAGATAGAGTCAGAATGATTTCGAAATCCCCTATTCTGATTTGAGAAATTCATTGAAAATTGTAAAAAAATAGTTACGAGTTATAATTTATATTCTTAGCATTCTTAATGAGTCTATTTTCAAGAGAAATAGACGAGAACATCATTTGAGTCCCTTATTATGAGATAATTAATTTTTATTGAAGAGGGGTCAAAACTATTAGACAGCGAAAAAGGGAAAATTTAAGGAATAAACTGTACTTATTGGCTCAAAAAAATTTTAAAAATTTTATGGTAAGAAGATATATAGTGGATCTTAATTTGGAGTTCCTTAGCTCCAGATATAAATAAATTGGTAACTATGACTCAAGAAAATAGCATGACCAGAATATAAGTAAAAGTGTAATTATGGTTGTCTTACCTTGAGAAGCATGTTGGCATATTGCTTATTATTTTCATATGGACTTACTAAGCGTAAAGCCTACTCCCTCCTTTCTATTTCTTTTAGCTTGTTAGGTTAGCTCGAGGTTGGAAATCGTCGGAGACAGCAACACACTATCAAGTCTCTACCTTTGGAATAATGAAGCATATATTAGAAATTTCAAGTGAGTGGCATGTATAGGGATCTAGTTTATTGACATGTGTTATTATGCTTTGGCCCAATGTATTGGCTTATATTGAGTTATATTTATATGGTCATGAGATGTGGCTCATATTGATTATGGCTCGTAACCTAGCTATTTATGTCATGTTTAATGTTTATGATGTGATTATGTTTGTTTGCCATGCTTGGTTGGTAATATGATATGTGTGTCAGATGTATGCTCTATGACCAATTGAGGTGGTCATAAGAACATGAGTGCCTGATGGATAAGTTGGTAACCATAGTATAATGGTAAAAGTGATCGTCAAAATGACAAGTCTTATGAATGTGGATTAAGGAAAATAGACTTGGTATTGCACGAGTAGATGCATAGCTTGTAAGAGGACATGTTAATGTTATGAAAATGTCTTAATAAAGGTTGTTTAATCACTAAAATGATGCCATGATATGTGGCTTTAATAGGCATAAGGTTGTAAGGGTTTATGGGTAACATGAAGGCTTGGAAAATAGCCTAAGTGTTGACTACACGGGCTGAGACACGGTCGTGTGTCTCAACCGTGTGAGGGACACGACCTAGAGACACGAGCGTATGGCCCGGCCGTGTGGTTCGATTTGCATGCTAACATCATAAACAGAGAGTTACACGGCCTGAGGATACGAGCGTGCCAAAAGCACATGGGCGTGTCCCTATGTCCACACAGACGTGTGACCCTATTCCACGGGAAAATTTTCTAAGTTTTCCTGAAACTTCTCAAAGTTCTCGGTTTAGTCCCGAATCAATCTCGATGTATGTTTAGGGCTTCGTAGGCCCGTGTATGGGACATTATGCATGTGTATGAAAAGTTTTGAATTAAAAGAAATTTCGTAGCTTGGTTTTTGCATGTTTGTGAACGATTAAGCCCGGTAATGCCTTGTACCTTGTTCCGGCATCAGACACGAGTAAGGGGTGTTACACGAAAAGTTTAATGGGATCAAAATTTTCAATTTATGGTAAGTTCAGATGACGATAATTCTAGTTCAGAACGGTCTAAAAAAATGTTATTACCAGGAAAAAGCCCGAAAATCAAGACCAGACAAAATGGGAAGAGCTTGATGAGAAGGCCCTGTTAACAATTCAATTATGCCTCACAAAAATGTGTTGTATAAGTTACTTATAGAAAAAATAACAGCAACCTTATGGGGAAAATTAGAAACCCTATACACAACAAAATCTCTAGCTAATCGATTGGTATTAAAAACCGCCTATACACGTTCCGTATAGATAAAGGTGAGAACCTTAGGGGTCACATCAGTCAATTTATTACTCTCCTAAATGACCTGGAAAATGTCGAGGTTAATATAGATTATGAAGATCAGGATATGATATTATTGTGCTCTTTGCCTCCTTCGTATAAAACTTTCAGGGAAACCCTAATTTATGGTAAAAATAAACTCTCATTTGAGGATATGAAGTGTAATAGCACATTTTTCAATAGTGCCGAAAACAATAGTTTTGGGACCACAATTTCGATAAGTGAGTTCATAAATATTATTATTTAATATTTACAAGTTAAATATAGTGTTATATTGAATTTTTTTATCTGATAAATTTGCTAATTAGACAATTAGTTAAAGTATAAGTGGTTCGATCTTAAAGTTAGTAGTTTTTGAAAATGAGGTATTGGGACCTCGTTTTAGTAAACCGAGCCCTTGAATATTTTTATTAAATATTTAAAGAGTTTATATATAGGTAAATTGAATTTTGGATAGGTAATTTTACCAAATTACTGACTAATTAAAGCATAAGGACTAAATCATAAAAACTATAAAAGTTAATTGCTATTGAATTTTATTAGTTAAAAAGGTTAAAAGGTAGAATGTTTGAGGTTTTATAAGGCAATTAAGCCAATAAAAATGATAATGGACTGCTTGTATATATATTAGATGTAATTATAAGTTAAATTAAGGATAAAATAATGAAAATGTAAAGCATAAAATAACATGGTCATCTCCTTCCATCTTTTATTTCCCCACCTTTTAGAACAAAACCAAAATAGGGAAGCCATTGAAGAAGTTTAATCAACCTTCAGCCTTTGCATTTGAGTATTTTTATAGTTTCGTTTTTCGTAAATTTTATACTTTTGAGATCGTTGCAGCTTAATTTAGCTAACTCAAGTATTAAATCATAATATTGTTAAGGTTTTGAAATGTTACCATTGATGATTTTTGAGGTTTTTTCTGTTAAATGGCTTAGTTGTAAGCTTAGAGATTATTAAGGACTAATTTGTAAAGTGAATTTGGTTAGTTTTTAGTTTAAGGACTAAAATGAAAATTGTGTGGTTTAACATGAAATTTTTGTAATTACTATTTCTATAGGGTTAAAGAAGACTGAAATTAAAAATGAACCGAAAAATAGAGCTTAAATGTGAAAGATATGATAGTTTTGGTTTTAAGGACTAAATTGAATAAAATGTGGAATTGTAAAAAAAAGAAATTAAGTAAATGTAAAACTTTAGGAATTGTAAAAAAGAAATTAAGTTCTCATATACATTGAATAAGATTTTTTTAAGGTTATTGACATTGATAATTAGAAATAAATTACTGTATAGATCAAGATATGAACCAATCGGTAGATAATTGAGGAAAAGGGAAAATTGTAGATTAGTCCTTGACATTTCTACTATTTTTGTCTATACATGGTAAGTTCATACGATATAGTTATGTGCATTTATGTAATGTTTATGTTTGAATTGTGTATTTTATCATGTTTGAATGTATTTTGAATTGTTTACAAATTGGTACAAAATGTGAGAAAATGAAGGAGTTATTTTGTTATGTGTATTGAGCCCGAATGAACATAAGATAGGATACAATTGGCATGAAAATAGGGTTATTCATGTGTTTTACGGGATTTATATGAGGTGTGGTATAGATGTATAGGAAATTTGCTAATTTACTGGAATCCAACATTTGTTGCAGATTACTAAGTTCTCTCTACGGAGATTCAGGTGTGTTTTGGAGGGATGTGTAGCCTACAAGCTTGGCAATCAATGCCTAGGTGTGTTTATAGATGGTATAGCTCGTTTGAGCAACTAGTGCATTTTAGGTGGTTACCTGCATATATGTATCTATTTATTGTAGTTCATCGGGCTAAACCATTATTGCATAAGGGATGTTGATTGAATGGTAAAAGATATAATGAGATAAAGCATAGATGTATGATGTAAAAGATGCTTATGTTCAATGGTTTTGATGATATAACATTGATTTGGATTGAATTGTATAATATGAAATGTTATATGACTTGAATGTGATGAACTCACTTGTTGATATGAATTGTGGTAATAAGGAAAATTGCTTAGTTAATTCTTTTGTTATGTAATTATGGGAATTAAGGTAAGTTACGTTGTTTTGAACCTATGAACTTTGTGAGCATATATAATGCTTACTCTGTTTCATTTTCTATTTTTTGTAGTTGACATTTTGGGGAACTTGACGATCGGATCATTCCAGAGATCACACTAT
Source organism: Gossypium arboreum (assembly GCF_025698485.1). Lineage (NCBI taxonomy): Eukaryota > Viridiplantae > Streptophyta > Magnoliopsida > Malvales > Malvaceae > Gossypium > Gossypium arboreum. The sequence goes on along the minus strand of NC_069072.1, from coordinate 121,217,146 downwards.
TCAGCTTCAATCTCGGTAGACTTTTGTATTGTTCAAAACTTGGTGTTGTGGCATGTATATAGGCTTGATATGTATAAGTGTCATTTTGGAAGATAATGGTTTTGATATGCATATAATACTTGTTCTTGAACATTATATGGTATGTTTACAAGTTTTGATAAGTGTTTGTGTTTGCGAATGGTTTAATGTCTAGTTGGTGGATACAGAAATGGATGAGTATTGATATGTGCATTGTGATTAATAAAATGAATGATTTGGTATAAACATGTGATAGTATCATATGTTAAATTCATACTTGAATTAGATAAATGGTATGAATAGTACCAATTGAATTGAATGACTTGTAATGTTATTATGCCCTTATTGATGTAATGGTGCCATTGTGGCATATTGGTTAGTTACTTTTTAGGTTGAAATATGTATGTTTTGGAGTGGAATTGGTCTGTTTTGATTAGGATTACAAGTTGTGAAGATTACTTAGTTTGTTTTGTTAATTAAAATATCATTTTCATGTAAAATAGCTTGAATTATTTTATAGTTGGTTAAATGAATGTATTGGTATGTGTTTGAGTTGTTTTTGTGCAGGTTTGAATGGCCAAAATTTTACCATTTGAGTCTTTGGTGTGGCTTGGCACAAATTAGGTACCAAATGACCAAATTTTACCAAAAAACCAAATTTTACCAAAAATAGTGTTCTTGTCTCAATGTGAGTTTTCTCTCGTCGTAACATTGAGCGATAGTTTATAATGTCTCCATGTCAAGTTGTTTGACATCATGACTTGACTCACTAACCAACATCATCACAACGCGGATAAGCATTTATTGAAACCTGAAGTCCAATTTTTCAAAACTTTACAATTTGGTCCTAATTCATGCCTAGGTCACCTATAAAGCTTTTGTAAACTCGATTTATTATCTAATTCTATTTTAAACACATCCTATTATTACAATTGAGTTAGGAGTGAATGTTGCATGATTATTTTAATGTTTCTAGTTGTAAATTCCTATAGTAACATCTAGTAGCTTAGGTCTGGCTATCGGACCGGGTATGGGGTGTTACTTGAAGGGTAACTTGTTGAGAAAAGAAAAATTCAATAATGAGTTAAGTTTGGATAACAAGTCTGGTAGTCAAGCCTCAATTTTGATTGCTAGATGTATGAAATAGTCTAAGGATTTAGGTCAGAAAAATCTAGGTCAAGATCGAAATTGAGGAATCGTGACAAGACATGTAACTATTGTAAGAAGGTGGGTCACATAAAGGCAGAATGTTACAGGTTGAAAAATCAAAAAAGGAAGGTTGTTGAGAGCAAAGAGGAACAGCAGGCTAAGGTAGCCAATGCTAGTGTGGCTGAGGATGATTGGTTCTATGGCCGAAAGGTCTAAACCTACGTTAAAGTGGATTCTATATTCGAAGTTCTCTTTCCATATAAGTCCAAACAAGAACTTGTTCTCCATATATAGTCCAATTGAAAATATAGAGTTGTGCTTATGGAGAATAATTCACCTTGTAAGATAATCAGTATTGGCACCATTCAGATCAGGATGCATGACAAAATCATTAGGACACGGGCAGATGTTAGGCATGTGCCTGACTTGAAAAGAATCTCATCTCCTTGGGAAATTTAGACTTGAAGGGTTATCGAATCGCCATCAAGTCAAGCGACACTAACGTATCTCATAGATCTCTCGTTTGATGGGAGGTCGAAAGGCTAGCAGTATTTATGTTCTGCAAGGTTCAATGATGACTAGTAAAACAACAATTTCCTCGTCTGTTAAGAAGTTGGAGTCGACTTGTTTAAGGTATAGGCAACTTGGTCATACAAGTGAAAAAAAGGCATGACCATTTTGAATAAAAGAGATTCTCTTCCAGGTGCAGGAGTTGGAAAGACAGAGTACTGTGTTTATAAGAAGCAGACACAAGTCAACTTTGATTTGGCAATTCTGAAAACTAAAAGTCTTTCAGTTTCAAATTTCAAGCACTACTTGGACTCGGTTAATATCCTGCAAAGATCAAGTTAGGCCCGTGATGGCCAATGGCAAAGGTGTGTAAATACGAGTCAATGTGTAAACTTGTAGGGGTATCTCGTATTTATTGGACTCTTTCTAAGCACTTAGAAAGACGATTGACGAGCAACCAAAAAAGGCCTAAAATAGAGAATGATGCGACAACGTTTGAAACAACAAGCAAAGATGACGCTGCGACGAGGTGATTCACGATGTTACGACGTAGCGATGTGTTCCCACAAATACCGGGTTTTTTCTCCCAGTTAAACTCTATTATCTTTTCCCAATTAAACTTTGATTAATATAGGATATTTTAGTCATATTAGCACTCTAAATTTAGCCTATTTAAATGGTTTTTGTAACACTTTAATGTAACACCCCAAACCCGGCCTAGACGTTATGGTCGAATCTGTGATGTCACATTGGAGTGTTTTCCAAAACATTAATTGATGAAAAGTCCGTTCTTGATAAAGACTTCTTTAGATTTTTAAAAGAAAAGTTAAGAGGCCTAGTTCATTGTGAAAACTCAAGTTGTTTAGGCAAAAAATTACTTAAACAAGTTTATTACTAACTTCATAACCGTGTTTGTTACGGAAGCTTTTAAAATGTGTTGCGTGAGCGTGATGTTTCAGAAAAACATTTGTTTATATTTTCACAAAAATCAGCGTCCTATTACTAACAGGTGTAATATAAAAATAGGATAATTAAATCTCCAAAATTAAGTAAAAATTAAAGCAGCCTTATCACATAATAGAAACCCAACATAAAATCTTAATTATATGAAAAGAAATAACTAGGTCGAGTAGTCACCTCTGAGTCCTTCGTCGCCTTGATCCATCTAAGCTTGGGGATTTCTTGCACAGATGATAGATGGGTAAGTTTACGAAAACTCAGTGTGCGAAAACCCAAAATAACAAAAAATCAGAGTAATGCACACTGGGCCTAAGCCCTTTTAGTTTCAGTTAAGAGCATTAACCACCTTTTCAATAACAGTAGCAGTCTGGGCCTTAGCCCATTTCAGTGATAAAAGCAGCCTGGGCCTTAGCCCATATTAGTACAATATGCAGACAAAGAATCTTACCCAATCGATCTGCTACACACCAACTCCATACCAGCCCTACACACCATGTGGGGACAAAGTCGACCCACCCAGCCCTACACACCAAAACGTACCGTATTCAGTACTAAGCAGTATTTGCAGCAGAGCTGCCAGTAATAGGCTTATAGCCTTTCAGTAGACTTCCTCCAAAACATATATCCCACCCCATGTAATGCAACATAATATCATACATGTATGCAGAAATGTCATGCTTAAAAACAGTCATACATAATACTTGGGTATTTCAGTCAATTTATCTCACAGGGGTATAATGGTCATTTTATTAGTATGGGGTCTAAGTATACATTTCGACCCAACAGTAGGTCCACAGTCATCTTAGGCGACCCGTGCCACCTTAATAGTCAAACAGTGATAATGGGCCTTCAGCCCATATTACGGGTCCACATAGGCCCATACTCTCATACGGCCCACTTAGCCCAGAAATGGCCTTAATCGTGTGGTTTACACAGTCTAGCCCACGATCTACAATATTTTGTGTGATTTTTTTGAGTGGGGCCCGCAGGCCCATTTGGCCTACACATCCTGGTTCGACCCAAAATGGCCCAATATCGTTTTAGCTCATCCAATAGCTCATGGCCATCTTGTCGATAACACAGCCTCGTTTTACCACTCTGCCTACCACATGGGCAGTCGCATGCCCCATGTGGTGTCGACACTGCACTCTTCAGTTTTTCGGCTTTTCAGCCTTTGCAGTTTCACATCCAAAGGCAGTGTTTCACACACCTGTTTGCGAAAAGTGCCAAAATCCCACGAGCGCCAAACCATCATTCATTCAAGATCGTTCTATTAGTCGCTTATCAATAGGGTAAAACACCCTCCTCTTTAATACATAACTTAACTAATATTAAAACTTGCCTTGATTTAAAGGAGTGACCTAACCCACTTGAATCGCTAACAAGAGTTGATTTCCAAGACCCTTAGCAAAACCTTCACAACAATCCATTTTGGATACTACCACACACATGTAATTCACCTGAACCAAAGAATGACTTACCAGAATATAGACTAAGACTGGAGGATAATAGTGTTCGGCCTACCACAGCACACCCTACAATCGAGGCACGCGAAGCCACGCACACCCTTCTGACAGTAACCAATAGAGAAAAGAAGAGATTAAAGAGGAAGACTATTATAGTACAGAAAAGAAAGAGAGACAACACAACCGTGAACCCACACATAGATGACAGCCATAGCAAGGTTCGGCTATGGCCAAGAATTTGGCAACCCACAAAGAAACCCAATTACCTTAGTCAATGTAAGAGGAGATACGGCTACAAGAGAAATGCTATTCGGCTAGCAAAGCAGGGTAAATAGCACAATTGAGAGGAGAGGAAAAGATGAAATGGTAACAAATGCCGAAGGTATTTGGTTAAAGGGTAACATCGGAATCAGGGAAAGGGAAGAAGGAGGATAATCGGCTAAGGAAAAATTAGAGTGAAGGGAAAAAGAAAAGATGAAAAGGAGTCAAGAAGTACTTACTCAAAACCAAAACAGAGGCTAGGGTAATAGGCCTATTCGACACACTTGAAAAGGAAAAGGACGAATCGAAGTGCCCAACCGAAAGATGCACGAAAAGAAAAAAAAAAGTTCAGCTTCAAAAGCGAAGAGTGAAAAACATCACAATTTGAAAAAACTTGAAATGAAGTGACAAGTACTCACCCATAGCCGAAATCCTAAGAGTCATTGCCCGATTCGGCCACAACTCCTCTACACCTTACCTTCCACTTTTTTCCTCCCCATAATCCTCAGCTAAAATCTCTCCACAATTTCGGCTAACATGATCCCTTACTTCTTCAACAACCCAACTGACCAAGCAGAAGAGTTCTAGTGATATTCAACCTTCCACACGGCAACAGGCCAAAATAAAACACACCTGGACGTGGTAGGTCTCGAACTCAAGACCTATACACACCCCAACACGCCACCTACCACCAGACTAGTAAGCACTTCATGTCATGCCTTACCCGCAAAAATTTAAAAAGCCTACTATCAAACAACCAAGGTTTATTCAAGTAAGAGCAAAAATTTTCCCAAGCCAGAGCTCGAACCCATAACCCCCAAACACTCCCAGAGCACTAAGCCACTATGACAATCATACATCCATGTCGCGTACACACAAAATAATTTTTAACAGGGTTTTCGAGATTTGAGGCGTTACTTTTTTAGTGGGTCTATAGAATATCTCTTATGTGAGATTTGATGATGACTTTTGGGGAGAGTTTTTGAGAGAGCCAATGATCTCAGCTCCCATAGTTTTGTGACCACCGTTCTGCCACTAATCTGAGTCAAAGACTGTGGCAACGACACAAAAATGATATAGGCAAGTAGAGAAAAGAAGAGATTTTGGGACATGATATGAGGGAGAGAGGCGGGTTGTTCAAGATCGACCTTGTAACAGCCCTTACTTGTGTTCGATGCCGGGACAAGGTACGAGGCATTACCGGACTCAAACATAACCAATCATACAAAACCGAGACATAAAATTTCATCCAATTTAAAACCATTCATACATATGCAAATTGTCCCTTACATGGGCCTACGAGGCCCACAACATATATTGGGAGTACTTCGGGACTAAACCGAAAACTTTTGGAACCTTTTCGAAATTTAGAAAATTTTCTTGTTTTAGAGAGTCACACGCCCGTGTGGGTAGGCCATATGGCCACACACACCCGTGTGGCTTGGTACACGCCAAGGTCCTCAGCCCAGGTAACTCTCTGACTATGTCGTCATCACCCAAATAAGATCACACGGCTAAGTCACACGCCCGTGTGCTTAAGCCGTGTGGTGAATTAAATTCCAAAAAAATCAAGTGCAGACTTCACACAGCCTGGGCACACGTCCATGTCCTAAGGCCGTGTCCTCCATACAGCTGAGACACATGGTCGTGTCTCTGCCCGTGTGTTTACCACTGAGCATTCTGTTTCACCTAATTAGGGTGCAGGGGACACACGACCGGATCACACACCTATGGGGCAGACTGTGTGTCACACACGGCCTAGACACATGCCTGTGTGTCTAACCGTGTAGACAGTTTATAGGCTATTTTCCAAGCCATTTGTCACCCTTAAATTTTCACTCACTCATACATTTTTGATGGCATGCAACATGGTATATTTACTCACTCAAATACTCATAAACATGATTAATCCATGACTTTGTAATGTCAACATATCACCTATCTAAACCATCATACACCAATTTCATATTTACTCATCATGATAAACCTACTTTCAATTTACTCAATTATACTATAGCTTTGGTCATACTTATTAGCCACAATTCATTCATTAAGCACATATGCCATTCATCTCACATATCATCCACAAGCAACCACATCAAGCATAACACATTGCATGCATGCATAATTAATTAGGGTTATAACCCAAATAATCAATATGAACCATATCACATGGCCATATACAAAATGAATCAAATATTACCATAAGCCAACACATTTGGCTAAAACAATATGACATATAACAAAAAGACCAAGTCCCTATATATTCCATACTCAAAATGTTCAGACTAACTATACCCAATTTTCCAATTAATAGTGTGATCGAAAACTCCGATGTCCTCCAATCCTTGAGCTAGGTTGGCGACACTATAAGAAAAAGGAAAGGAAATGGGGTGAACTTTAAAGCTTAGTAAGATCACATGCAAATAAAATGCAATTTAAACAATTATTAATCATACATTTAAGATAATGAATATAATCTTGCATTTTATTATCAAATCACTAAAATTTATTCCTCATAGATATATACATATTCTTACCACAAGTTCATCATATCCCATGGTATTCTAATGAGTTCGATATACATAACTGTGCCTACTTGTACAAAAAAACTTACTTTCTCGTCTTTGACGTATTCATCAAGATTACCCATTGAACTTCTCTTTGGACTACCCGTTGAACACTTAGAATACCATTGGATACATCGGAATCTCGCACCTAAGTGCCCCATATGTAGTCAACGGTACCTTATATCACATATCACATGTTGCTCGCTTTTGAGCTACTCACGAGTCTGCTCACTCGAGCAGTCAATCAGGATGTAGCTACAAGGGCTACTCACACAAGCTGTCAAGTATCTGCAACACATGCTGGACTACCCAGCTATCGATAGAACATACAAGACCAGTACCCGGAACCCCATAACATGTGTCACATATATCATGAACTCAGACCACAACTCATGAGCTCAGATCACATAGTTCCTAGTGATATGTCACTTGTATCCTAAACTATTCCTAAGGTTCAAACGGGATTTTCATACTTATCGCATCACTGTCAGACTTGCTCGAAATATCGACCTCAATGTACATAGTATCAATCATTTTCTCATGGAAGGATCAAGGCATACTCATAACAATAATAAAGTATTTAAATTTACAAAATAACAAAACATTGAACATAATACGTATTGCATTATTCACATATGAACTTACCTCGGTACAAAATGATAGAAACGAGCCTAATCCTCGTAAACCTTATTTTCCCCCGATCAAGACCCAAATCACTTTTTCTTGATCTATAATGCCAAATTTAACTTATTTAATACATACGTTATTTAAATCGACCCATAACACATACTTTGGTAAAATTACCTTTTTACCTCTAACTTTTCACTTATTTACACTTTAGTCCTTAGGCTCGTAAAATGAAATGCATGCATTTTCTTGGTTACCCAAGCCTAGCCAATTCATATTCTAACCGATATCAACCCACATTTCTCCTTGAATCACATTTCTACTATCCATTTTTACATCTTTTACAAATAAGTCCTTTTCATGCATTTCTATCAAAAATTACTTAGTAAAAGATGTTAAATACACATCAAACTTCTATATTCTTCCATTAAACTTCAAAATAAAAACATGTCACACATGGGTCAAGTTTCATACATGAACCCTACTTCAAAATATGGATAGATCATGCTTTAAGGATCTCAAAAATGTAAAGAATATAAAAAACGGGGCTTGGGAGCACTTACAACCAAGCTTGAAATGTTGAAAACCCTAGCTATGGAGAGTATGAAATTTTTAACACACAAGGAGGAAGATGGACACCAATTTTAACTTGATTTTCCCATTTTATTCTTTTATTAACCAAATGACTAAAATGCCCTTTAAGCCTTTCTTTCAAATTTTTCCTATTCATACCTATTTTTGTCCAAAATTATAGATATTGGTTAAATTGCTATTTAAGACCTTCTAATTTATAAATCCAATGCAATTTAATTTCATGCTTGAAGCTTCTAGAACACATATTTTGCAACTTATTCAATTTAGTCCCTAACTTCAAATTGAACACTTTAGGCATAGAATTTCTTCATGAAAATTTCACACAAACATGCAATCATATCATGGACCATTAAATAATCATAAAATAATTATTTCTATTTCAAATTTGTGGTCTCAAAACCACTGTTCTAACTAGACCCTAATTCAGGATGTTACAAACCTGTATACGCAACAAACAAGAACAAATAGAGAAAATTAGACACAAATATTTTTACTTGGAAAACTCCTTCAAAGAGGATAAATACAACACCCCAAAATTTTTTAAATTTTTAAATAATAATTGGGTTAAGTAAATTTATCTGGTTCAGTGGTTCAGTGTTCTGGATGAGTACTTGAATTTTTGTGTTTCATTTCCTTCCTTTGAATTTTTATTGATTTTATCCCCACACTTAACTAGTCACATGTGGGTTACCTTTTATTTTTGTTAACTTGTTAGCAAGAATGAGCCTGTGGTTCAATGGTTAAGCATTCTCCTATCTCCTTTGGTTCCAATTTTGAATCTTGTAGTGCCCAAAATGAAATTAATTTTGTCTCCTTCTTGTTATGTTATCCAAAGCAATACAATGTGGGTTAAAATTCAAACTCCCTAGTGTCATCCAACTTCCCCACTACTCCTATTCACTTCATTTTCTATTTTTTCTATTTTTTCCATTTTTGTTTGTTGCGTCATTCTCTAGCATTTTCTTTCTTTTCTTCTGCTTTCCTTGTTTTTTTCATCTTTCTTTACCATATTTCCTCTGTTGTCATCCCCTTAGTTATTATTTTTATTTTTTTAATTGTCACCTTATTTCTGTGGTGCTGCCAATTTTATAATGTTGCTTTTTATGTCGTGTTTTTTCGAATGAGGAGATTGTATTTTCATCTTGGTGTAAGTATTGTATCATAGGTAGCTCTCCTATATAATAAGGTTTTTATTCTCTTTTCTTGTGCAAGGGAGGTGATTTTAGTTGTATAATAATCCTCGTTTAAATTGTTTTTGCGATTATTTTAGGTGACAATTGTGGAACGGGTAAGTCACCAACAAATTAGGTGTTGTTAAACCATTAATTTTTTGTGTAAGTGACCAAATAGGGGGTTGGTCTATGTGATTTTTGGTAAGGGCTAAATGCCTTGGTCTGTTTGGCTGAATACTTTAATTAAGTATGAGTCAAATACTTATTTTAGTTTTAGCGTTAGTTTTCTAATTGGGTTAACTGCGGATGTCGTATACATAAATTTGGATTACTGATATTGTTTCGACATCCTAAAAGCAAAAAAGTGTGTATTCTATTTCGTAATTTCTAAAAAAGAATACGAAAATCAAAATGGGGCAGACAATGTCACACAATCGTGTGTTGGGCTGTATGCTCAGCCATTTGAGATACACGAGCATTTGAGCCACACGGTTTGGTTGATGTAGGGCATATAGGCCACACATTTTGGCCTAGTGGGCTGTGTGAGTCATACAGACGTGTGAGCCACACGGTTTGGTTAAGGTAGGGCATGTGGGCCACATATTTTGGCCTGGTGGGTCGTGTGGGTTACACAAGCATGTGGGCCCATTTTGAGTGGTCAATTGGGCCTATGTTAGGGCCGAGTGTGAAATTCTAGACTCCGATTTGTAATATTTTGAATGCATACTAAACCATGATATTTATAAACGTGTGTGCATGTATCAATATAAATATATTTCTGATCAGTAAAACTCTAAATAAGCTAAAATATTATGTTTATGTTCTGCTATTTGTTATGTATGAGTATATGTGACATGATCACTTAGTATGATTTTGCATATGCATTGGGGTTAGGATATGATTATATAATGGAGGAAGTTTGATTCTGGCAAATTATTTGCACTATATAATTATGACGATATTCCCGCAATATAATTCTGGCAGCACAGCTTTATATTATCTGAGTGGCATACAACCACATTATGGTGTGATGGATGGATGAGTTCTTATAGTCTTATTTGGTGTGATTGGTTGGATGAAGTTGGTGTGTAATGGATAGGGGTAGGACCTTCTGTATGACATTGCTATGCTAAGCATGTTATGATTTTTGATCTGCATGTTTTGTTATGTGCATATGTGCATGGTTTTGTTATACAATTCTGTTTATTTTATATGTGATGGTGGGTTAAGGCACACACTAAGCTATATAGCTCACCCCGTTCTCTTATCATTTCAGGTAACCCTCAGACTTAGGATTGGGTGGCGTTTGAGAGCTCGGGCTGAGCATTCTCTCTTGAATTGGTTAAACTTTATTTTAATTAAGCTTATTGGACTTTTATTTGGGGCTGCTTATTGGTTTTGGACACTTTTAAGATTTTGGGTTTTTACATGGTTTATTTGGTTTTATTAAGCATAACAGTATACTAAATGATTTTCATAAAATAAAATTTGAATATCCAAAATTTTTCCATTGCAAAATTTTAATTGTAAAAGCAAGTTTTCTGGTAGTAAAAAATAATGTTATTTACATGACACTTTTAATTATAAAATATCCAAATTATTTGGAAAACATGCACTTAACTTCTATATCATTTTCTCTCTTTTTTTGAAGAAAAAACGACCACAAGGGTTAGAACTCTTATTAAGTAACACATTAATAACAGCATTATGGATTTCTTTAGGATAACTCATATCAAAAAACCAATTTTTTGTTTCACTACACATTTTAGAACATATAAAATCTGCTACAGTATTACAAGATCGGTTTGCCTAAATTAACTTGGTGGACTTGAAATTGCTAAAAGCTTGTTTACACTCCTTAATCATCGCGCCAACGCTACTCACATTCGTACCCAGGTTGCGCATTTTCTTCATGAGGCCAGTGTGGTCGGTTTCAAAAGGCACCATGCCATTAATATTGAGTTGACACGCCAGTTCAATGCTTCTCTCAAATGCAATACACTTTGCCTCATGCACTGACACCCTGTTACCGATGAAACCCCTACCGCCCCCAACACAAAACCATAATCGTCCCGAATTATCACGCCATACCCCATTTTGTTGACCTCAACTATAGCATCTAAATTTATTTTGACAAAGCCCTTGAGAGGTTTTTCCTACTTCTTAATAATAGCGTTTTGAGAAAGCAAAGGTTCATTCAGAATATTATAGATGCGAAAGTCTTTGCTAAGATTGCTAGCTCTATTCCAAATACTCTGCGCCTTATCATCTTTATCTCTAATCATAAAATTGTTTCTACTATTCCAATAATTCCATAATGTTGTCATCAAGTTAGCCATGGCTTTCCTGTTAATAGTTCTCATCATGTCTTCAAGCCAATCTATGTAACAATCATTGGACACAATTTTAGCATTCATTAGAAGGAGCTTGTGCCTCACACGCCAAGAGAACACACGAATCTTTGGCAAGGTATCGAGTTTCCAAAGGGTTCTCCAAAAGAACCTGTGCGGACCAAAACCAAAATCCTTCAACAGGAGCTAAGAGTAAGCAGATTTCGATGTGAAGCATCCATGAGGATTAGAAACCACACAAATTTATCAATTTGGCTCCCATTCCCAATAGGTAAACTACATATCCTATCCCCCCAATCTTTCCCGTACAGTTTGTAAACTTTATCAATATCCCAACGCCTATCATTCTCAATCTAAATATCTTTAACACTTTCTTCTTGAGGGTTAAGCATATTAAAATTAAGGGTACCACCATTTAAGTTTTCCATACTCTAGTTGTCAACCCAATGTTAATACAATCACCATTACCAACTTGCCAACCAAACACATTCTTGAAGGTCTCCGCAGTAACTACTATACTCAACCAAGTAAAAGAGGCTTTATAACTTCTTTTGGCATTAAAAATGTTACCATCGGGAAAATACTTTGATGACATCACTTTAAAATAGATAGTATCTTTGTTATTAATGAGTCTTCAGACATGACAACTCAGAAGAGCAAGGTTGAACAGCCGCATGCCTCTTATGCCAAGGCCCCCATACCTTTTGGATGGCACAACGTCTTCCAAGGGAGCATCGACCAAAATTTGCCTTCTCCTTCCCAGACCACCATATCTTGCTAAGCTTGGTTTGAAGGTCCTCGATCACACCCTTAGGAGCCAAGAACATAGACAACGTGTATGTTGGAATGGATTGTAAGACAACGTGTATGTTGGAATGGATTGTAACACCGCCTTAATAAATAATTTTTTTCCACCAAATGAAAGTAATCTTTTGGTCTAGCTATTTATCCTGCATGAAAATCTATTAGTAACATCATTGAAGGCATCTTTTTTCTTTTTACTTATAGGAAGTGGAAGGCCCCGGTATTTATCCAACTTCTCCGCGACCTTCATGCCAAGGAGATCACCAAATATTCTTCTTTGATCACTCAGAGTATTGGGACTAAACAGCACCATTGATTTTTCAAAGTTTATCTCTTATCCTGAAATAGTAGCAAATTTTCGAAGAATATTAATAATGCAATTAACCTCACTTTTTTTGTTACGCACAAAAAGAAGCACATCATCAACGAAGAACAAATGATTGATCCTTGGGCCATTTATGCTAGCACGAATACCTTTTAAAGAATTATTGTTTTGAGCATGAATAAAGATCCTCAAGAATGCTGCATACAAAATAAATACAAATACGGAGAAAGGGGGCCCCTTAACGGAGACCCCTTTCAGGAAAAATTGTATCTAATAAAATATTATTGCCTTTGACCAAATATCTAACAGAACGAACACAGCCTGTAATTTTGTCGATCCACTGATTGTCAAACCCCATTTTCAGTATGACCACCTCAATGAAATTCCACTCTACTCGATCGTAAGCTTTACTCATATCAAGCTTGATAACACATCCTTTGTTAGGGTCGTTTCTAGAGCTTTGAAGGTAGTGAAGCAGCTCATGCGCAATCAAAATGTTATCATGAATCATTATCCCTAGGACAAAGGCACTTTGATTTAGACTTATACAATCAGGAAGGATTTGTTTAAATTGGTTGGCCAACACCTTGGCAATAATCTTATAAATGAACCTATACAAACTAATAAGGCGAAAATTAGTAACATCAAAAGGGTCCCAAATTTTAGGAATTAAAATAATCATAGTTTCATTAAGACAAGAAACATTCTTATGTCCATTAAGAAAATCCAGACAAAAATAGGTGGTGTCATTTTCCACAATATCCCAATAATGCTTAAAGAAACTACGGAAGAGACCGTCGACTCCAGTGGCTTCACGAGGGTCCATCTACTTAATAGCTTGTAAGACTTCATTCTCAATATACTCCCTAGTAAGCCACACGTTAGTATCTTTAGTATTGCACTCTCTGATGTAGCCCATATCATGGTTACTAATATCATTGCCATTAGACCGAAAGAGGTTCCAAAGATAGCTTTTTGCCATATTACAAATACCATTGCTATTCGTAACCCAATTCCCATTCCCATCTTTGAGTTTGTCAATATTGTTCTTCTTTAAAAGGCCAGTGGCTTTTGCATGAAAGTACCTCGTGTTACTATCACCCTCCCCTAGCTATTGGGCCCAAGGTCTTTGCATCCAATATCTCTCCTTCTTCGTATAAAGATAGCCTGTAACACCCCTTACCCGTTTCTAATGCTAGGATACGATACGAGGCATTACCGAACTTAAACACAAGCAAACATACAAAATTGAGCCATAAAATTTTGTTCAAATTAAATTCATTCATACATATGCAAGTTGTCCCTTATATAGGCCTACGAGGCCCAAAACATACATCGGGTGGAGTTCTGGACTAAACTAATAATTTTTAGAAAACTTTGGGAAAACTTAGAAATTTTTCATGAAACAGGGTCACACGCCCGTATGGGTAGGCCGTGTGGTCACACACGCCCATGTGGTTTAGGACACGTATGTGTCCTCAGCCAATGTAACTCTCTATTTATGATGTCATCAACACAATTAGGTTTACACGGCCAAGTCAAACGCCCATGTGCTTAGGCCATGTGGCAAATTAAATTCCAAAAATTAAGTGCGGACTTCATACGGCTTGGGCACACGCCTATGTACTGAGACCGTGTCCTTCACACGGATGAGACACACGACCGTGTCTCTACTCGTATGTTTACTACTGGGCATTCTGTTTTTCCTAATTAGAGTGCAGGGGACACACGGTCGGATCACACGCCCATGGGGCAAACCGTGTGTCACACACGGCCTAGACACATGCCCGTGTGTCTATTCGTGTGGACAACTTTGAGGCTATTTTCCAAACCAATTGCCACCCTTATTTACACAAACACATACATGACTTTAAAGGCAATTAAACATGGCATAATTGAGCACTTAAACTTACATAAACAAGACATGATCATGATCATTTCATCTTTACTAAAACATGCATAAGACTTCATACTTGGTCAAGCCAAATTTTATAAATTTGCATGCACTAAGAGATGTAGATTACTTTCATTTAACATACTCATGCCTTAGTTGTCATCATGCCATTCACTCACAATTCTATCAACAAACAATCATAGCCACAATACATCTCATCACATACTCACAACAACCAACCACATCACAATTGCACAGGCACATGCATGCATATATGAATAGGTTTACAACCCAATAATCAATATGAGCCACATCTTATGGCCTTATACAAAATGAATCAATATCATCATAAGCCAACATATT
Source organism: Gossypium arboreum (assembly GCF_025698485.1). Taxonomy (NCBI): domain Eukaryota; kingdom Viridiplantae; phylum Streptophyta; class Magnoliopsida; order Malvales; family Malvaceae; genus Gossypium; species Gossypium arboreum. The sequence goes on along the minus strand of NC_069072.1, from coordinate 121,202,082 downwards.
TGGCTAAACCAATATGACATATAACAAAAGGACCAAGTCCCTATACATGCCATACTCAAAATACTTAAATTCACTACACCCTAAAGATTAGTTTGATAATATGAATCGAACTCTGACGTCTTTTGATCCCGAGCTAGCTTGGTGACACTATAAGTAATTGGAAAAGAAAGGGGAGTAAGCATAAAGCTTAGTAAGTCTTCATGTAAATAATTAACAACATTAACCATACATTATTATACACATAACATAATAATATTTATCATAATGTCATCAAGTATCATAGTTTCATTTTAAGTCATGTCATTTGCATAATATACAATAAGACTCATGATCATAATTCATTCATTCACATCTTACTGAGGTCTCATCGATTCATAATCTCAATATTTATGAGCTTTGTGTACATACCTGTACCCTTTCAACATGATCATACATTGTCATCTATTTGACATAATCTTTGGATTACCCGTTGAAACACTTGGAATTACTAAAGGATACTCGGGAATTCTCATAAACATAGTAGGATGCAAATCCCATATCCCAGATATGGTCTTACATGGGATCACATATCGATGCCAATGCCATGTCCCAGACATGGTCTTACGTGGGATCATAGATCGATACCAATGCCATGTCCCAGACATGGTCTTACATGGCATCTCATATCGATGCCGATAGCCCAGCTATAGTCTTACACGAAATTCCATATCGATGCCAAAGCCATGTCCTAGACATGGTCTTACATGGGATCGTTCATAACCCTAATGTCATGACATTTTTATCCTATCTATTCCTAAGGTTCAACTAGGGTTTTGAGTTATTGAACTTCGTCGAATCGTCATTGAGTCATCATTAATTAATTCCACAAAAAAAATTATACAATTTATGCAATATTAAAGCATTAAATACATAATGATGTAATGTTGCATTATTTACACACGAACTTACTTTGGTACCCAAAATATGGCTACTATTCGATTTAGTACACAACCTTGTTCTTTCCTCGGTTTAGGTCTGAACTCTGTTTTTCTTGATCTATAATAGCAAATTTCGCTTATTTAATTATCACATTGTTAAAAATAGTCCATCATACTTTGGAAAAATTATAATTTTTCCCTTAAACTTTTACATAATTACAACTTAGCCCCTACGCTCTTAAAATGAAATATGTTCATTTTCTTTGATACCCAAGCCTAGCCGAACTTATATCATACTTATATCAGCCCACATTTTCTTTCAAATCATATTTTTAACCACCTATTTTAAAAATTTTACAAAAAGGTCCTTTTTAGGTGTTTTTATGAAAAACCACTTAGTAAAAGATGTTTATCATGCATCAAACTTTCATATTCCTCCATGAAACACCAAAATACATGCATGTCACACATGGTTAAGTTTTTGAACATGAACCCTAGCTCAAAATAATGGTAGAAATAGCTAGATCATGCTTCAAAGATCTCAAAAACATAAACATTAAAAACGATGCTAGGGTGTACTTACAATCGAGCTTGAAAGGATGAACAAAACCCTAGCTATGGCTCCTTGAGAATTTTGGCTAAGGAGGAGGAAGATGGACACAATTTTTAACTTATTTTTCCCCTTTTATTATTTTATTAACCAAATGACAAAAATGCCCTTTCTTTCAATTTTTCCTATTCATGCCCATTTTTGTCCAAAAAAATAGAAATTAGGCAAATTGCTATTTAAGGACCTCTAATTAACAATCCATGGCAATTTCATGCTTAAAGCTTCTAGAACTCACATTTTGAAACTTTTGCAATCTAGTCCTAAATGTTAAATTAGACAATTTTTCCATAAAAATTCTTCATGAAATTTTCACATAAGCATGCAATTATATCATAGACCTCATAATAATCATAAACTAACTATTTCTATTTCAGATTTGTGGTCTCAAAACCACTGTTTTGACTAGACCCTAATTCGGGATGTTACACAACCCAACCTACAAGAGACTCCTTCAACCTCTTTGCACTATCCTCCCTACTGGCCGAATCAATGATCATGTTTATATTATTTTCTAGCTTGCGAATATCCCTCTTCATTTTCTAAAATTTATTTCGCTGCCACGGGCCTAAGGTCTCATGAACCCTCTTCAGCTTGTCACCATAGTGAATTGTATCCTTCATCCAAGCATTACTGATAATGCTCTTAGCCTCCCTCTTTGTAGCCCAGCAATCATCATAGCGAAAGCACAACCTATGATCTTTGAGGTCACTTTTAAGTTTACAACCCCACATATCAAAGAGACCAGCATCATGATCGGGTTGAGTTTGTCTCACGACACTAGTAGCAATTAATGGGTACTTCTCTACCATGGAAACCGATCCTAAAAATATGTTTAATCTCTCATTAACCAAGCTATCCCCACCCCTTTTGTTAACCCAAGTAAACCATCCACGATCTAGCTTAATATCCACAAGAGCCAAGTCATCCAATATGTCTTTGAACTCGTTAATTTGCGCCCTCACAATCCTATGACCTCTCTCTTTCTCGGCTTCATTCAACATGGCATTAAAGTCCCCCCACCACCCACTCCTCCTTAACTGAAGCACCCACCCTACGTAACATGTCCCAAAAGCTACTTCTAACATTAGGGTTGGCATGCCCATAAAACCCAGTGACACGAATATTACTATGATTATCCAGCTTAACAATGGAGTCAATATGGTGCTTAGAGTAACTTTAAATGGTGACATTCGCGCCTTCCTTCCACATCATCGCAAGACCCCTGCTACGACCCTCTGAACTCATTGCAAGCCCATTCTTCATCCTGCACTTAGTTTGAACCCGTTGAAAGTCATTAGAATTCATTTTATTTTTGCAAAGGAATATAAGACTGAGGTTGTTAGCAACAAGGAGTTGCTTGAGTTCCCGAACTGTTGCAAGGTTCCCCAACCCATAACAGTTCTAGCTTAGGAACTTCACTGATCCTGGCGGGGCTGTTCGCTAGCCACCACCTTAGAAGGTGTTAAGCAATCCAACAATTTCCTTCAAACAACTCTGCCTGGACTTTCCTCTATTAGCTCCCCGTTACTTCCCCTTATTCTTTTTTTTTCTATCTTCATTTTCTCTATCCCTTCACAAGTTACTCTCATGTGTCATTTTCCTTATTGAGTGCTCAACTTTGACTCATCTTCAGCATTTTTTACCTTTTTATTTCTACTTGTTCTTTTAGTTCATTCACCTCCAACGTTTCTCGTATCATCCCTTTAGATGCACTTTCACTCTCTTTATTATCTGTAATAATTTCTATTACATTTCTCCATGGTCCATAATTCTGGTTGGTAGTACTTAGTGGGCTCTTAACCAATTCCCATGTTGGAAATCAATTTTGTTTGACTTACTATTATCCACCTTCTTACCATATTTTTTAGTTGAGTGACCGATAAGGCCATAAATAGAGAAAAACCTTAGTAGTCACTCGTATCAAATAGCACAAACGAACTCAACTCCTTCATTGTTAATATAGTGGACAACCCTACGCAGCGATTTATGGACATCAATTATAACCTAAGCCGCATGTATTTTGTCCATCCACCATCTCTATCACGCCAATCTATGGCTAGCCCTTCCCTAATCGCATTGCCAACCTTCATAGCCATCTGCCTATCCATAAACTCTAGCGGTATATTCAAAACTCTTACCCAGAACTGTCAATGGTTAAATGCATACACTTCTATACTTTTTATCTTTAACATAGGTAACCATATTGAACAAGCCCTAGTAAAACAGCCAAGGGGAAAGGTTTAGAATCCTCTTTCTATTGTCCTCATTGCCAAACTTCACCAAAATGGCTCCTTCTTTTAGAGACACGAAGTTGACTTCCTCATTGGTGAAATAGAGTGACTTAAACACCCGGTACATAGCCTCTCTATTAACTTTCTCCTCCGCCATCAATTTTCCAATGGCCCAAGTTTCAAATCCTTGCGAGCTAGTAGATCCAACCTTTGTACTTACAACCCTCATTGTTTTTTCCTCTGAGAAATTTAATTTTACCAAAAGTCATTGATGTCTTCTTCTATCGTATCTACCTTTGAATATGCCAAGAAGAAGGCAAGAAAACTCAATCCAATATCGTACCTTGAGAACAATTGCTCCAGCGAAAAATCTGCAAGGTAGCAGGAAAATGAAAATAAGCCAGCAACAACCCAAGAAAACTAAAAACTTCGAAAAAAACAAAGTCCCACAACAAGAATCACCTTCCAAAAAAACCCCAGATAGAGCCTGAGTCACAAACAAAACGACGAAGCACCAGAATATAAAATAAGAATAACAGAATAGAGAACAGGAAGATCAACATCACCAAGAACCTAACTGCTACTAAACAACAGAAAGAAAAACAAGAAAATCCAAAAGAAAACCTAACATAACAAAAGATGTTAAAAGCAATACTTAAAACACAGAAATATACTATCTAAATGAAAATGACGATCCAATTTATTCTTATCGTTGAAAAGTCAAAAAGAATGTTAGAGTTAGTAGTTAGTCAGTTAACAAGCCAGTAGCCAAGTTGTTATACAGCTTGAAGTTTGTTGAAGAGCAGTTGATGGTTAAGAGCTCTCTATAAATACAACTACTAAATGTACAAAGAAAGGAAGTAATCAAGAATTAGAAAAGAAGTTAATCATTATTATTCCTTTATTCTATCAAATACCATTTGAACCTAGTCTTTAACATGGTATCATTCGCTGGCTAATCTTGGGATCCATGGCCACCACAAACTCCGCTGATTCTGCGTCCGTTGAACCTGGCTCGGTTGCCTTCACCAGTGACCTTGTCGTCAATTCATTTTCTCGGTATGAGGTAGTCAAGCTAGAGGAGGGCACCCACCTACATTCAATGGCACAAACAAGTGAAGCTCATTACTGATAGATATGATATCACCGGGTTCTTGGATGGAACCGTACCTCTACCACCGAGGTTTGTTCAAACTCAAGAAGAAACTCTTGCGTCAAACCCGTCGACTTCAGTTTTCACACAGCAAGACCGGCTATTGACGTCGTGGCTCCTCTCTACAGTCAGCCCGTCGCTTCTCCCGTCATTTATTGATGCACACACTGCTTGTCACATATGAACCACTACGACAAATCTATTTGCAGTCGATATGGGGGCGAAGCAGTCCAGAATTCGACATGATCTCCACTCGTTGAAGAAAGGTACGCTCTCTATTAAGTCATATGTTGCTCGTATAAAAAATCTTTGTGCACTTTTGAAATCGTCTGGATCTCGCATCTCGGAAGAGGAGAGAGTCGAGATCATGCTCGCAGATTTACTGTATCATTTCAGAGGGTGGTGGATGTGTTGGCTGAGTGCGAAAACAGATAGGTTCAGGCGATTCACGAAGTCACCGTCCATACGTATCTTGTTGAGAGTGGCCCGTTGCAAGCGCTGTCGCAAGGGGCGGAGGGATCCATCCGTGGCGGTTGTGGGTCTGACCAAGGTCGAGAACGAAGCTTTAGATCCAAACTTCAATGTCAAATCTGTAGCAGGTTTGGTGATGCCACTCAATGCTACTACTATCGCTACCACCGAGACACGAATGCGCCATCATCAACTAATCTAGTGACGTACCATGGTGATCTGACCTATGCTCCATCGAATCCTAGTGTACCATAAGGAGAAGGTGTTCGGAATAGAGGTCTCCTCAAGTGAAATCGGCTAGGGTTTCACATGGCCAAAATGCATATGAGGATGGACAATATCATTTGGTGGCCAGCTACTATGATGGTGACATGTATGGACCCATGCCACGTGGGCCTCCCTTGTCCTATGCGTCCAATACAAGTGGGTTGAATTTTGTTCTTATGAATGTGGACTCTCTCCAATATGAGCATTACATGACGCCTCCCTCCAAGTTTGTTCCTAGGACGCACGCATATGGGCCAAATTTCAATGGCCTTGATTTTAGTTTCTCTAGCCGTGAAGGACAATGTGCAAGTGGGCCTCCCAATGCTAGGCCAACAGCTCCTATTGTTCTTGATACACCTACATCCAATTATGTCCAAGTCGATTCATCTCCTGGGATTAGGCCAACTTATGGACCGGTTGATGGTGTTTTAGTTTTGTGGTCCACGAAACCCCGAGCTTGGGTCTACTCAAGATCTGACCTGTGCATTGGACTACCTCGGGTAGGTGATCTACATGTGTCTGATTACTCCGATACGTCAAGATCATATATTAATACTACTCAATTTGAGTCGACCGGAGGTGGAAACGATTCCTACATTCCCATGCCTGTTGGTACCACATCTTGGTACCCTGACTCTGGGGCTAGCCATCATGTCTGTCGGGAGCCATCGATTTTACACGACCCCACTCCGTACTTAGGTATGTCTTCTATTTTAATTGGTGATGGAACTTCTGCTAAGATTTCATTGGTTGGCAGTAGTGTTTTACCTACTCAGTCCAAATTGTTGTGTTTGTCTAATGTTTTATGTGTGGCCAATATACGAAAGAATCTTCTGTCAGTATCACAGTTTACTAATAATAATGATGTATTCTTTGAATTTCATCTGACTCATTGTGTTATTAAGGATATCGTGACCCTAGAAGTTTTGCTGACGGGCCACATTCGTGAAGGACTATATCATTTTCCCTACCTATGGTATCTGCTCTGTCAACTGAAGCTCCTAAAGCTCCTTTTGTTGCTCATACGAAGGTTCAAAATAAAACTGCTGATTGTCCTGTTTTTACTTTATGGCATAAACGCCTTGGCCACCCGTTTGCATCTGTGGTTAAGAGAGTTTTAGACAACTGTAATATTGTATCTACAAAATATTTTTTTGATAGTATATGTACTGCTTGTCAACAAGGACGATCGAATAAACTGTTGTTCTCCATGTCTAACACTTAATATCAACATTTCAATTTGATTGTCTCTGATCTTTGGGGCCCCGAGTCTGTTGCGTGTGATTATAAGTGGTATTACGTGTTGTTTATTGATATGTGCACTAGATTTACATGGGTTTACCTTATTCGCCAAAAGTCTCAGACAGTAGAGTGCTTCACTTAATTTCAACAACTGATAAAAACGCAGTTTGGCAAGTCTATTAAACAGTTTTAGAGTGAATGGGGTGGCGAGTACCGGGCCTTCACGTCTGTTTTAGCATCCAAGGGATTGTTCATCGGTTAATCTGTCCGTATACTTCTGAAAAAAATGGAGTGGCTGAGCGCAAACACCTACACATTGTTGAAATAGGCTTAACGTTGTTGGCCCAAGCCGGCCTAGCTATGGATTACTGGGGGTATGCTTTTTGTTGTGTGGTTTATCTCATTAATCGCCTTCCTACTGTGGTCCTCAAAGGTCAGTCTCCATTTAAAGCTCTTTATGGCTGTGATCCCACTTACGATCATCTTCAGGTTTTTGGCTGCTATTGTTTTCCATACTTACATCCATTTTCGGCACATAAGTTAGAATTTTATTCTCAACTTTCTATTTTTTTGGGCTATAGTGCTCAACATAAGGGTTATCAGTGCCTCTTACCGAATGGTAAAATAATCATTTCCAGACATGTTGTATTTGATGAGAGTAGGTTTTTGTCCTTTGAAAGGGGTTTACAGGACAAGGTAAAGGCCTCTGGTACGCCCGTTTCAACAGTGGTACCTCTTGCTCGGACTGTTTCATCTCGACAGGTGGAGCCAGTCACAACATCACGACCTATGGTCAATTCACCGCTAGCAACTAGTTCTACTCCATCTTCATCGAGTGCTGCTCCTGTGACTCATCACCCATATGTGTCGAATAATAATGGTACATTGAATAGTGAGGATTTATCGACTGGTGGAATGAGTTCTACCTTGCCCATGGTCAACACTCATCCCATGTTAACTCGGGCTAAAGCAGGTATTTTTGAACCAAAAGCTCTGTCTATTGAAGCTGTGGAACCATCTACAATTGAGGAGGCACTGTCTACTGCTGAGTGGTGTGTTGATGCTCAAGCTGAGTATGATGCTCTTGCTAGCAATTCTACCTAGGAGCTGGTTGCCCTACCACCAAATTGCAAGGTCATAGAATGTAAATGGTTGTTCAAAATCAAAAGGAAGCCTGATGGCACTGTTGCCCAGAGGAAGGCTCAATTAGTAACAAAAGGTTGTTCTCAGGTTCCTGGCTGTGACTTCAATGAAACGTTTAGTCTGGTTGTGAAACTGCCAATGTTAGAGTTATCTTGACCATTGCTATTTCCAAGGGATGGTTACTTCGATAGGTAGATGTCAATAATGCTTTTTTAAATGGTGATTTGGACACTAAAGTGTCTATGCCACAACCTTCGGGTTATGTTTAGTATGATTCGACTGGCTGCCTACTTGTGTTCCGTCTGAAGAAAGCTCTATATGGCCTTCGACAAGCCCCTCGCGCCTGGTTTGAAAAACTGAAATGTTTTCTTTGTCTGTTGGTTTCATCGTCTCAAAGTCTAATGCGTCCTTGTTTGTTCAGATTATGACTGACTCCAGACTCTATGTTCTGGTATATGTTGATGACATTATTATTACTAAAGCATGCCTCCTACTATTGATTGGTTTGTTCGGTTGTTAAATGATGAATTTTCGCTTAAGGACATGGGTAATCTACACTATTTTCTCGGCATAGAGGTGACACGCTCTTTCTCAAGATGCCTTCACATTTTTCAGACCAAGAACATACGTGATATTCTTGCTCGAGTGTCCATGATTGATGCAAAGAGTGTCCACACTATGATGGTTAGCTAGTCCAATCTCTCCAAGAAGGATGGCGACCGTTTAAAGGATGGAGTATAGGAGCCTTGTTGGCACGCTCCAGTATGTTGTAATTACTAGGCCCGATATTGCATATGCAGTAAACAAGATATGCCAATTTATGCATAACCCTTCCACCGCTCACATGACTGCCCTAAAATGCATCTTGCGGTATTTGCGTGGGACTCTTAACCTTGAAATTATGTTTCGCCCGTCTGTACGACTTTCTTTAGTTGCATATGCTGACGCTAACTGGGGGCTAGATTTTCACGACTGTCCGTCAACTTCAGGGTATTGTGTTTATTTTGGATCCTGTAACACCTCCTACCTGTATCCGTTGTCGAAATAGGGTACGAGGCATTATCGGCGTTTACTGAACATTTTCAGATAATTCCGAATCATTTATTATTCATATTCTGAAAATAATCATAACGTCCCTCTATTGGGCATTCGAAGCCCAAAACATACATTAAACATTCAATTCACATTCATGTCACATAAATATACAATTCAAACATTTAATAATTCAATTCAAGTTGCACGAACCTACTTCGTTGCTTATTCGTGTTTATAATTTCACTAATCCGAAAACTTTTCTTTTCCATGTTCAAGTCTCATATTTGAGGCGCCCAGATCTTTATAAATAAATTTGATCATCATTTTTATTTATTTCATATTCTAATACGTTCAACTAATGCTCTAGGAAAAATTACTATTTTACCCCTGAACTTTTGATTAATGACGATTTCATCCTTAGGCTCAGAAAAATAAAGTTCTTGTAATTTAATCCTTATTTCGAGCCTAATTATTCTTATATATATTGATAATAGCCCATGAATTCTATAAAATAACAAAATTTTCCATAATTTCAACACTTTTCAATTTAATCCCTAAAACATGTTTTCACCCTATCTTGATCTAAATTAATAATTTCATTCAATTTTGTAATTTAAATAATAAGATAATTCATTTCATGCAATTTGGTCACTTTTGAAATTTTTACAAAATTGCCCATAAAGTTTTACTTTTATTCAATTTAGTCCCTGAGCCTAAAACATGAAAATTAGCCATGCTAGCTGAATATTCATATACATTTTCCGCCTCCTCTCCATTTCACATCCTTTATGTATATATCGTGCTTATAAGTAACATTATCTATAGTTTCACTATTGACTTATATGTATATTCAAAGCTATCCATTCGTGTCATAGTCACTAAATTATTTTTATCTTAAGATACAGAATTCCAAATTAAGATCTGCTAATTTTCCATGAAACTAGACTCAATAAGATTTAATTCTATATTTTTTTCATCCTCTAATTTGATTTCCAAAATTTATGGTGATTTTTCAAAGTTAGCCTACTGCTACTGTCCAAAACTGTTTTAGTGCAAGATGTTTATTTACCATTTTTAACACCCTTATTTTCTTTCTCTACACTATTTCTCATTATTTTCTCTTATTTTCTCTTCACTAACATATCAAGAACATAAGACCATATATAAGAAAACTCTACATTAACATCAACTCCATGTTTTTTCAATAATATTAATCTTAAAAATATATTGAAATCTCGATGTTCTTACCTTATTCAATTGATTTCAATCTTTAACTTGATTTTCTCTCTCCTCCAGCTTCTATTTCTTAAATCTAACTTAATATTCTAGCTCCCCATAGTCTCTTTGTGATCTTTCTCTCTTGATGGCTATGGAAATTCTTTTGATTTCTAAGTGAAAATGGTGGATTTTTGGTGAAAGGACCAAATTGTAAAGAAAGCAAAACTTTCTTTCTTTCTCTCTTCTTCTCACGTTGATTTGCATGGGAAAGATGATGAAAATTCTCATCTTTCCTTCCTTTTATACTTAATAAATAATAATAAAATAATAAAATATCTTATTAAAATATTAATAAAATAATATTTATCTAATTAATAATTATAAAATATCATCAACATCATCATTACTTTCTAGATTTCTCTCTTTTCCAATTAACCATTTTTCCCTTTGTGATATTTTAAAATTCCATCATTGAATCATTAAATAATTTGGTAAAATTAAAATTTAGTCCCTCATAATTCTTTTCCTATTCAATTTAGTCCTGATTCATCCATTTTCCTTAGTTTCTAGATCATTCCACCCTTAAAATATTTGCACTATTAGTCCTTCAACTTTTTCATATTTACACTTTAGCCCCTTAAATTTTGAGTATTTACTCTTGTGCAACAAAACTTTTCTCACTTTTACAATTTAGTCTTTTCTTGAATTAATATATCATAATATACTTCCCAATGTTGACATAACTCAGAATTTTCCCTTTTTGTCACTTTATTTCCTTATTTTACTATATCAAGGATAATATCTTACTGTAAAAATTTTTAGGATATTACAGATCCACTCCTATGTCGTGGTGCTCTAAAAAGCAGCAAGTGGTTTCTCGCTCCACGGCAGAGGCAGAATATAGAAGCCTTACTGTAGCAACTAGTGAGGTTACTTGGCTAATTTCCTTGCTTCAAGAACTACGGATTAAGTCTGACGATACTCCAAATATTTGGTGCGATAGTTCTAATGTTGTTGCAGTTGCAGCCAATCCTATCTTACATTCTAAGTTCAAACATGTCGAGCTCGACTTGTTTTTTGTTCGTGAGCGAGATGCGGATAGGTCTATTTTGGTTGGTGAAGTTCCCGCATGTGACAAAGTAGCAGATGTTCTCACTAAGCCTCTGTCAATGACGACTTTTACATAGTTTAGAAATCTTCTTCACGTCTTGCCCGTCGAGAAGATGGGTGAATGTTAGAGTTAGTAGTTAGTCAGTTAACAAGTCAATAGCCAAGTTGTTATACAGCTTGAAGTTTGTTGAAGAGCAGTTGATGGCTAAGAGTTCTCTATAAATACAACTACTAAATGTACAAAGAAAGGAAGTAATCAAGAATCAGAAAAGAAGTTAATCATTGCTATTCCTTTATTCTATCAAATACCATTTGAACCTAGTCTTTAACAAAGAAGATTTTCCATAAATGTTGTACCATGCAAAACAATGCAATCATGCATGAAAGACGTATGAAAACATGCACTACAACGTTAATTCTTAATAGAAATGGTTAAAATATTCAAAGAAATGACAAAACCTTTAGCAATATCGATGATCTTTCCCATCCCTCAGGGCCTAAATCAGGCTAAAAGGTTCACGGCCACCCATGTATGCACTGTCCGTACCCCTCGAATGGTACGCCACCGCTACTAATGCAAACCCCACCGAAAACGCAGGGATACCCACCATACACAACCATCCTGTTATTCTTTAACAAAGAATAACGATGGGCACAAAACCAAAAAACAAGAACAACATCTATCTCATTTTCTAAACAACAAAATAAAGTCACGTTTTCACAAAATCATTGAAACAAGATTAGGTTGTGCTTTGAAAGCAAGTGATCAAAGTTTTGGGATGTTAATGTGAACTCCAGGATCCGGTCATAACGTTCAGGTCGAGTTTGTGGTGTTATAATAAAAATTACAAACAAAGAAAACTTCACTAATGTGGTAAACCAACGAAGAGTACAAGATGGAGAAAATAAAGTTAACTGAGCAAAACCTAAAACCCGATTACAAAACTCTCTTAAAACCTTTCACCAAAACTCTTCATCAAATTTCACATAAGAGATATTCTATGAACTCACTAAAAAGGTTATAAAGACCCTTTAAATAGACTAAATTTAGAGTTCTAATATGACTAAAATATCCTAAATTAATCAAGGTTCAACTAGGAAAAAAATAACAGAGTTTAACTGGGAGAACAAGCGCAGTATTTGTGGGAACACATCATCATCTCAACATTATTAACGATCAAATTGGTCAACTAACGGTTTCCATTAATGGAAGGGTCTATTTGATTATTATTTTTTTTGCTCATTAAGCACTTAATAGAGTATACTTTTTTAAGAGTTCAATTGATTTTTTTTACTTTTTACTAAGGGTTTTTACCCTTAAACTTAATATAAAAACAAATAAAGTTTTAGTTGGAGTAATAAAATTAAAGTTTTAGAAAATTTGATGTGTTAGGTTCAAATTTCATTATTTATAAATTTATTTAATGTTTAAATTATTTTTATAGATTTTATATAAAAATATAAATAGATAAAATACTCTATTATAATAATTTCTTACTCTTAAAATAAAAGATATTTTAATCATTTTCTAATCAAAGTAGTTTTTAGTTGACTAATAATATCAATTTATAATTAAAATTTAAATATCATATAGATAAATTGAGCTATGGATAAAATTTTACTGATTACTATCATTTTAAATATATCGAAATTATTATTAAAGAATTATAAAAATTGATTTTATGAAGAATTAATTATAAATATAACAGTTTATTACAAAATAAATTTTAATATAAAAAGAAGTTACGAATAGTACCAGATATGAAAGCTGACGACATGTCTGATCGATTTACTTCTATGGAGAAATTATACCTAATATTCTTTTCACTGTTCAATTTTACAGATTTTATATTTATTTTTACATTAATTACACAATTAATTACTCAAGTTTAATAAATTTTCATTTTAATCATAAAAATATTCAAATATAACACCACATAGTTTTCTGGTTTTATTCACTCACTGTTAATTTGGCTACATTTTAATTAATTTTTTTATTTTAGTCACTCTTTTTAAAATTAATTTTTTTAAAATATTTAATTTTTTTTACAGAATTTAAGTTATTCAATTATGAAGATGGAGTGAAGCTTGTGTGTTCTTTTTTTTTTTATGAATAAACATTTTTTATCTTTTTAATTTTTAGAATTAATTTATTTTTTCATAAAAGGAAAATTTAAAAAAATTTAGAGAATTGAGTTATTTAGTTATGAAGATAAAATGGAAGGTTGGTGTTTACTTCACATTTTCTAATTGTAGATATTGATTTTTTAACTTTTCAATTATTTTTATTTTTCCTTTTGAAATTAATTTTATTTTTTCTAATAAAATAAAAAAAACTTAAATTTTATAGGAATTGAGTTATTTAATTATCGTAATGATACAAAAGCTTGAGTGTTTCTGCCATTTTTTTACTGAAAATAATAACATTTTTATCTTTTTAATATTTTTATCTTTTCTTTTTAGAATTCATTTTTTATTGTATTTGTCATGTTGTTTTGTTTTGTTTTGTTTTGCTTGGGCTAATTGATTTATTGAAATTAGAATTTTTATGGAGATCTTTTAGCACTTAGTCTTGAGTAACTCAATTCTTAATTCTTCATAAAAATTCAATATTTTTCTTTTTACTGAAAATATAAAATTTATTTAAAATTTAAAATAAAGATAATTAAAATGAGAATTTTAATTAAAATGAGTGTACAATAATACTATCGTTAATTAATTAACAATGAGTGACTAAAATGAAAAAATATCTAATAATAATTATACTATACTTAAGAATTTTTAGATGACTAAAATGATGAAAATTTACTTAAATCAGGCGACAGACTGTTTTTTAAAGCAATTTAATTCCCAAATTCCATTAGAAATAAATGTATAAGGTCGTATTCGGAAAAAAAATAATAAACAATAAATTTATAATCCAAATCAACAATATATGGGTTTTTTACTAATATAGGATAAAAAAATAAAAAATACTTAAATGGTATAAGGCAAAAATTAATGACGAAAATGGTATGGTCAGGGTGGTTCTGCCTATGGCATTGCCGTGAACACCCTGGAATCTGCCAAATACAGTTAAAAAAATAGAAACAGTAAAAAGTTAAAAAAAAAAGCTAAAGCAGAAAAAAATATAAAAATATTGGTGAAGCCTCTGTCAGAGGCGGCACCAGTTGCTGACATGGCACAGGCGGCACCTAACCTCGAAACCCCTAATTAAACCCTCAGCGTTAAGACGAAGCCACACAGCAAAAAAAAAATTGCAGAAGAAGAGAGGGAGAAGAGAAGAGAAGAAAGAAAAAAATTTCCAGTAAAAAAAAAGAAGATTACAAAAGAAGAGAGGGAGAAGAGAAGAAATAAAAGGTATCTTCTTTTTATGTTATTTTTAAATAGAATAGATTATGATAAGAAAAATATTTTGTTTGTATTATATAGTTTGTTTAGTGTTATTTTTATGTTTTGTTTTAAAAGTTATTTTGTTTATTGTGATTTTTAGTAAGTTTTGTATTTAGATTAATTATGTATTTATTGTGAATGTTATGTTTTATTTTAATATATTTGAAAGTTTTATATTAATAAAACTACAATAAAGTAATTGTTAATTAGTGATAACAACTGAAAATAATTATGTTATACATATTGTTAGAAATGGCAACATATTTGATATTGCTTGATGAGATAATAACTTTAGCACAAAGGGAGAAAGTTGATAAGATGATGAGAGAAGTGCAAGATTACAGAATGAAACCAGAAGAAGACATTGTTCAACACCTTATTACCATAAATCGAAAGATACAAAAAGTGTTGTGGAAGGGTCATGAAATGATTAGAAATAATAAAATGCAATACTTAACCCTTAGAGGGACATTAATTGAACGGAAGCATCAAATCATTTTAGACGAACTTTGGAAGACATCGGTACCACAAACCTATTGGAATCTAGTTATAAACATCGCGAAGTTTATAATCTCTTATGAAGCAAGGAAAATAGTGAGATAGTATAGGTTCACGAAAGTTGACTGGGAAGCAAAATATGTTTGACAAACTATGGATGGATAAATTAGTTGTTAGGAAATTACCAAGAGAACTTATATATTCAATACCCATTATAAAGATTGAAGAGCCAGAAGATCCTGAGGAATTTTCAAATTGGATTGTAGAAGATGGATATGAAGAGAATCAAGAATTTTTAAATTGGATTGTAGAGAATTTCCCAGATGAAGAAACAAGATCGGAGATGGAAGAAAACGTAGAACTAAATTTAAGTGGTTAAATGTAAAGATAAATGTTGTTCATTTACAAAATGTGAACTGAAAATGTCTGAGCTTATTAATGAAAAAAATTGCATATTGATTAATTAAGTTTTTATTTAAGTAATTTATTTGCTGTTCAAAATTGTTTTGAGAAATTTTGTTTATTTTTTAATAGATTGAGTACTGAAGATGGATAATCAGTTTTTCGTATGCGTTTATTTCGATCGAATCATATTGACTACAACCGTTGGATGCATATTTGAATGTCGGCAACAAATAGCAATGAGACTTAATAGAAATGTCTCGTTGGATGATATGAAGGGAAAGATTAACGCAAAAATTGTTAGACGTTGTGGGAGAAGAATCTCGAAACTTTTCTACAAGTTTCCAATTTCGACAGATCCCATAAAATTCACCGAAATGGAACTTGTAGACGACGAAGACGTGGAGACAATGATCGCTCTTTACTGTGGAAATGAGAGTGACAAAAATGCACCGATTCACTTATTTGCTGAGTTAGCCGATATGGAGCAAAATGAAAATCTAACTGCATATGATGAAGAACATGAAGCTCAAGAACCATGCATGGTGGCTCCAATATCTTACGTTGATAGTGAATCAACTATACGTGGGATCGATATTGATCTTAATGTTACACTCGATATTGATGTGGTTGGTGATGATGGATACGATAGTAGTGATCCTTGTGATCAAGAGGTCGATATTGATAGTGATCCCGATGTGGACGATGTGCCCGATGATATTAACAATGAAGGCGTGAACGATGATGGAAACATTAACACGTCTTTGGTCAATAACTAGATACGACGTATTGTGATACACAATAATCCTGGGCCACACATGTCGCTCATAGACCCGATCTGGCGCATGCGGTGAGTTCCCTAGTACCTGAAATACTTCACCGCTCCTTTGGTGGTAGTAAATTTCGATCCTGAGGAGTTGTTCGTAGGCCAGAGATTCGAAAGTAAAGAAGAGTGTGTATTTGCTATTGAGCGGCATAGCATGAATATATCAGTGGATTACAAAGTTGCAGTGTCTAAACCAACATTATATATTGGGGAATGTTGGAAGTCAGCGGAAGGCTACAATTGGTGGGTACGAGCTGTATTTATCCAAAATTCATAGATGTGGGAGATACGCAAATTTTTTGGGCCTCACACATGTACATCAACACGTATGATAGATGATCATCGAAAAATTGATTCCAAAACTATCTGTACGTATATCATGCCAATGGTGAAGGACATGCCGACCATTAAAGTTTTGATACTGATAGCCAAAATGCAGGCACGATTTCAGTATAGAGTATCATATCGAAAGACGTAGATAGCTAAACAGATGGAAATAGAGCAATTGTATAGGGATTTCGATGTATCGTATAACGAGCTAAAGGATGGATAGTAGCTATGTGGGAGTACGTACAGGGGACTGTTATTAAGTTACAAACAAGACTTTATTATGGCCCAAATGACTAACTACAGCCGGGAAAAAGAATTTTCCATCGAATGTTCTGGACGTTTGATCCATGTGTGCGCGTATTTCCCCACTGCAAGCCGTTTGTACAAGTGGATGGGACTTGGCTATATGGAAAATATACACAGATCTTACTTCTTGCGGTTGCGGGACCTGGCTATATGGAAAATATACACAGATTTTACTTTTTACGGTTGCTCAAGACGGCAACAGGAACGTGCTCCCGATAGCATTTGCCATCGTAGATAAGGAGAACATGGAATCGTGGGAATTCTTCCTTACCAACCTGCGGAGGTATGTTATTAGCAATGATAATATTTGCATCATCTCCGATAGAGGGAAAGGATTAATTGCTACCATTAGGCGTTCCGGTGTACTATGGAGATCTGTTTACTGCATCCGATATATCGCGGCTAACTTCCATAGAGATTATAAAAGTGCAGACTGGAAGAGACAAGCTGTGAAAATGGGTAAATGGTTACCTTATCTTCTAAATACAAGTTTTAATGCTTTAGGGTAGTATTGTAACTTATCTTTTCCTAATACATATACAACGCAAGAGCTAGAGCCATACATTTTCTACCAAAAAATGGCTCGACTTGAGAGTGACATGGAGGGTCAAACAAATATATCTTTCTGACAGTGGTTGGGTACTATGAAGCCATGGCAATAGGCTTAAATTTTTTACGAGGGATTTCGTTATGGTCAGATGACCACAAACTTAGTGGAGGGGGTCAACGCTGTGTTGTTGAAAACACGACATCTTCTGATTTCATCTGTCTTCTCGGTTATATTCTATAGGTTGGCTACCTTGATACCAAGAATAGGTCAGCAACAAGTCAACCAGATGGAAGCGGGACACATGTTTGTCGAAGCTGTCAGGGATGCAATGCTTGCAAACCATCGAATGGAGAGGTTGATAAATGTAGAAATATATTCATGACGCCTGGAAACGTTTCGTGTTACGGAGAGCATTGGTCATCGACCCGACATACCACCTAGGTCTTATGGAGTTGATCTTCGGAACAGACGGGGCGATTGCAGGAAATTCCAAACACTTCATTATCCATATGTGCATGTCGTGGCAGCGTGTGCTAAAGTGAACCTTAATGTTGAACAATTTTTCGATAATATGTACACACTCGAGCGTACGTTATGTGTGTGGGAAAATGAGTTCCCCGTCCTGCCTGACCTGTCTATGTAGGAAGTGCCTCCGACGACTTTCGAGCTTGTCCCAAACAGAAGGCTACGCAGGAATTCGGAAGGTTGTCCACAATCATCTAGAATCCGTAATGAAATGGACATTATGGAGAAATCCGATAGGTCGCGTTGTGGATTATGCAGGTTATCTGGTCATAATCGGAGTAAATCCGCAGCGAAACTATCATGTTGGCCAATCGTCACGATCGAGTAGGAATTGAGCTTATGTTGTAATGTATTTAATTTATATAAAGAAATTATATTGCAAAGTTTGTTCCAATTAGATTAATGTTGTAATGTATTTAATTTATATTACAAGGCTAAGTTTATTTCAAGTTTTAGTGTTTTAATGTTCAAAATGTCCAAATTAATCTAATTTACGTTATGGTCAAATTTTGTTCCACTTTTTAAAGTTCCAATTAATCTTATTAAATATATACTAAAAAATACAAACTTTTTAATATCAAAAGCCAAGAAACCCCTAAAATTGACGGTTCGATGGTGTGGTCCTCGGGGTATATTTCTGCGGAGGTCAATGTTCATGTTGTGGGTGATTGCAACTACCAACTTCCTCTTCAATCGTAGGTGAGGGTGTCTGATACATGGAAGAAAAATCATATGGCTCGAATGACATCGATGAACTTGAGCCGGGAGGAGTGCCATGCTGTGGTGGATACAACCCAAGGGGAATGGAGTACTACGGTGGATACGGGCTGGGGGTAGTGCTATACTGCGGTGGATATGGGCCGGGAGAAGTGTTGTGCTGCGGTGGATACAACCCAAAGATATCAAATCCGTAATGGTATCCACTCCCTGACGAGCCTAGGAAATAGTCATGAGCCGGCAAATCAGGATGATAAGAAGTATCAGCCGAATGTGAATGAGATCGCTCAGACTTAGACTCGGGATCTGGCTATGGATCGGGCTCTATATCTGCCACTGGCTCGTATGCCTCATGTTGCTGCACGCGCGGGGGGACTACAGTCGACTGCCCACTAAGTAAATATGGTTTCCCCATACTAGAGTACCATTGTATGTACTCTAACAATGGTTGCGAATCGGAAGACATATCCATCTGAGGTCTTCGACCAATCCAATTATCCCACACCGTAACAAATTTTTCGGTGTACAACCCCCAATGCATTCCATGTTTCCCTCTCTTGTTGATGTCGTGAACCTTCCCCACCTGTATTGGCGGATCCGGGATATACTGGATGCAACCAAACTGTCGTAATACTCGATTCCTGTGGTACTACTCGACTACATTGAAACTGATAATTGGTGCGTTAGTGCACCATAATTGAGAATAAACATAGGCAGACGAGGGTATAATAGCCGCAATTTTTGGTCTACGATATGACATCCATATAAACTGCACGATTAATACCATGGCTAAAATTTAACACGGTTCACGTAAAATATACAAAGTAATTACATGTCATGAATATTTAAATACCTTACCCCTTTCCCGGCATGTTGTTCAATCATCAAACGATATATCGGGATAGTGTACGACCTCCTGATACCCGGTTAAATACTCCATCTACGAAAACAATTTTTTTAAGTAAATATAGTATCATTAGAATAGTATCATCATAAAGAAATTGTCAATTAATAACAAGTTAAATTTTATCACCTGTTAACTAGTGGAAATTCGTATGGTTGGTGACTAACCGATGCCAAGAATGGCATCTGATAAAGAGCCCATGACTGCAATAATACAAGGAATCCGCCTATGTCTACGACATCAGGCTTTGTCGTCCGACAAAGCTCACGATACAACATAAACAGAACTGCGAAACCCCAACTATACGAACGAACATTACGCAAATCAGCTAATAGAGGTAAATACTGGAGATGAACCTTGTTGTTGTTCGAATTGGGCATCAGTACACCCCCTATAAAGTGCATAATGTACGCTCGAGCTGCGCACATCAACTCTTCTTCAGTGGCATTAACCGATAAATGCTCAAAATTTGCTTTTAGCCATGTAAATTTCAACTCCGAAAAACTAGACTCATCATCGCTGGGCGAGGCTCCTAGTAGGCTATAACAAAGTGCAGCTGGCTCAGCTATCGTACTTACGCCCGTGATGACATTCCCATCGATTGGGAGCCCAAAGTGAAACGCAACATCCTCCAGCGTGACAGTGCACTCCCCACACGGCAAATGAAAAGTATGGGTCGCGCCAACGCTCGACCAATGCGGATATTAAATCGTACCGCAAATCAAACTTAGGGTCAATCTTGTGACCGAATCCATTAGCTCAAGTAGGGCATCGATCGTGCATCCGGGAATATCCTAAACCATTCACCCGGCCCCTTAATTCGCGGTACGAGTCCTGGCAGTGTTAAATTACAGAAAATAGTTATAATTACATAATTTATTTCCTTAAATTATGTAGATCTTGTTTTAATGGAACCTGTGATTAACAAATAACAATATTTTACCATATTATTAACTATGTCACATATGTGAGGAAGATCCTTATTGATCAATGAGGCCATTGTGATGCTGCAATTTCAAAATAAATTTCGGTTATTAATTTTAATGTTTGATGGATTTTAAATATTTATTAGAATAACTATATTTTATATATTGCTTTTAATTACAAAAAATAACAAAGCAGTTTTTTCGACAACATATATTTTGCTATACTACATTAAAAAATAAATATATCCAACTCAAATACAAATATTTTATTAGAATTTAAAATATTTAATAAGTAAAATATTTTGGTTTAAAATATAATATATTTAATACACGGCATATAGTTCAATATATTTTAATTTAATTTAATTTTTATTTAATAATAATTTGAGTGATGCAATAATAATTAAAAACACATGATAAGTTGTTCAATATTATTTTAAAATATATTATAATATGTAATTAATTAAATTCATTGGGAAATAAAAAATTCTTATTTTAAAATTTTTAAAATTTTGGATCTTATTTTTAAAATATATTATTTTCAGTATTTTATTTTTATATTATTTTAGTACATAATGTTTCAAATGTATTATTTTAGTGTTTTTATATTAATTTAGTAATAACCCGATTTTGGCCCTTTGTTTGATTTTTAAAATTTTCGGATTTTATTTTTAAAATATACTATTTCCGTATTTTATTTTTTATCTTATTTTATTAAATAATGTTTCAAATGTATATTTTAGTATTTTTAAATAACCCTAATTTTGGCTCTTTATTTGTATATTTTAAATTTTAAGATTTTATTTTTAAAAATATACTATTTTCGTATTTTTATATTAATTTAGTACATAATGTTTCAAATGTATTGTTTTAGTTTTTTATATTAATTTAGTAAATAACCCTGATTTTGGCCATTTGTTTGTATTTTTAAAATTTTTAGATTTTATTTTTAAAATATACTATTTTCTTATTTTATTTTTTATCTTATTTTAGTACATAATGTTTCAAATATATTATTTTAGTGTTTTTAAATAACCCTGATTTTGGCCATTTGTTTGTAATTTTAAAATTTTTGGATTTTATTTTTAAAGTATATTATTTTTGTATTTTATTTTTATATTATTTTAGTACATAATGTTTTCAAATGTATTGTTTTAGTATTTTTTATATTAATTTAGTAAATAACCTGATTTTGGCCCTTTGTTTGTATTTTTAAAATTTTCGGATTTTGTTTTTATATTATTTTAGTACAAAATGTTTCAAATGTATTATTTTAGTGTTTTTATATTAATTTAGTAAATAACCCTAATTTTGTCCCTTTGTTTGTACTTTTAAAATTTTAGATTTTATTTTTAAAATATACTATTTTCGTATTTTATTTTTATATTATTTTAAAAAAACCATGACACCACTTTCCCCAAAAATTTTATTTTTTCATATTTTATTTCTTTTCAGTATTTTATTTTTTCATTAAGATATTTTTTAATATTTTATTTTTATACTATTTTTGTAAAATAATATAAAACCCCATCACATAAAAATAAAAAATTAAAATAATCAGAATATAACATGCCAAAGAAATTTTATAAAAATACATCTAATCAACTTAAAACACAATTAACAAATAAATTACATAAAATAATAATAATAAAACATTCTTTACACATAACATATATAGGCTTTTCTACTTCAATAAATATTAAAAGTAAATTAGGAATGAATGAAAATATAAAATAAATACAAACATACCTTAATATCTCTTTTTAACCAATAACACCTTGCAAAAAATAAATTTATAAATTAAATCTAAATTAAATCAAAATCAATAAATAATAATAATAAAAAACCTAAAATAAATCAATTACTTACTTAAAAAATTTACCCTTTTTTTCCTTCTTTATCCTTCCCTCCCTCTTCTTCTCCTTCTCTTTTTCTTTTTCTTTTTTCTTCCCTCACCAATGCTGCCTGCTTCTCCTTCTTCTCCTTCTCTACTTTTCTTCTTCTTCTTTTCTTCTTCTCTTCTTTCTTTTCTTCTTCTCCTTCTTTCTTCCCAAAATGAGGTAGGGGACCATAATATATGATCCCAAACACAGAAAAAACCAAAATGCTCGTGTATAAGAGGTCTTCTCCACAGTACCGCCTCTGGCACTGGCACCATCGATGCCGCCTGTGGCAGGCCCACCACCAGTGCCTTTCAGCATTTTTTTTCTGCTTCTGCTTTTTTTTAGCTTTTTATTGTTTCTATTTTTTTAACTGTATTTGGCAGATTCCAGGGTGGTCACACCACTGCCATAGGCGGCACCACCCTGGCCATATCATTTTCGTCATTAGTTTTTGCCTTATACCATTTAAGTATTTTTTTATCCTATATTAGTAACAAACTCACAATATATATATATATATATAAACGCTTCCTTTCATTATTTTTTATACAATATTAAAGATGCAGGATAAAAATCAAATGAGTATCTGACAAAAACTTTAACATAACTAATCAATAATATTTTTTAACCAGGAAAACAGTAAAAATATTATTGAATAAAATTGATTTAGATGAATTAAAAAGACATTAAAATGGCAAAGCTGGCAACGCTAGCTTGTAATTGAGGTGATAGAAAGGGGTTGGTTTATTGAGTCTAGTCTAATGGTGTCTATAAATGAGCGGTGTATTTATTTTCAATAAGGCTAAAAATAATGATGATGGTGAAATTAGTTACTGTAACTATAAGATAAAAGATTTTACCGCACTACATGTACCGCCCATCTAAAGGCACTTTAACTCATTTATACTTTTATTTAAAGCTAAGTTCATGTAATCTAACTTAAAGTTAAAGGATTTGAGTATCGTGATTCGAAGTGAGAATATAGTTGAGTTAGTATAATCTAATTTATAATTAAATTTAATAATTATTATAGTATTTTTATAATTTGTTTGTTCTTTATTATTTTAATTAAAATTTATTGAATATACAAAAATAAATAGAATAATAAGTAATTAATAGAGGATAAAGTTGTTTATTTTATTTACAATACATATAATAAATAAACTTTACGAAGGTTACTGCATTTTCTATCAAATCTTGGGATAAGTGGAATTTTTCAAACCTAAAAGTACGTGATTTTCTTTTTAAATTTGAGTGCTTTTGTCAAAAATAAAATACATAATTTGTTATTAAAATTAATTTAATTTAAAAATCAAAATATCATTTAAATTAGTCAAATTAAAGACTAATCAAGATACCGGTTCGATTAGAGAAATTAAATTGATCAACCCAAAAATTAATATAAATTAATAGAATCAAACTAAAAATTGATTTACTTTTAAAAACATTTAAAAATCGTTTAAAAAGCATATATATATATATATATATATTATGTCACAAAAACATAGTGACCTTACTATAACCAAAAATATAGTGACCTTACTATAGGGATTATTTTGTTTAATAAAAGTTAAATTTAAAGATTAATTTAGACAAAAATTTATGCCCTATATAAAACCAATTGTCATTGCACTAACCCTTTTCTTTCATTTTTTTTTTCTCTTTCTTTTTCAATCATCTTTCTCTTCCCTTTCTACTCTAGCTCAGTTAGAGGTGTTAATGGGTCATGTCAAGTCTAAATAAAATTTTAGACCCAATTAATAGGTCTAGACTTAGTTCAACTCAAAAAATGAGTTTAAATTTTTTTTTAAACTCATCTCTTTTATTCAAAATTTAAAAATTAAATTACTTAGTAAATAAATTATTTCTCGCTAAACTATGATATAAAAACTCACCCACTCGGCAGTTCAACCCTAATATATGTACATCAAAATCAATTTTAAGCATGCAACAATGATGTAATATGACGCAGCTCAAAAGTCAGACAAAGAGCAGTTAAAATAGTGGATTTTTACACAGCTAAAACAGAGAAAGGTTTGATATGAAGCAGAAAATGAAAAACCCTCCAAGCTGGACTACGTTTATGATCATGCACATGCTTCATATCACTGCAGCAAAAACTGATGAACCAGACATTATCTAAAAGACTAGTACTTGCACATCAGTAAAATCCTAACTGCGTGCTAGCCCATTGCAACTCCTGAGCCTAATTCATAACCTGTCACCTGCCATATTGTTCTTGATTAAGCACACTCAAAAAAAAATATGGTTCCTTGTCTCCATTTCCACAACACATTCAAGCAACCGGTCCTTTGTTGGTAACCTATTTAGAATTGTCGTCCAAGCAACCTTTAAATGCTTAAGGATGTAAAGTGGAAGCCAGATTAACTTACTGCACAAAACTTTCCGAGCTTTGCCTTAATTCATTCCATACCTTACCAACTGAATAATGCCTTTCTATGTTTCCATTCCCTATTCACATATAATTATAATATTTAAATAAAAGATTATTTAATTTTCTATCGAATTAATACGAATTTAAAAATGTTGAACAGGTCTAAGCTGAGCCAAGTAAAACAACCCCCACTCAGAAAAGAAGAAAAAGAAAAAAAAAACATATGCGTTAGCCTTAAACCTAGGGCCAAAGTCAAAAATCTTTTTTGAAAGGGGCGAAATTAAATTCAAAATTTTTTAAGTACTAAAATATATATAAATGTATATATAAATAATAAAATGATTAAAATAAAAGAAAGTATAAAAATCAAATATAAAATATATATACAAAATAATTAAATGTATAAAATTTAGAAAAGTATAGGGGCATTGTTGTTCAGTTAGTCTTAAGGCCAATAGAAATTCATATTGACTTTACTGCATTGTTCAACGCTTAAATATACTTTGATTTTTTTCCCAGAAAACAATGGTTAAAGAGCAAAGATTACAGAAATCCAATTTCAACCAATCCTTTTAATGCTTTAACCCACCATCATCATATTCATCACCTTTTATGTATAATTTTATGTAATTTAGATTTTATATATTTTTCTAATTTTTTTATATATTTAATTATTTTTTATATATGTTTTAAATTTTTATATATGATTTTGTATACTTTCTTTTCTTTTTAATAATTTATATCATGTTTAGATTTAATAAATTTTCTGCTTTTTATATATTTAATTATTTCAAATATTTTTTCTCATTATTTCTATTTTGTATAATTTCTTCCATTTTATAATTGACATATACTTTTTAGATTATATATTTTTGAATTTTTTAATATTTTATTTCCTTTTTTTTACAATTTTTATGGTTTATACATATTTTATCAAAGAAAAATGATATATTTTATAAAGGAATGTCAAGTGGCACTCTTTCATTGGTCACAACATGCCAAATGGCACTTTTTCATTGGCCAATCTACCTAATAGTCTTTTCTTAACATTTGTTAAATGAGGGTAAAAAAAAACATAACTTTGGCATACTTTAGGTACCAATATGGGATAAAAAAAAGTTTAGGTACCAAAGTGAGAAAATAAGTATACTTCAAGGGTTAAATCGTGAATTAAGGCTTAAAATAATAGAAAATACAAATTTTAAAATGTAATATATATAATAAAATTATATAAATAATTTAATATTTGTAAAAATTATTTTCACTCGACTAACATAATTTTAGAGGAAAAATAGAGAAAATCGGTTCAATCATCAATTCAATGAATCTTTTAGTTCGATTCAATAGATTCGCAAATTAACAAATTGAATCCTTTCTTCTGAATCAATACCCTAATAGGTTCTAGATCCCACTTCTTAAAAATATTTCTAAAATTATGCTAGTCAAAGTGAAAATCATTTTTACAAATGTTAAATTTTATATAATTTTATTATATATTATTTTTAAATTTGTATTTTTATTGTTTTTAATGAGGTTTAGTTAATTCCTAACACTAACTTCATAGAAATATAAACAAAAAAGGTTATGTCTTGAATTGGATAATTTCAATCATAAATAAAACAATTAAGAGATGCGGAATACCTCTATTTTAAAAGTTGAAAGCTATGGTTAGGAAATTTGAGGAACAATTTGATAGAATTTGTAAATGTGAAGTGTTAAATTTATTGAATTATTTAAAATTAGGATAAATTTGATAGAATATATAAGTATTGAGGACTAAATGTGTTATTGTACTAGTTACAAAAAGGCTTTTCATTATCAATTTAATGGAGAGTGAGTAAAACAGGAACAAATTCAAATTTTTGTACCCAAATTAAAAATTTTCAAAGTTAAGTGACAAAAATAGGAACACAGTATAGTTGAGGAATCATTTATATAATTTACCTTAATTATTTTTATTTTTAATAATTTTTAAAATTTAATTAATTTATGGATGGTTTGTTCTAATATATAGTATCTTTTATACAAATCCTATTTTGATATAGTCAATCAATTTTGATAATGTTAAACACATTATTATTATTATTATTTTGGTGATAATGTTAAACACATTATTAATATGTGACATGATGAAAATATGAAAATTAATTAAAATATGATCGAAAATTTATATAAAAACATCACTTCGTGACTATTATTAGTAATACAATTATGGTAAAAAAAATATGCTGAGATATGACACAAATTTGACAACAATTTTAATATTGTAGATTAGATTTGGCAATTTCTTGTAGATAACAATATAACATTACACGGAAAAATTGATTAATTAATTAGAAAACAATATAAAAATAATATCAACACGTAAAAATGTAATTATATAAAATTTCAATATTATATAAATAAATATGCGTACATTTCTCAATTTTTTCCTTTTCTTTTCATCTTTCTTTTACCCCAATTACCCTTCACATCCTAATTTATGTCTAGGATTACTTGTCCACTAAAGCATCCCTCACTAATTGAAATTGAGAAACCTCATCACTTGGGATGACTTTTAATGTTAGTTATAGATAAGATTATTCATCATATTTAGATTTTACCATTTAATTTTAATTTACTAAAATTACAATGATAAAATAAAGGTTCAATGGCTGAAAAGGTCTTTGAATTTTTTAAAAAAAAAATCAATTTAGCTCTTACTATCTTTTTGGATTAAATTGAGCTTGAATTAATAAAATTGACCAAATAAGCCCTTTAACTAACATTAATCGTTACATCTATAACACAAAAACTCAGCCTGGATGTTATGATCGAATCTGGAGAAGTTACACTAACTCGTTTGAAAACCCATAAATCTAGTTTGAAGTCATAAGATAAAACAATGTCTAACTTGATAATTCATTTTCTAGATTTAGGGAGAAATCCTCATTAAAACCATTTATATTATTTTGGGTAACCACTTAAGTGATTTTTTTCAATTTGTAGCGGAATTTATCTAAGTTAAGTTATTTTGTAAACCATGACATCGTCTTACAAAACAAATAATTTTACAGTTTAAGATATAATAATTACTAAATTCGATAAAGTAATTTAAAAACGAAAATTAAAGTCCGAAATCAACACAGTCCTAAAAACTCTGTTAAAACACAATCTTTTAAAGATCGTATTATTAATTAAACTAGTTCGAGTTCCCACAAGCTAACCGGTCTTAAGTTTGTTAGTTACCTGAAAGGAAAACAAACAAAAAGTGAGCTTACGAGAAAAGTGTGTAACACCTCCAAAGCAACATATCATATATACATAAATTAACAAATACGTTTCAAGATACAAAATCAAATGTATTTTTCATAATTAGATACATATTCAGATGCATATTCAAATCCTACCCCCTTCCACTACAATCATCTCCGTCCATTCCCACACACCAAATAGGGTATCAAGTACCTATCCAACCCCACACACCATTAAATGAGCATATATCACTTTTCAGAAAAATGTAGTTAAGCTACTAGAACAGATACGTGGTCAAGCTACCAAAACAGATATATGTGGTTTAAACCACCAGATCAGGCATATTATTAAACTGCCAACACTTCCTCCGCCAACTTATATTCCTACCCCAATGCTTATGCAGATACTAACAGATATCATATGCACATACATCATGCATGCTTTTCACATAAGACATATTATCAAAATTATCAAAATACAGATCAGATATATATATTTACATTTCACATAACATATCCACATTACATATAGTAGCATACTACTAGATATCATGTTTTTCAAGTCCTATACATATAGTATGGACCCTACGGAATGGCTAAATACAAATCATACAACAATATGAGCCTAAGAAAAATTTTCAAAAAAATAGGGCCACACGCCTGTATAGTCCTCACGACCTAACACACGACCCAACACATGCCCATGTGGCCCACACGGCCAAATTGACCCAGACCATGTGAGCCATATGGCCATATGGCATCGACAATCCCTTTTTCTGCATCACACCATTAGTTATTTTTTGGATTTTTCGTTACACACATGATTGTTTTCCTATACAAATCCAACCACGCGAACTCCAAAACCTATAATTAGCATTTAAAATGCTTAAATTTGCAATGAAAACCCTAAAACTAAATCGATAATACGATAACAAACGCCAATCGATAAACCTTAACATCACCAAACAACCACTAACACAATATTTGATTACTTGCCCAAACCAAATAGTAACTTCCAACAGAAATTAATTCGCTGGAGGAACATTTGTCTCAAAATCCTCACCTAAAACAAAGATTTCACAATAATTAGACCCACGCCACAAAAATTAACCAATTCATCCTTTAAAAACCTTTCATAAAAATCCAGTAACAGAACACTTATGCCAGGTTGAACGGAATATTAACACCGCAAAGATAAGAAGAACAAAAGCGTGAAGAGAAACAAAGATAGTAGCAACACGAAAAGGCACGAGAAAGAAGAAAGAAGAAAAATTGAAACAAGAAAGAAAAAGAAAAAAACAGATGTGAAAAGATAGAACTAAATTGAACGACAAAAGTGGGGAAAAGTTTGGAAAAGTTTTAGGATAAAACTCAAAAATAAATTTTAAAAGAAAAACCTACCCACTTCCCCACAACAACACATTAAATCAGGTACCAAATCCTTAATAGATTCTCTTAAGAATACAAATTCTATTCAAACTCCTCCACATAGACGACACTACCAAGAAATAGCAAAAATAATTCTCACTTGCACATACAAGGATTCGAACAATAGGACAAAAGGGTAAGCTGACACCTTACCACTATATCAACAAGTTCATTCTATCATTAGTTGAGCGAAAATAATATTTTAGCCCAAAGTTCAAAGATAGAGGTTTGGACAAAAATTAACAAAATTCAAAAGGAAATGATTCAAACCTAGAACCTCGTACACTCAAACACAACCCTTAACCACTGAACCAAATTAAATTACTTTATAAATTCTAACAATTCAAAAACTTAAAATTTTAGGGCATTACAACTCTCCCCTTAAAATAAATTTCAACCTCAAAATTTACTTAACTCAAACAAATATGGGTATTGCTATCTAATCGAGTCCTTAAGCTCTCAAGTTGCTTCCTCTGAACCATGATCCTGCCACAAAACCTTAACTAATGGAATGATCTTCCACCTTAAGACCTTCACCTCTCGATTCAGAATCTGTATTAGCTCTTCTTTAAATGTCAAATCTGGCCTTACCTTAATTTTCTCAACAGGCACAAAATGAGATGGATCAGACCAATATTGTCTTAACATAGGGACGTGGAAAACATCGTGTATATGATCTAATTAAGAAGGTAACTCTAACTGATAGGCGACCGACCGCACTTGTCTTAAAACCCGATAAGGCCTAATGGACCTAGGGCTCAACTTGCCCTTAAGTCTATGTCTCTCCTCTTCAGATTCACATAAGACTTCTCTCTATCAAAAGTTGCCTTAAGACGACCTTGAATTAGTCTAACCAATATCTTTAGTCTCAAAAACCAAATTTGGACGCATAATCCTCCTCTTACCCAACTTAGTCCAACATAAGGGAGTACGACACTTACCACCATAAAGAGCCACATATGGTACTATCTGAATACTGGACTAGAAGCTATTATTATACGCGAACTTAGATAGTGGCAGAAACTCTTCCTAACTACCACAAAAGTCGATAACATAACTCCGTATATCCTCTAACACCTGAATAACCCTTTCAAACTGTCCATCAGTCTATGGATGGAATGCGGTATTGAAGTCTAACCGAGTACCCAAAGCCTCATGCAATTTCTTCCAAAATCGAGATGTAAATCTAGGGTCTTTATCAGATATAATCAATACCAGAACCCTATGGAGTCTGACAATCTAAAAAATGTACAACTTCGTTAGCTTCTGTAGAGAATAATCGGTCATAACCGAAAGAAAATGAGCAGACTTGGTCAACCGATCCACGATGACCCAAACATAATTTTTCTTAATGGGTGTCAAGGGTAACTCACTAACGAAGTCCATAGTTACCAATTCTCATTTACACAATAGAATCTTAACAAGTTGAACCAAACCTGAAGGTAGTTGGTGCTCAACCTTAACTTGTTGCTGGCACGTTAGGCAACGAAAAACAAAATCATCTACCTCGCATATCAAACTGGGCCACCAATACAATTCTCAAAGATCTCAATACATCTTATTCCCACCGAGTTACATAGTATAAGGGTTACTATCCGCTTTCCACAATATAGACTATCGCAACTCCGTGTCATTCAGTGTAACAACTTGTTTTTCAGTGGTGTCAGAAATAGTGGTTTCAGGACCACAAATCCAATTAGTAAATTCATATAATTAATATTTAAATTATATGAGTCAATAATAATTTTATATTGAATTTTGACCTGGGGAATTTTAACTAATTGAATTAATAGTTAGTATAAGTGGTTCGATCCAAAAGGCAAGTTGTTATTGAAAATGAGGTATTAGGACCTCAATTCCATAATTTAGATCCATAAATATATTTTTAAATATTTATAGAGTCGTATTAAATGTGAATTGAAGTTTGGTCCGATAATTTTGATGATTTATTACTTAATTAAGGTAAAAGGATTAAATTGTAAAAGAGGTAAAAGTTAATCCTTATAGATTTAAAATAGTAAAGGGACCAAAATGGAAATTAAACCATGGTAAAAAAAGTCCAAGAGGTGGGTATGATTAAAGCTACTAACTTTTGGGCTATTTGCTCATTTAGTCCTAATTAGTTTAGGATTAAATTGAAAATAAGCTTGTTTAGTTAAAATTTAAAATAATTGAAGGACTAATTGTCTAATTAAACCCTATTTAAATGGTAATTAAACCATATAGAGTTTTAATGGACAAATTTGGACAAGATTAAATTAATTATTTAGTTATGGCTAAGGGTAAATTTGTAAATATTAAATTATAAGTTAAATTAAAAAATAAAATAAAAGAACTAAGACCTATCATCTTCAAATTTCTTTCGAGGAAATCCAAATAGTCATGGTTAGGGTTGGGAGACCTTCGGCCAAGCTTTGGTTTCATGATAGGTAAGTGAAATCTCACCTGATTTTAGTAATTTTTATGTTTTTGAGTTCGTATTAGCTTAATCTAGCTAACCCGAGTCTAATTTGCAAAACTGTCAAATGTTTTGAATTATTCCATTGATGAGTTTAGTGTATTCTTGAAGTTTTATGAAGATTATTTAGCTTGGTTGCTAGATAGGACTATTTTGTAAAGTAATTTTTGGTAATTTTAATGTTTAAGGACTAAATCGTCAAAGTGATAAAATTACAGGGAATTGTTGTGAAATAAAATAAATTATTAGCTATAGAGAGGCCATATATAGTTCGGCTAAACTTGATTTTATTTAATATTGGTTAAATTGCAAGTTTGAGCTTAATGACTAAATTACATAAAAGTGAAATATTGGGGGCAATTTCGTAGAAATGCCTTAAAGGACTTAATTGCATAAAATGAGTTAATTTTACTATTGGAATTATTTAATTGAATGAAAATATTATTTTAGATCAACAACGAGTGGAAAACCGAGGAAAAGAGAAAATTATCGAATAGTCTTTCTACCTTAGTCATTGCTACAATTTAGTCAAGTAAGTTCGTTCAGGTTAATTTTAGTACATTTATATATGTATTATATGAACTTAATTGCATAATATTAGATTATATTGATGTGTGGATTTGGAAATGGAAATAATGAATTGAAAAGACGTCGATCACTGATTGAGATACTGTGAGCCGTTAGTGCAAATCAATCGTGTAAGTTCGTACATTTATTTATGCTTCTAATAATCCTTATATTCTTTGTTATATACTATTATTGAATGTTATATTATATACTAAAATGTATGTGCTTTCGAGCCATACATTCTAAATCTACTGAAATGTATGCGTTTTCGAGCCATTCCTACTGAATCTACCGAAATGTATATGCTTTCGAGCCATTCCTATTGAATCTACCAAAAAGTATGTGCTTTCAAGCCATAGCTATTGAATCTACTAAAGTATATGCGATTTTAAGCCATACCTACTGATTTTACTGAAAGTATGCCCTATCGAGCCATACCTACTAATTATATTAAAAGATGTACATATTGTTACTTCCTAGATGAAAGTTACGATTTACTGGAATTTCATTATTTGACTTTTAATTGATTACTATGTTTAGTTGGAATAACTTATCGATTTATTAAACGAACTTACTAAGCTTTATTCAAGCTTACTTGTCTTTGGATCTTTTTGTAGATTACGTGAAGATCGGATCAATATGAGAAATCACACTACCTGGGAATCTTTGGTAGACTTTGATTTTGGTTTGGTATATAGGCATGTAATAGGACCCTTTTGGATATGTTATACTAGTACTAAGTCTTGTGCAAGCTGTTACATTGAATTTGTGATGTTTTGTTGAATGACTTGTTGAAGTATGCATGTTATACCTTTAGTTGTATTTTGATGGTTAAGTATGAGATGAAAAGATACCATGTTGAGTTATGGTACATAATAAAATGAATGTAAGACATTGATGTGAAAATTATAACTTATATATACACAATCATGGAAATAAATTGTTATGAAATGTATTGTGGTGTCAATGATGGCACGTTGGTTACGCACTTAGGATTGATTATGTTTACATGATTTGAAGGTTATTGAAGGTGTTTGATGGCTTGAAAATGGCATCTTTGAATGTGTTTTAGGTACCTAAGTTTCTAGGTGAAAAATGAGCATAATTTGAGTCATTTTCAGAACACACAGCCTGGGACACGGGTTGTCACATGACCGTGTGTCACACACGGACAACCCATATAAGCATGAACCCAGAACGTGTTAAAGTTCAATATCCACACGGAGACATTGCCTGCGATACGACCATGTAACCCAACATTGAATTTTATACAGTCTAACACACGATTTACGACATTGCCGTGTGAGGGTATTTCGAATGTTACACAGGCTAGCACACGGCTTGCGACAAGACCGTGTGGAGTTAATTCGAATGATACACAGTCTGTCACACGGTTGGCCACACGGACATGCTTCTACACCACATGGCCTGGGCTAAGTCACACGATCGTGTGACTCCTATTTTGAAAATTTACAAATTTTCCCCTGAATTTTTTGATTTGTTTCAAATTGGTCCTTAATTGTACGGAAACTAATTTTAAAGCCTCATAGGTCCGATTTAGGACACATAAGTGCATTTTTACTTCGATCTGAATTATTACTTTAAAAAATATTTTTAATTATTCTAGTAAACTGATTGCTACTGTTACTAAATTATCTAAAATGTACATGATACTCTGTAACCCTATTTCGACAACGAAAGCAGTTATGGGTGTTACATTCGGCATACAAACCCAACATCTAAATCACAACACATCCATATTATTAAACCCAAAATCAGAAGTTTTACTCTCTTCAACCTGCTAAACCTGAAGAACTAGTGAGTCATCCAATAATTTTTTACCCCAAATCTGATCAATCCAAGTCAGCTTAACTTGCAACTTGGCTAACAAACTACCATCCTCAAATAGACTTAGGCGGACAAACATCGCCCTCAAATCAAACATCGATCTCTGACTAAGAGCATCGACCACAACATTGGCCTTACTAAGATGATACTTAATGAAGCAGTTATAGTCCTTAAGCAACTCAATCTATCTACATTGCCTAAGATTCAACTCCCTCTGAGTAAGGAAGTACTTGAGGCTCTTGTGATCAGACTAGATGATACACCTCTCATCATACATATAGTGCCTCTAGATTTTCAATGTGAATACAATCAAACTTAACTCAAGATCATGCGTTGGATAGTTTCCATCATGCAGCTTAAGTTGTCTAGATGTGTAAGCCACCACTTTACCCTATTGCATCAACACACAACCCAAAATCATGTGAGACGCATCAATATACACTACAAACTCCTTACCAGATTTAGATTCTTTAGAACGAGTGCTTGAGTCAAAACAAACTTGAGCTTCTCAAAGCTCGATTTAATGAAGCTATGATAAGCGAGTACCTCTCCACAAATCTCTGATAGTAACTTGCTAAATCGAGAAAACTTCGAATCTCAAACACATTCCTAGACTATTTCCACTCAAAAACAATATCAATTTTTTTTAGGGTCCACATGGATACCCTTGACAAAAATCACATGCCCTAGAAAAGTGACTTTCCTCAACTAGAATTCGCACTTGCTTAACTTGACATAATGTTTATTCTCACGAAGAATTTACAGAACCACTCTAAGATGCTCATCATGATCTACCTTAATCTTAGTGTACACTAAAATGTTTTTGATGAAAACCACGATAAACTGATCAATATATGGCTGAAAAACTAGGTTTATTAGATCTATTAACGCAGCTGGAGCATTCATCAAACCAAATGGCATGAAAAGGAACTCGTAATGCCCATAACGAGTCCTAAAAGTAGTCTTATGCACATTAGCCTCCTTTACTTTCAACTAATAATACCCAGAATGAAGATCAATCTTCAAGAAAATTGATGCCCAACAGAATTGATCAAACAGATCATCAATCCTCAAAATTGGGTATTTATTCTTTACCGTCAATTTATTCAACTACCGGTAACCCACACATATTCTCACCATCCTATCTTTCTTTTTAACAAAAAAAACTGGTGTTCCCCATGGAGACAAACTAGGTTTGATGAACCACCTATCGAGAAGTTCATGAAGCTGTACTTTCAATTCTTTCAACTCCTTCAATTCCATATAGTAAGGAGTGATGGACACCGAAGCTGTCCCAGATAATACCTCAATTTCGAACTCAACCTTCCTATTCGGTGGTAACCTGGACAATTCCTCGAGAAAGACATCCGAAAAATTCTCTAACTATCTGAATTCTCTCAACAGAAGATCCCACAATACTCATATCATGCACATATGCCAGAAACAATTCACACCCTTTTCAGACTAACTTTTCAGCTACTAGAGCGAAGATTACATTTGAGAGGTAATCTCGACGCTTACAATCCATTACTATCTCCACATCATCCTCAATTTTCAGAGTTACCCTATTAGTCGCACAGTCTAAACTAGCTCGGTGCTCCACAAGTCAGTCCATACCCAGAATCAGATCAAACTTCCCAAATAGAAACTCCATCAGAGTAGATGAAAACACAACATCTTGGATTTTTAATGGACACCTCCTATACACTTTACTAACTTGTACAGACTAACCCAATGGACTAATCACAAAAATCCAACTAAAAATATTCTCGACAGAGATCCCTAAGTTACCATAAACCCCAATAAATATGTATGAACATGGATTGAATATCAATCAATGCAAAATAAGGGAGAAATGAGTAAAAAATGAACAGGCTATCACATCGATCGCATATCTTGTAACAACCCATTTTTAGTGGTGTTAGAAACAATGCTTTTGGGACCACAATTCTGAAAATTGAATTATTATTTTAATATTTATTTAATGCCTACGTGATTATATTAAGGTCATATTAAAATTTTTTTAAGAAATTTTGATGTTTAAATGGTTAATGAGATAAAAAGGACTAAATTGTAAAAGGTATAAAAGTTGAATTCTATTAGTTAAAAGGGCTAAATGGCTTTGGAAAGGAAATTTAATGGACTTGAATGGTAATTATACCATGTTATATGTTAGTGGATGTGCATGGATAGGTTTTAATGAAATTTTGATAGTTTTTAAATGTTAAAATTGTAATTGAATAAATAAAACCTAAACTAAAATAACACAAAAAGGATACCATCTTCTTTAGTTGTCTTCACCATTGAAATTTGAAGAAGGAATAGCCATTTTTAGGGTTTGAAGGTTTGATTGATATTCTCTTATCATTTAAGTGAATTCAAGCCCCGTTTTAATGATTTTTATATTTTTGAGTTTATGTTAGCTTAATCTAGCTAGCACGGGGGTTAATTTGAAAAAATTTTAAATGTTTAAGGACTTTTCATGGATTTTTTTAATGTGTTTTGATGTTAATTGATAGATTATTAATCTTTGTTATAAAATAAACATGTTTTGTTAAATGATTTTTTATGAATTTTGGAAATAGGGATTAAATTGTTAAAAGTATAAATCCATGGATTTTCTTGTGAATTTTGATAATTATGGGTTATTTCAAGGTCCCTTGTAACATTAGTTAAGTTGGATTTACGCTAAAATGAGTTATATTTAAGTTTTGAACTTAAGGACTAAATTGTGAAAAGTTAAAGTATTAGGGATAATTCATAATTTTGCATAAATATGAACTATGGATTAAATTGAATATTAGAAGTACTTAATTGAATGAAATTATTTATTTAGATTAAGATAAATGACAATTGGACTTAAATCGTGGAAAAACTAAAGCTTCGGATTAGTGTTCGATTTTACTTCTACGCCTTAGTTATCCAGGTAAGTTCTTTTGAATTATGATCGTTTTAATGTTAGTTAAATTGACTATTTGCTATATTGTTTCAATATAAATTAACCTATGTATAAATTAATCTATGCTATGATGTATTAACGGATAACGAGTCCCGTTTGAACCTTAAGAATTCTTAAGATACAAATGAAATGTCATTAGGGATTTCATGTTTTGGGGCTGGTCTTGAATGTCCTACTATGGCTGAGGTCCTACATTTGTTGCAGATTCTCCATAGCTCGTGTGAGTAGCATCATGTAGCTAATATTCTGACCCACAGGTCGTGTGAGCAGGCCCATTTCACAGGTCGTGTGAGCATTGATGTAAAAAAATATTACGGTTATATGGAAAGGCACACTATGTATGAGCATTCCCGAGTATCCAATGTAATTCTATATGGTTCAGTGGGTAAGAAAAGGAAATGAAATGGTAAGTATGCAAATGGAATAAATGATGAATTTAAAGAAAGTTTGATGAGTTAAATGTACACATACATATGGAAATCTACTTATCTTATGTTTTTTTTTTTTTTTTATCATGGACAAGTATACTAACTTTTGAATTGATGATGTTTGTACAGGCTTATGCCAAACTTATGATTTGGGTTGATATTATACTTATGGTATAAATTGTACAAATAAAATGGTAAGTTATGTTTAAATTTATACGAGCTTACTAAGCACTCATTGCTTACGTAGTTACTTTCCTTTGTTTTATAGATAATCATAAGCTCAATCAATTTAAAGTCCGTCAGACACCTATCACACTATCTAACAACCATTTTGGTAGTTCTTGAGTATTTTGGCCAAGGTTAAAAATGACATGTATAAAATCTTTGAAATGGATGTTTTAGTATGTTTAAACTTTTGAACTTATGTTTGGTTTGGTGAACTTTAATGCCTTACCAAGTTATGCCATATTGGTCATTTTTAAGTGCTTATAAATAAGGTTCTTTTGCTATATTTGTGATGACTTAGAAATGGTCAATTGCGGTAGAATCTAGTTGTTTAGTGAACTAGGTTGTGTGTTTGAGATAAGGTCAAATTGCTTTGTTTTGATTCATAATGTTTGATACAATTGTGGTGCCTTTGAATGACATATTGCTTTGATGAATTAGGATGTTTGAAAATGCATGTTTATGTATGTTTGAATGATGTTTAAGTCCCTTGAATGTATGCCCAAATGGTATGAATGGTTAGGTATGAATTAGAATTGAAATTACTTGTTTTTAGGTAAATTTTTGGGTTCACACGGCCTGGGAAACAGGCTGTCACATGGCCGTGTGACACACAAGGCCTGGCAACATGGCCTTGTGTCATTTGAAATGTCTTTGTGTTTCAAGTTAGTGAGTTGCACGGCCTGGCACACAGCCGTGTGTGGCAACTTAGAGAGTTACAAGGCCTGTGACACAGCCTTGTGACCCTACTCAGTGAGTTACACGGGTGAGGACACGATCGTAAGTCCCTTTGTTCGAATGTTACACGGCTTGGGCTATATGACATGGCTTGGCCACATGGCCGTGTGACCCCTGTTTCCATATTTTTTCAACTTTTTCTTAAAATTTTTGTTTTATTTTGATTTAGTCCTGAATTGCTTCTAAGCTACTTTTACGGCCTCGAAGTCTCGATTTAGGGAAAAAATGCATATGATTTTTTGGTTTATAATAAGTTCAATTTATTTAATGTTATGATGATAAATGTTTTTTGATTGATCAGTAACACTCTGTAACCCTAATCCGGTGACGAAGATAGGTTAGAGGTGTTACATCTCTGTCTTCACAGTGCCTTATCGTATACACCAATGTATGCTATCTCACCTTAGTCTAATTAACATCTCTGCCCTGTGCTTTCTGCCCATGGCCAATACTATTGCTACCCTTAGCCTAACCACAACCCCTAGATTGCTGTTAAACTGCTCTCTGTGGTTGAACCAAACTAGGAGTTGAAGCTTGCACCTGATCGACCCAATAGGCACAATCCTTAATATGGTGTTTCATAGACCTGCATCTAAGACAAGCTTCCAACCTCCTCTAACACTCGTCTAGATGGGCGCCTACCACAATCCTCATATGTTTGAATTCCCACAGTAGTTACCAGTTCTTCAAGCTACAGAGGCCTATCAAACCTGGTACATTTCTTAGGCTGCTGAGCAGAACTAGAAGGACCTGAATCCCTTTAATTCTTATTCTAACCGCTCTCATTATCTTTCCTTTTGCACTCAACACACTTAATTTCCTCAGTGATCTTAGTCTCCTCCACTAGTGTTTCAAAGACTCTCTTTTGCTGGAGAGCCACTAACACCTTTAAGTCATAGCGGAGTTCATTCTCAAAATTGACACTCTTATCATAGTCTGTCACTACCAAACTCTGAGCATACCTACTCAACCTCAGAAATTCGATCTTACACTCGGCCACAGTCCTATCACCCTGAATAAGCTCGATAAACTCTAACCTTTGAGCCTCAATATACCTCACCCCCCACAAACTTTTTCTAAAAGGTGCTTTGAAAGCAATCCCAAGTCAATCACTCAGGCTAGGTGCTTAGCTCAACCGATTGCCACCATTGATATAATTCATCGCGAAGTAAGGATACTGCACCATTCAGTTTCTACTCGGGGGTGCAGTTTAAATTATTCATTATTCTCTTGGTAGCCTCTAACCAGTACCTAGCCACTGGCTGGGTAATCCCACGACACCCCTAAATAACTCAACCCCATTAGACCGGAGTCGTTCAGTTACCGGCCCTCGACTAATAGATCTAGTTTGGGCCCCAGCGACCTTCTCCAGTACCATTAACATAGCTTAGGATATTGCATCGTCCCCAACAGTCTAAAACTTAGTCTCAGCAGTAGGTGTCCCAATAGTCTCGCTCGTATCTAAATTGGGATGTGCCCATCGAAGATGGTTCAACTTGAGCCTCTCTTCAGCGCCCTCTGCGCTCACGGGTTCCACGCGTACTCATTATGCTAAGTTATCTACAATTCAGAATTTTATGTATTAGCTTAGGTTTATTATTGAAAACCATAAGTTTACAGTTTTATCAGAAGTTTTTACAGAGTTATTGCAATCTTTAGCTAAAGTAAAGTAATTCTAGTACTACAATATTTTACTAAACTATCAAGTATAGCTAAGGTAAAAGGACTTACAATATCGGCACTAGAGACGCTAAAATTTCCATAAACTCATTTATCAGAATTACTCAAAAATATAAATTATTTAAAACACTTCTCATAAAAAATTTTGAATCAAAAAATCATAGTCCGAATTTTGAACCTAGGCTCTGATACCACTAAGTGAACACCCCAAACCCGACCTAAACATTATGACCAAATAATTATGGCCAAATCTAGAGAAGTTACACCAACTCGTTTGAAAATCCAGAAATCTAAATTGAAGTCATAAGATAAAATAATATCTAACTTGATAATTCATTTTCCAAATTTAGGGAGAATAAAACCATTTATATTATTATGGGAAACCATTTAAGTGATTATTTCGATTTGCAGTGGAATTTTTCTAAGTTAAGTTATTTTGTAAACGGTGACTTTATCTTACAAAATAAATAATTTTACAGTTTAAGATATAATAATTACTAAATCCAATAAAATAATTTAAAAAATAAAATTAAAGTCCAAAATCAACACAGTCCTAGAAAGTCCACTAAAACGCATTTTTTTATAGATCGTATTATCAATAAAACTAGTCCAAGTTCCCGTACACTGACCGGTCCTAAGTTTGCTAATTATTTGAGAGGAAAACAAACAAAAAGTGAGCTTACGAGCTCAGTATGTAACACATCCTAAGCAACACATCAAATATACATAAATTAACAAATATGTGTCTAGATGCATTAACAAATACATAATCAAATGGATTTTTCATAATCAGATACATATTCAAATGCATATTCAAATCCTACCCTCATTCGCTATACACCATCTTCATCCATTGCTACACACCAAATAGGATATAAAGTACCCATCCAACCCCACACACCATTTAGTGAGCGTATGTCACTTTTCAGAAAAATACAGTCAAGCCACTAAAACAGATATATGTGGTTTAAACCACCAGATAAGGCAAATTATTAAACTGCCAACACTTCCTTCGTCAAAGCATATTCCCACCCCAATGCTCATGCAGATACTAACAGATATCATATGCACATTTATCATGCATGCTTTTCACATAAGACATGATATCAAAATTATCAAAATACAGATCATATATATTTACATTCCATATACCATATCCACATTACTTACAGTAGCATATTATTATTTTTCAAGTCCTATTCATACAGTATGTACCCTACGAAATGGCTAAATACGAATCAAACAACAATACAGGCCTAAGCAAAATTTTCAAAAATTGGACCCACACACTCATGTGGCCCATACGGCTCAAT
Organism: Gossypium arboreum; assembly: GCF_025698485.1. NCBI lineage: Eukaryota > Viridiplantae > Streptophyta > Magnoliopsida > Malvales > Malvaceae > Gossypium > Gossypium arboreum. The sequence continues at coordinate 121,160,153 of NC_069072.1, read as the reverse complement.
TGGCCCAATTGTGCAGTCCGCACGGCCTAACAAACGTCCCAAAACATGTCTGTGTGGCCCACACAACCTAATTGACCCAGACTATGTGGCCTACACAGTTTGGCACAGGGCCTATCATACGACTGTGTAGAGTCGACACTCTCCTTTTCAGTATCACACCGTTCGTTGTTTTTCAGGTTTTTTGTTACGCACATGATTGTTTTCCTATACAAATCTGACCATATAGACTCCAAAACCTATAATCAAATGCTCAAATTTGTAATGAAACCCTAAAACAAGTAATAATTCGGTAACAAATGCTAATCCATAAATCTTAACATCACCAAACAACTAGCACAATATTTGATTACTTACCCAAACCAAACAACAACTTCCAATAGAAACTAATTTGTCGAAGGGACGTTTGTCTCAAGATCCTCACCTAAAACAAATATTTCATAATAATTAGACCCACACCACAAAAATTAACCAATCCATCCTTCAAAAACATTTCATAAAAATCCAATAATAGAACACTTACGCCAGGATAAATAGAAGATTAACACCGCGAAGATAAGAATAACAAAAGTGTAAAGAGAAACAAAGATAGTAGCAATAAGAAAAGGCACAAGAAAGAAGAAAGAAAGAAAATTGAAAAAGAATGAAAGTGAAAAAAAAAAGGACGACAAAAGTGGGGAAAAGTTTGGGAAAAATTTTAGGATAAAACTCAAAAATAAATTTTAAAAGAAAAACCTACCCACTTCCCCAAAACAACCTACTAAATCAAGTACAAATTGTAACACTCCAAACCCGGCCCAGACGTTATAGTCGAATCTGGCGATGTCATATGGAAGTGCTTTCAAAAACTAAGTCGTTGTTAAGCCATTTTTGATATCTTATATTATCACTAAATCAAGTTATTTGTTTTGAAAACATTATCCATCTATTTACAAGTCGTTATAATTAGCAGAAGCTTTTAAAATGATTTATGTAGCAGTGAGTGTTTTGAAAGAAAACATTTGTAACTTTTGAAAACCCATGTTTCTCTAGCACTAGTGATTACGAATCATAAGCAACGATAAACAGGTCCCAAATTAAAATAAAAATCCATAAAGGTCTTATTACAATAAAAATACCCCAAATAATAATACTTATAATTGAAATCAAATATGAAAATATATACGGTTGAGTGGCCACCTTTGAGTCCCTCGATGCACCGATCCACCTATGTCTATGGATTACCTGCGCAGTGAAACAAAGGGGGTGAGTTTATGAAACTCAGTGAGTAATGCCCATGCAAAAAAAAAAAGATAGAATTAAGACAATTACAATCTGGGCATAAGCCCTTTTTCAGTAACAGTGTCGTCTAGTTTGGGCCTTAGCTCGTCTCAGTACAGTAATAGTCACATATATGCAATCACAAGATTCCTACCCAACCAGCCTCTACATACCATCTCCGTCCAACTCTACACTCCATGTAGGGATATAATCAATCCACCCAACGCTACACTCTAAGTAATGCTGAATGCGGTACCATATAGTAATATGTAGCTGAGTTGCCAGTAAATCAGGCTTGCGGCCTAACAATGTACTTTCTCCGCATAATATAACCCCCAACTCAATGCAGTGCAATATACAACATGTCATGCCAAATCATAGTATTATATATCCATTCAGAATAGTTTTAGCAGCATGCCTCATATACAGTAATATAGATGTCTATATCATATAAGGGTATAACAGTCATTTCAGTCATTCCGAGGACTAAATACACTTACTGACCCTATAGTAGGTTCACAGTCGTCTCAGGCAACCTGTGCAACCTTGGCATCAAAACAGTAAAAAATGGACCTATAAGCCCATATCATTTGCCCAGGTGGGCCCACACGTCCTTATCGCCCACAAGGCCCAAAAATGGCCTTAGTCGTGTGGATCACAAAGCCTGGCCCAATAACCCCACATGCCCCCTTGGTTCACCCGTCTGGGCCCACACATCCATGGGCCCACTCGTCCACGAATTGCACATGGCCTGCATCGTCGATCACATGCCCGTGTTCGAATACACGGCTTACCACATGGGCAGTTGCGAGGTTGTGCTAACACACACCTGATTTTGAAAAGTGCACACACCGCTCTTGAGCACTTCAAACCTATATTCAACCATAACACACAATTAAACACATAACAACTGGATTAAAATAACCCCTCATCAAAACACCTATCCAAAGATCGATTGTCACTTGCCTTGATTGAACGACTGAGGCTTTGCACACTTAAACCGTTGTAAAAGACTGATCACTAGCTCCTTAGTGATTACCTGCATTCCAAACGAATCCTATTAACCATTATTCATACAAACAGTTTGAACCAACGAGTAACAAACTTACCGAAAGTGCACATCCAAGTATAGAAAAAGAAACTATTAGCTTACACCTAAAAAGAAGGCCAAAAGCACCACGATTCTACAGAGACAAAAGATGGAACAATCGCACCCCTAGCAATAGTCGGCAACTTAATCCACAAGTAAGAAAAAAGAAATCAAAGACAGCGATTGTAGGTAGCAAAATCAGCAGTAAAAGGGAGGTGTTTGGTGCAACAACTACTACAGCAGAGAGGGTGGAAACCACTGTTGCACCAAAATTGATTGGTTAAAGAAAAAAAAGAACAACGAGAAGAGGCAAGGTTCAGCAACAAGAAAAGAAGTCGACAGCCAGAAAATTAAAGGATGCAAAACGGCAGGAAGCAAACAAGATGAAAAGAGAGAAAATTGCTAAAAACTGAAAGAATTGAGAGAGGGAGAGAAAGAGTATTTGACCAAAGAAAATAGGAAAAGGACATCTTTTAGAGGAGTAGAGGAAGAAGAGAAAATCGATAAGTAAGGAAAAGCTGTAGGGAAGAGCAAAGTCAAAATAGACAAAAAAGAAAGATACTCGAATGATACCTTAGCAATATTCAGCCTCCAAGAAGTGAAAAACATTGATAGAAACCGAAAATGGAGAGAAATAACATCCAAAGACAAACTCTTGATAGACCAGAGTTCAAATTCATCACCAACTCTCTCAACCACCTAATTTAAATTCCACTGCAACTCTTCAGTAGTTCGGTTTGGCTAAAACACCCATACGGCACCTAACAACAAAATAAAACACTCCATTGCGCATACCAAGACTCAAACTTCAGACCTCAGGTAACAATAACACGCTATTCATCCCCTAGACCAGTAGGCCCATTCTGACATATTATACCCACATTTATTTATAAACCTACTGACTAGAGACAGGGGTTTATTCAATTAAAACAAAACTTTTGCACAAGCCAATGCTTGAACCCAAGACTTCTCAGACTCTTCTGGGGACACTTAACCACTGAAGCAGACATTTACTTTTGTAACACAAACATACAAAAATAAATATTAAGGTTTTTTGGGGTGTTACAACTCTACCCCTTAAAAAAAATTTCGGCCTTGAAATTTTACCTGATCAGAACAGATGAAGATACTGTTGTCGCATTACATCCTCAGGCTCTCACGTGGCCTCCTCAGAGCTGTGATTACGCTAAAGAACCTTAACCAGTGGGATAGGCTTTCTCTTTAAAACCCTGACATCACGTTCTAATATCTGAACCGACTTCTCTTCAAAGGTCAAATCTGGCCTCACCTCAATCTCTTCAACCGAAATAATATGTGCAGGATTAGAGCGGTAACGCCTTAACATAGAAACATGGAACACATTGTGAATTCGATCTAACTTTGGAGGTAACTCTAACTGATAGGAAATCAGTCTTACACGTTTCAGTATGCGGTAAGGCCCAATAAACCTACAGTTCGACTTGCCCTTACGTCCAAACCTCAGTACCTTCTTCCATGGCGAGACTTTGAAAAAAATGAAGTCCCCCACAGAATATTCAATCTCTCTACGCTTCAGATCTGCATATGATTTTTTTCTGTCTGATGCCACTTTCAGTCGATCCCGAATCAGTCTAATTTTATCCTCAATAATCAGGGCCCAGAACACACCGCTCACCTAACTCAGTCAAACACGAAGGCGTGCTATACCTACGACCATATAATGCCTCATAAGGTGACATCTGTATCCTAGACTGATAGCTATTGTTATAAGCAAACTCTACTAGCGACAAGTAATCCTCCCAATTGCCTCGGAAATCAATCACACAACTCCTTAACATCTCCTCTAGTATCTAAATCACCCTCTCTGACTGACTATTTGTCTGAGGATAGAACACAGTACGGGCGTGCAACACGCCCGTGTGGAAGAATCGTGGGTGAACCTGGTAAAACAGCACGGGTGCGCGACACGCCCGTGTCTAGCACCCGTGGTCGAACCTGTTAGATTGACACGGACGTAGGTCTACATACACGGGTGTAGGAGAAGCGAACAAAACCAGACACGGTCATGCGACACGGCCGTGTGCACCCACATGCCCAAGGAACACGAGCTTGTACTAAATGTCAAACGCGCCCAAATTCAAAATTCACGAATCACACGGGTTGAAATTAGGGAACACGGGCGTGTTACCTAGCCGTGTGCCCCAAAATCTATAAATACCCTGCACTATGCACTGTCTTCCCCACTCAAAAACGCTAACCCTAGCCCCTGCAAGTCCACACAGCCTCCCCGCCACACCCGTGCGCCGCTCCCAACTTCATTCTCAATGCCCAATCTCTTCCCTTTAGCGTTTGTTTACTCATTTCTCTTTTATTTCACTGATTTATAATGTTATTTACCATAGTAATCTATATTTTAATGTTATTTTCATCTTTCTATCACAAAAAATTTCATTTATAGAACAAGTTATCATCTTTTTCATGTTTAAATTCTTACTCATTACATGATTTCTTTACTCTATTTAATTAGTTAGAAGTGAATATTCATGGTTAGGATAGTTGAAATAATAATGCCTTTTGTGTTGACATTTCTATTCATTCATATAGTATGTTGCATTCCATTTTTTTTCCATTTTTACTTATATCACCATGCTAATGCCACAAAAATAGGTCATTGAACTTATTGTTTTAGTTAAACTTAGTAGTTGTGACTGAACATATTTATGCATTTTTCTTTCGAATTTAGTCGCATTTTTTTTCCTTGCCTACTCATCAACACGAATTGATGTTTCCACTTGCAGGTATACAATGTCATCTTCACGTGGTAAAAAGGCTGTTGTCCCTGCTTCAAAGAAAAGAAAGGGAGCGTCATCTTCCTCGAGTCCTACTGCGGAAGTTCGTCACCCTTTCCTGAGGTTCCCATCAGGCCCCAAGAAGAACTATTCCAAATACTCGGGCCGACCTTTAATTGCGAGCATTTGCATCGGTCGAGGCTGCGATAGAACAAGTTCAGTTGGCTGAAGCGATTCGGGCCCTCCTAAACACCGACCCTTGGGAGCTATTCTTTGGGATCATCAAGCCAACATACCTCAAGATCACGATAAAACTATGCTCAACGTTCCATCTTCAGACCGTAATGACGAACTACAATGATCCTGGCAACGTCTAATTTCGACTAGGTGGGTTAGTCCGCCAGCTCAGCGTCCCAGAATTCGGTATGACGTTGAGTTTATATACGGATGAATTTAAGGAGGAGAATGACTTACATGCTCTCAACCGCCACATCCATCGTTCTCCTTTAAGGTGCTGGGACACAGTAGTACTAGGTGGGGCCACCTACAATCCTAGCCACTCCTCGGCATCGACTCTCCCTCCATCTCTAAGGTACCTACACGCTATTTTGGCTCACACGATTATAGAACAGAGAGAGAGCACTGGCGTTGTCAACACTCACAACGCTTACTTTTTATGGTGTATGTCGCACGGGCACGTCATTGACCTTACCTATTTCATCGCCCTTGCGATTCAGCACCAGACGGAGCGGAATTGAAAGGGGGTCATCTTTATTGGCCCCTATGTTACTCGGTTGGCTCGACACTTCAGGCTCCTCAGCACCGCAACCCAAGAATCATCCTTAACCCTCATTGGCCAGATGTTTGCACAAGGCATCTCGAGCATGCTTAGCATAAGGATGATCGAAAAGCGCCGAGGAACCTACCCTCCTCAATATCGTCTTGCTCAAACTACCGAGGAGAAGGCCTACGAGGACATTCCTGATGATGTCCCTCCACAGCACGAGGACCCATTGACTTAGCCACTACCACCCTCTCGTCCAGTTCATGCGACGGCTTCATATGCTGACATCACTGAGCGCCTTACTCGATTCGAGCAGCAGTGTTTTCAACGATTTGACAACATTGATGCTACTTTACAGCAGATTTGTCAGCACCTCTACATCTCATCGCCAGTCCCACCTCGCTAACCATCCAGCGATGACGATGTTTAAAAACATTTATTTATTATTTTATGTTTTTAATCTTTATTAAAACTACTTTTTATTTTTATTAGATTTTAGAATTTTATTTTTAATTATCAATTTTGATTATTTCTTTATGAGTAATTATTCTTCCTAATATCCCCTAAAAAGTTTCTGATTTTGTCACAGTTATGTAGAGCTCTTAAGCTCATCATCGCATAGGAACTAAAAACTCCACCGGGAAAGGTTCTCCACGACTACCATGTCCTGATCGACCACAACCATAGCTACCACTAGATATAATATTCTTTTAGAGCAGGACTTATAGACTAATGAACCTCTACCACCACCGGAGTATCCTCCTCCACTCTTGCACCGATTACTCTCAAAAACTTCAATTCAAGGAATTCATCATACAGGAAGTTTCACTTCTCTCCCTATCTTATTTTTATATTGTAATATCTATCTTTGTACATTGAGGGCAATATACATCTTAAGTGTGGGGGGGTATTCATTTCAGTATCAGAAAAATCCCTGAATGACTGTCTTGTTCTCTTGAAAAGCTCTCATATCATATTTAGGATAAATTTTGATTGATTTATGATTTTGATTGATATATCTTGAATTAAAACATAGGCATTTATGCATTGATTGTTTAAATTTTAAGACATTAGAGAAACAAGCATAATAAGTTGATTTTTAAGAATTTAAAATCTTAGGTTGTTTTCCCAAAGTTTAGGTATTACTTTGAGTTGGAATTCACAAGTCTAAACATCAAAAAGCCATAATTTTTGTGAGTTTTATAAGCCTTTTGAGAATCTATTAATTCTTTCATGCTCACTTTTATTATTGCTTTGAGTGCGTCAGTATTGAACTATTATTCTAGAACTTGTTTGATTATGCATGTCAAGACCACACATTTGATTTGATATGTCAAAATGAGAAAGGCACTTAGGATTAACCCACTCATGCCATGAAAAGCCTACCTCTACAATTAACCCTTAGTAAACCCCGTTGAGCTAACAAGCCATTTTCTATATTACCCTTAATATTAACCCTTAACCCATTATTGTTGAAATCCCCTAAATTAATTTGATCCCTATTTTTGTCGAGATTTGAGTTGAATAAATTGCTTAGCTATGTCTTGTTCTTAATAGTTAGTCTATGTTATTTAACTTGTTCTTAAAAAAAACATGTATACATATTAGTAGTGATCTTTTGTTTGTAAGCTTCAGTATTCAAATTCCATAGTCAGAAAAGGAATTATGTTGTACATAAGTGATGGTTAAATATTTTTCTAGTTAAGTAATTTTTCAACTCAATCTCGATTCTAACCTTTTCTTTCAGCTTGTGACCACACCCCCTAACCAAGCGTCATTAGAACCCTCTAAATACCTTTTGATTGATATATCATCTCAATTTATAGTGATGGAGATTTGATTTTCATGCAAGCCTATGGTAATAACTTTTCATATTGACTATTGAGTGCTTCATTTATTATCCTTAAACACCTCGAGTGATTTGAGTGAATCTTTTGTAAGGATGTAAAACTCTATGACATTTTGAATACAAGGTAATTACTTAGACGAGGGGAGACACTTATGTTTTCGGAATAAAATGCTCAACTTGGAATGTTTGAAACTTTTATGTTCTTTTAGTTGAATTCTCAATGTATGATTACCTATGTATTATTTTGAGATATTATCGATAGAAATTATAAATTGAAAAGAATTTATTTTGATTATGAGTTGAGAATTTTGCTTGAGGACAAGCAAATGCTTAAGTGTGGGGGTATTTGATAACCGTAATTTATACATATTTTTACCTATGTTTAACGCATTTTATGGATGATTTCCCATTAGAATTGGTGAATTCAATGATCCTAATGCTTTAATTTCATGTTTTATACTTAGGAGAGGATAGGAGAGCGAAAGGAACGAGAAAAAGGCCAAAAATGGAGAAAATGGGCCAAAGTACGAAATCAACACGGACTAGACCTTCGCACACGGGCAGATCACACGGTCGTATCAATTTGGCAGATTCAAGCATGGTCTGAAGTAATCGCACATGTACATGTCACACGAGCGTGTCACTGCCAAGCCCAAGTTAAGTCCAATTCGGAAAAGGCTAATTTTGAGGGCTCTTAGGTATTCCAAAGCCTATAAATAGATCCTAGAGGAGGAAGAGAAGAGGACACATAGGGAGGAAGGAAGGAATTACTCGAAGGAAGCTGATTGATCCATCTCGGAAGCAGGATTCATCATCAAGACTGAAGATCTCCCCTCAATTCCCCTTCAGGAGTTTTGGGTTTTCTTTATGTTTTGTATTCTTTATTATTCTGAGATATTTTCTTATTTAATTATGAACTAAAGCCCCTAAATACCTAAGGGGAATGAAACCTAAGACGAATCTTGTTATTATTTTCTGAATTGTATGATAAATATTTAACTTGTTCTTAATTATGTGTTCTTAATTTTTGTTTTGATATCTCAGGATACTGATTCAAGATAAGCTATTATTCAGAGGAGGAATAGACCCTGTCTAAGAGTACATTTGTCATAATTAAGCGGAGTTGTTTGCGCGCCTAGATATAGGGTGACAAGATTTTGCCGAATTAGGGTGAAACTTAATAAGGGGATCCATAGATTGAGTTAATGCAACCCTAGGGTGTTAATTAGAGAAAGGTCTCAATTATTCAATCTAGGGATTAGATGTTATTAGTCTTGAATAGGGATAATAACATAACTCAGGGATCTCTATAGAATAAGTTGAATGAATAAATCATCTGATTCGGAGCCAGAATAACAAGTAAAGTCTAGGTGGATTTTTCCTTAGGTATTGTCTTAATTCAAACGATTTTCCCAAAAGCAATTCCCCAAGTCTATTCTCTATGACCTCTTTATCCTTAAGCTAGATAATAAAAAGACAGTCATTACTAGTACTTTTAGTTCTTTTGGGTTCGACAATCCGGTCTTGCTAAAACTATACTACTGTTCGATAGGTACACTTGCCTACATTACGATAATAGTTAGTTTCAAGAACGATTAATTATAAATATTTAAAACCTATCACGAAGTCACGCAATCAAGAGCTATCAAAACCTGTAAACTATCCCTGAGACCATCCTCAAAGTGAACACATTGCTCGTACTCTGTCGCCACCATCCCTCGTGCATAGCGGCTCAGTTGCAAAAATTCAGCCTCATATTCAGCCACTGATCTATCCCTATTAGTCAGATTCAGAAACTTTTTCCTCCGGGCATCCACATAACTAGCACCTACTTACTTTCCCTGAAAATTAGTCTTAAAAAACTCCCAGGACAGTTGATTAGGCTGATTGCCCTCTTTAATCGTAAGCCACCACTGGTAAACCTCATTTCTCAGCAGTGACACTGTACCCTTTAGTTTTTGCTCGGGGGTGCAGTTGATATCGTCTATGATCCTCTTTGTGGCCTCAATCCAATACTCTGCCACATTAGGGGCAACTCCAGCAATACCCCTAAAAATCTTAGCTTTATTAGACCGGAGTCATTTCGTAACCGATCCTCGGCCCACAGCACCAGTATTGGGCCCGGCGACCCTCTCCAGAATCCATAACATAGCTTGAGATAGTGCATCGTCCCCAACCGTACGATTATGAGACCCAGTCTCAGTCACAGGTGAAGCTGGCATCTCCCTAGTTTCCAAATTAGGCATGTGGCTAGATGACAAAGACCCAGCTCGAGTACCTCTATGGCCTCCGCCGCAACCTCTTGTACCCCGTCCGCGAGTACCTCTAGCGCTCATTATCAAATTATGTTTTATCTGTATTAACAATTTTATGCATCAATTTACAGTTTCAGTGTTTATTGATAGATATTTTATGGAAAATAGTATCAGTAATTCAAAGTTTGTTTTCGTAGATCACAATCTCACTATAGTTTTACTATCGTCTCAGTGTACACTACTAAAGTATTTTCAGTACAGTATGCTACCTATAATACACTCAGTATTTACTATCTATAGCATTTTAATCAAAATGCATAAAAGTTATAGAAAACATACAGGATCGACGTCGGAGACTTGGTGTACCGTACATTTAGTAAAACATTTCAAAATGTTTCAAATCATTTGAAAGTAATCCTTTACAAATTCAAATTTTAAAACCCAAATCCATAGCCGAGTTTTGCAACCTAACTCTGATACCACTAAATGTAACACCTCAAACCTGGTCCAGATGTTATGGCCGAATCTAGCGATGTCACATGGAAGTGCTTTCGAAAACTAAGTCGTTGTTAAGCCATTTTTGATATTTTATATTATCACTAAATTAATTTATTTGTTTTTAAAACATTATCCATCTATTTACAAGTCGTTATAGTTAGCAGAAGCTTTTAAAATGATTTACGTAGTGGTGAGTGTTTTAAAAGAAAATATTTGTAAATTTTGAAAACCCATGTTTCTCTACCATTAGTGATTACGAATTATAAGAAACAGTAAACAAATCCCAAATTAAAATAAAAATCCATAAAAGGCCTTATTATAGTAAAAATACCCCAAATAATAATACTTATAATTGAAATCAAAGTGGCCACCTTTGAGTCCCTCGATGCACTGATCCACATATGTTTAGGGATTACCTGTGCAGTGAAACAAAGGGGGTCAGTTTACGAATCTCAGTGTGTGATCTCCATGCAAAAAAAATAGATAGCATTCAAATAATCATAGTCTGGGCATAAGCCCTTTTTCAGTAATAGTGCCAATCCAGTTTGGGCCTTAGCCCGTCTCAGTACAGTAATAGTCACATATATGCAATTACAAGATTCCTACACAACCAGCCTCTACACACCATCTCCGTTCAACCCTACACTCCATGTGGGGATATAATCAACCCACCCAGCCCTACACTCCAAGTAATGCCGAATGCAGCACCATACAGTAATATGCAACTGAGCTCCAGTAAATCAGGCTCGAGGCCTAATAGTGCACTTCCTCCGCATCATAGTATTATATATGCATTTAGAATAGTTTGAGCAGCATGCCTCATATACAATCATACAGATGTTTATATCATATAAGGGTATAACAATCATTTCAGTCAATCTGGGGTCTAACTACCCTTACCGACCTTACCGCTCTTGAGCACTCCAAACCTATATTCAACCATAACACACAATTAATCACATAACAACCGGATTAAAATGACCCCTCATCAAAACACCTATCAAAAGATCGATTGTCACTTGCCTTGATTGAACGACTGAGGCTTTGCACACTTAAACCGTTGTAAAAGATTGATCACTAGCTTCTTAGTGATTACCTGCATTCCAATCAAATCCTATTAACCATTATTCACACAAACAGTTTGAACCAACGAATAACAAACTTACCGAAAGTGCACATCCAAGTATAGAGAAAGAAACTATCGGCCTACACCCAAAAAGTATGCCAAAAGTAACACGAAAAGATAGAACAACCGCACCCCTAGCAATAATCGGTAACTTAATTCACAAGTAAAAAGAAAGAAACCAAAGATAGCGATTGTAGGTAGCAAAATTGGAAGCAAAAGGGAGGTGTTTGGTGAAGCAACTACTACGATAGAGAGGGAGGAAACTATCATTGCACAAAAATTGATTGGTAAAAGAACAAAGAGAGAACGGCGAGAAGGGGCAGGGTTCGGCTACAAGAAAAGAAGTCGATAGCTAGAAAAATAAAGGATGCAAAATGGCAGAAAGCAAACAAGATGAAAAGAGAGAAAATTTCTAAAAATCAAAAGAATTGAGAGATGGAGAGAAAGAGTATTCGGCCAAAGAAAATAGGAAAAGGACATCTGTTAGAGGAATAAAGGAAGAAGAGAAAATCGATAAGCAAGAGGAAGCTGTAGGGAAGAGCAAAGTTGAAGTAGACGAAAACAAAAGATACCCGAATGATCCCTTAGCAATATTAGGCCTCCAAGAAGTGAAAAACGTTGACAGAAACAGAAAATAAGGAGAAATACCATCCAAAGCCGAACTCTTGAGAGACCAGAGTTCAAATTTGGAACCAACTCTCCCACTAACCTCAAATTCTCATATTCCCCCCCCCCAAATCCCTCAAAACCGTCCACTCCTCCCTCAACCACCTACTTTAAATTCCACTACAACTCTTCAATAGTTCGGTTTGGTTAAAACACCCACACGGCACCTAGCAGCAAAATAAAACACTCCATTGCGTATACCAAGACTCGAACTTCAAACCTCAGGTAACAATAACACGCCACTCATCCCCTAGACCAGCAGGCCCATTCTAACATATTATACCCTCATTTATTTATAAACCTACTGACTAGAGACAGAGGTTTATTCAATTAAAACAAAACTTTTGCACAAGCCAATGCTTGAACCCAAGACTTCTCAGACTCTTCCTAGGACACTTAACCATTGAAGCAGACATGTATTTGTGTAACACAAACATACGAAAATAAATATTAAGGATTTTTGGGGCGTTACACAAATTTACGCTAGGAGAAACGGAAAATTAAGACGATTAAGGTAAGAATAACAAAAGTGTGGAGAGAAACAAAAATAGTAACAACAAGAAAAGGCACAAGAAAGAAGAAAGAAGGAAAATTGAAAAAAAAAACAAATGTGAAAAGAAGGTACGGCAAAAGTAGGGAACATTTTGGGAAAAATTTTAAGAAAAAACCTACTCACTTCCCTATAACAACCTATTAAATCAAGTACAAATTCTTAACAGATCCCCTTAAGAATACAAATTTTATCCAAACTCCTCCACATAGACGACATCTCCTGCTTGCACACGTAAGGATTCGAACACAAAACCAAAGGGTAAGTTGACACCTTACCATTAAATCAGCAGACTTATTCTGTCATTAGTTGAGTGAATAATATTTTAGCCCAAATTTCAAGGATAGGGGTTTGGACAAAAATTAACAAAATTCTAAAGGAAAGGATTCAAACCCAAAACCTCACACACTTAAACACAACATTTAACCACTGAACCAAATTAAATTACTTTATAAATTCCAACAATTTAAAAACTTAAATTTTTGGGGTGTTACACATCGCTGACGTGGTACTCCATGTCAATGACAGTTGCTAGCATGGCCACATCAGCTGCCACATCAACAAAAAATTAAAAATTCAAAAATTTTAAAAAAAATTAAAAGGAATAATTAAAGTTTATAAAGTTAAAAAAAATTAAAATTAATAAAAACCATTTAAAGTTAAGTCCAAAATGAATCTAAACATACGATTGTCAAGATTCAATGTGAATTCAGACAATCATATGTCCAATTTCATTCAAGATGATCTTTCTAAATTATATAATGTAATACCCCTACCCGTACTCATTGCCGGAATAGGGTAAAGGCATTACCGGAGTTTACGAATTAAATTTTTTTTTACTCAATATAGCCCATTTATAGATATCTAACCTTCCCTGCAATATTAAACCGAGACTAATCCACATCAACCAATCCAATTCAACATATTTTCAAGATAGATTCATGCATTTTTATAAGATAACCTCATCACATACCAAAACCAAGATTTGTTAGCCATACCAATGGTTGGCCTTACATTTATATCACATTAACATTTACTTTATTAGCTTATCCATGCCATTGATTTCCAAAATAAAGTTTCTTGATATACCAAAATCTTGAAGTTGATAGTGTGATGTGTCTCCGACCAAATTCGACCTCCGAGCTCTTAACACTACAAACCAGGAAAAAAGGAAATAGGGTAAGCACTTTGTGCTTAGTAAGCTCATGTAACAAGAATTATACTTACCTAATATTTTCAATATAGTGCAATAAACATTCATATATCCATTCAATGCATTATTACCCTAACATGCACAAACTTAACATTCAAGTTAGTACAATAATTTCCATGTGTCAATAATATATATACCATGATTGATGAACTCATCAATACCATGATTTTCATTCCCTTATTATTTTTTTCATATTTATCCTATTGAATTTCTTGGAATTTTTTATGGATTTTTAGAGGTACACTTTTAGTGTACAATTTCCGGGTCCGTCAATTCATATTCATGTACGCACATTTCCATTTCAGAGAGCACACTCCCGCTAACCTCATCCTTACAGCGGGATTACCAATCCAGGCTAAATCCCTGTAATATAAGCTCATAGAGTATTGTCGGGATTACCAGTCCAGGCTAAATCCCCTACAACGACAATTACTCTAATGAGTTTGGATCTGAATTACCAGTTCAGGCTAAATTTAGACCCTAATTCGGATTACCCGTCCGGGCTAAATCTATTTTACACATATTCTTCAAGAGGGCTATATCAGGATAGGATCACCCGTCCGGGCTAGATCCTTTTTACCGTCAATTCCTTTTCAGAGATCCATCGAATTTTCCTTTCATTCAACCGGGATTTCTTCCCCTTTTATCAAATATATCAATGTTTCATCAATTTTCATACAATGAATATTAAAATCGTATTCACATCAATAACATACATTTCAAGCATTTAAGAATATAATTCAAGTTACATGAACTTACCTCGATACTTGTTCGTATACACAAATCTACTGATCCCGAACTTTTTCTTTTCCTCGATCTAGCTTCATATTTGAATTTTCTGGATCTAAATAAATAAATTTAATTATCAATTTAATACATTTCATGTTCATATGCAACATTCTCTATAATTCAACTATTATTTATAGTTCATTCAAAGCTGTCTACTTGAGTCATAGTCACTAAATTATTTTTATCTTAAGCTGCAGAACTCCAAATTAGGATCCGCTAATTTTCCATAAAATTAGACTCACATGTCTTCTTACCATAAAATTTATAGGATTTTTTTGTTTATCCAATAAGTACAGTTTATTCTTTAAAGTCACCCCTGTTCTGTTGTCTAATAGTTCTGACCCTTCTTTACTAAAAATTAATTATCTCTTCATACAGGATTTGAATGATGTTATCGTTTGTTTTTCTTAAAAATAGACTCATTCAGGATTCTATAAATATAAATTTAAGCCCCTAATTATTTTTCTTCAATTTTTTATGATTTTTAAAAATTAGAACAGGGGAACCCAAATTCATTTTGACATTGTCTTACAAAATTTATTATATCTCATGATTTACAGATCTATTGCTTACACCGTTTCTTCTATGAGAAACAAGGCTCAATAAGGTTTAATTCCATATTTTTTTCATCTTCTAATTCGATTTTTACAATTTATGGTGATTTTTAAAAATTAGTCTACTGCTGCTATCCAAAACTGTTTTAGTGCAAGCTGTTTATTACCATTTTTCCCCTAAGCTTTTAATAAATAATAATTTCGTCCCTACTCAATTAGCCTCTTAATTGAGCTGATTTTTCTCAATTAACATGTTATTCTATCACTTTAAACTACCTTATAACTTTTGGGAATCAGAATTTCAGCACTAGACTTTACTTCCAAACATTTTCACAATTAGATCCTAAAAATCAATTTCTATTGAAATTACCTAATAAAATCATCTTATAAACAAATTAAAGCTTCAATTTCATTCTATTTCATCATAAACTTACAGCACTCAACCATGGTGACTTTCAATTTCATCCATGAAATCAAAAACTAATGAATTTAATAGTAGGACCTAGTTGTAAAAGTCTTAAAAACACAAAAATTATAAGAAAAAAGGATTAGGATTAACTCACTTGGTGCAAAAATTATGGAATGCCAGCTTAAAGAACCCCTCCTATGGCGTTTTGGCTGATGAGAATGAAGAAAAATGAAGAGAAATCTAGATATTTCCTATTTAGTCCTATCTTTATTTAGTTAATTATGCAATATTCCAATTTTGCCCCTAAATCATCAATTTTCTTGCTAATTTCATGCCCTTGCCGTCCAGCCCAAATAAATTTTGGGTCTAATTACCTTCTAAATCCTTTCTCATTAGACACTTAAGCTATTTATCATTCTAGCTACTTTTACACATTTTCCAATTTAGTCATTTTCATTTAATTACCTACCCAAACGTTAAAATTTTCTAACGAAATTTTAATACCATATCACTAACATCTTATAAATATTTATAAAAATATTTCCTACTCATTTTTACAAGATCAAGGTCTCGATACTTTGTTTTTACTCAATTCTTTCAATAATTCCTTTTTTTTTCTAACTAATCACTAAATCGGTAAAATTTTTCTATCGATATTTTAATACGATTTTCCTATCATATAAATATTCATGCAAAATATTAAAATAAATTTATCTTTAAATCGGATTTGTGGTTCTGAAACCCTTTGTTCGATAACCTTGAATTTAGGCCATTACATATAAAGTTGAAAAGATATTGAAATTTGATTTTATTTAAAAAGTATATTTGTATCAATGTTTAAATTCTATTGGTACCTTTTAGAATGTATAAAAAGGAAAAATATATTTTATAAAATAAAGAAATATAAATAATTTGAATTTTATTAATCGTATGTGTAAAGCTTTTTAAATGTATGAACATATCCAATTATTTAAAATTTTCAGGCTATAAAATAATTGATATACCTTTTAGGCTACACATGTAATAAAATAATTGATACACTTTTCTATTTGGATATGTTCATACATTAAAAAAAATAGACATACGATTAATAAAATAAAAACATTTATTTATTTATTTTATAAAATATTTTTACTTTTTATACATCATAAAATGTACCAATTAAAAATTGATACACACATCAATTTTTAAAGAAAATTAATTTTAATATTTTTAAACTTCATATAATTTAGAAATTCATCTTGAATGAATTGGACATATTGTCCAAATTTACATTAAATCTGGACAACCATTTATCTAGATTTAACTTTTAAATGATTTCTTATTAATTTTATTTTTAAAATTTTTAAACTTTATTTAATATTTTTATAAGTTTTAATAACGTTTTACAAATTTACAAGTTTTTAAAAGAATATATATATTTAATTTTTAAAAGAAATTAAGCTTTGTAAATGAATGTCCCGGTTCATTCCAATAAAAAAATCAATATTTAATCAATATTTTTTGTTGACATGACAATTAATGAGTACTGGCAATTATTGCTGACATAAAATGTCATGTCGGTGTCACTAATGAACATATTAGCATTGAAGTAAATGAAATTGAAATTGAAATTAAAATACTATAACAAATTATGATAAAATATGGAATAATTTAAGACGTGATAAAATATATGAAATAATTAAAACACGTGGTGTGATGAAAATGACAAATACTTGACAAAATACTCCTGACATGTTACAATCTACATAAAAGTAACCATTAATATGTAAAATTTTATTTACATTTATAATACTTCCGACAAAAAAAATAATGTAAATACAATATGAACGATTTTTTTTATAAATTGAATAAGTATAACAAATTATGGACTAGATGAGATAACTTAAGACATAATATAAATACAAAATTATTTTTTAAAATAAATTATTGTGAAAAACTATACACAATATAATACAATAAGAATATAACATAAAATTAGTTTTTATTTTTATTTGAATCACTATGACAAACTATATAAAATAAAATATCATTCGAAATAATATAAACACAACATGCATGCACAATGTGTCAATAATAAATTTATAGTACTCTTAACCCATGAATATAGCACGAACATTAATATAATATGAATATATTAAAAATATGAAAAGAGAAAAACATGAGCACAAGCTAAATACGGGATAAAAATAAGAATAAATTGAATAAGTAAAACAGCTAATATCGCAAACTTTACATAAAATTAATTATTAATGTGTGAAAAATATTTAAGTTTATAATACTTAAGTAAATAAAAGAAATCATACAAAAATAAGTATAAACTCTCCCATGTAATCACCTAAAATGAACAAATAAATTCAAAACAGTCCCTTAGATGAATAATTATATCGACACATGGCTCTACAAAGATAATTCCAATGAGATAAGAAGAAATACTTCATTATCTAATCTTTTTTATCTTTGGCTTTATCATTGTCAACAAACAGATAGACCATAATTACTTCAGATAAACTTCTTAACAACCAAAGAAGTCATAGAGGATTAAGACTCTTCTTGACAAAATCTAATGCCTTAATCGACTAAGAATCTGTCTATCTTTGGTTGTTTTATAGTTTCTTAAATAAGAATAATCTGCCAAATAAACTGTTGTAATTTTACTGCTTAAAAAGATAAAGTTTGTACGTCAAAATTTCAATTATCCATAAAAGTGCACAACTTATCTAGTAGAGATGTGTCAATACCTTAAACCACAATGCGTGGCACATTACAAGTTGTGCATCAACATACTTGAACAAATACTTGATTGCTCATGATTAGTTGCACCACTTAATATTTATATGAGATTTATACTTTAGTAAAAACTCTTTATAGTAACTAACAATTGGCCAGCTATCCAAGAAAACAATACACTTTTTTCGTGGTTCTGTTTGTGTCTCTTCTCCTATAATTTGGAAACCCGTCTTCCCCGATAATGGTATCATTATAAAACCTTTTTAGAAAATTCTTATCGCAAATTCCATCAGTCATGCAGAGAGAGCCATATGACCTTTGCATCATATTTTGGGACATTACTCTATATACTTTGATCCTTTATTTGGAGATGATATATTTGCTGAGATAATTCTATTGAAGCGAGTGTTTTGAGGTAGTCCAAGTACTAACGATAGTGACTACTATGGCTAAAACTGCAAGAGACTCTGTTATTTCTGTTATTTATTATATTTGAAGTTAGCAATTTTTTTTGGATGAACAATTCGAGAATTCGTTTGAGTCCGAGGCATGTTAATATAGGTTGTAAATGATAAATTTGATTAGTGGTGCTAAAATGAATAGATAATGATATAGAACAAATTTCATATGTGATCTATTATGTATAATGATTGAAAACGAGCCTAGAGATCATAGTATAAATGAATGAGTCGATAGACTCTAGAGAAAAGTTCAAATGATATGTCAAATGATTTGTTGATGAAAAATGAATGTGAGATTGAATGTAATAATGTCATAGTTACAAATTGGTATTGATAATTAGTATGTTTTGAGTTTGGCATGATATATGTAGTTGTATTGTTTAAGCTATGGTTATGATAGTAAATTGGTTTAATTATGGTTTGTGTATCCTTTATATGTAAAATGGTTGTGAAATTGAGATGTAATTGGGAATTTTCATAGATAGATGTTAGTTGTATGTGCATTACGTATTATTGTCATTGTTACCATATATCAACTTTCCTTAAATCATAAATGTACCGCTGAGCTCTATCGCTCAGCATACAGTTTGTTTTCTCCGTGTACGGGTGTAGGTATTCCTCAGGAAATTGAGAAGTAATTCCAGCATCCAAGAAGAGATTCACTGACTCAGCAAAGTCTATAAAGTACCCTTTCGATTGTAAATGGCATGTAGCTAGGGTTTAAGCCAGTTTTGTATAAAAAAATGGTCAAATTTTGAACTTGGTTGCTTAATATTATTTTGAATTATCATTTTGGCGTATCTTGGCGTAATGTACGCTAAGTGCATTGGGGGATTGCGACGGTAGCTGGTGGCTCGACATGCCTACTAGGACCATCCGTCGAGATCGTATATGACCCTGATTCAATAAAACAATCTCTCTTTTTCCTTAAACCAAGTCATATAACTATCTGGGGCTTGCAAGTGGTCGTGGTTGCTAAAGTTGTAACAGCCCATTTTTTAATGGTGTCAGAAACAATGAGTCCGTAAATATTATTATTTAATATTTATGAGTCAAATATAGTAATACAGTGAATTGTGATTTGATAGATTTGTTAATTGAACAATTAATAAATTACAAGTAGTTCGAACCTAAAGTCAATGCTTTTCGAAAATGAGGTATTGAGACCACGTTTCTATTTTTATATATGTATATTTAATTTTGGTTCGAAAATTTTAGTGATTGGAGGGTTAATTAAAATATAAGAACTAAATTGTAAAAACCATAAAAAGTAATCATTTTTATTTTTTAGTTAAATTTCTCAATTAATAATTATTTAAGGTTTAAAGTATCAATTTTTCACCTTTTAAATGTCTTGTACTATTAGTGTTTGATTTATTTCATTAGTTTATGTTAATTATATTAAAATGATATTAGTAAATGTTAAACTAATATAACATTATTATCATCTTCATTTGTTCTCTCCACTAAAAAAAAAACATAAAAAACCATTTTTGAATGCTTTGAGGTTCGGTCAAGCTTGTGTTTATGCATGTAAGTGAATTCTAAGCCTGTTTTTAGTAAATTTTATGTTTTGAGATCGTTGTAGCTTAATTTAACTAACTCGGGTGTTAGTTTTTGAAACTATTAAAATTTCTATATGTTATCATTGATGAATGTTTGATGAAATTGGTATTGTTTGGTTAGATTTGATGTTTAGACATGAAAAGGATTAATTTGTAAACTAAAAGTTATTAATTTTGTGTATAAGGATTATAATGAAAATATTTCAAAATTGGTGAGAAATTTATGTAATTATTGAATTTAGAGGATGTGAAGGGATGAAATTGAAATTGGATTGTAACACGAATCTTGAATTTGAAAGATATAGCTATTTCGATTTTAGGGACTAAATTGAATAAAATGATAAACTTTAGGAAATTGTGTAAAGTAAAATTAAATTGTTATATGAATATAATAAGATGTTATAAGGTTGTTGGAATTGATAAATTGTAATAAATTATTATAGATTTGGTATTAAATCAATTGGAAGTTAATCGAGAAATAGAAGAAATTTCAAATTAGTCCATAACACTTTGTGGTTGTTGTTTTCCAAGTAAGTTCATATGGAACTTACTGTATTTTCTTATTATACTTGAATTTTGTGTTTGTATATATATTAATTATATATATAATTGAAAATTTAATTACTTTTGGAATCAAATGAATTAAATCGTAAAATATAAAATACTTGATAAATATGAAAAGAGTCATGACATTGAATGAATGTGGGAATGGTATACAATTGGATAGCATGTATATGATGATGTTGTAAGTTTAAAATGTATAGAGAATTGTTATTTGAAATTAGAAATGTGTGTATACAGTTACAAGATTTTTGAAATGATACGAAATTTGTAAAGTTGAAATAGCGAAATAGCTTCGTTTTATTCAATTTTATTCAATTTAGTCCCTAAAATCAGAATTGATAAATGGTTTAGATATGAATGGAATGTGATTAGGGTTCTAAAAAGGAAAAATAGGAATCGTGATTAGATATTTATTCAATAGTTGAGCTTCAGCATAAATTTTGCATTTTCTACAGCTTGGATGAGCAGCATTGAATTATTATATAGTGATCGGTGATGGTTGAGATCCAATAATAATTGTGTATTCTCAACAGCTTGAGTAAGCAACATTGAATCATTATACTTTAGTGATGGTTGAGATCTAACATGTGTTGCGGATACTCGACAGCTTGAGTGAATAGCATTACATTATACTTTATCAATGACTGAGATCTAGCACGTGTTGCGAATTCTCGATAGCTTGAGTGAGTAGCATTGAATAAAGTTTGCTTAAATAAATCAGCTCTACAACTTAGGAAGCATGGTAGTCTCATGTATTTGATGATAAGTTACTGTAGTTCCCTAACTGAAAATTTTAATTAAATGGAAATGTAATAATTGGAAGGATTGAATATAAAACTTACTGTTATGTTGCAATAATGAGCATGATTTTAATGTGGATTTCATTGATATGTTTACATATCTAACAAGGTTGAATGGTATGATATTAAGTAGTATGGTTATATATGTATATGAATTTAAATACCATGATCTTGCAATGTGAGATACTAACTTACTGGTTGTCTTATGGAATTGTATATTAAGTAAGGATGATAAGGATATGACATGTCGTGCCTTTTGTTTTCAACACTTAAATTGTTATAACGATGAGGTATGTTAAGTTAATTTTCATATAAACTTACTAAGCCTAACTAAAGCTTACTCTGTTTCATTTTCCTATTTCCTATAGTTATCTTTTTGCGAAACTTGGAAATCAAATCAACTTGAAGATCACACTATCCAACCACCTTTTGGTAGAATTTGAAAACATTTTATTTTGGTTATGTGGCATGTAATAAGGGTCAAATTATGTATATCTGCTTTGCAATAGCAAGTGTTTATAGTATTTATAAAGTATGTTTGGGTGATGGAATTTTAATATGTTTGATTATCGTTTGAATTAGTAATATTGAATGTGGTATTTGAGTTTAGCATGTGACGAAATGAGATAAGTATTTGGTAAATTGGATTATGTTATGGAACAATTGGATAGATAAGATTTTGGTTGAAGCATAAGGTATAATAGTTTGATATGGAAGTTATAAATATGTTATATGTATTGGTTCTTTTAGTGCATTTGGAACAAGTATAAGAATTGATTGTTACATGTATGAATTGATTGTTGCATGTATATGGCTTAGGTAAGAAGCGACTGTTGTATGTATAAGGCCTAGGTAAAATTTTGCATTAGAAAACTCAATTGAAAAGGCTTATTTTTTGGTGCACATGAGCTAACACATGGTCGTGTGTCACACACGAGTAAGTGACATAACCGTGTGCTCTATATGATCAAGGAGGTTTTGGTTAGACATAGTCTCAGCCTCTCACACAACCTAGCTACACGATTATGTGAATGTTTGCAAGATTTTACATTTAGGTCCACACGACATCCATTTGTTACACGGCCTAGCAACGTGGTCGTGTGACTCTGTTTTGTACGGTTTTAATTTTTGACACAGTTTGGATACACGACATTCTGAGCTAGCACTACACGACCTCAGCTTGTCACACGGCCTGACCACACGATTGTGTGACCTTGATTTATGATTTTTCCCTAGTTTTTTTTATAAGGCTGTAATTTAGTCTTTATTTGTACTCGGGTAAACTTTAGAGCTTTTGTAAGCTCAATTAAGACTCGAAATTTTATGTAATTCATAATAAATATGATTCATGACTTGTATTTGTAGATTTATTAACTGTTATTGATGTTAAATGTATGTTGTTGATCCTGTTAACTGTTGTAGTATCCTGTAGCTCGGGTTCGATAACCAGACCGGGTAAGGGATGTGTAACACCCTAACCCGTATCTGTCACTAGAACAGGGTTACAAAGCATTACGACACAAACGAAATAGTAAACCATTCAATTCATATATCAATGCAATACATATTCTAATTTCATTCAAATAGATTCATAACATCCTTTAATCGAGCCCTCGAGGCTCTAAAAATACAATAGAAACAGTTTGGGACTAAATTGAAAACATTTAGAAAGTCTAGGAAAAAGTTGGAAAAAGTTTACACTACTGGTGTCACACAGCCGTGTGACTAGGCCGTGTAACATTCAAAACAACAACTATTAACAACCTACAGGGGACACACAACCGTGTGTCACACATGGCTGAGAAACACGCCCGTGTCTAAGGCTGTGTGGACAAGAAATAGGCCAAAATCAATCATTTTCTTTCACACAATTTCAAAAAGTACCAACACACCAAATGAACCTATGATCAAGGCACCAAAACATGCCAAAATATGCATAATAAGACCATTTCAATATACCATAAGCCTATTCAACCAATATGTTATTTAGGCACCTTAATCACAACCAAGCATTCATACTTACATTTACATCAAAATGATCATGTTTCATCCAAACAACCTTAACTAAATTCCATATCAACACGTAACCTAATTGACCACATTCCAACCATGCCAACATATACCACTTTGGCCATTTAACCCATACATCAATTTGGCAATAAAAACACCAACCATCAAGGCATCAAATGCCAAAAGCACACCAACCATATTACTATATTTACAAGCCAAACATAAAAACTAGTTCATCAAACACAAGTCCACCTATACATGCCATTATAACCTTGATCAAGACATCAAAAACTACCAATATAATCATTGGATAGTGTGATAGATCTCCGACAAACTTCCAACCCAACCGAACTTCTGATAATCTGTAAAGTAAAGGAAAATAACCACATAAGCAATGAATGCTTAGTAAGCTCGTATGAATATTAAACATAACATTTCATCATATATATGAAATTTATACGACAAATGTAAAGCTTTACCAAAGTCACAAGATTTATCGAACTATAAATCTATCAACTCACATATACTTTCTATTCATGACATAATAAGGTCTTATAAGTTGTACTACATAATCATCAAACTTTTCTAAAATGATGAATCATTCCACTTACTTACTTTCCATTCCATTTATTTAGTATAAGCTTAATTACATTATCAATTCATGAATTAGTATGATTATTCATGACATAGGTAAATTCACCTTTAGCATAAATAAATTTCTCCCATATAGGTAAGTCTTTTAATTCATCAATCCTTTTAATTTATCACATTACATTTCAATTGTGAACTTACCATTTCATTACCATGTAAAGGCAAAAGATGAACAAAGCTTTCTAGGTCATCAATGGTGAGGTTCGGCCAAGAAAAAGATAAAAATGAGAAAAATAAAGCTTTTGTTTCAATTTGTTTCTTTAATTTTGAATAATTTACAAAATTGCCATTAAATTTATTTTCTTTTAATTTTTCTTTAGTAATTAATAACCATTACCATCCACTATTCAAAAAGGGATTAATTTCCTATTAGTCCTCCCACATTTACTACTTAGGCCATTCAATTACCTAATGCTATATTTAGCATATTTTGTACTTTTACAATTTAATCCTTTCTCCTTAATTAACTATCTAAACGTTAAAATTTCTCATTCAAATTTTAATACAGATTTAATAACTCTATAAATATTCTAATAATAATAATTTTGAGTCGACACGACAAAAATTTGTGAACTATTGACTATTGAAAACCGGGCTGTTATAGGATGTTAGAAAACCTATTACTATTGACTAACACCGATCATTCCGCATAACGATTCAGTTTTGATGTTTCCATATCCAATCCATGGTTTGTTTTTTTCTCTTGGTCACTATATACATTTCATTCATGTTCATTGGATCAACTAGGAGTATCTACTCAAACCCAAACTGACACATAGCACAATCAAGGTGATGCCACTTAACAACTTGCATGTTAAGTAATGGCATACTACAGTGCCACACTTTACTTCCAGCATAAACCCATGCTAGAGTAATCCAAACAACCTCTTCATCTACATATGGCATCCAACGGAATTGTAAACTAAAAACTTTTTAAGACCCAAACCACATAAAATATAATTTCTAACCATAACGTAATGCATTCCAAACATTCTGTATTTACCTTGTCTTCTGAATCAAGTTCCAATTCAATCTTGTATGCGACCACTTTTTTACCTCGATTCTTATAGCCATGTGAAAAAATCCAACCACTGCAGCAACATTTTAAATATATTACACAAAGTGTATAAACAAATACAAAATTGATAATTTCAAAACATATTTAGACAATTAGATACTAACCATAACGCAAGTGGGAATAGATAAATAATAGGACTCAATGGTATTAAGAAAGACATTATAATATATGCCCAAGTCTGCAAAATATAACACAACAACTCACTTCTAATAAAAGGTTTTCATTCCTAGGCACATCGCCCGATATAAATCGTGTCAGTACAACAAATCCCTAGCTATATCCTCCTACTGCAAATAAATCCTGTAGTAAAATTAGATAATGGCAGAAAACTCGATTGCCAAATTTATCTGGCATCAATATGGTTCTAATAAGCCTCAATATTAATGCTTAGGCGACATGCTAGATGTTTATATTAGCCACAACCTCTGGTAAGACTTTAGGAAACTGCTCCAACCATGTATGTAGGATGAACAACCCTGAGATCTTGTCATTCAGAGGAACTACTCCAAGGTAATCGTTGCAAACATTAGTCAAGGGCGGTCCAGTATCCTTTGCTATGGTCAATCCATCAATGGTAATCCGAGAATGGAATAGACATCTTGGAGGTTGATAGTACACTACCCTAATGGTAGGCGAAAAGTATGCGTCTCTAGTCACCACCGTTTGGTCAACGCAACAAACAACTCTGAGGAGATTGTGCACGCCTTCAAGTTCAAGGCATACCCAAATCAGACAACGTTCATACAGTCAGAAATTAATTTATTTAGCATAATAACAAAAACCTTAACCTAAATTTTCTATAACTAAAGAACTTAAATAACAATAAACATATCATTTAATAAAACAATTATTTATGTAACATAAAAATACATTACCTTAAATTAAATTTTCTATAACTTTAAAAATTAAACATGAAAATTTATATAGCAATAAATATGGAAAATTGCTATACCGTGATGAGGATTTTTTCTCATAATATTTTCGTAAAACTAAATCTATATTATTCATGTAAATAATATTTGTAGTATTATTGTAGAAAAGAAGAGTAGATATTATTGCCGGCCTTGTGTGTGCCGATAAATGTAGTGATGTAGTTTGTTAATGCAGCTGTTTTTGCATAAAGAAGCAATAAATACTATTAACCTAGCCTGAAAAGAAAAAAAAAAAAAAAAAAAGTAGGGGCGGACATCTATCACCATCTTTTTCTTATTTTTAAGCAATAAAAAAGAAATAATCAATATCTTCATTAATTGTAGAGTCAAATATGAAATAGGATCAGTGATCCGCCAATCCATTTTACGATGAAAGACAAATAAAATTTGTGTTAGTAAACACCTGAGAAATTATATTAAATCAATAACAGATAATGATGAATAGTTAATTAATCATTATTTCTTTAGTGCCTTAAAATTTCAGCTTATTCGTTTTAGACAATAAAGAAACAATTTAATATATTAAAATGTTTCAAACTAAAATTCAGACTATCAGATAAGTTGGAATTGGAGTAAAAAAATATTAAGAAAAAGCATACAGAGATAAGTGAACGAAAGTGACTGCCTTGTTAGGCTCCAGTTTTTCTTCATCTGGAGGCTTACACTTTATTGCCTTGTGTAATCTATACCTCTTTATTTTCGTAAGGTTTTCGGTACTCAGGTTCTAGAATCGCTAAAATCATCTGTTTTAATTTTGCTTTTAATCAAATAGAAAAAATCTGATAAATTATACATCATATCGATAATTAATTATTCTGTTTTATAGTCTGAATTTTTGTAAATTCTGGAAAGAAATATAATTAATTTTAAGTTTTTATATATCATATTAGTAATTCATGATTTTTTTCTTTTAGAAAAATGAAAAGCCTTTTATATTGAATTCCATAGAGGCAATTTCTCTGTTTGTGAGGGAGTACCTAAACTTTAAAGGTTAAAAGAGATTAGTTTTTGATTTGGTAATGTATTTTTTTCATAAATTTTATTTATAAAAACTAAAAATTTTACTACATAAATGATAAGACAGTTGTTCGAATTGAAGGGGTAACTTGGTACTCACGTTATCTCTCTTAAATTATATATTCTATCCAAGTGATGCTATGAAAACAACTTAAATGAATTATCAATCCTTGTTAACAGTCAAACAAATTTTTTTTTAAGACTTAGTTGAAATGTAGTACATTAAATTTCATTTAAATTATACATTAAATCAAAATTGGTTTTCATCATCAAATTTAGGCACCCATTTTATTATTTATACAATAAAATATGTTTATTGGTGACTTCTTGATACAATCGCACAAATCAACAAAATTATCTAATTTCCTTGTTTCTAACCAACACAGAGGAACCACCCCTTTCCTTGGCTTAAATTTTCTCCGCCCCCCCCCCCCTCCTCCCTTCACAATTTTTATTCTCTCTTACACCTTTCTTAAAATTGCACCTTATAATACTCACATGTAAACCTTTTTTTAATATTCTTTTGTTTTATATAAATTTTAATGTCTTCATTTTTTTTTCTTTTTTATAAATGAAATTACTTGATAATTTTCTTTTATTTCTATCCAATATTTTAGTAACATAGTTAAAACCAAAACTCAAACCCGGCATCACACACCTCTCAAGGAATATGTAATCGTTTACTTCGAATCAGACGCGCATTCCACTGCGCGTGCACAAACAAGTTTCTTCTCCGTTTTATACCTTCAACTACCTGCCACATAATAACATACCGTATTTTTTCTTTGTTTTTGCTCTCTTTTCTTAGCCTTTGTTTGTTAGCGCTAAACTTTTTCTTTTTCTGGCTATAAACTTTGCTTTGCTTTTGAGCAACAAGAAAATCATTAAAAATCAGTCACAGCTAAATCTCACTACTGTTTCATAAAACTCATGAACAGCAGTAAAATCAACGCTCCAACTGCTGTTGTCTACATCAAATCAATACCAGATGAATCGAAAAGATCATAGCCTTTTATTTCTTCCACTTTTCAGGCTCAACCATGGCAATGGCAACGACAAATCACTTCTTTTCTTTCTCTGTTTCGCCCTCTCCTTCTCCTTGTCAACAGCGCAAAGCCAAACGCCTGCAGGTCAGCCGCCACCACCGTCCTACTCCAACTCCTTGGGACCAGCTGGAAACCAATTCAATCCATCGATGGCGATCGTCATGGTGGTTTTGGTGACGGCGTTCTTCGTCATGGGATTTTTTTCGGTTTACGTCAGGCAGTGCACCGAAAGGAGGACGCGAGGCGGGAACTGGGACGCCGCCATGAATTTTGGGCGGCGGTCAAGGAGGTCGATTCGTGGTCTGGATTCGTCGGTGATCGAGTCATTCCCGACTTTTCTTTACTCGACTGTCAAAGGACTGAAGATCGGAAAAGACACGCTTGAGTGCGCCGTTTGCTTAAACGAGTTTGAAGACGACGAAACACTGCGTATGATTCCTATGTGTAACCACGTGTTTCATCCCGATTGCATCGATGCTTGGCTCTCTTCTCATTCCACGTGCCCCGTTTGCCGTGCCAATTTGGCTCCAAAGCCCGGCGACTCGACCACCTGCGCCACCGCCCAAGTACACGATTCAGACTCCGAGACCGAAAGCAATAACACAAGCGATGAAACCGGTCATCTTGATGTGGTTAATAGGGCAAGGGACATAGAATCGCCGGAGGTGAATTTGATAAACTCAAACACGGCAAATAATCAGAACAGGCAGCAAAGGTCACTGTCGACGGGGTGGATGTTGACCCGGTTGTTTCCCCGGTCTCACTCGACGGGTCACTCGTTGGTGCAGCCGGGCGAGAATTGTGAGCGGTTTACGCTAAGGTTGCCAGAGGATGTACGGACACAATTGATGAACTCGAGTTTGAGCCGTACTAAAAGTTGCGTGGCGTTCCCCAGAGCGAGGAGTTCGAAGAGGGGTTATAGGAGTAGGAGTTTAGGGAGGAATTATTATAACTACGAGAGGTTCGACAGGCCGGATCGGTGGGGGTTCACTATGACTCCGCCGTTTTTTTCTAGGATCGGATCGGTTAAATCACCGAAACCGGCGGTTTGTGGTGGCGATGAGGGGTCGACTACTCCGCCGAAGGGTTTATATAAATCCATTAAATCGCCGTTTGATCGTTTGTTCATCGGAGGGGAGGAGAACGTAGGTGAACAATCTTCAGACAGGCTACAGTCTGAAAGTCAAGTATAATAGTTGGTGGTTCATTGGGCTTTTCTTCTTTTGTTTTGAGGTTTGAGAATTGAATTTATGTGTACATTGGGTTTTCTTTTTATTTCTTTTTATTTCTTTTTGAAAAAATTATGGTTTAAAAAATATATATTTATTTTAAGAAAATCAATTTAATGCATTTATAAATTATAAAAAATCAAATCAAATAATTTCTTAAAGAGATGTTATCGTGATTAAATGACGTCACTTCATACTTTGTTTTTTTAAGAGGATTTATATTCAATATAGTAACAGTATGTGTGATTTAATATAAAATTACGAATCCGATAATAACCTATCATTTAAAAATATATTTATTCTTTAAATTTTTTGTATAATACATGAAATTATATATTCAACTTATCAAATATTAATTCAAATAAAAAATTATTTTATAAGTATAAGGTAATCTCTAATTTATATTTTTGTTAAT
The DNA here is from genome assembly GCF_025698485.1 of Gossypium arboreum. Taxonomy (NCBI): domain Eukaryota; kingdom Viridiplantae; phylum Streptophyta; class Magnoliopsida; order Malvales; family Malvaceae; genus Gossypium; species Gossypium arboreum. The sequence goes on along the minus strand of NC_069072.1, from coordinate 121,129,847 downwards.
GTTGGTGTGACTTAAGTTAGACGGTGTAGATTTTAATTTTTCTTTCTGGGCATAGCTCAAAGGCATTTTCTTTTTCTTTTTTTTTTTCCTTTTCGACGTTGTTAAAATTTAAAAGTGTATTTGGATAATGAGTTTTAAAATTTTAACGTTAGCATTTTAAAATTTATAAATTCAAAAGATTAGGATTTGCAATCGCTTTGTTTCGATAATTGATTGATTTAGAAAAAGAAGAAAAGGATATTGGAATTTTATAAATTAAAAATAATTATAAAAGAATATTACTTTTATTAAAAATAAATAATATAAAGTGTTCAATATGGATATATTTATATTTGTCAAATTTTATAAATAGTTTTAATAAAATAAAAACTAAAAAAATTATAATTAAATAAAAATAGTTTTTGAAGTTTAAGTTATGTGCATTAAATCAAATGAGGAATTTGAACTTCATGTGTTGGCCTAACGGTCAAAGTGTTTATTGCCCCAAGTATGACTTGGGTTTGAGTTGCATTAATCGTATTATTATTAAGGTTTCATCCTCTTCTTGTAATTCACCAAACAAAATCAAATGAGGAATTTTGAAAAACTACCTATTCAGGTGTAATTTGAAAATGGCGTTTGAGTTATTAAAATTCTTCCTTGAAGTTAACTAAAAATTTTGAAATTCTCTTATATATTTACCCAAATAAGTAAATTAATTTTTAGAATTTTGATAACCTCAATACAAATGAAATTCCTCACCCAAACACACCTTAGGTTAAGTAGTCATTTTGGTTGAAATACTAAATACAATTAGCTCTTTATGAACGTCACCCACTATAACAACATTTCGCTATAACAGTCAATATTCTAGTAGAATCAAATTTTTTATGTTTTATTTTAACCCTCAATAACAAATTTTCACTTATAACAAAGCTAGTCATAATTATGAAGTACATTCTTTATTAAATTAGTTATTTATAACAATATCTTGTCTAAAATTTTAATAAAATTATAACTATTTCATATAAGCAAGCATATAATTATAATTTATAAAATAAAAATGATATTATAATTAAAATATTATTTCAATAATGTTTAAATTTCATATGAGAAAAAAACTATTAACCATATTTTATTATGAAAATAAAATTCAGTAAGTGAAATTAAAAATATCAAGTCAATAAACTATTAGGTTACCTAATTAAATGTAACACCTCTAACACATATCTGTCCTCGGAACAGGGTTACTAAGTATTTTCAAAGTTTACAGACCAAATATTCGGACATCTCATATCATATAACATTCATGTCGAAAATCAATCAAAATCAAATATATTCTCCCTTATACGAGTCCTCAAGGCTCAAAGTACTCATCGAAAATAAGTCGAGACTAAATCGGATACTCAAAGAATTTTTTCAGAAAACATCAAAAATTTTTAAAGGTGCAAGGGACACATGCCCGTGTGGTCAGGCTGTTTGGCTCACACGATCAAGAGACATGCCCGTGTCTTAAGCCGTGTGAGCATTCAAAATAGGGGTACACGGTTGTGTCCCAGCTCGTGTCTAAACTTGTGAGCTCTTTGACTTGGGTCACATGGCCAAGCCACACCTTCGTGTGCTAGGCAGTGTGAGCATTCTATTTTGTGCAAATTAAAGATACAGGGGACACACGGCCGTATCACCTGGCTGTGTGTCACACACGGCTAAGACACACGCCAACGTATCTGCCCGTGTGGACAAAAATAGGCCATTTTCCTAGTCATATTTCTCACTCAATTTGTCATCAACCTAAATCAACATTTTGGACATCAACAAGCCATAATTAGGCATTCAAATCAAGCCAAAATCAATACTTAAACATGTAATACTATCACATATCAGCAATATGCCCTTAGGCTCTTTAAATGACAACATAACTCATATCAATCAAATAACCAATTTCACCTACATGACCAAATACATATATGCATAATTTACCAAATATACCTATTCAACCCAACAATCAATATACCTATAAGATTTCCATCATTCAACCATTTCAAACACAAGTCAAACATGATAAGACCACTTACATACACATCAAAATTCATCCATCACAAGTCATTCAAATGGCTAGTTCTAACAAAACATTTATATGCCATCATTGGCCAAATTAACCTATACATGCCATTATAACCAAAATTAATTTACTAGTTATACCGAAAAGGATGATGGATAGTGTGAAGTTGTTCCGACCAGCTTCTAACCAAAATGAGCTTCCGAATTACTATAAAACATGGAAAATAACACAGAGTAAGCATTTAAGCTTAGTAAATTCGTATTTAATCACATTTAAGGTAAGTATGCTAATATAACCAAACCAATTTGGCCAAAAGCCTAAACACATATCCTTAACATGCTAGCCATGTAACACTTTCCATAACTAATAAATATGGATGTACATAATCACTAGGTAAGATCACATACATGCATCATCTGTAACACCCCTTAATCCCAAATCGTCACTAGTATAGGGTTTCAAGGCATTACTAGATTTATACACTAACATTTATACAAAAACGAGTCATAAGTTTGCATTCCAATTCAAAACCTTTCAAATTTCACCATAAAGTCCCTAATATGGGCCTACGGGGCCCAATACATTCTTTAGAAGTGATTCGGGACTAAATTGGCAAGTTTGGAAATTTTTCTTTGAAGATAGGGGCACACGCCCATGTGGCCTGGGACATGGCCGTGTGGCCAGCCCGTGGGGTTCCCATGGCCGTGGGCAGATCTGACTTGCACACACGGTCGTGGGAACAGCCCATGTGACATAAACAGAGAGCCACACGGCTTGAGCACACGCCCATGTGACTTGGCTGTGTGAAAACATAATTTTTTACCATTTTTAAGCTATTTTCACATGCTAAACACAACTAATTCATGCCCAAACATTTACTAATAGTTCTTAAATCAAATATCATTCGTTATGCCATTCAAACTTAGCACATATTCATTCATTCACTTCAACACCTCTTAAGGATTATATACCACAATTCATCAAAATTATACTACATAATCATACTAGTCAAACTCATGTAAGTTTAACTTTCAAAATATGCATATTTCATACCATGCTTCAACAACTTTCATGTTTATTCACTATCATGTACAAAATAACACCTTAACAACCTAGATACATGCCATTTTACCAAAAGAAAAGTATTCACCACTTTGAGTCTGGAATTGGCTTGGATACTGAGTCCTTAGCTTTCTTTCGTACCTAATCCTGTGCACGAAAAATATCGTACGCTGAGTATGCACTCAGTGGTATTTCTATAGACTAATGCTTAGAACAATATAAACCATGTATATACATTATAGTTTAAATCCTTTTACATTCTCAATCTTAACAACTTAATCTTTTATATTCATTTCATAACTCTTTCAGTATCGTATACCAATCACAGTCACATAATCAATAGAAAACAATCTTCAGTATTTTCATTTATCCCTATTAACATGACTCAGACCTGGACGGATACACGGATCCAACCCACACACCGGGGATAATATACAATATTTCATCGGTCGAAACCGGAATACACCGTAGGGTAACAGTAACAGTAACAGTCATAGTCAAGTACAAAGTACCTATTCGGAATGAATCCGGAACAGTCACAGTAGTCGACACATATAGTGTCTTATCGACACACAGTCGGAATATCCCTGAACACTTCCAATCCTATGGCATACCAACTATATCCAACTAGCCCGACACTGTTAATAGGGTATTCAAATCGTTTCATTTCAATACAAAAGCAGTAACAGTTTCCTTTATACCATTCATTATACATACAACTATTAAAAATAACGATTACATTGTATTAAATCATTAAGTATAGTTTATAGAAATACAAACCGAAATTCTTGAGTTTATTCGATATCCTCGTTCACTTTCTCCTTTCCTTTTTTCGATGACGTTTTCGGTGCTACGTTGGCTACATAAAATTTAACATTTAAAACTATCAATGCATATTATTTAGTAACATACTCTTTTATTTCCATGTAACTTTTACTATATTTCCAATTAGGTCCTCCCACCATAACCATTCTTTTTCTTCAAATAAGCCTTATAATTTTCATTCTACAACGACTTTTAATAAGTTTCAACTCTTAATATTCAATATAAAACCTCAATTCTATAATTTAAACAACTTAGTCCCTACTATAATAAAACTTATATCTCTCTTTACAATTTAATCCATCTCCCACTTCTAACTTGAATTTCTATCAATTAAACCAATAATTCTTCCATTCATTCAACTTAATCAACATCTAAAAATTCAATAACTTTCTAAATTTCTACATAATCCAAATAGTATTTCTTCCTAGGATTCCATAGACACCAACATTAAAAGAAAAGGGATTAAATTAACTTACCAATCAAGCTTAAAATCTTAAAACCCTAATTTTCCCTTTTTCTTTTTCTTTCCTTTTTTCCTTCTTTCTTTCCCTGCTAATCGTGTCTTCTTTCTTTCTTTCTTTCTTTTTATGTTTTATTTCTTTTGTTATTATAACATATATTATTATATTATTAAATTATTATAATTATTATTTCTTAAATAATAAGTAAATACATATTTATACATACAGTTGTACTAATTAAAATATTACATATGTATTTATACTTACCACACACTTGTCACCTTATGGTATAATTTTAATTTAGTCCCTTGACCTTTCTATAATTTCTAATTAAACTTTCACACTTTATTCAATTTAGTCCTTACACTAAATTAACCTTAATTAAGCTAAATTTACTTAACTAAAATCTAATTAATCTCTCACTTAACTTCGTAAATATTTCTAATAAATATTTATGAATCTAATTTTCAAAATCAAAGACCCGAAAATTCACTTTTTCCAATGACCTAAAAATCTGGGTCATTACATTTCTTCCCCATTTATAAATTTCGTCCTTGAAATTTACCTGGAAAGAGATGAGGGTACTGTGATCTCATTGTATCTTTCGGTTCCCACATTTCTTCTTCAATATTATGACTCCTCCACAATACTTTTACTAAAGGAACTTATTTATTATGTAATTCCTTTACTTCACGTGCCAGTATCTTAACCGGTTCTTCTTCATATGACAAATCAGGTCGAATCTCTATATCTTCATTTGAAATCACATGAGATGGATCTGATTAGTATCTTCTTAACATAGAAACATGGAAAACATCATGAATCTTCTGTAATTCAGGAGGTAGAGCTAAACGATATGCCACAGGTCCAATTCTTTCTATAATCTCATACAGTCCAATATATCGTAGACTTAATTTACCCTTTCGACCAAATCTCAAGATTTTCTTCCAAGGAGAGACTTTAAGAAATACTTTGTCTCTAACTGAGTATTCAATGTCCCGTTGTTTCATATCAGTATAAGATTTCTGCCTGTCAAAAGCTGCTTTCAATCTTTCTTGAATATTTTTAACAGTACTTTTTGTTTCTTGGATAAATTCTAGACCAATTATTTTTCTTTCATTCAGTTCTGTCTCCGACCATACAAAGCTTCATACGGTGCCATTTGAATACTTGATTGGTAACTATTGTTATACACAAACTTAGCCAATGGTAGATAATGTTCCCAACCTGATTCAAAATCAATGATACAAGCTCGGAGCATATCTTCTAAAATCTGAATGACTCGTTCTGACTGTCCATCAGTCTGTGGATGAAAAGCTATACTAAAATGAAGTCGAGTACCGAGAGACCTATGCAACTGTTTCCAGAACCTTGATGTAAACCGTAGATCTCTGTCAGAAACTATTGATTTTGGAATACCATGTAATCTTACAATTTCTTGAATATACACCTCCGCAAGTTTCTGTAGTGACCAATCAGTTCTGACGGCTATAAAATGAGCTGATTTCGTAAGTCGGTCAACGATTACCCAGATAGCTTTCTTTTTACTTGTAGACAGTGGAAACCCAGTTACAAAATCCATCGTGATGCAGTCTCATTTTCATTTAGGAATATTAATAGGCTGAAGTAAACCAGTTGGAACCTGATGTTCAGTTTTGACTCGCTAACAATGTAAACATTTAGTCACATATTCCACTATATCTCTTTTCATACCTGGCCACCAGTACAGTTCCCGTAAATCATGGTACATCTTTGTTCCTCCAAGATGTAATGCAAACTGACTATTATGAGCTTCTCGAAGAATCAATTCCTTAATTTTAGAAGTAATTGGGATACAAAGTCGATTCTGAAATCTCAGACAATCATTTTCATCAATACTAAAGTTCTCTGCTTTACCGTTTTGTACCATCTCCCTCTTCTTCATTAACTTTTCGTCTTCTAACTGTGCTGTTTTGATTTGATCAAACATTATTGGTTTTACTCTCAATTTAGCCAGAATACTTCCATCATCAACATTACTGAGCTGTGCAAACGTTGCTCTCAACTCAGTTGCAGCCTTCCTACTTAACGAGTCAGCTACCACATTAGCTTTACCTGGATGATAGTCAATAACACAATCATAATCTTTTTAAAATTCTATCCACCGACGTTGTCTCAAATTCAACTCTTTCCGTGACAGAAGATACTTGAGAATTTTATGATCAGTGTAAATATAACACTTTTTGCCATATAGGTAATGTCTCTAAATCTTTAGAGCAAAAATCACCACTGCTAATTCCAGATCATGAGTCGGATAATTACGTTCATGGGGTTTCAATTGTCGCGAAGCATAAGCAATTACTTTTCCACTTTGCATCAGTACACATCTGAGACCATTTAAGGAAGCATCGCTGTACACAATAAAATCTTTTCCTGACTCCAGTAAAGTCAATACTGGTGCCTCTATCAACATTTGCTTCAACATTTCAAAACTTTTCTGACACTGCTCACTCCAAACAAATGAAACATTCTTTTGCAGTAACTTTGTCATCGATAAAGCTATTTTTGAAAATCCATTCACAAACCTTCGATAATATCCGGCCAACCCAAGAAAACTACGTACCTCTGACACATTTTTGGGAGCTTTCCACTGAAGTATGGCTTCAATCTTCTTTGGATCTACTCTTATCCCATCTGCTAATACTACATGACCAAAGAATACAACCTCCGTTAACCGAAACTCACACTTATTCAGTTTTCCATATAATTGTTTCTCTCATAATATTTGTAAAACAATTCGGAGATGCTGTTCATGTTCAGTTTCAGACTTTGAATATACTAAAATATCATCAATAAAAACTACTACAAACTGATCCAAGTACAGTTGGAAAATCCGATTCATAAGATCCATAAAAGCAGCTGGAGCATTTGTTAACCCAAATGGCATCACCAAAAATTCATAATGCCCATACTGTGTACAGAATGCCGTCTTCAGTACATCACTCTCCTTTAGCTTCAACTGATACTATCCTGACCTCAAATTAATTTTTTAAAACACAGAAGTTCTTTTTAATTGATCAAATAAATCATCAATATGAGGTAACGAGTATTTATTCTTGATAGTCACCTTATTCAACTATCAATAATCAATACATAATCGCATCGAACCATCTTTCTTTTTAACAAATAACACTGGAGCTCCTCACGATGACATACTAGGTCGTATAAAACCTTGATCTAACAAGTCTTGCAGTTGTATCTTCAATTCCTTCAACTCAGTAGGTGACATTCGATATGGAGGTATTGAAATTGGATCTGTACCTGGGTATACTTCAATTACAAATTCAACTTCCCGATCAGGAGGTAATCTAGGCAATTCTTCAGAAAACACATCAGGAAATTCACATACAGTTCGGGTTTTACTGCATTGACTCTCAACTAAATCGGACTTAATAACATATGCTAAGAAAGTAGTACATCCTTGATAAAAAAGCTTACTAGCTTTAATTGCTGAAATAACACGAACAGTTCCACTAGTCCGAATACCATTTACTTCAATCTGATCACCACTTTCATTGTGAACAGTGAATTTCTTTTTAGAACAGTCCAAAATTACTCCATGTTCTGATAGCCAGTCCATGCCCAGTATAATATCAAAATCGCCAAATGGCATAATCAACAAATCAACAGAAAAAATGTTATCATGAATCATTAATGGACATCTTCGACATATCTGATTCACTAACATAGTTTGCCCCAATGGACTAGACACTTCTATCGTTACTCTAGACAATTCAGGTTTTAAATTTTCCGTCTCAACTAGTTTTGTATTAATATAGGAATGTGACGATCCTGGATCTATTAAAACATAAACAGGTTCTGAATTTAATAAAAATATACCTGTTACCACATCATGAGCATCTCTTTCTTCTCGAGTTCTTACTACATATGCTCGAGCCGGAGCTCTTACTTCAGATTGCTTTGTAGCATTTTCACTAGCCTTTCTAATTCCACCTCTAGCAACTGAACCACTTCAGCCTGAACATCAGTCTCTGGAAACAGATTCAGATCTTTGTGATACCGTTGGTACTGCCTTACCAATTTTCAGACAGTCTTTTACAAAATGATCAGTGGATCTATAATGGAAACAACCCCCAGTTAACTTTCTACATTCTTTCCTATGTCTGTTTCCACAATATTCACATTCTAGAATTTCAACGTTCTGAGCTGGGCTTCTAATACTGCCAGTAGATACAGTAGTTTGTCTCTTTCGACTTCTGTCTCCTCTTTCTGATCTTGAACTGAATCTTCCACTACCACGAGATTCCTTCGATCGTTTGAATTTTAGACTTGAACTAGCAGTTCCAGGACGTTTTCCAGCTGAATGGACAGTTTTAGACTTTTTACTCTTCTGCAGTATTTGTTCAATCATTTTAGCTCTTTCTACTAAATATGCAAACTTTGTAATCCGTAAAGGCATCAATTGTAGTTGGAATTCATCTCGCAGTCCTCTTAGAAATCACTTGCATCTATCAGCTTCAGTCGGTACAAATTCAATTGCATATCTACTCCGTCTCAGAAATTCCGTTCATAATCCACTACGGACATATCTCTCTGTTTCAGCATCAAAAACTCCTGTTTTCAGTTTTCCATATATGTCTCTCCCAAATACTTCTTTTGAAATTCCCGTTGAAAGAATTCCCAGTTTACTTATTCTTCTGGTATATTCTAAATCACTGATTCCCGCCATATATAAGCCTCTTCTTGTAACAGAGAAACAACACATGCTAAACTTTCCTGTAGTGTACATTCTAATTGCTTCAAAATTCTCTTGGTAGTCTCTAGCCAATTTTCAGCTATTGTTGAATCAGTTCCCTTTGATCCCAGAAATTCTGTAGCTCCATGCTTCCGTAGTTCCTTAATAGGAGCTTGTCGGGTAACAAGGGTAGAAATAGTAGCAGGCATATTTCCTACCGCTCTTTGAATAGCTTCGGTAATCATTCTAAATATTTCTATATTATCCCTTCCAGTATTTGGTGGTTGGTTACCTACCAGGTTTACACTTAGGGTTGCAGATTCAAATTCATTTACATCACGTGATTCATCTCTACTGTACATTTCCTAATCGGTACCCTCGATACTTTCGTCAGACATCTTTTAATCACTATAAAACAGAGTTAATTTATCAGTATATATAAATCAGCATCCAATCTCGACTCAAAGTTAACATAATAATGGCATGTACCTCAAGACTCAATTTTGAGCTCGATTTAGTCCTAGAATTGACTAAACCTCAGTAGCTCTGATACCACTAAATGTAACACCCCCTAATCCCAAACTGTCACCGAAATAGGGTCACGAGGCATTACTACATTTATACACTAACATTTATACAAAACTGAGTCATAAGTTTGCATTCCAATTCAAAACCTTTCAAATTTCACCATAAAGTCCCTAATATGGGCCTACGGGGCCCAATACATGCTTTAAAAGTGATTCGGGACTAAACGGCAAGTTTGGAAATTTTTCCTTGAAGATAGGGACACACGCCAGTGTGGCCTGGGACATGGCCGTGTGGCCAGCCTATGGGGTTCCCATGGCCGTGGGGCCAGGCCGTGGGCAGATCTGACTTGTACACACGACCGTGGGAATAGCCTGTGTGACATAAAAAGAGAGCCACACAGCCTGAGCACACGCCCATGTGACTTGGCCGTGTGAAAACATAATTTTTGACCATTTGTAAGCTATTTTTACATGGTAAACACATCTAATTCATGCCCAAACATTTACTAATAGTTCTTAAATCAAATATCATTCGTTATGCCATTCAAACTTAGCAAATATTCATTCATTCACTTCAACACATCTTAATGATTATATACCACAATTCATCAAAATTATACTACATAATTATACTAGTCAAACTCATGTAAGTTTAACTTCCAAAATATGCATATTTCATACCATGCTTCAACAACTTTCATGTTTATTCACTATCATGTAGAAAATAACACCCTAACAACCTAGATACATGCCATTTTACCAAAAGAAAAGTATTCACCACTTTGAGTCCAGAATTGGCTTGGATACTGAGTCCTTAGCTTTCTTTCGTACCTAATCCTACGCACGAAAACATATTGTACGCTGAGTTTGTAATATCCTGATTTTGGGCCTAGTCGGAATAGTGGTTTCGTGACCACAAAATCCGAGATAGAAATAATGATTTTATGATTATTTTGAGGTCTATGATATGATTTCATGATTGTGTGAAAATTTCGTGAAGAAATTTTATGCATAAAGTGCTTAAATTGAAATTAGGGACTAAATCGAATAATTTGCAAAACTTGCATTCTAGAAGTTTCTAGTATCAAATTGTTTTGAAATATTAATTAGGAGGTCTTAAATAGCAATTTTACCAATTTATAAGTCTATGGACAAAAATTGGACATGGATGGAATTTTTGGAAAGTTTAGTAGTAAGGGCATTTTGGTCATTTAGGGGTAAAATGAATTAAAATACAAAATTAAAAGCCAATTTTGCTCATCTTCAACCCCATGGCCGAATATACCAAGGGAGACTCCATGGCTAGGGTTTTCAAGCTTCCCAAGCTCAATTGTAAGTCCGTTCTAACCCCGTTTTTCAAGTTCTTTACGTTTTTGGAGTCCCGGTAACTTGATTTAGCTTATGCTAGCAATAATTCAACCTAGGGTTCATATTTGGAAAAATACCCATAGGTAAAATTTGTGTATTCTGGTGTTTTATGATACAATATGAGGTTTTAAATTATGTTAGACAACTTGTACTACTCGGTTTTAAGAGAAAACGAGCAAAAGGGCTTAATCGATAAAAATACCTAATAGTCATAAGTACATGTTAGAGTGAGAATTTGATGTTGCCATAGAAGGGAAAAATGATCAGCATGTCATAAAACATAATAAAATAGGCTGAAGTTTAATTTACGAGCTTTGGGGCAAAAGTGTAAATATGCAAAAGTTTAGGGGCAAAATTGTAATTTTTCCAAAATATGATTTTGGGTCAATTTGAATAATGTGAGTCCTAATTAGACTATATTTTAAATGATAGAGCAAGGAAAAATAAAATTCGGGCTAAAATGGAAAAATACCAAGTTGTGGACGAAATGGTAAAAGTAGCCATTTTCGCATACGAGGTTAGTTCATATGTAAATGTTGGTGACATAGTTATTATTTTAAATGTTTTAATGTTATTTAAATGATATGATAATTATTATGAAATATTATACTGTGATAATTGTTTGTTAATATGTCAAATTATGTGATATACTTGGAAAATGTGAAATACTACCGAGTATCGGTAACGGCATTCCGTAGAAGATGGTTGAGACACATGATTGGGAAAAAGGTCCCGTTGAACCTTAGGAATGGATTAGGATACAAGTGACATATCACTAGGATGTTTGGGCATCCGAACTCGTTGAGTTGAGTCCGAGTTCACTTATGGATGCGAATGTCCGAACTCGTTGAGTTGAGTCCGAGTTCGAGAGATGTAACTAGGCATCCGAGCTCGTTGAGTTGAGTCCGAGTTCACTTATAGATGCGAACGCCCGAGCTCGTTGAGTTGAGTCCGAGTTCACTTATGGGCGGGTTACATGGTAGCTTGGCTACATATGTGGCACTTATGTGCAAACTTTCCATGTATCCGAATTATATTCCGATGTGTTCAACGGGTAAAATTCTACTCAAATGGAGGAATAATCAAGATGAAAGGGACGTATTGGTAAGTGTTGTGAAATGAATACTTTGAACAGGTATGTACTTAACCCTCGGGTTGAAAACTCGATATAACAACAATATGGTAAGATGATAAATGAAAATGTGATATGAATGTCTCGGTGATGATTATGCAAATGATGTTTTATGTTTGCTTATATAGTTGTGTTACTTGATATTTGCATGTGAGCTTACTAAGCATTTATGCTTACTTTCTCCTTTTCATTCCTTGTAGTGTTGACAAGCCAGCTCAGAAATCGAGAACGATCGGAGGCATGCTCACACTATCCGTATACCATCTTGGCATAATGGCTTGCATATTTTGAGTATGGCATGTATAGCATTATAATCATTTTGTATATATGGTCTTATGATATGGTTATTGAGTGGTATGGAAATGCTTGGTAATGATTAGCCATTGGAATGGCTAATTATGATCAGATTTGGTGTTATGTATGCTAAATTGCTAGCTAATTCATGGAAACCATGAAATAGGTAAAATTTACCATAAAATAGATTCAGACAGCAGCAGTGATATGAGTTTGAAAAATCATTAAAAATAGTAGAGATACAATTAGATGATGAATAAATATGGAATTGAAGAATTATGAGTCTATTTTCATATGGATGGAACAAAACAGGTATATGAGTTATATTTTATGAGATGTTTAAATTTTTGTGAAATAGGGCCAGAGCAATTTCTGGATCCCCTGTTCTGACTTTGGAAATTCACCATAAATTTTTAAAATATAATTAGAAGTCATGATTTATATGTACAGATTCCTTATTGAGTATAGTTTTATTAGAAACAAACGGCATAGTCATTGAAGCTCTGTACAGGGAGATATCTGATTCGTAATACACAGAGGTCAGAGTAGTCGAACCCTGAAACAAGGGAGACTTTAACTAAAAAACTGTACTAATTGGCCCAACCAAAAATTCTAGAAAAACATTAATAGATAGATATATGAGTCTAGTTTCAGGAAAAATTTACGGAATTGGATTTCAAGTTTCGGAACTCGAGATATGATTTTTAAAGCGACTGTGATGCAGATTGCTAGCTTGACTGAAAATTTTAAAATGAATTGTATGAGCTGTTTAAGTAATGAATTAAGTCTGTTAACACCTTGTGTTCGACTCCGACAACGGTCTCGGGTACGGGGCGTTACAGAGTATGCACTCAGTGGTATTTCTATAGACTAATGCTTAGAACAATATAAACCAGGTATATACATTATAGTTTAAATCCTTTTACATTCTCAATCTTAACAACTTAATCTTTTATATTCATTTCATAACTCTTTCAGCATCGTATACCAGTCACAGTCACATAATCAATAGAAAACAGTCTACAATATTTTCATTTATCCCTATTAAAATGACTTGGACCTGGACGAATACACGGATCCAACCCACACACCGAGGATAATATACAGTGTTTCATTGGCCAAAACTAGAATACACCGTAGGGTAACAGTAACAGTAGCAGTCATAGTCAGGTACAAAGTACCTCTTCGGAATGAATCCGGAGTAGTCATAGTAGTCGACACATATAGTGTCTCATCGACACACAGTCGGAATATCCCTGAACACTTCCAATCCTATGGCATGCCAACTATATTCGACTAGCCCGACACTGTTAATAGGGTATTCAAATTGTTTCATTTCAATACAAAAGTAGTAATAGTTTCCTTTATACCATTCATTATACATACTACTATTAAAAATAACAATTACATTTTATTAAATCATTAAGCATAGTTTATAGAAATACAAACCGAAATTCTCGAGTTTATTCGATATCCTCGTTCACTTTCTCCTTGCCCTTTTTCGATGATGTTTCCGGTGCTACATTGGCTACATAAAATTTAACATTTAAAGCTATAAATGCATATTATTTAGTAACATACTCTTTTATTTCCATGTAACTTTTACTATATTTCCAATTAGGTTCTCTCACCATAACCATTCTTTTTCTTCAAATAAGCCTTATAATTTTCATTCTACACCTACTTTTAACAAGTTTCAACTCTTAATATTCAATATAAAACATTAATTCTACAATTTAAACAACTTAGTCCCTACTATAATAAAACTTATATCTCTCTTTACAATTTAATCCATCTCCCACTTCTAACTTGAATTTCTATCAATTAAACCAATAATTCTTCCATTCATTCAACTTAATCAACATCTAAAAATTCAATAACTTTCTAAATTTCTACATAATCCAAATAATATTTCTTCCTAGAATTCCATAGATACCAAAATTACACAAAAAGGGATTAAATTGACTTACCAATCAAGTTTGAAATCTTAAAACCCAAATTTTCCCTTTTCTTTTTCTTTCCCTTTTTCCTTCTTTCTTTCCCTACTAGTCGTGCCTTCTTTCTTTCTTTTTTCTTTTTATGTTTTATTTCTTTTATTATTATAACATATATATTATTATATTATTAAATTATTATAATTATTATTTCTTAAATAATAAGTAAATACATATTTATACATACATTTGTACCAATTAAAATATTACATATGTATTTATACTTACCACACACTTGTCACCTTATGGTATAATTTTAATTTAGTCCTTTGACCTTTCTATAATTTCTAATTAAACTTTCACACTTTATTCAATTTAGTCCTTACACTAAATTAACATTAATTAAACTAAATTTACTTAACTAAAATCTAATTAATCTCTCACTTAACTTCGTAAATATTTCTAATAAATATTTAGAATCTAATTTTCAGAATCAAAGACTCGAAAATTCACTTTTTCCAATGACCTAAAAATTTGGGCCATTACATCATCCATCTCATATTTCAATATATCATGTAATATCATTTCCATGTAACTCAAGTATATACCTGTAATTTTTCATCTCGAACTCATATTGTTTCATATCAGAACTTTTCCCATTGAACCATTTAAAATATCATTGGATACACGAGTAGTACACACGAAGTGTACAAATATGTAATCCGTCAATTCATGTACTTGTATGCTTATACAAGCATGTAAACGAGAAGCTCTTCCGAGTCATATAACGGGAAGCTCATGTAAGCTAAGTAACGAGAAGCTCATGTGAACTACATATCGAGAAGCTCTTACGAGCCAAATATCGAAAAGCTCATGAGAGCCACTTATCAAGAAACTAAAGTAAGCTGTGGTGTGTCCGCAACACATGCAAGATCACAACCATATCGGGAACCCTAAGGACATGTCATTTGTATCCTTTGAATTTCTAATGTTCACACGGGACTCGATAATTATCGGATATGTGATCATAATTACACATGGCAATTTGTACAAATCACACACAACAACATTCAATTTTAAAACATATAAATATACAATTTAGTTACACGAACTTACCTCGATAAGTTTTCGTATATACGAAGGCTACTAGTTCCATACTTTTTCTTTGCCTCTATCTAACTCCGTATTAGGTCTATCTGGATCTATACGAATGAATTTAACTCAATTTAATATAATTCATATTCAATTTAATCCAACACATATCTTTGGCAAAATAACTATTTTTCCCCTATACTTTTATTAATTACAATTTAGTCCCTAGGCTTGAAAAATGAAATTCATACAATTTAATTCTTATTCAAGCCTAACCAATTTTCATACATATCAATAACAGCCCATGTGTTTCACAAAATTCATAATTTTTCCATAAATTTTTCATCTTTTTAATTTAGTCCCTAATTAATTATTTTATCAAAATTCTCTTTATAAAAGTTGTTTATCTAACAATAGGCTTTCATTTTCTATCATAAAACTTCAAAATTCAACTATACTCATCCATGGCAAAACCCTAATACTTTAACGATTTTGTAAATTAATCCCCGAGATAGTTAGATTAAGCTATTATGATCTCGAAAACATAAAAATAATTAAAAACGGGACAAGAATGCTTACCCAAATGAGCAAAATAAGCTTGCTAAAACTCAACCTTCCATGGCTAGGTTGATGAAAGATGAAGAAAATAGATATTTTTCTTTTATTTAATATTACTTTAAATCTTTAATTTCCAAAATTAACCTGAATATTCTCTTCAATTTCCAATGATGAATAATCATACTTATCTACTAACTCCTCTAAATGGTCTATTTGCTATATAAGGACCTCCAATTTTAAATTCCATAGCTATTTGATACTTTTAACTACTAGAATTCAATCTTTATGCAATTTAGTCTTTTTTATCAAGCTAGGCATGTAATCGATAAAATTGCTAAACGAAAATTTCATACGATATTTCTATCATACTGTAGACCATAAAATAATATTAAAATAAATTTTCTTTCGACCTCGAATTTGTGGTCCCGAAACCATTGTTTCGATTTTACTGAAAACGAGCTATTACATTATATATTCTATTATGAATTTGGAATATAATAAATTTATTAATAGATTACTTGAATTTAATAACTCATGATTAATTAATTAATTTAATTTGATAACTCATACTAATTTTTTTGAAAGGTAGATAACTCAAATGAAAAATGGTGAATGAAAGTGATACTTCTAGTTCCTCTGACGATTTTTCAACAAAAAAAGTTAGGTTCAAAGACCCAAGTACGGATGAAGGCATTGACATGGCGATTGATTTAGAACCAAAGTCGATGCTTTCCTAGAAAGACAAACTTTTGAGTGGTAGATCTAGTGGGTCTATGGCGTTGGTTTGCCTGTCCCCTTTTGGTGATAGTGATGAATTTGAACTTATGGATAGGGATATTACAAGATCTCTAATAAATGTTATCCAAGTGATTAACTTTTCTGAAATGATTAATCAGCTTCTAATAAAAGATATGGAAAAAACGATGGTTATCAAACTTTTGGGACAATCCATTGGATGGATTGTCTTGCAAAACAGAGTTAGTAGTGTACAGAAGCCATTATCGTCGTTTCAATTAATGGATATTTCTTAGTGAAATTTCAAAATAAAGAGGACTATGAGAAAGTGTTTACCCAAGGATCATGGATCATTTTTGGGTAGTATCTTACCGTGCAGCTTTGGACTACGTATTTCAATTCGGTGCAGCCTGATTCGAGTGTTGTCAAGGCATGGATTAGACTTCTAGGGCTCTCAAAGTTCTTGTACTAAAGAAGGATGCTTGAAGAGATCGGGGGGTTGATTCTTAAAGTTTCAAAACTTGATTTCAACACAAATGGTCAAATAAGAGGGAAGTTCACAAGGATGGCAGCCTATGTTAATTTGGATAAACCATTTACTTCTCAAGTTCTGATTAACAACACTCTTCAACAGGTAGAGTTTGAATCGTTTTCAGTGATGTGCTCTGGGTGCGAGCGTTACGGCCTTTTGAAGGAGGCTTGCCCAAAAGACGTTATCAATTTGGCTCAGATTGATAGAAGAGGCTCCAATTAGGACTGAGGAAATTTCGATGGAGGAGGTGGAGGGCTACGGGCCATGGATGGTAGTCGAGAGGAAGAATTGATGTAATCTCAAGGAAAAACCTAGTATTCCGGTGAAGAAGGCTGATTTAGGAACGGTTGGGACAATATTTGATACCTTGATTCCCGGTGACAAAAACACCACTAATTTAGGGTATGAAGAAGGAAAGACAATATGTAAAAAAATAAAGTGTTAGGGTTAACACTAGCAGAATCTTTCAAGGGGACTTTTTTGGAATTAAAACAATGTGAGCCTTTCTAGAGTAAGCCTTGGACAAGCAAATAAGATAAACCATAGGATGGGTTTTGGCGTGGCTGAAATGAAGGTTTCAGCTGAGGCTAGCCTAGGTTTGTCTCAAATAGAGCAGCGACCTGCAGTTTTGGGCAAGCAACCCAGTAGCCTTGTGGAATTAAATGTGGAAGGGAGTATGGTGGGTTAACTTGATTCGATCCAAAATGATGATTTTCACATTAGACCTTTTGCTATAGCCATGAAACAAAAATTCAATTTTAATTCATGATGTACTTTCTACTGCAACTATGGAACAAAAGTCAATAACTTGTGAAGATAATATTTCACTTGAGAAGAATCATTTGTCGAGTATAAATCCCAACTCTATGACTTTTTCTAACTCTATTTTTAGGACTATATGGTATGAAGGCCTCAGTGGAAAATGGAGTGCTCAATCTGGGTAAGCATATCATATTTTCTTTTAAGGAAAATACGACAAAAACGAACGGGAAGGCCTTCATGAAAAAATATTTCAGTAGATTCAGAGAAAGGTATCTATATAGGTAAAGGGCGTGGATTAGGTGGTAAATTTGATTCGAGCAATAGTGGTAAGGTCCTTAATAGAACTCTTAGGGGTCGTGGCGATAAATTCAAGATGTATGGGAATTCACGTATTCCTATCTCGGAGCCATGAATTCTATGGTGGAACTTATAAAGTCCCAAGTGGATGATGTTGACGATAAGGGTGTTTCGGCAAGGAATGGGACATGTTTGTAAAGTTCTTCTCCCTCTAATCTGTAAAGTTTGTATGCACTTAATTTTTCTTATGGTTTTGTTATGAATTTGTCAGTTTTTTCATTCAATTGTCAAGGTTGCGCAATTACAAAATTTTCACGTATTTTTTGAAAGTGCAATCTAGAATATAAGCCGAATATAGTGAGTGTGCTAGAAACAAGAGTTAGTGGTACGAAAATAGATATCATTATTTCCAAATAGGGTTTTTAGTTTTCTCATCGAGTGGAAATTATTAGGTTTTTCAAAAGAATTTGGGTTGGATGGAAGAATTTAGTTCAGGTTCAGGTTGTTCATAATCATCCACAATTCATTTTGGTACAGGTCTTTGGTCCTTCTCAGTGTCAACCTATCTTTATAGCTTTTGTTTACGGTAGTCCTAATAGACAAAAATGGTAAATGCTATGAAAGGTTTGATTTTTACTATTCCACCAGGTAATGTCCCTTGGCTTGCTATTGGGAACTTTAATGCTATCTTATCTGATAGTGAGGAGAAAGATGGACGGGTTATAAGAAGGAGATGACCTTTTTTGAGGGTTTTATGGATTCTACTACATTACATGATTTGGGATTTAGAGGCCCATCTTTTACTTGGTGTAGAGTAGGGATTTTGGAAAGACTAGAAGGAGCTATTGGAAATGTAACACCTCTAACCCGTATCCATCGTCGGACTAGGGTTAAGAGGCATTACCGTATATATCAGAGTATTTCGTAATCATTTCACAATAAAAAGTCATGCATCGTCATATTATAGTCATACATCAACATTAAGTCCCTTTCTTAGGTCAATGAAACCATAAACATGCATTAGAAAGAGGTTGGGACTAAACCGAACACATACAAATTTTTTTCGAAACTTAATAATTTTTCTAAGTTACAAAGGTCACACGCCTGTGTAAGTAGGCTGTGTGCCTTGCACGTCATTAAACACGCCCATGTGTCTAGGCTGTGGCAAAATAGGGCATACATACTGACTTAACCACACGGCCACAAGACACGCCCGTGTGTCTAGTCCGTCGTCGAAATTGACTTGGCCACACGGTCTGGCACACTCCCGTGTCTGTGCAACTGTGTGATCTGCCCAGACTCATTTCGAAATGGCCTTCAAGCAACACGACAGAGGCACATGCTCGTGTCCCTGCCCATGTGAGCAAAAATAAGCCATTTACAAGGCCAATATGCCACCCATTTGGGTCCTCCCTACAATTTCAAAATCAAGCATCATATATGCAACATTTTCAGCCAAATTCAACTCCAAACATGTATCAATCAATCCATAATATCATCAACAATTTCATACTCATTCTCTATATCAAAGCATATTAAAATCACATGCTAAACATTACAAAATTCCCAACCGTGATATACCAAAAT
Source organism: Gossypium arboreum (assembly GCF_025698485.1). Lineage (NCBI taxonomy): Eukaryota > Viridiplantae > Streptophyta > Magnoliopsida > Malvales > Malvaceae > Gossypium > Gossypium arboreum. The sequence goes on along the minus strand of NC_069072.1, from coordinate 121,109,905 downwards.
GACTATTTCACTTGGTAATATACATATGTATATATCTTTAAACATATCACATTATTTTCCTTTTCAAACCATACTCAAATAACTAATGCATCATCAATGTTATACTCATCATATTACTTATAGGAATATGAACCTTAAGTCGAAAATACATCCAATATTTTATCTCAATGTTCAAGCTAAATCATATAACCAATTACACCATACATATGACCCATGAATCATACTTCCCAAAATGATCTTAATACATAACCAAATATAAACCATATTAGCATCATAATTAAGCCATTTTCGCATGGCTATATAAATACACAAATCAAATGAACCATCTCAAAACTAACCTGTACATACCACATAACCAAAACTCAAAGCTTTTTATTTATCGAAGCGATAACCGGATAGTGTGATGACGTCTCCAACAACTTCCAACCCAAGCAATTCTCTGAAACTCTATAGACATAGGAAAACAAAAAGAGTAAGCTTTGAAAGCTTAGTAAGCCATAAGAAAATAAATTATTTCAATAATATCTATAAACCAATATCACTAAACCTTATTTATCAAATTTCAATCACATCTACATTTATTGTACTTATAAATTCATATAACCATATTAAATAACTCCACTTATCTTATTTATCAATGAACATAAAACCATGGTTTCAAATTCGAATAAAAACCATTAACTCAATCATATAAGTCAAGCTCACACATATTCATTACATCGCCGATCAAACTATGTTCATTTATTACAAATCATAAATAAAGTTATGTCAACTTCTTTATAAACACTTCCAAACTCGAACATTCATAATTCCCTTATTCACATAAACCAAACTGCATATATGAATCATATAGCCAACTCAGCCATTTTAATTTCAGTGTCTATTCAAGTTTTCAAACCAAGAAATCATACATCAAAGCCATATTTCATATTTCATAAATCTCATGTCCGAAACATAAAACCACATATGGTCATATGATATATACTCACCTTTCATTTCTGAATTTCATTACAAATCACACATACCTAAATCGGATACAATGTCACATGGTTATTCATTTCTCGGAATGCTCGTTGAACTGTTCCGAATCAATAAGGATACTCGGATAGCACATAAGCTTGTACAATGCCAACGTCCCAGACGTGGTCTTAGATGTAATCAAATATCGATGCCACTATCCCCGGCAGGCTCTTTCACGAAATCATATATGATGCCAATGTCCCAGACATGGTCTTACACGTAAATCACAAATCGATGCCAACGTCCCAGACGTGGTCTTACACGATAACACATATCGAAATCCTATGTCATGACATATGTATCCTAACTATTCCTATGGTTCGTACGTGGCTTTTCAGACGTTGTCACATTATCAAAACTTTCTCAATTTCACCTATTCGAACAATCCATGATAGGAACATATTCTCCAAAGCTCGATTCAATTCTGCATCACATATATATATATATATATATATATTTCTTTAAAACTCAATTCATCACATATAATGCACATACATTTCAATCTAACAACATTTATTTACTTATGAACTTACCTCGTAATAACACGGACGGACCGGAACGACTATTCGATAATTTTCGACTTTCCTTGATCCAAATTCGATTTCCTTATTTCTTGATCTAATTCAATACAAATTCAACTTATTTAATTATATACTCAATCAAATTCATCCAAAAACACATAAATGGGCTAATTACATTTTTGCCTATGACATTTCATATTTTTCGTAATTTAGTCCCTATTTTAAAAAACACAAAATATTCAAAATTTGACCACACCCATGCTAGGCCGAATTTCACTAAGGTCCTAGCAGCATATTTCTTTCATTTATTTCACATTTTGACCCCTCAATTTACAATTTTCTCAATTTATTCATTAATACACATTTTTATCAAAAATCACTTAATTAAACATGAAAATCAAGCATCAAGGTTTATTCTTCATCATCAAAAAACAATTTAATCACATTATCAACAATGGAAAATCACAAATTCTTCATCAATTCTGAAAATTAAAGTATGGGCTAACTAATTTACAAATCAATGATCTCAAAAACGTAAAAATTATCAAAAACTGAGTAAAAACGAACCTTGAATCAAGCTTGGATCATGGCCGAATATTTGAAAGCTTAAAACCCCTTTTTCTTTCTCAAGTTTCGACAATGGTGATTAAAAAGATGAACAAATGATGTTTTGTTTTATTATAATACATATTATTCATAATTTACCTTTTTAACCTTTATAAATTAATATGAAAACTTTATAATCAATGTCCATAACCGTCCATACTTATGTTCAATGGCTAAATTAAAACATAAGGCCCTAGATAATAAAAACCATATTAATATAGCACTTTAACAATTAGCAAGTCACTTTTGTATTTTACGCGATTAAGTCCTTTTTCACAAATTGGCACTAAAACGATAAAATTTTCGTACAGAAATTTCACACATATCAATTCACATACTTTAAGCATAGAATATAATATTAAAATATTTTTTGACTCGGATTTGTGGTCCCAAAACTATTGTTCCGACTAGTGTCTAAACTGGGCTATTACAACTCTTCCCCTTAAGGATTTTCATTCCCGAAAATCTTACCAGAAAGTAGATTAAGAATTATTTTCCACATAGTACATTACAAATTCACACATGGCTTCAAATTTCATGTCTACTTAATCTCTCAACTAAGAATCTGATCTGTCTTTCGCTATACATCATATCAAGTTGAAACTGTTTGTAACTATACTGATTTACTTTCATTTTTTGCTCAATTTCCATTGATGAATTAAAACCCGTGAATTCTTTTTTTCACAAAGCTCTGTCCCGAAACAACGGAGTTCAATAATTGCAACCATACGATACCTCATACAATGTCATTTTTATAATGATATGTTAGCTTATCAAACAACAATAGTCTTTCTTAGTTGCTGTCAAACTCTAAAACACCGTGGCACATAAATATTTCGAAAATTTTCAAAACAACCTCGTACTCATAGCTTACTGTAGTTTCTCCAAGAATTACCAAATAAATTTTAGATTTTTAATCTGAAACAATGATGTCTGACACCATGTGCAATCTGACAATCTCTGTATGAGTAACTCAGCTAATTTATCAAAAGAGAAATCCAAATGTACAGAAAGACTTATTCAGACAGTTAACAATAATTCAGATAACATCTATCTCTTTCAATGATAAGAGATAATTCCAATACAAAATTCATCAAAATTCTATTTCACCAATACTTAGATATCAAAACATACTGAAGTAATCCTGAAGACGCTTAATAATTAACTTTAACCTGTTGATAACTCAGACATTTAAACGGGAGGTTAGAAATATTACGTTTTATACCCAGTATCAATACCACTTTCTCAGATTATCATGCATCTTGTTTCTCTTGTATGAACAATATAACTGACACTGTGAGCCTCTTACAACAATGGTTATATGATCTTAGAGCTTCTTGGTATACACACTCTATTTCAAAGCAACAAGCAATCATCAATTCCACATCTGAAGTTCTGAATTAGAAATCAATTTATGTTGAACCCCTTTTTAACTTATAATTTTATAACACCTTTCTAAGTTTTACGAATTCACTTAGTAAGCATCAATTTAAATTCTAATCCAACTAACATATAATTATCCTTTGATAAGATTAATCACGTATTCATTGCTCGTAAAGCACGCAAAAGTTTCTTATTTCAGATCAAAAACTATAATCATTTCCCTCAGATAATAATATTTACTTACAGAATCAAAAGTTGTTTGACAATTCGAGCTAGCTTTGCTGTGCCAAGTTCAGATCTCGCTCTGCAACGTCAAACATTTTAAACCCTTGTAATCATCAAATATATCACATAACTCTTTTCATGCAGCTTTAACCATATGGAATCACATGATATCTTTGTACACTCTATTATTACCCTTCAAATCGTTCATTGACGCATGACTGAAGATCATAAACTTTTTCTTCAAATTAGATTGAACCAATACTGATGTTTCGGTCGACAATATCTCTGTGCAAAAAGGAAAACTTCAACAATCGAACTAACTTTAATTTACCATAACATTTCTTAAATAGAACTGTTTCGATAGACATAATTTTGTATCAAGTCTTCAAGAATACGAATTCTTCCTTCAGACTATCCTTCAATTTACAGATGTGTGTTCAAAGTTTATTTCCAATCCGATGGATAGATTCAAACACATATAACCCAATTAACTTTTCAATCAAATACTTTTAGATCAGATTAAACTATTGAATCATGTATTTTCGAAGAAATCTTTTCTTCTCGTTAAAAAGAATAACCCAGACATATCATTATACATATGCCACTATCATCAAATAGAAATCATAATGTCATAATAAAATTGACGTCTTACCCGTAACAATAGATAATATCCCAGCTGTTAATAAATCATTTGAACCAAGAAGAAAATCAAATATGATTTGAACAACAACCAGTGCAGAAGTACTACTTTTATAGATCTGATAATGGTACTAGAGTACTTCCCAAATTTCAGAGCAGAAATTATGATTATAACAGATATAGCCATTCCCGTCAAATAGATATCTCTTATAGATAATCACATAGAATCATAAGAAAACCAGAATAGCGAAATTTTCAACATCTATAGCTACATTGAATATCAGAAAATTACAACCCATATAGAATGATATCAACTCCGATGATATCCCAGAAAATGTCCAGAAATAACAATATCACGCATAAATAATGGAATCCACAATAACAGAAGCGATATAATCTTCACATATTTTCAACAGAGCAATAGCCAGCAGAAACAGAGTATTAACATCATACAGATTTTACCGTTGACTTTCATATCCACATAATGGAAGAAATATTAGAGAAAGATATAGCAATATCGAACATAACTCAAACAGACCAACAATACTTTCGTCTATTAGCATGTTTAGCTAATATTCTCATACAATAAGAATTCCTTCTGAAATTAAATAGTCATTATAAACCGTAAATTATACATATTTTTACCCCATGTTTAATGTATTTTATGGATGAATTCTCATTAGAATTGGTGAATTCGATGCTCCTAATGCTTTAATTTCATATTTTATACTTAGGAGAGCATAGGAGAGTGAAAGGAATGAGAAACAGGCCAAAAACGGAGAAAATGGGCCAAGGTACGAAATCAACATGGCCTGGACCTCCTCACACGGGCAGACCACACGGCCGTGTCAATTTGGCAGGCTCGAGCACGGCCTGAAGTAATCAAACACGGGCGTGTGCCACGGGCATGTCCCTGCTGAGCCCAAGTTGAGTCCAATTCGGAAAAGGCTAATTTTGAGGGCTTCTAGGCATTCCAAAGCCTATAAATACACCCTAGAGGAGGAAGAAAAGGAGACGGAGAATAGGGAGTAAGGAATTACTCCAAGGAAGCAGATTGATTCATCTCAGAAGACGGATTCATCATCAAGACTGAAGATCTCTCCTCAATTCCATTTCAGGAGTTTTAGGTTTTCTTTATGTTTTGTATTCTTTATTCTTCTGAGATGTTTTCTTATTTAGTTATGAACTTAATCCCCTAAATACCTAAGGGGAATGAAACCTAAGATGAATCTTGTTATTATTTTCTAAATCGTATGATAAATACTTAACTTGTTCTTAATTATGTGTTCTTAATTCTTGTTTTGATAACCTAGGATATTGATTCAAGACATGCTCTTATTCAGAGGAGGAATAGACCCTATCTAAGAGTACATTTGTCATAATTAAGCGGAGTTGATTGCACGCCTAGACATAGGGTGACAAGATTTTGCCGAATTACGGTGAAACCTACTAAGGGGATCCATAGATCGAGTTAATGCAACCCTAGAGTGTTAATTAGAGAAAAGTCTCGGTTATTCAATCTAGGGATTAGACATTATTAGTCTTGAATAGGGATAATAACATAACTTAGGGATCTCTACGGAACAAGTTGAATGAATAAATCGTCCAATTCGGAGCTAGAATAACAAGTAAAGTCTAGGTGGATTTTTCCTTAGGTATTGTCTTAAGTCAATCGATTTTTCCCAAAAGCAATTCCCCACTTCTTTTCTCTGTGAGTTCTTAGTTTAGATAATTAGTTAATTCAAACAAAACCCCATTATTCTTAGGCTAGATAATAAAAAAACAGTTATTACTAGTACTTTTAGTTCCTTTGGGTTCGACAATCTGGTCTTGCTAAAACTATACTACTGTTCGGTAGGTACACTTGCCTACATTGCGATAATAGTTAGTTCAAGAACGAGTAATTATAAATATTTAAAACCTATCACGAAATATCGCGATCAACTTTTTGGCACCGTTGCCGGGGAACTAAGATATTAGGAACGCTCAATTTTTATTACTTTAGCTATTTATTTATCTTGCAATTTAATTTAATTTAATTTTATTATTATTTATTAACCTACTCTTTTTTTCTCTTGGCAGGTTTTCATAGTTTATGACTAGAAGAAACCCGTTAGGGCCACTACTTTTTGACGAAGAAATCGATCGCACAGTTCGTAGAAACCAAAGAGAAATAAGATGAAGCTTAAGATACACAGAGAATGAGCAAGAAGAAGATACTTAACCCCCAACCAAAGAGATGGCTGAAAACCAAGGCAGTCAGCTACCTCCTGCAATTGCGGTTAATCAAAATCCTACTCCACGCACTATGTATGACTATGCTAAACCTTCTTTAGCAGGAACTGAATCTAGTATAGTTAGACCTGCTGTAGCTGCAAATACTTTTGAATTAAAACCTAACACTATTCAGATAATATAACAATTTGTTCAGTTTGATGGTTTGCAGGATGAAGATCCCAACGCTCACTTAGTAAACCTTTTGGAATTTTGCAATACATTTAAAATCAATGGCATTTCTGATGATGCCATTCGTCTTCGGTTGTTTCCCTTTTCATTGAGGAACAAAGCTAAACAGTGGTTGAACTCGTTACCACGAGGGTCAATTACTACTTGGGAACAAATGACCAAAATTTTTTTACTAAAATACTTTCCGCCGGCTAAAACGGCTAAATTACGTGATGATATCTTTTCTTTTGTGCAGATGGATTTAGAAACACTCTACGATACATGGGAGAGATACAAGGACCTTCTGAGAAGGTGCCCTCACCATGGGTTACCACTTTGGCTTCAAGTACAAACATTTCACAATGGTCTGAACCCTTCGACTCGGCAAATGGTTGACGCAGCTGCTGGCGGAACCATCAACAATAAAACACTGGAAGATGCCTATGATTTTATAGAAGAGATGTCACTGAATAACTATCAATGGCAAGTCATGAGGACAAAGCCAGCGAAAACAGCTGGCATTTATAACGTCGATTTGGTCACCATGCTCTCCAATCAGGTAGAACTCTTAAATAAAAAGATTGATGGTTTTATTAATTCTTCACAAGTTCACCTAGTAATGCAGTGCGAAGCAAGTGTAGGTGGAACAAACCATTCGAAATACCAACCTTATGGCCACAACATGGATAACGAGCAATTAAATTACATGGGTAATAATCCTCGACCTCAAAACAATCCATATAGTAACACTTATAATGCAGGTTGGAGGAACCACCCCAATTTCTCGTGGGGCAGTCAAGGAAATCAAAGACCACTACATCCTCCGGGCTACCAACAACCACCCTACCAACAGGAAAAGAAGCCAAATCTTGAAGAGATGCTCTCAAAGTTCATATCAATGTCAGAAACCCATTTTCAGAACACCAAGACAACACTTAAGAATCAACAAGCTCGATCTAAGGGCTTGAGACTCAGATAGGCTAGCTTTCCAAACTAATCTCCGAATGACCATAAGGTAGTTTTCCAAGTAATACCGAACCTAACCCAAGGGAACAACTCAACGCAATTAATATTCAAGATGATGAAGGAGTCATTGAGCCTGAACTAGAATTGAGGCAAGAAACTGTGGTAAGCAAGGGTCAAGGTGAGGTATATCAAAATACAAACAAACCAGTGACTGTTGAATATAAACCTCGTATGCCATACCCCAACGCGACAAGGAAAGACCGCTCAGATGAATAATTTGGTAAATTCTTTAAACTCTTAAAAAATTACATATTAACTTACCGTTTATTGAAGCTCTATCGCAAATGCCAAACGCAATGAAATTTTTAAAGGAGCTTTTAGCAAATAAGTGAAAGTTGGACGAGGCGTCGCATGTGGAGCTGAACGCAGTTTGCTCAGCCATTCCCCAAAATAAACTACCCAACAAACTAAAAGATCTAGGGAGTTTTACAATTCCTTGCTTAATTGGTAGTTTAGACGTTAATTATGCATTGGCTGATCTAGGGGCTAGTATCAACATCATGCCTTAGAAAATGTTTAAGCAACTAGGTCTCGGGAAACCCAAACAGACTAGGATGAGCATTCAATTAGCAGATAAAACTATAAGATTCCCTAGAGGTATTATTGAAGAAGTGCTAGTTAAAATCGATAAATTTATATTTCATGTTGACTTTATTGTTCTAGACATAGAAGAGGATAGCAACACTCCCTTAATCCTAGGAAGGCCCTTTTTAGCAACTGCTAAAACCATCATTGATGTTGGCAGAGGTGAACTCACACTCCGAGTGGGAGACGAAACAATCACCCTTCACGCTCAAAATTCTGGCAACACATCAGGGAGTGAAGGTAATTATTTAAACCATCCTACTAAAATTAACAATATGGTGCAACCTACTTTGTAAAAAATGAGTCTGAAGGAAGCATACGAGTCGTTCTCAAGCAATAGTAGAGAAACTGTTCATGAAGATCGAAGATTACAAATCGAGGAACTCGATGAATGGCGAACACATAAACCAAGAACACCCGACAAACTGAAACTACGCCAAAACGAGCCCGATACCTCTCCAAATAAACTTAAGATTGGTGATAAGGTCTTATTAGATGCCGCGGATCCCCACATTGTCACTACCACACCGAATGAGGAAATCCCTCTTACGGTACTCAGTATTTTTCCATTTGGTATGGTGGAGGTGAGTCATCCCAAGTTCGGCATTTTTAAGGTAAACAACACTCAATTAAAACCTTATTTTGATGAGATTGATAGCAGGAATGAGGAGTATAAACTCCTCAAACCACCATGACCATTCACTGAAGAGGTAAGTCGAGCTAAGACTATAAATAAGCACTTTTCGAGAGGCAACCCGAGCACTAACAATATTAATTTCTTTAAATTTTGGTATTTAACTCCTAACTTACTAATAGAAATCTTGAATACAGGTGTTTCCACAACGACATGGCCAAGCACACGGGCATGCTTAAGGCCGTGTGAAAACAGGGCAAGGATTTCCCCAACACAGGCTACGATAAAATGCCACGGCCGTGTGATATGGCCGTGGTCGAGCCTGCCAAAACAACACGGGCGTGCGACACTCCTGTGTGGAAGAACCGTGGGCGAACCTGCCTAATTAACACAGACGTGGGAGAAGCGAACGAAGCTAGACACGACCGTTCGACACGGCCGTGTGAACCCACATGCCCGAGGAACACGGGCGTGTACTAAATGTCAGACGCGCCCAAATTTGAAATTCGCGAATCACATGGGCTGAAATTGGGGGACACGGGCATGTGACATGGCCGTCTGCCCCAAAATCTATAAATACCCTGCACTATTCACTTTCTTCTCCATTCAAAAACCTTAATCTTAGCCGCTGTAACTCCACACGGCCCTCCTGCCACGCCCGTGCGCTGCCTCCAACTTCGTTTTTGACGCTCAATCTCTCTCCCTTAGCGTTTGTTTACTCCTTTCACTTCTATTTTACTTATTACTAATGCTTATTATTAGCATAATCTTCATTGCTTTTAAACTATTTTTCATTTTGCTTATTATTTTTTAGTTTGCTTTCTTAGGTTAGTTATTATACAATGTATGTTAAAATCAAGTGATTAGGGAAACTTCATACCCATGACTTTACCATGCCCATCCTCATGACATTTCCATGCCAATATCTCTCATGTAATTTGCATTTTTCAATTATTTATCATACATTTCATGTTGTTAGGAAAGCTGCATTCTTGTGTCTTACACATGCCATTACTACATACAATGATAAAGTCACGAAATTATTATATTTGTTATGTTTGGTTGTGGCTGAAATTCGGGTTTTAAATTGAAAATTGTTTTCCTTCTACTTTAACCACTCATCAAGATGACTTGATGATTCTGATCGCAGGTACCATGTCATCTTCAAGAGGAAAGAAAACTGCCGTACTAGCCTCAAAGAAGAGGAAGGGAGCGCTCTCTTTTGCAGGTCCAACCGCGAAAATTCGTCACCCTCTCCTACAATTCCCCCGAGGGCCCCAGGAAAAGCTGCTCCAAATACTTCAGGCCCGACCCTTAATTTTGGGCCGCTGCATCGACTGGGCTGCCATAGAACAAGTTCAGATGGCTATCGCGATTCGGGCTCTCCTAACCACCGACCCTTGGGAGCTGTTCTTTAGGATTATTGAGCCGACATACCTCGAGCTCACGATGGAACTATGCTCAACGTTCCATATTCAGACCGTAATGACAAGGTACGATGATCCCGGCAAGGTTCAATTTCACTTAGACGGATTAATCTGCCAGCTAAGCGTCCCAGAGTTTGGTGCTGCACTAGGCTTATATACGGAGGAGTTCAGAGAGGAGAATGAACTACATGCTCTCAGTCGCCACATACATTTCTCTCCCTCGAAGTGCTGGCACACTTTGGCCCCTAGCACGGCCTCGTACAATCCTAGGCGCTCCAAGGCATCAGTTCTCCCACATCCCTGAGGTACTTACACGCTATTTTAGCTCACACGATTACAGAGAGGCGAGAGAGCACTGGCGTCGTCAACACCCACGACGTCTACTTCTTATAGTGCATGTCGTAAGGGTACGTCATTGACCTTGCCTATTTCATCGCCCTTACGATTTAGCACCAGACGGAGCGGCATAAAAAGGGGGTCATCTCCATTGGCCCCTACGTGACTAGGCTGGCGCGACACTTCGGGCTCCTCAACACCGCGGCCCAAGAATCATCCATCACCCTCATCGGTCAGATGTCTCCAGAAGGTATCTCGAGTATGCTTAGCATGAGGATGATAGAGAGGTGCCGAGGAACCTACCCTCCCTAGTACCGTCTCGCCCAATCTACTGAGGAGGAGGCCTACGAGGACATTCCTGATGATGTCCCCCCACAGCGGCTTCATATGCTGACATCTCTGAGTGCCTCACCTAATTCGAGCAGCAATGTTTTCAATGATTTGACAATATTGATGTTAATCTACAGCAGATTTGTCAGCACCTCCACATCTCATTTCCAGTCCCACCTCGTGAACCATCCAGCGATGAAGATGTTTAGAAATATTTATTTATTATTTATGTTTTTAATTTTTATTGAAACTACTTTTTATTTTTATTAGATTTTAGAAATTTTATTTTTAATTATTAATTTCGGTTATTTTTTTTGAGTAATTATCCTTCCTAATATCCCCTAAAAAGTTCCTGATTTTATCACAGTTCTATATAGCTCTTAAGCTCATCATCACATAGGAACTAAACCTCCACCAGGAAAGGTTCTCCACGACTACAATGTCCTGCTCACCCACGACCATAGCTACCACTAGAGATAATATCCTTTTGGTGTAGGACTTATGGCCTAATGAATTTCTACAACCGCCGGAGCATCCTCCTCCACTCTCGAACCGATTCCTCTCCAAAACTCCAGTTTGAGGAATTCATCATACAGGAAGTTTCACTTCTCTCCCTATCTTATTTTTACACTCTAATATCTATCTTTGTACATTGAGGGCAATGTACACCTTAAGTGTGGGGGGGTATTTATTTCGTTATCAGAAAAATCCCTGAATGATTACCTTGTTCTCTTGAAAAGCTTTCATATCATATTTAGGATAAATTTTAATTGATTTATGATTTTGATTGATATATCTTGAATTAAAACATAGACCTTTATGCATTGATTGTTTAAACTTTAAGACATTAGAGAATCAAGTATGATGAGTTGACTTTTAAGAATTTAAAATTATAGGTTGTTTCTCTAAGTCTAGGTATTACTTTGAATTGGAATTCACGAGTCTAAACATCAAAAAGCCATAATTTTTTTGAGATTTTTGAGCCTTTTGAGCATCTATTAATCCTTTCATGCTCACTTTTATTAGTACTTTGAATGCGTTAGTATTGAACTGTTATTCTAGAATTTGCTTGATTATGCATGTCGAGACCACACCATTTGATTTGATATATCAAAATGATTAAGGCACTTAGGATTAACCCACGCATGCTATGAAAAGCATACCTCCATGATTAACCCTTAGTAAACCCATTTGAGCTTAACAAGCCATTCATTGTATTAACCTCAATATTAACCTTTAACCTATTATTGTTGAAATCCCCTAAATTAATCCCTATTTTTGTCAAGATTTAAGTTGAATGGATTGCTTAGCTATGTTTTGTTCTTAATAGTTAGTCTATATTATTTTAACTTGTTCTAAAAAAAAACTATGTATACATATCTGTAATTTCATATTCTGAGAAAAAGCTCTGTTGTACGCAAGTGAAGATTAACTCTTTTTCTAGTTAGGCAATTTTTAAATTCAATCTCGATTCTAACCCTTTCTTTCAGCTTGTGACCACACCCCCCTAACCAAGCCTCACTACAACCCTCTAAAGACCTTTTGATTGGTGTATCATCTTAAATTATAGTGGTGGAGATTTGATTTTCATGCAAGCCTATGATAATGACTTTTCATTTTTGACTATTGAGTGCTTCATTTATTGTCCTTAAACACCTCGAGTGATTTGAGTGAATCTTTTGTGAGGATGTGAAACTCTGTGATATTCCGAATCAAAGGTAATTACTTAGATGCAGAGAGACACCTATGTTTGCATGATTAAATACTCAATGTATGATTACCTATGGATTATTCTGAGATATTATCGATAGAAATTATAAGTTGAAAAGAATTTATTTTGATTATGAGTTGAGAATTTTGCTTGAGGACAAGCAAATGCTTAAATGTGGGGGTATTTGATAAACCGTAAATTATATATATTTTTACCCCATGTTTAATGCACTTTATGGATGAATTCTCATTAGAATTGGTGAATTCGATGCTCCTAATGCTTTAATTTCATGTTTTATACTTAGGAGAGCGAAAGGAACGCGAAACGGGCCAAAAACAGAGAAAATGGGCCAAGGTATGAAACCAACATGGCCTGGACCTCCTCACATGGGCAGACCACACGACCATGTCAATTTGGCAGGCTCGAGCACGGCTTGAAATAATCAAACACGGGCATGTGCCACGGGCGTGTCCCTGTCGAGCCCAAGTTGAGTCCAATTCAGAAAAGGATAATTTTGAGGGCTTCTAGGCATTCCAAAGCCTATAAATACACCCTAGAGGAGGAAGAAAAGGAGGAGGAGAATAGGGAGTAAGGAATTACTCCAAGGAAGCTGATTGATTCATCCCAGAAGCTGGATTCATCATCAAGATTGAAGATCTCTCCTCAATTCCCCTTCAGGAGTTTTGCGTTTTCTTTATGTTTTGTATTCTTTATTCTTCTGAGATGTTTTCTTATTTAGTTATGAACTTAATCCCCTAAATACCTAAGGGGAATGAAACCTAAGACGAATCTTGTTATTATTTTCTGAATTGTTTGATAAATATTTAACTTGTTCTTAATTATGTGTTCTTAATTCTTGTTTTGATAACCCAGAATATTGATTCAAGACATGCTCTTATTCAGAGGAGGAATAAACCCTGTCTAAGAGTACATTTGTCATAATTAAGCGAAGTTGATTGTGCGCCTGGATATAGGGTGACAAGATTTTGCCGAATTACGGTGAAACCTAATAAGGGGATCCATAGATCGAGTTAATGCAACCCTAGACTGTTAATTAGAGAAAAGTCTCGGTTATTCAATCTAGGGATTAGACGTTATTAGTCTTGAATAGGGATAATAACATAACTTAGGGATCTCTACGGAACAAGTTGAATGAATAAATGGTCCGATTCGGAGCCAGAATAACAAGTGAAGTCTAGGTGGATTTTTCCCAAAAGCAATCCCCCAATTCTTTTCTCTATGAGTTCTTAGTTTAGATAATTAGTTAATTAAAACAAAACCCCATTATTCTTAGGCTAGATAATAAAAAGACAATCATTACTAGTACTTTTAGTTCCTTTGGGTTCGACAATCCGGTCTTGCTAGAACTATACTACTGTTCGATAGGTACACTTGCCTACATCGCGATAATAGTTAGTTCAAGAATGAGTAATTATAAATATTTAAAACCTATCACGAAATATTGCGATCAAGTCACATATACTTCTGAGGATAAATGTGCACATAGAATGTCCAGATAAAGTCATAATAACTGATCGACTATAACCACTGCACTCAGCCATCAATATAATTCAAACATTATTCAACTATCTAATTCTATCATGATTAAGTCCATATTATCCCATCAATAGCAGAAATCAATTCAAAAGAACTTTCAGTTAATACCTTTCTTTAGATATCATACCTGAATACTTTTATTTCATCGTATTCAACTTCTTTGTTAACAGTGACTTTGCATAATTTGAATAGTCTTCAGAACTTTTCAATATCTTCTTTAGTACTATCTTCATTTGCCGTTTCATTCACTTCTCTAACCATATTATTAATCTTCCGAATACGGACTTTTGTAATTCCACACTTGTAGGCTTATTCAACCTAAATCTTATAGATTTCATTGTAACATTTTACGGATAAGGGGGGTGAGGGTAGTAAATCCTCAAATTTAATTCTCTCATACATGCACTTAACACATCCATCACAAATAGCCAGTTCATTTCTAATTTCACATTCTCAAAACATTTAATAAACATTTGCTTTTAATCACATTTGTTCTTAACACATAGTTCATATGCCAATTCAAATCACTAATTCATGATCAAAGCATTTCATATAATAATCATAATCCAATTATCTTAACCCATATGCTCATATAATTATAACATTTATCAATAACAATTTGTCATACTCTTTGATCCATACCTTTATGAGTTTTAACTCATAATCAACACATTTCCGTTCAAACATTTGAGTACACATTTCGTACTATCAGAATTAGCTCGGTTGAAAAACTTATCTCTCTCATCAAAATAATTTTCATTAGAGTCGAGAGATATCACACTATCATCGGTTAAATGTGGCATGTATAGCTAGACTCACATACGTTATGGTAGTCCTAGAACCGACTAAACCATATATTTAATACCAACCAAATGTAACACCCCTAACCCGTATCCATCACCGGACTAGGGTTAAGAGGCATTACCGGATATATCGGAGCATTTCGCAATCATTTCAAAATCAAAAGTCATGCATCATCATATTGTAGTCATACATCAACATTAAGTTCCTTTCTTAGGTCAATGAGACCATAAACATGCACTAGGAAGAGGTCGGGACTAAACCAAACACATACAAATATTTTTTGAAACTTAACAATTTTTCTAAGTTACAAAGGTCACACGCCTGTGTAAACAGGCCGTGTGCCTTACATGGCATTAAACACACCCGTGTGTCTAGGCCGTGGAAAAACAAGACATACATACTAACTTAACCACACAACCACAAAACACGCCCGTGTGTCTAGTCCTTGGTCGAAACTTACTTGGCCACACGGTTTGGCACACGCCCGTGTCTGTGCAACCATGCGATCTGTCCAGGCTCATTTCAAAATGGCCTTCGAACAACATGGCAGAGACACACGCCCGTGTCCCTGCCTGTGTAGGCAAAAATAGGCTATTTACAAGGCCAATATGCCACCCATTTGGGTCCTCCCTACAATTTCAAAATCAAGCATCATATATGCAACATTTTCAGCCAAATTCAACTCCAAACATGTATCAATCAATCCATAATATCATCAAACAATTTCATACTCATTCTCTATATCAAAGCATATTAAAATCACATGCTAAACATTACCAAACTCCCAACCGTGAACATACCAAAATGACTATTTCACTTGGTAATATACATATGTATATATCTCTAAACATATCACATCATTTTCCTTTTCAAACCATACTCAAATAACTAATGCATCATCAATGTTATACTCATCATTTTACTTATAGGAATATGAACCTTAAGTCGAAAATACATCTAATATTTCACCTCAATGCTCAAGCTAAATCATATAACCAATTACACCATACATATGACCCATGAATCATACTTCCCAAAATAAGCTCAATACATACATGGCTATATAAATACACAAATCAAAATGAACAATCTCAAAACTAGCCTATACATGCCATATAACCAAAACTCAAATATTTTTGTTTACCGAAGCAATAACCGGATAGTGTGATGACGTCTCCAACAACTTCCAACCCAAGCAAGTCCCTGAAACTCTATAGACACAGGAAAACACACAGAGTAAGCTTTGAAAGCTTAGTAAGCCATAAGCAAATAAATCATTTCAATAATATCTATAAACCAATATCACTAAACCAAATTTATCAAATTTCAAGCACATATACAGTTTTGTACTCGTAAATTCATATAACCACATTAAATAACTCCACTTATCTTATTTATCAATAAACGTATAACCATGTTTTCAAATTCAAATAACAATCGTTAACTCAATCATACAAGTCAAGCTCATACATATTCATTACATCGCCAATCAAACTATGTTCATTTATTACAAATCATAAATAAAGTTATATCAACTTCTTTATAAACTCTTCCAAACTTGAACATCCATAATTCCCTTATTCACATAAACCAAATTGCATATATGAATCATATAACCAACTCAACCATTTTAATTTCATTATCTATTCAAGTTTTTGAACCAAGAAATCATACATCAAAACCATATTTCATATTTAATAAATCTCATGTATGAAACATAAAACCACAATTTCATATAACGAGCATAAATAACACATCATTCATTTATATACATTCATTATTTGTTGTCATATATTTCACATATGGTCATATGATATATACTCATCTTTCGTTTTTGAATTTCATAACAAATCACACGTACCTGAATTGGATACAATTTCACATGGTTATTCATTTCTCGGAATGCCCGTTGAACCATTCAGAATCAATAAGGATACTTGGATAGCACATAAGCTCATACAATGCCAATGTTCCAGACGTGGTCTTAGATGTAATCAAATATCAATGCCATTGTCCCAGATAGGGTCTTACACGAAATCATATACGATGCCAACGTCCCAGACGTGGTCTTGCACGAAAATACATATCAGAATCCTATGCCATGACATATGTATCCTAACTATTCCTATGGTTCGTATAGGGCTTTTCAGACATTATCACATTATCGGAACTTTCTCAATTTCACCTATTCGAATAATCCATGATATGAACAGATTCTCCAAAGCTCGATTTAATTCGACATCACATATATATATATATATATATATACATTTCTTTACAACTCAATTCATCACATATAATGCACATACATTTCAATTTAACAACATTAATTTACTTATGAACTTACCTTGTACTAACACGGACGGACTGGAACGACTATTCGATAATTTTTGACTTTCCCTGATCCAAATTCGATTTCCTCATTTCTTGATCTAATTCAATACAAATTCAACTTATTTAATCATATACTCAATCAAATTCATCCAAAAACACATAAATGGGCTAATTACACTTTTGCCTATGACATTTCATATTTTTCGTAATTTAGTCCCTATTTTAAAAAACACAAAATATTCAAAATTTGACCACACCCATGCTAGGCCAAATTTCACTAAGGTCCCTAGCAGCATATTTCTTTCATTTATTTCACATTTTGACCCCTCAATTTACAAATTTCTCAATTTATTCATTAATACACATTTTTATCAAAAATCACTTAATTAAACATGAAAATCAAGCATCAAAGATTTATTCTTCATCATCAAACAAAAATTTCATCACATTATCAACAATGGAAAATGACAAATTCTTCATCAATTCTGAAAATTAAAGCATGGGCTAACTAATTTACGAAGCAACGATTTCAAAAACATAAAAATTATCAAAAACCGAGTAAAAACAAACCTTGAATCAAGCTTGGATCATGGCTGAATATTTGAAAGCTTAAAATCCCTTTTTCTTTCTCAAGTTTCGGCAATGGTAATTAAAAAGATGAACAAATGATGTTTTGTTTTATTATAATACATATTATTCATAATTTACCTTTTTAACCTTTATATATGAAAACTTTATAATAAATGTCCATAACCGTCCATGCTTATGTTCACTGGCTAAATTACAACATAAGGCCCCACATAATAAAAGCTATAGCAATATAGCACTTTAACAATTAGCAAGTCACTTTTGTATTTTACGCGATTAAGTCCTTTTTCACAAATCGGCACTCAAACGATAAAATTTTCATATGAAAATTTCACACATATCAATTCACATACTTTAAGCATAGAATATAATATTAAAATATTTTTTGACTCAGATTTTTGGTCCCGAAACCACTTTTCCCACTAAGGTCTAAACTGGGCTGTTATAGGAAATGATGCTTGGCTAAATGTGTTCCCTAATAGTTTGTTCACTCATCTTCCAAGGCTTAAATCTAATCAGAGACTGTTTTTCTTGTTTGTGAGGCCAAACCTTAGGTTTTCCAAAGAGTGACCCTTCATGTAACACCTCTCACCCGTTCTGGTTGCTGGAACTGAGCAATAGAATGTTACGAATCAATACTATTCAATACAAACAATTTAATATTTAATTTTAAACTACTATTAACACATAGATAATAAGTTTATACATAATTCACCAATTTACATATCTTTCAAACATAGTAATTTGAAAACAGTAAGAATCTATTTGTAATAACTTAAGCATGAAAAGGGTTTAAAGAGTAAAATTTCAAAGTTTAAAAGTTAGTATCGATATTTCATAGTTGGTATCGATACTGTATCAATACCTTACGAAAAATTGATACCAATTTATGATTCTGTTTACTTTCTCAAAACTTAGGTATCGATAATTATTATGTGGTATCAATACTGTATGGAAAAGTATTGATATTGAAATAAAAATTTATACAAATTTAGCATTCTATTTATTTTAAAACTGTTTATATGGTCAGTTATCAATACGAAATGCCAAAATATCGATGCCTTATTTCAAAAGTGGTAAAATCTCATCTTTAACAAATTCATTTCATGCCAAGTTCATCCATGAAACAAAATACTATAATTTCACCTATGCAAACATCCAAATATCTAACCAATGTGCCTCAAATGGCACCTCAATTCAAACACCTAATAAATACAAAACCAAGGCTATGTTCTCATGTCACAAGCATACACCAGATGTTTTGCATTTAAGCTCAAAGAAACACATATTGACTCATATCAAAACTTACCATTCCTCTTACCATTTAAAACATATTTATTTATACCATAACTCAAACACTTTATAAGGTTTATACCAAGTGATAAACTAGCACAACAAGACTAAAATACACCAAGGTCTAAAATAAGATCACATATAAACACACAATCAAGGCATATACAATTTTCCACCTATTACATGCCATATAAGCCAAAGCAAAACACTTTCAAACTATCCACAAAATTTACCACTTCCATCTAACAAAAAAATATATTTAAATATTTACATACCACAGAGGACCACCATAATACTAAATAACCCAAACCATCATATTTAACCTAGGTACATACCAAAACCAACAAAAAGACTATTCACCAATATTTAAGTTCGGGATCGTTGTTGGATGCTGAGTTGAGGATAGATCTATTAGATACCTAACTTACGCACGGGAAAACAAACGTACGCTGAGTATAACTCAGTGATATTTCTATAATCCAAACATTTAAGACATAATATAAATACATTTAAATACTAAAATTAAATGATACTATGCTAATTTCAATTCAAATATGCAATTTCATAAATACATTTATTTTGCATAATATATTATGCTAATACTAAAACATGGCATTTTCAACTCATACATATCCATTTTCCATTTTGGTTTTAAATATACATTTCATTCCATATCACTTGCTATTTCAATAGCATTTTTATTTCACTATCACTTGCCATTTCAAAATCAATCATTTAAGTTTACCAATTATTTTCCCTATTAACACGACTCGGACTCGGACAAATACACGGACACAACCAACACACTAGCTTGGCACCCAGAACCTCATCGGATAAATCCAAAGCAAATAATTGTGCCCAGCTCTATAATAAGTTGACACCCAGTGTCTCATCTGTTAAACTGAAGCAACTTGGCACCCAGTGCCTCATCAACTCGTAATCAAAGTAACCATGAACTCTTTCTATCCTATGACATGTCATCTATATCCAACTTAGCCCGAATAGTTAATAGGGTAGCCATTTCATATTTCCATACCAATCAATGTCTCCACTTCACATTTATTTAAATTAATCACAATTACAATTATTTCAAAACATTTTGTCAATTTACACACTTAAAAAGAATACATATATTTTTCAAATATTTACAATCAAATTCTCATAACTATATATTAATTCAAGTAGCCCGATAGAATAAGAAATCTTACCTCAGTTACTTTCCATGAAGAAACAAATAAATATGTAGCAATTTATAATTTAGTTCAGATTATAGAAACACAAATCGTAAACTCCGAGCTATTCATCGACAACCTTGTCTTTTCCCTTCTTTTTCGAGGAATATAGGTCGATGTTAGCTATGAAAATAAATAAACCATATATATAGTCAATACAGAAACAATCTCTCATTTAATTGCTAATTTAAACAACTTTTGTGCTTTACTCAATTTAGTCCCTAAAACCGAGACTAACCTAACTTCCACATTTAACCCCCAAATTTTTATACCAATTTCACTCTGAGTCAAATTTAACTCTTTATTCCTCAATTCTACCTCATAATTTCAAAATTTTCACAATTTAGTCCATATTTCTCAAAATCAACATTTGGCTTCACAATTTAGTCCTTTTTCACTTCTAACTTAAAAATCTATCAAATTAATTCCTAAAGCTTTAACTACTCAACAATAGAAACATCTAAAATCTTAAGCAGTACTGAAAAATAGGACATGAGTCAGCTAGCTCATGATTATTAAATATTTTTATTAAATATTTACAGAGTTATAACATAAATGAATTGAAATTAATCCCTTCTCTTTTGCTTTCAAAATGTCTAAGATGAAAAGAGATTAGGATTTCTATTTCAATACACTTTCTCGTATTTTATTATGGTTTATTTTTATGTTTTACTTAATTAATTATAACACATATTAATGTTAACATAATAATATATATTTTATAAATAATGTATTTATGTACATCATGATCGTCAACCACACTAAAAAAAGGTATATTTTCCTTTCAAGTCTCTTAATTATGGTTTAACTTATAATTTAATAATAATCACATTTTTACCACTTAAATGATCTAGTCCTTGCACTCTGATTAAACACTATTTCGTTGAAATTATCTAACTGAATTTCAATTCATTTATGTTATAACTCTGTAAATATTTAATAAAAATATTTACGAGTCTGATTTATGAAAATTGGGTTCTATAACTACATTTTCCAACACTACTGACTTTTGGGTCGTTACACTTCAGGTTTCTAGCTAGTTGGTTGGAGCATCCAAGGTTTTCAAATTTTATTAAGAATCAATGGGGTTTTAATGGTAATGTGGCTGACTGCCTATCTAATCTTTCCGTTGAACTTAAGAAGTGGAATTGTACTATTTACAATCGCTTAGGTACTTGTAAAAGGCACTTGGTGAATAAGCTTCCAAGTATTCAAAGAATGATGGAGTTCTTTGATTTTAGTATGCTCTTTCAGTCTGAGATGGAAACTCAAGAAAAATTAGAAGTGTTCTTAACCATGAGGAACTTCTTTGGAAGTAGAAATCTAGATATGAGTGACTTAACTTGGGAGACCGAAACACCAAGTTCTTTCACTGTCGTACTTTTTAAAGAAGAAAATAAAATCGTATTACTAATTTGAAGAGTGATAATGGGTCATGGATCTATGATGACAAAGCCCTTCAATCTAAAGCTATCAAGTTCTTTCGAAATTTGTATTGCGATCAACTAGAACCCATGAATAGTCTACCCCTTAGTTATTTCCCTGTTCTTGCTACTTGTGATATTCAGTGTCTAGGGAAGGAGGTGTCAAATGATAAAATTAAAATATAACTTTTTGATATGGCCCCGTTGAAAGCTTCGGGAAGTGATGCTTTTTAGGTAATTTTCTTTCAAAAACACTATGATTTAATTGGTTCAAAAATTTGTAAGTGGGTTAAAAGAGGTTTTTGCTGGTAAGAATATTGAGCCTGAGCTAAATAATACCATGTTAGTTCTCTTTCCTAAAGTTCTTAGTCCTGATAACTTTTCACAATTCTGTCGTATTAGTTTGTGTTTCGTGATGTATAAATTGGTGATTAAAGTAGTTACTAATTGTTTCAAAATGGTGTTTCTTAATATCATTGGCCAGGAACAAGCAAGTTTCATTGCAGGACGTAATATTACTAACAACATACTGATTGCACAGGAGGTCGTTCATTCGATGAGGAGTAAGCACAAGAACATGATGTGGATGACTGTTAAAATTAACCTGGAAAAAGCTTATGACAAAGAACAGTAAGAGTTTATTAGGGCTTCTCTTAAGGCTGCAAGTATTCTAGACATGCTTATAAATGTTATAATGTCGACTCTTTTGAGTTCTACTATATAGGTGTTATGGAATGGTGTTCCAATGCAAAAGTTCAGGCCGACGAGGGGTATTCAGCAAGGTTGTTCGCTTTGGCCATATCTATTTGTTCTTTGCATGGAATGGCTCGACCATAACTTTCATCAAGCTATAGATGATGGTCTTTGGCGGTTTATTCATTTATCGAAATTTGGTTTAAGTCTCTCTTATCTTTTCTTTATGGATGATCTTGTCATTTTTGGCCACACAGATCTCCAGCAAACTTTGATCCTTAAAGATATTTTAGAGAGGTTCTGTGGGTATTTTGGTCATCGAGTTAATGCTCAGAAGACTGATATTTATTTTTTTAAAGGAACAATGATAAGTTGAGTGAAATTATTGGTTTTCACACGGTGCTT
Source organism: Gossypium arboreum (assembly GCF_025698485.1). Lineage (NCBI taxonomy): Eukaryota > Viridiplantae > Streptophyta > Magnoliopsida > Malvales > Malvaceae > Gossypium > Gossypium arboreum. The sequence continues at coordinate 121,086,687 of NC_069072.1, read as the reverse complement.
AATCTTGACATTTATTTGGGGGTACCTCTTCTTTATGAAAGGATTCCAAATAGTACCTTAAGTTTATTGTTGACAAGATTCAGAGTAAGCTGAACGGATGGGATGCTAAGAGATTATCTTTAGTTGGTAGAGCTAGCTTCTTGCAATCAATTTTGCTATTTGTTCCTAAATATTTCATGCAATCCATGTTGATTCCTAAGGGATTATGTGATGAGATTGAACATATCGTCAGGCAATTTATTTGGGGGACATTTGATAGTAGGCAGAAGATGTATTTGGTCAATTGGCAGTATGTTTGCCAACCTTGTTCTTGTGGAGGGCTTGGCATTAGACATTTGAAAGACCAAAATACCTCGTTTATGATGAATTTAGGGTATAACTTAGTCTCCAAACTGAATGCCTTATGGGTTCGAGTTCTTCAATCTAAATATGGTATGAAAGAAGCTTTACTAGATATGAAACACCCCATACCCGTATCCTACGCCAGGGGGGGATACAAGGCGTTACCTAACTTGAACTCATACTTACAACCAATTTCGAGTCCTCATGACTTGGAAAATTTAAAACTTTATTAAACTTATCAATAAATTCTGAATATGGCTTACGAGGCCCAAAACAGACATCGAAAGTCATTCGGGACCAATCTGGGTCCTTTTGACAACTATAGGAAAATGTCACTTGACACAGGGGCACACGCCCGTATGGGAGGGACAACACGCCCGTGTGAGCATTCCAACATGGCCGTGCTGATGGCCCGTGTGTCTCACACGACCTAAGCAAGACAGGGACACGCCCATGCTCTCCACCTATATGGAATTAATTCTAAATGCACACCTACAGGGGTTTTCACACGGCCCGGTACACGCCCTTGTCCCGTGTCCTTCACATAGCCATGAAACGCCCGTGTCCTAGCCCGTGTGCAAAAACCTGGACATTCTGTTTCTTACGTTAGCAATTCTTAAGGGTTACACGGCCAAGTCACACGCCTGTGTGCTAGGCTGTGCCTTTCACACAGCTGAGACACACGTCTGTGTCTCTACCCGTGTGTTTACTATCATGTATACTGACTTGAAATTTTTACTTGCAGAGGACACAAAACTGGACCACATGCCCATGTGGTAGACTGTGTGTCACACACGGGCTAGACACACGCCCTTGTAACTAACCATATAGAAAATATAAGGCTATTTACCAAGCCCCATTGCCACCCTTACATATGTCGTTCTATACAAATTCCAACCAATACCAAAATAAGCATAATTCCTATAACCAAATCAGCCGTAATAGACATTCATTCAACCATGATAATGCATCTTTTATAAATTCAAAATGAATGTTAGCCATCATTCAAGGCTTAATACAAATTAAAGGGTTTCTAACCCAAGCCAATACATATGGCCAAACCTCAATGGCACAAAATAATAAAGTCTAAGTCCTATACATGACATATTCAAAAATATAAATCCAACTATACCAAATGCTTCGGTTGATAGTGTGATCGATATCTTTGACTTCTGGTGATCCTTGAGCTAGTTAGTAACCAGATCTCAAGTCTATCTTGGAGAACATCGTGGCTCCCTTCAACTGATCGAATAAATCATCTATCCTTGGCAAAGGATACTTGTTTTTCACTGTTACCTTATTGAGCTGTCTATAGTCTATACATAACCTCATCAACCCGTCTTCCTTTTTCACAAACAACACTGGTGTGCCCTACGGTGAATAGCTAGGTCTCGCAAAACCTTTATATGTTAACTCTTGCAACTGTACTTTCAACTCTTTCAACTTTGTTGGGGCTATTCTATACGGAGCAATAGAAATGGGTTCCGTGCCAGGTACCAACTCGATTCCAAACTCAATTTCCCTCTCTGGTGGTAGTCCGGGTAATTCTTCCGAAAATACATCTATAAACTCACAGACCACTGGTACCAATTCTATCTTCAACTCAGACACTTGAGTATTCAACACAAAAGCAAGATATGCCTCATATCCTTTCCTCAAGTATTTTTTAGCCGACATAGATGATATTACCACAGACATTTTATTCAGCTCATTTGGTCTAACCCAAAGGACATTCCTGTCTTCACATTTCAACTCGATAACTTTTCTCCCACAATTCACTACAACACTATGAGCAGTCAACCAATCCATCCCAAGGATTACATCAAATTTATTGAACGATAATAACATCAAGTTAGCCGGAAAAAAAATGACCCCTAATAGACAGAGGACAACCTCTGCACACTTGATCAACTAGCACATGTCTACCTAAAGGATTGGACACTTTTATTACAAACTTAGTGGAATTTACTAGCATGCTCATGCAAGATATCAATTCCATACAAATATAGGAGTAGGTCGACCCTAGGTCAATTAAAGCAATAACAAATATTTCATGGATAGAAAAGGTATCCGTAATCACGTTGGGAGACTCTGCCTCTTCACGGGCACAAATAGTGTAAGTCCTTGCAGGCGCTCTACCCTCGGACCTCGCTGTAGCATCTCTTGGTGCACCTCTACTAGTAGCCCCGCTTCCAAGGTTCTTTTATGGTCTACCCCTCAATGGGGCACTACTTGCCTTCGCTTCTTGCTTTTTCTCTCTATCTTCTATTTCGGGGCAGTCTCGGATGAAGTGGTTCAGTGACCCATATTTAAAACACCCTCTTTCTTTACCTCGACACTCGCCGAAATGGCGTCTGCCACATTACGAACACTCTGCCCTATTTGGCCGAGAACTACTGACACCCGCGACAGAAACGGTCTGACTCTAGAAGTTGCATTCTGTCGGTTCTTATTTCTATTCGAAAACCCCCATCGAAGCATTCGATCGGGTAGTGAATTCCTTCGATCTCTTAGATGAGAACTGATGTGACTTCCCCATCTGTCTTTTCTTGGAATATCGCGACTCAGTAGCCACTTTCCTCTTCTCTTTTATCAGCTCATCTACCTTGCATGCTCTCTCAATGAGCACTACAAATTCTCTTAGTTCTAGGATACCAACAAACACTCGAATATCTTTATTAAGGCCATCCTCGAACTTCTTACACATAGTGGCTTCTGTAGACACTCATTTTCGTGCATATTTACTGAGCCTCATAAATTCACGCTCATATTCCATCACCGCCATTGGACCTTGCTTTAGCTCTAGGAATTCCTTCCTCTTTTGATTTATGAATCTTTGGCTAATATACTTTTTTTGAAATTCTTCCTGGAAGAATTCCTAAGTGATTCTCTCTCTCGATATAATAGACACGAGAGTATTCCACCACTGATACGCCGAATCCCATAGGAGTGACACTGTACACTTCACACACTCTTCAGGTGTGCACGATAGTTCATTGAATACCCTAATGGTATTTTCCAACCAAAACTTTGCTCTTTCTGGGTCATCATTTATACTAGCCCGAAATTCCTCAGCCCCTTGTTTCCGAATCTTATCCACTGGAGGTTTCTCCCTCCTAAACATGTCCGCACCTTGCAGAGCTACCAGGGCATATTGAGGGATCGGAGGAGGTGGGGGAGGTAGAGTGTTCAGATTCACACGGATGAACTCCGTGTACCAAGCATCAATCATTCGGAGATAGGCTTCTCTATCCCCTCCGCCTTGGACCATAGTCACGGGCTCACTCTCAACTGGCGCGGTCCCTTCGGCGGGAGCCGGCGTATTACTCTCCACATCATTAGCCGTAGTTCTATCTGGATCCATTTACTATATGAAAATACAATTTATTATCGTCAGAAGTAGTCACACTATCAATATATAATTATGACATGTATAGCTAGACTCATACTCTCGCTAGGTTAGTCCTAGAACCGACTAAACCATAGCTCCGATACCACTAAATGTAACACCCAATACCGGTATCCTACGCTGAGCGAGATACAAGGCATTACCTAACTTGAACTCATACTTACAACCAATTCCGAGTCCTCATGACTTGGAAAATTTAAAACTTTCTTAAACTTATCAATATATTCTTAATATGGGCTTATGAAGCCCAAAACACACATCAGAAATCATTCGGGAACATCCTAGGTCCTTTTGACAACTATAGGAAAATGTCACTTGACACAGAGGCACACGCCCGTGTGGAAGGGGAACACGCCCATGTGAGCATTCTAAAATAGTCGTGTTGATGGCCCATGTGTCTCACACGGCCTAAGCAAGATAGGGACATGCCCATGCTCTCCACCCATGTAGAATTAATTCTAAATGCACATATACAGGGGTTTTCACACGGCCTGGCACACACCTGTGTCTCTAGCCCATGTCCTTCACACGGCCATGACACGCTCGTGTGCAAAAACCTGGAAATTTTGTTTCTGATTCAGTAATTCTTAAAGGTCACATGGCCAAGTCACACGCCCGTGTGCTAGGCCGTGCCCTTCACACGACTGAGATACACCACCATGTCTCTGTCCGTGTGTCTACTATCATGCATACTGACTTGAAATATTTACGTGCAGGAGACACACGGCCGGACCACACGCCCATGTGGTAGACTTTGTTTCACACACAGCTTAGACACACGCCTGTGTGCCTACCTGTGTGGATAATATAAGGCTATTTACCAAGCCCCATTGCTACTCTTACATATGTAGTTCTATACAAATACCAACCAATACCAAAACAAGCATAATTCCTATAACCAAATCAGCCACAATAGACATTCATTCAACCATAATAATGCGTCTTTTATAAATTCAAAATGAATGTTAGCTATCATTCAAGGCTTAATACAAATTAAAAGGTTTCCAACCCAAGCCAATACATATGGTCAAACCTCAATGGCACAAAATAATAAAGTCTAAGTCCTATACATGCCATATTCAAAAATATAAATCCAACTATATCGAATGCGTCAGTTGATAGTGTGATCAATATCTCTGACTTTCGGTGATCCTTGAGCTAGTTAGGCGGCACTGTAAGGAAATAAGAAGGGAAGGAAGTAAGCATAATAGCTTAGTAAGTTGCAGATAAGTAAGTATACACCATTTATCAATAATAAACATGCTCATAACACCAAGGTAGGCATAAGCACAACTTACTCATTACCATCCATACAAGTCACGTTATATATTGAGCTCATATCTCATACGTACCAATTAGGTACCTGTACCACTCACAACATGGTTATACTTTCCTCATTAGCTTAAGAACATAACTTTCACCGTTGAACCATTTGGAATACTACCGGATATTACATAAGCCCCAAGCATAGGGTAAGGTGCCGATGCCATGTCCTAGACACGGGCTTACACTGGCTCATATCTCAAGTCGATGTCATGTCCCAGACATGGTCTTACACTGACTATCATCTCGTAGCCGATGCATATCCCAAACATGTCTTACAATGGCTTACGTCTCGAGGCCAATGCACGTCTCAAACATGTTTTACACTAGCCCTCGTCTCAATATCGATGCCATATCCCAGCACTAGCTCTCATAATGTGGTCGATGCATGTCCCAGACATGTCTTACACTAGCTCACACACGAATGACTCAAATGTCATGGCATGAATATCCGATTTACTTCCTAAGGTTCCAATGGAAAATTCTACTATCTCATTTACCATTATACATTCTCAATTTCACAATCAAGTAATTTATGCTGTAATAATTCAAGCACATATAATTAACAATGTAGTTGTATTATTTATATACAACTTACCTCGGATTACAAAATGTGGCGACTAGCCGATTTAGTTGATTTGCTTGGTTTTCCCTCAGTCTAGTTCGGATTCGGTATTTCTTGATCTATAATAACAAAATGCACTTATTTAATCACTAAATAAAATTAGACAATCAAAAATTCACTTATTTGGTAAGATGACCATTTTGCCCCTAGACCTTGACAAAATAACCATTTTACCCTTAGGCTCGAAAATTGATTTTTATCGAATTTATTTATTTCTCAAGACTAACAGAACCTCTTTGACTCTTATAGCAACACCAAATTTCCACTATTTCACACATTTATTATCTATTTTACAACTTATGCATATTTGTCCTTTTAGGTGTTTTCATGCTAACACATTTCACAAAAGTTGTTTATAAGACACCTAAGACTCATTTTCTTCCATAAAAACTCAGCAAACATCACAAATCCTTTCATGGAAAAACCCTAGACTCTTAATCATTTTGCAAAATATTACTCTCATTTGAAAGCTCATGCTTCAAGGGCCTCAAAAGTACAAAAATATTTAAGGGAAGCCATTAGGATCACTTACTTGTAAGGCTTAAAGTTGTTGAAATTTGAAGCTCTTAAAACCCCATTATTTTCTGAAAATTTCGATGGAGGAAGAAGATGAAAAGGGATGATATCATCCTTCTTTTATTTATTTCTATTTTTGGTCAAAATAAGCCACTTAACCCACCAAATTTTAAAATTTTGTCTCCTCTTTGACTCGATGGCCGGTTATGCTCCTTTAAAAGGGTCTAATTGCCCTTTAAAATCCTCAAATTTTAATTCTCTAATAAAATAACACCTTTAGCTATCAAATTAGGATTTTTACACTTTATGCGATTTAGTCCTTTTTCGCAATTGGGCTCATAAACGTTAAAATTAGCTCACCAAATTTTTCATGCACTAATATAAACATACTATGACTCTATATTAATAATAAAATAATTTCTTTGACTTCAAAGTTATGGTCTCGAGACCACTATTCCGACTAGCCCCAAAATTGAGCTGTTACAAGATAATATCTTGCGAGGGAGATGTTTATTTCTTTGGAGGGTTATTTCTAAGGCATGGCCTCTAATTTGCAGAAGTTTGCTTTGGCCAATTGGAAATGGGAATAATATTATTTTTTGGAAAGACTCATGAATCCCAAATATGGGGTCTTTGATCTATCAAGTTCCAATCTATGCTAATATGAATTTGGACTGTCTTCTTAGTGATATAGCCACTGGAGAGGGGTATTGGAATTTGGATCTTTTTCGTCTTTAACTACCTGATGATATAATTAGACTTATTGTGGGTATTCCTTCACCCCATCCATTTGCAGGTTTTGACAGGATTATTTGGGCTCATACTTCAAATGGTATTTTCTCTCTCAAAAGTGCGTATTGGCACATTCAGGAATGATTGTGGAATATAAAGAATGTGAAGTGGAACTTGGCATGGAAATTTCAAGTGCCCCATAGAGTCAGACTTTTCATATGGCGTGTCTTGAATCAACGTTTTCTTACTAATGTAAAGCTTGTTAAGCGGGGTATAGGGTATGATAGTTCTTGTGGTATATGTGGTCATCATTCTGAAGACATATTAAATGTTCTCAGAGATTGTCCGACAACTAAAAAAATTTGGACGCATGTTTTTCTGGATAGAATTAATGGGTGTTTCTTTACAGGTGACCTTATTAAGTGGTTAAAGTCTAATTTATAGAATGCTGCTAAATCACTAGTCGATGAGGTAAATTGGTCTTGTTTATTTGGTTTACTTATCTAAAGGATTTGGAGGGATCAAAACCTTTTTCTTTTTCAGGGTGTCTCATGGAATACATATGAGATAGTTAAAATATCATATATTTGGGCAAAACAATTTTCCTCTTTTCACAAGGAGGACGTGTCTAGAAAATAGGAGTCAAATTTAATTACTCATATTCTAGAAAATTGGATAAGCCTTTGTACTAATAGGACAGTTCAGATTGCTTCTAAAAATGCTATAGCAGGGAGTCATAAGAAATGAAAATGGGGAGTGGATTATGGGATACAACATATATTTGGGCAAATGCTCAGTTCTTAATGCTGAATTGTGGGGTATTCTAGATGGATTGACCCTCATTCACTATAGAAGATATGAGGGTGTGATTATTCAAATAGATAGCTTGGAAGTGGTCAAGATCATTCAACATTCTTCCTTGATGAGTTCGAATTCTACTCTTATTAGATGTATCCATCTTTTTCTGGTGAGTGTAGAACTTTGGGTCATACAACATTTTCCTATAGACTAGAATAAGGTTACTGACTGTTTAGCCAAGATGGCCTTTGATACAAATCATGGCCTGAAGATATTTGAGGAGATTCTAATAGAGGTGCTAGCACTTTCTTCTACTGTTCAAGTAGGTGACAGTCTTTCTCAAAGAACTCTTATGTAGTTAGATTACTATATTTGTTTTTCTTTACAAAAAAATAAAGGTTGATAACTCATAATAATTAATTGAACTTGCTAGTTTTATAAACTTCATAATTACTCATGTAAAAGAATGTAAATTACAATATTTATAAAAGTGATAATGCACGCACCTGCTATACATTTTTTTTTTTATTTGATTATCATTTTCTTTCTGTTTTCAACATAATTCTCACTTTGTTATTTGATGGAATTTCTTGATATGGATTCTATTGTAGATTTACAACAATTGTCTTTTTATAACATGTTATAGGTGTTTTGCAATCATCTCTCTATAACAAGTTACTATAGCAAAACAGGCTTTTAGCAACGTTTTTTGTGGCGTTTTGACCAAAATGCCGCAAAAGTTATACATTAGTGGCGCTAATCGGAAAACGTCGCAAAATTTAGAGCTATAGCATGAGAAAAACGCCGCAAAAGGTCAAGCATTAGCGGCGTTTGTGAGAAAAACGCAGCAAAAGGTCTAGCAGTTTATTATTTAACTAGTTTCTTTATATTAATTAAAATACAATTTATTTTTAATTGAATATTTAAAATCTTCAGAAAAAATTAATGACACATAGAAAAATTTGAAAGTAAAAACATAGAAAAATATATGTTAAAAATGAAAAAATGAAAAACTATTATTTAAAATAATTTTAAAGTTTTTAGGTATCTGATGATTGTTCTTAAATTTATATATTAAATAATTTCGATATAATTGTAAAAGAGATAATATTAATTTTAAAATTTTAAAACTATCATTATAGTTTATGGTTATGGTTTAGGGTTTAGTGTTTTACTGTTTAAGGCTTAGGGTTTAGTATTTTTAGGTATTAGTGCTTATGTTTTAGGGGTTGGAAGTTATTGCTTTAGAGTTAGGATTTTGAGTTTATGGTTTAGTATTTTGGGGTTTATGTTTTTAAAGGTTAGGAGTTAGGCTTTTAGGGGTTAGGGGTTAGGGAAGTTAAGCAGATTGAGTCTTAACTCAATTAGTATGAGCATTGTTGTCAATATAAGAGAACATGGGTTTCAGTGTGTTGAAATGCATTATCCTCCTGTTTATGAGTTGGGGAGGAAATATGAGTAGTACATTGTAGATATAATATCAAAAAGATTTTGAGAAGTTAAATTTTATCAAAATCAATTTCGATAAATTCTATCAGCTACACAAAAAATTAAACTTGTGGATACAAACTCTTCGTAAGGAAGTTTAGTTTCATTTTTAAAATTATTTTCAGTACACAAATTTAAAATTTTATAAATTAAATATATTGTTTGAAACAAAACAAACTTAATTTAAAGGAATTTAAGAAATAATTAAACCTTTCAAATATAGAAACAAAGAAGAAAATTGGATTGAATCTAACTAAAATTAGGGATTTAGTACATGTACTTCAATTTGATCAATTTTTGTCCTTACACTTTTTGAATTGGTGATTAGTATCGTACGTTTCAATTTTTTTTATCAATTTAGTACATGTACTTCGATTTGAGCAATGTGGGCTTCTTAGTTCTCTTAGGATAATAGGGGGATTAAATGCTCAAAAAGTTAAAACCCACATCCCTAAAGCTGGGTTTGCATAATGATAAAATTCACTATTAATATTTACTCATTTTATCACTTTTGTCTTATTTTTAGATCAATTTGACTTTCAATCTTCGACGGCACTGATGTGACAACTCACGTGCTAGTCAATTTGTATTCCATTGTTGGCGCAAATATTTTTTTAAAGAAATTATAAAATTTTTTAAATTTTGTTGAATTTTTAAATATTTATTAGTACCAAAGGCATTAGCGGCATTTTTCCCATAAACGCCGCAAAAGGTAAACAATTTTACTTTAGACAAAACGGCGCCATTTTTCATAAAAAATGCTGCAAAAAATAATTTTACTTTAGACAAAACGACACCATTTTGTAGTGGCGGTTTTAGTGGCATTAGAGGCGCTAGGGGGTAAATGCCGCAATAGGTCGGGCTTTAGCGGCGTTAGAAGAAAAACGCTGCAAAAGGTGTACAAGATAAAGACGCCGCAAAAAAATCATTTTACTTTGTACAAAATGGTGCCATTTTGTATTGCACTTTTAGTTGCGTTAGTGCGCTACTTTAAAAATGCCGCAATAGGTCGATCTTTAGCGGCGCTATGTGAAAAACATCGCAAAAAAAATCGTTTTACTTTATACAAAACAGTGTCGTTTTGTATGGCACTTTTACTGGCGTTAGCGGCGCTACTTTAAAAATGCCGCAATAGGTCAATCTTTAGCGGCACTAGGTGAAAAACGCCTTAAAAAGTCATTTTGTTTTAATTGAAACGGCATCGTTTTGCTCTCATCATTTTCATCTCATATACCCGAAATCCCTAAATTTTCCCCCTAAACGTTAATCCCCCAAATCAATTTATTTTTTCCCGAAAATTTAAAATCCCTTTTTGGAAACCCTTAAACCTAAATCCTCACCTAAATCCCTAATACCTAAAATTCCTTTATTTTTTCCCCCATTTTAGTTTCCCCAAATCCCCTTCCCCGAAATCCCTAACATTTCCCCAAATATTTTTTTCCCAAATCAGTTCCCCCTCCCGAAATATTTTTCCCCAAATCAGTTCCCCAAATCACCGTCGACAGCTCTCTACATCGCTGTTGGCAGCCCTCTGCTGCATCTCTGTCACCAGCCGTCTGTTGCTTCACCTTGTAAATTTCATTTGATTTTGTCTTGTTATTATTATTGTTGCTTTTTGTGTATTTGGAATGGAAAATAGTCAACTACTTCGTTGCTTTGATATTGGGCAGCAACCTTGTTTTGTTGTAATTGAATTATTATATTAAATTATGTCTTCATATGTTTGGATAGAAAGTAGCATCTCAATCAAATATGATATTGGATTTTGTAGGAAATGGGGATATATGCATATACCATAAGTTTCGTAATTGAGTAGTGGGCTCTGCTTTAATGTTGGTTGATTTTGATGAAGTTGGCCTACTGTTTATCTCACCACCCAAATGGCCATCTTGTTAGAGTGTGGTGAGACTTTGTTTATTCCTTAATTTCAATATTATTTAAATCATTTAACCTTATTCCATTAAGCTATTTTATTTAAAAATAAAATAAAAATATAAGGAAGCCCTAAACCCTTCCTTACATGAATCTTGTTCAATAAAAATCATACTGGTTTATACTAAAGTTTGAGTTTTGGTTTAGATTAATTTTTTTTTAAAAACAGAAAAAATTGTTGAACTAAGTTGAGGTGTGCATATTAGAAACATAGATATGTAGTTTATACCCAAAACAGAGGCAGTGAAGATGTGGGGATGTGTTGCCCTTATCCTTATCTTTTGTTTTTCTACCATAATTATCTCTCAACTTGCTGTTGTTCCTTATTTTCAAGAATAAATTGAAATCACATTTGGTTGTTTGGTAGTTGAAGTCTCCCTTCTCACATGCAACTATTTTTATTACTTGTAGCTTATAAACAACATGCCTTGTAATTGATCCATATGAATGGTTATTGCAAAAAATATATTATTTAATTGAAGGATAAAAGCATTATTTTAATACATATTAATAAAAAGTTAAAGTTATTAAAACATAATTTTAATTTTACCCAAATATTATGTTTATTTTATTACAAGGTAAACAATAATTTTGTCTTGATATGTTCTTTTAAAGGAAATTAAATAAATATGCAAATTTTAAATATCAATCTTTTGAAATTTAAGAAAATAAGTCATTTTAAAGAGAGAAAATGAAAATATCATTTCCTTTTTCTCACAATCCCAGGTTTTTCTTTTTTCTATATGAAGGACCACTTCGTTTATAATTCATTAGTTTTGTATTTCTTTTGTTTATTCCATTGATTTGATTTCTTGGTGGTGACAACATTGATTTGAAATTTTCTTTTGTTTGTAATAGTGATTTAAAGCACATAAGTGGTTTGTCATCCAATTTTCTGCCATCCAGTTTTTTGTTATCTGCCATCCAATTTACTTAGCTTCAATCCACATTGTCTCAGGTAGACAGCTCTGTTTCCTTTCTTTTTTTGTTTTTAATTTTCTTATCTGAATTTTGAATTCTTGACAAACCAAGGAAAAAAGAAAAGGGATCTGCCAAAAAATATCAACGCATTGAAATGGTTTACTTGGTTATGACACTTATACCATCTTCTCTAATAATTTCGTGGATTATTATGACTTCTAATATTAAGTAAGAAATTTCCAAAATAATTATGAATTTGCAATGTAAAGTATAGCCTATTTTTTCTTGGTATTTAATTATTAGTTTATATTTTTGCAAGTAATACATGCTTGCTGGAAACAAGGAAATAATGTTTCATGAGTTTTTGCAATTCAATTTGAAGACAATTAAGTAAACAAAGACTTGGAAGTTAGAGCAACAACACTTAGATAAGAATTAAAAAGATTAAGCTGTACGCCACTGATATTTTGGAAATTTATTCTCTAGAATTTTGACTTTGAATTGGGAAAAAATTCCATTTCCATTTTATTTTATATGGTAAATATGCACAGGCTAGTTCAACAAGTTAACAATTTATTGTGACATCACCTAAGATATTCATAAGTATAATGATAGCATTGGAGAACGAAGTGGGTTGTTGGGGGGGGGGGGGGGGTTTGAGAGATAAGAAGGAGTGGTTTATTGATAGTAGCTAAGGGATCGGAAATGGCTGAGATAATAGCCATTAAAACAGTCGTTTTGTTAATAAGATAAGGTTCAGGGCCTCTTTATTTTATTTTTTATTGCCCTTCTGTTAATGCCCCATCACGTTAACCATTTTTTGCTTCAATCTTCCAATTTCATACAGCTAACACTAATAGATATAGAACAGCTATTTTAATTATTTATTTAGATGTTTCAAAATTATGCCATTGAGGTCATCCTGTCTTGTTTACAGATGTGAAAAAGTGAATGGTATATTCGAATTTCGTCCCTTTATTAGAGCCAACAAATAAAAGCTTTTAATTAATATATTATGTATTTTTATAATGTGATTATTTAGTTAATCTTATTAAAATGTTGGCACATAATTAATTGTTTTTGTTAAAGTGTTGGCACAAAATTTTTAATATATTCAAATTTTAATTCTCCATTACGAGATTTTAGAGGTTAAGAGATCAAATGGCTTAGATGCAAGCGAGCACAGTTGAGCAAATTGCTCAACTTAAAGCGGAGGCAGCATCGAGAGAAGTAGAGGTTCAAAGAAAATATGAAGAACTCTAGCTACAACTTAAAGCGGAGGCAGCAGCGAGGGAAGCAAGGGAAGCAGAGCAAAGCAAAAAATACGACGAACTCCAGCAACAACTTCAGAATATGCTGAAGATGTTTCAGCAGTCACAGAATCCACCATCTTAGACGTTTGTTTTCTTATTGTAAGAATATTTTAACATTATAACTTTTAACATTATTGTAAGAATATTTTTGTTATTTCATTTTTTAATTTAGATTATATATCTTTCGTTGGATTTTGAAAGTATCATTTAGATTTGCTATTTTTGGTTGGGTTTGATGTTACAGGAAGGGTTGTATATGAATGAAAATAGGATATTAGAAATCTGCTAAAGTTAGTGACCTTTTTTTGTATAAATGCTGCTAAAAGTCATGTTCTTTAGCGGCGTTTACGGTAAAAGCGCTGCTAAAGGTCATGTTCTATAGTGGCGTTTGTAGGAAAAGCGCTACTAAAAGGTCATGTTCTATAGTGGCATTTGTGGAAAAAGCACCGCTAAAGGTCACATTAAATGTCACATTCTATAGAGACATTTGAGGTAAAAACGCTACTAAGGGTCTATAGCGGCGTTTTTTCACATAAACGCCACAAAAATTTAGCGGTGTTTTTTGCTGCGCTTAACAAGCGCTATAAATAGTTTTAGCGGTGCTGCTTTAGGCCCAAAAAAGCACCGCTAAAAACCTGTTTTGCTGTAGTGAGTAAAATCTTGGCAAACCAAGGAGGCAGTTATAGATAAAGTTGATTGTACTTAAACCTAGGTGATAAAAAGAGAGATGTATATAAATACTTATTGTTTTATCCAAGTATCTTATTTAATAGACTTCCCTTTATTTTGAAAAGAATGTATTGAAGAAAAAGTTATAAATATTTCAATTTGAACATAAATTTATTCACAATTCGGATAAAAGAATAATTTAAAAATAATTTAAAGCCAATCTAAGATCAACGACAAAAAATGTTTTCAAAACTGTCAAGAAAAGTTACTTTTAGAATATGCTTTTGAGAAATTTGAAAATGTTTAGCATTGATGTAGAAGAAAAATTTTGGATGTAAAATGTCTATTTTAAATATTATATAAAGTAAAAAGTATGTATTTAAATGATATACAAATTCGTTAGTATTATGATATATGAAATATATACACTTAAACTATAATAAAATTATAATTTACTTGAATATAAAGAATCCTTATTTTGACGTGTATTTATCATTATTATTATTATTATTATTATTATTATTATTATTATTATATATTCAACTTAGATTATAATACTGATATATTAAAATAATTTATATTGACTTATTCTTAATAATAAGATATATGAATTACAAATTTTAATTATTTTAATTAATTAATATATATGTTTGTAATATTTAATTTGAAAAATATAAATAATATTTTTAGAATTAAAATGAGAAGTAAATTTATAATTTGACACCTTAACTTTTAAAATCTCAAAAGCTAGAATATTTAATTTTTAATTGATTTGAAAACCAGTTTTAAAACTAATTTAATTTAAAAAACTGTTTATTTATCATTAATTTTGGCTTAAAATATACTTTTAGAACATAATAGTAAATACATAATTAGGAAGACATGAGTTGACTTACTAATATTAAACCTGACGCGAAATAATGTATTAAACACCTAATATTGAAGTATAATATACAACATTCAAGTAATTAATATTATATAAATATAAAATATTTTAAACATTTACCTATGAAACAACAAAATCCATAAATATAGAGAGTTTAGGTATCTAAAAGTGTTGTAGATTGAGTATTAATCTAAAAAGTGTTGTAGATTGAGTATTAATTGATTAGCATAGGTATTGTTACTAATGTAGAAGGATGTGAGTTCGAATTGGAGTTCGAATGTATTGAAACATATTATCTTCCTATTTACGAGTTAAAGAGGGGCATTAAATACTTTTAGATATTGTCTTAAAAAGAACAAATATTATCAAAATTTTTAATAAAATTATTTAAAAATATATATATATATATATCTAAAAAGTGTTAAATTATATAAAATCCCAATCACAACTTTCATCGTTATTTTTGTTATAACGACAGTTTCCCTGGCTTTTCACGTCATTTCTTAGCTTTTTCTTTTAACTTTGTCAACCAATTTAATGATAATGCATAAGTGCACCTTTTTCTTCTATTTTTTTTTTCAAATAGGTCCACGCAAAGATTAATATTTAATAAACAAATTAACTTATATTTAAAGTTAGGTTATTACATTCCATTTTAAGAAATGGTATTTTTTTTAAATTTAGTCTAAATATCTCAACTTCTTTTCTCCAAATTATAATTTACTTTGGGTAAATTCTACAAATGGTCACCTAATTGTGTCTATACTTTTATTTTGGTCATCTAACTTTAAAATGTTCAATTTAGACACTAAAGTTTGAATTCATTCTTGTTCTGGTCATATGCAATTAAATTGATAAACGAAAAGCCTTTTTTTATTGGTATAATAATATATTTAGTCCTCAATACTTACATATTCTATCAATTTGATCCTAATTCTAAATAATTCAATAAATTTAACATTTCACATTTACAATTTCTATCAAATTGATCCTTAAAATTTCAAATCAAAGCTTTCAACTTTTAAAATAGAGGCATTCCACATCTAAAAATTTGTAACCCCTCCAAAAAAAAAAAAAACTTATCTCAACAAGCGGACCTTTTTTCAAGCTAATTCTTGATACCAATGAGTTTATCTTGAAATTTTATTTCCTTTTTCCCATTAGTTTTCTTCTAAATTTAATATTTTATAACCCTTTGATTAATAAAATTTTGGCTAAAGAATATGGAAAAACCTTAAAAAAACACTTTAGATTTAATCTTGTTGTTAACGGTATGATATTTCCATCAAGGTACATAGAAATAGTCCTCAAAGTTGGTCCTTGAAATTGGAAATTAAATCGAGTTAAAAAATATGGCTTTGAAAAATCCAATTGTTCAATCAATAATTATATAAGAAAAACTTATGAACATTTAATTTTTCATAAGAAAAAATTATGAAAGAACTAATTGAATTTTCTTTTGTTACATTGATAATGATTTTTTTTAATTTTATAAATTGATTAAGAGATTATTACGTGTTCTATTTGTTTTAATTTTAAATCCACAATAAGCAATGTGTACTAATAACCTGATTTAGCGTCAAACCATTTACCTACTTAATTAAAAACTAAAATTATGCTAGTCAAAGTAAACAATTATTTTTACAAATATTAAATTATTTATATAATTTTATTATATATTATATTTTTAAATTTGTATTTTCTATTATTTTTAATGGTGTTTAGTTAATTTCTAATATTAACTTCTTAAAAATATAAACAAAAAGGTTATGTACCAAATTGGATTGTAGTGCCCCAAAATTTTAGTTTTTGAATTGTAAAATCTTGTTAAGTAATTTATTTTGCTTTAGTGGTTAAGTGTTGTGAATAGTGTGTGTGAGGTTTTGGGCTTGAATTCCTTTTCTTTAAATTTTGTTAAATTTTGCGCAACCATTGACTTTGGATATTAGGTTTATATATTGTTTTCACTTAATTAATAAAAAAATGAGACTGCTGATTCAATGGTAAGACTTTAGCTTACCCAAAGGTTCTGTATTCCAGTTCTTGTGCATGCAAAATAAAAAATATTTTTGATTTCCTTTATCTATATCAGCCAAGGGGTAGAAGTTGTATGGAATTTGAATTCTGGGGGATATCTGATAAAAATCACTAAACGAATTTAGTGGGAAAGTGAGTATTTTTTTAGGTTTTTTTCAGAATTATCCCAATTTTTTTCCAAAATCCTCCTAAATTTGTCATCCTCTTTCCCCATCTCCTTCTCTATCTCACGCTTCAAATTCATCTCTTTGCTCCACATACGTTTGTTCTCATTTTTGCTTCTGTATTTTTTTTTTCAATCTTCTACTTCTTGTTCTTATTTCGCCATCATTTCTACGATATTTGCATGGTGTCAATAGAGTTGATCGTAAGTAAGTTTGGTGTAAGTATCAGTACTTACAGTTGCAAGGTTTTAGTTTTCTTGGTATTCAATTTGCGTTTTGGTGCGTTACAAAATTTGTTGTTTAATAGTTATGGTTTTCTGATAGGAGAAGGACGTGAGGCTTATGATGTTTTTCTAGAGATCTAGGCTCAGCTTAGGCGGTTATGCTTGCAAGGATAAGTGGAGGAAAATTTCGGTTAAGGGTCGGTTTAGTTAGTTTGTATTTATTGTTTATTCACGTCTGATTTGGTGGATAAATTTAGTACAAGACTTGTTTATTAGTTTTTTTTAAAGATGTTTAGGTGATGGGATCCTCGCTATTGTGTTCACATCGGAAAACTGACAAGGTATGTAACGAAAACCCTGAAAAATAGCGAACGACGTGATGTTGAAAAGCTCACTATCGATGTCACACGGTTGTGTGGACCATATAAGCTGGGTTATTTAGGTCGTGTGGGCCACACAAATATGTGCCATATTGTGTGGACGACATAGGCTCAGCCAGTTAGGCCATGTGGGTCCAATTTTTGTAAAATTTAGTTAAGGCCGTATTTAAAGTGTGATTTGAGAATAGCCATTTCGTAGGCTCTGAAATATGTTATGTATGATTTATAATTATGAAACATGATATTCTACTTCTGTTTATTTGAATTTTGAAAGCATGATTTTATAATCTGATGTGTTAGTGTCACAGGGCTAGATCTTTCATCTCGCGATCTTTGTAGCCTTAGGCGATCTGTTAGTCCAAATTTTCCTAAGTCAGCCTTTACTCAAGTAGGGATTCCTTAAAAACTCCTCCAAGGCACTAATTTATATAGCGAAAGAAAACTTATGCCAAAAGAAGCCACAAAGAACAGTTTTGTAACTCCACATTACAAACTCCCATAGTTAGGGCCTCCTCGAAATTTACCGTCTTGATCTTCCTATTCGATTTCTTAATTGAGAAACCAAGTTTCCCCGCAGCCTTTTCTGATATGAATAAGTTTGATGCTCCCATATCAACAAGAGCACTCCTCTTTTGACCTGCAATGTTGATGTCTACAAATATCAACCCTTCTCTACCGTTCCTTTTCTTAGGAATGAGCACCATCGAATTGACCCTCGATGTCTTTTTCTAAATAGGTTTCTCCTTTTCTAGCTCATTATTCTTCTTGATAGCCGAAAATGAAGATACCTTTGGCCAGTCCCTCTTCATATGCAGTCCCTTACAAAGGTATCATCTCAACTTTCCCCTCTTCTTTTTTAGGCTATTATGTCTCTACTTCCCATTTCGTGGCTTCTCATTACCACCATTGCTACTACTATCATTTTCATAATCGCTATGTCTCTCTTTATCTTCCTTATGGTACCTATCATTGCCCCTCTCACTGGGCTTGGAAGATTCAAACTTGTCTCTTCTCGGAACAAGTTCCACTAAAGACTCTACTACCATCATGGCATTAGTAAGTTCCTAAACTCCTCGACATTGCAATTCTTGTTTCACCCATAGTTTCAACCAATCCGCAAAGGAGAAAAATGCTTTATTCTTGCTCAAATTAGAAATTGGGAGCATGAGTTCACTGAACTCCCGCCCATACTCCCTAACTGTGCCTTGTTGCATAAGCCGCCGCAACTTTGCTCGAGCTTCATCTTTGGTATACTCGGGTTAAAGCTGTGCTTTGAACTCCTTTTGGAACTCCTCCCAAGTCCCAATCTCAGTCCTACCACGTCTCACATTAGTGGACCTACGTCACCACCATAACAAAGCAACGTCAGTAAAATACATAGCAATACTATTTACCTTTATGGCATCATCCTTGATGCCCATCACACGGAAGTATTACCCCATGGCCCAAAGAAAGTTGTCCACTTCACTTGCAAACCATACCCCTTTAAACGTTTTCGGTTTGGGTACATTCATTGCCTGCTGCTTTGAAACCAACATTCCATTACCCATAGTAGCCTTGAAAATCTTGAGCTCCCCCTGAAGCTCATTGATCTATTCCTTCAAAGTTGTCACCATAGCCTTAAGAGCATCATCCTTTTTAGCCAGGTTATTTTTTGAGGAACCGATAGTATCCCATACATATTCTCTAAGCTGCTCTTTCATGGACTGCAACCCATCAGTGATTCTATTATCGACTTCGTCGATCCTCTTTTTGACGTCCCCTATGGACTCCTCTAGAATGATGACTCGACCATCCAAAGCTGAGAATAAATCCCTTGACCGAATCACTTTTCTGGCCTTTCCGTGGGTCTCCATTGGCTCACTCTGACTGACAACTTCTTTCGACATCCCAACAGTGCCTTCGAACTAATAGCTCGAATACCACTATCATAGGGCTAAATCTTTAATCTTGTGATTCGTGCAGCCTTAGGTGATCTGTTCGTCCAAACTCACCTAAGTTAGCCTTTACTCAAGTGAGGATTCCTTAAAAACTCCTCCCAGGCACCAATTTATATAGCAGAAGCAAATTTATGCCAAAATAAGCCACAAAGAACAATAGAAAGCCACAAAAAGAATGCACACGAGGCGTTTGAGTAAATGCTCTCAGAATTCTATTACTCTTAAGAATTCAGTTTATAATGGATGATTTGAAAGTGAGGGGGAGGCTCTCTATTTATAGTTGAAATCCCCCAAAATCGACGGTTAAGATTAAATTATATCAACGGACGAGATTAACCTATCCCTTAATTTTAGGGATTTACAAGATTACATCATATCATATCCAATCTACAAGATATGATTCCCCTACTTACTAAAAATAACCTAAGTTGCCATATCTTCATTATCGGGCTAACCAAGCTTCAATCTGATAGACTTCTCTAACAGTTCTTTGAATCAAGCCAATTCTCGTAGGCTAAATGTTCCCAATCTAATCGATAGTACTCCATGGGGCGCATCTTGTACCATGGTCACAGGCTTTGCACTTTGACCCGTGACATTAGCATGTATGACATGTATGTATCTAATATCTGATTAGTATTGCATGAATATTAGGGTGGGATATTGATAAGACAGAGGAAGTGTTAGCAGTTTAATAAATTTCCTTATCTGGTGGCTAATACCACATATTTGTTCTGGTTGCATTGCCACACTTATCTATTTTTGGCAGCTTGACTGTACTGTTCTGAAAAATGACATACGCTCACTTATAGGTATGTAGGGTTGGATGGGAATTTATTACCCTAATTAGTGTGTAACGATGAACGGAGATGGTGTGTAGCGAATGGGGGTAGGATCTGATTCTATATTTAATTTTGCATCTGGTTCTGTATATGAATATGAGTATAATTATGTAATTGGACTACAACTGCATACGTATCTATTAATTTATATGTTTCTAATTTTTTTGTTGGGTTGAGTTTCACACTGGGCTCGTAAGCTCACCTTTTATTTAATCCTTTTAGGTAATCAATAAACCTAGGAGTGGATGGCGTACGGGAACTCGAAATAGGATTTTTTTGATAAAGTGGTTTAAATGGACTTTATGTTTAATTTGGACTTTTCAGACTTTTGAATTGTAAATTATTTTGCACTTTACTTTCGTTTTAGCGTGCTTTTCCGAATTAATTAGTATTAAGTTTCTAATATTAAAATTCTATTTTGTCTAGTTTGTCGAATGAGAAAATGTCCCCGATATAAGATTCTTTTTCGAACGAGGGTTATGGTTGTTTATCGCGCTAGATAGCTTCTCTTCGTAGTGTTCGAGCCAACTTTTCTATTTCTAATTCAAATTCTAGAGTTTCCAGTTTTGACCTTGTCATAAGGAAAACAAATGGAAATTAAAAAAAATATTTCCAATCCCCGAAATTGGTGCCAAAATTTAATGGATGTCGAAACCACCAAATAAAAATTCCTACGACAAAATAATACGAAATAGTAGTATAGAGTAGTAGAGTCAAATCCACAGGGATTGATTGTCTAATTTCAACTTTTCTTATTAATAGAATTGCTGTCATGACAATAGTCGTGCCCATGACTCGTGACGAGCTTAGTGAAAAGAAAAAGAAATAAAATAAATAAGGGGGAATGAAAATGTTTGAAAAGTAAATAATCTGTAATTGCAGCAAATAAAAATTATATTAATCGAAAATAAAATAAGTAAATGGAATTAAACTTCATAAGAAATTATATAAAGTCTTATCCTTAAACTCAGTTAATCCCAGTTCTGAATCAATCATTAAAAATGAGTTTTCTACTTCAAACCATAGTGGCTAAGAACGTCCTAACCACCAATTTTTCCTTTCGTAGTTGATTCCGATACGACCTGCAAACTAACCCTTACTGACTGTCTAACCACGATACACGTGTTCGCAATTCAAGACCTTAGTAGTCTTGCATTTTGAAAAACCAAACTTGGATCAACAACCTCAACTACATGGGTCATTTAAATTCGATCATTATTTCCTTTGACAAAAATCTCACTAGTATGACCCTTCCAGGATACACCAATTTGTTCACAGGAATTCGAATAAAGCACAGTCGACTCGACTTCCCAACTGTACACCAAACAAATCCAACCCAACACACACTTTTTTAATTGAAATTGAATTGACTTTAAGGGACAAATTTGTATTATCCTATATTCCGAAGAGATGGTGAATACCGTTATGAAAGATTTTTAGTGCAGATTCATTTCTCACGATTTTGACCGGAAAGAATACTGACCTAAAGCTAAGTATAAGTTTAGTAAAACATGAAATTAATCATACTTTGTTGGTTTATGTAAATGATTTTCAATGAAATTTATGGACCGTGGAAAGGGAAAGAGACTTAGGAAGTAATTTAGCCAAAATTAAGGAATGGAAAGAGTATGACAGAATCCTTGCACTTAGTCATGGCGTTTGAAAGAAAAGAAACGAAGAAATCTTATTCAACTTCCAAGTGTATTCAAGTGTGTTTTTCAAAAACCACCAGAGACCTTATTTATATATATATATATATATATATATATATTATAAACTAAAATTAGCCTAACTCACCTAACAACTAATTACATGAAATCACATTCATATCAAATTTTTTTCTAAATATGAGTTTTACAAATTTAAAAATCTGATTAGCCCTTAAATGTCTCTAATTTTCTAATTCGACTTCCTCTTTTATTGCTTGTGCTCAATTTAGTCATTTTTTGCTTGTTTTTGAATTAAAGCGTCTGAATTTCATTTCTAATAGAATTTAAAGATAAAATCACCAATTTAGAAAGAATTAATTCGATTTGAACATGTAAAATATGAAAAATAAACATGTTATCAGCAAGTGTGAGTTCTGGTTGAGGGAAGTTACTTTTTTAGGACATGTAGTTTTTTGCTAAGTGTATCCACGTGGACTCGAAAAATATTGAGGCTGTTCTTGAGTGAAAATAACCTAAGAATGTGTTTGAGATTTAGAGTTTTCTCAGTTTGGCAGGATACTATTAGAGATTTGTAGAAAGGTTCGCGCTTATCGTAACTCCCTTGACTAAGTTATTGCATAAGAACGTGTTGTTTGTGTGGACTGATTAGCAGTAATCGAGTTTTGAGAAGCTTAAATCTATTTTGACTTAGGCACCCATTTTGATACAGACTGAATCTGGTAATGAGTTTGTTGTGTTTAGTGATGCATACCACACTAGGTTGGGTTGTGTATTGATGAAAGAGGGTAAAGTGGTGGCTTACGCATCCAGACAACTTAAGTCTCATGAAGGAAACTATTCGATGCACGACCTTGAGTTAGTTATGGTTGTCTTCGCATTGAAAATTTCGAGGCATTACCTATATGGTGAGAGGTGTATTATCTACACTGATCACAAAAGCCTTAAGTACCTTTTCACTCAGAAGGAGTTGAATATTAGGCAACGTAAATGGATAGAGTTGCTTAAGGACTACGACTGCATCATAGAGTATCATCTTGTAAGGCCAAATGATGGTCGATGCTCTTAGTCGAAGATCGATGTCTGAGTTGAGGGAGATGTTTGCTCGCCTAAGTTTGTTTAAGAATGGTGGCTTTTTAGCTGAGTTGCAAGTTAAACTGACATGGATTGACTAGATTTGGGGTAAGTAGTTATTGGATGAATCTCTGGTTCTTCGGGTTTAGCAGGTTAAGAGGGTAAAACTTTTGATTTTTTATTTAATAGTGAGGGTGTGTTTTGCTTTAGATGTCGAATTTGTATGCCAAATGATACCAAGTTGAGGTAGTCCATCTTACGGGAAGTGCATAGTAACCTTTATGCTATGCATCCCGGTGGAAATTAGATGTACCGTGATCTCTAAGAGTTGTATTGGTGGCCCGATTTGAAACGAAAGTTAATTGACTTTGTGTCTCGTTGTTTGATGTGCCAACATGTTAAGGCTGAGCATAAACTTCCATCAGGTTTGCTTCAATTTGTTAAGATTCCGTTGTGAAAATGAGAATGGGTAACTATGAACTTCGTTAGTGGGTTGCCCTTGACACCCACTAAGAAGGATTCTGTTTGGGTTTTCATGGATTGATTGATCAAGTCTGTTCATTTCCTTCCGGTTCAAACCGACTATTCTCTACAAAAGTTGGTGAAATTGTACATTTCCAAGATTATAAGACTTCATTGGGTTTCAGTGTCGATTATCTCAGATCAAGACCCTTAATTTACGTCTCGATTTTAGAAGAAACTGCATGAGGCTTTGGGTACTTAATTAGACTTTAGTACTTTGTTCCATATAAAGACTGATAGGCAATCTGAGAGGGTGGTTCAGATACTGGAGGATATGCTATGGAGTTGTGTTATCGACTTCTGTAGTAGTTGGGAGGAGTTTCTGCCACTCGCTGAATTTGCTTATAATAATAGCTTTCAGTTCAATATTTAGATAGTACCGTATGAGCTTTATATGGTCGTAACTTTCACACTCCGATATGTTGGATTGAGTTGGGTCAGAGGAGGATTATGGGTCCAGATATGGTTTCTGAGACTGAGGATAAGGTCAAATTGATTCGGGAAAGTCTTAATTCAGCTTCTAACAGATAGAAGTCTTATGAAGATCTTAAGAGAAAAGATATTGGGTTTGCTATGGGAGATCAAGTTTTCCTTAAAGGTGTCTCTGTGAATGCATTATTTGAAAATGAGAAAATTTTCAAGACATATGTTAATATGAGATGCTATTGTCCCTAAAGACCTTTTTAGTATCATGTAATCATATTAGATCTTGACCAGAGCTGAAATTAAGGTGGGTTAAATTTCTAAATAGGTGGTAAGTTTTTTTTAGTTTAGAGGTGAAGTTAAAAATTTTTTAACAGTAAAATTAAGTTAGGTATTTTTATAAGAGCTAAAATATATTATATTATTTTATTATTTTATATTTTTATAATTTTTAAATAATTAAATTAAAGTTCTATCATTTTAGGAGATAAAATATAAATTTTACTATGCTTTAATTTATAATTTTATAAAATTTAAAGGGTCAAACATATAATTTTTCATTTTAAGAGACTAAAACCTTTGCCAACACTTTACGCCGCCCTTGTTATTACTGTTTCTCTACCTACAAGGCTTGAATCCAAAAATTTATTTAAAATTATCAAATTCTTTACTAGTCAAAACTCTTATTTAGGAGAATATACTTAAGTAAATAATTATATAATCTATAGGGTGTTGAATTCTTACTCTAATTTCTTTCTTTATTTTTTAGAAAATTGCATATAGATTCAAAAATTATGCAACCCTATTTTTATGATATCATAGTGCTATTTGATTTTTTATATTAATTAGGCATTCTATTACACACGTATATTTATGAAAATTACATATTTAAAATATGAATGTTAGTTTTAAAATAATATATAATAAATAATAAAATATATGATTTGAAACTAATTAATAATAATATATGAAATATAGACGATATTAAAATTAAAAAGATTAATTTGTGAGTAAAATAAAATTTAAACACATAAATACTCTATATTAAGAAAACCAAATATATTGCAATCATTTATTATGATGTTATCATCAATCTTTAGTCGTTGTCAAGTTAACTTGTAACACCAACTTAATCAACAATATCATTAATATATAAACTATATATAATATAGTAAAATGTAAATATCATAATAAAATAAAAATTTAATTTAGTGGCGAATTTAATGTTTTATTGATATAAGTAATGCAAGTTTAAATCTCATAACATGTGAATTTTTAATTTTTAAAAAAAATTGAAGAAATTTTAAATAATATAATTTATTTTAATTAAAAATATTCACAAATTTTATAATTAAATTAAAGCATGATTGACTCGTAGTAAGGTTTAAATAATAGAATAGATGTGAGGTAATAAAAGAGGACAAGAATATAGATTTATTACCATACAACTTAATCCGACAAAGCCCAAAGAGACACAAAATCCTAGTTATAAACGGGCTTAGTACAATGTTTGGGCTCAAGTTGAAAGGCGAAGCGAAAATCTAGGACGTATAAGGCCTACCGAGTCGGACGTTACCGGATATTATTATGTCGTTGTCGTTGTCCTGTCGTGTGGCCATCTGCCAATTGCCGGCTGCTCCTTCCAATTTCAAATTCAAACCAAAACTTAACGTAACCAAATTCAACCCCACGACGAATCAATCCTACAATATTCCCTCACGATTTGACCCCTTAAAATATTTTCCATTTCTGTTTCTT
Source organism: Gossypium arboreum (assembly GCF_025698485.1). Lineage (NCBI taxonomy): Eukaryota > Viridiplantae > Streptophyta > Magnoliopsida > Malvales > Malvaceae > Gossypium > Gossypium arboreum. Next base: position 121,060,702 of record NC_069072.1, on the reverse strand, counting down.
CTGATCCCAACATCCATATATATAAATCATGAGCCAGCCAGAGTCCGATCCTAGCAACATCCCCGAAGCCAAACAGTCCACAACATCCTCGGACTCAACCCGAGTGCCGCCTCTCTGTTCCGATTACGCTCCGTACCCGAAATTAGACCCCAAGCACGTCGCTCCTCCACCGGAGAATTGGACTAACGTTTCCATGGGTTCCCAGTCGCAGCCTAATCAAGGGCCGGCGACGTTCTCTGGCAGCGCTGCTACCACCATGCCGGCTGAGTCGAATCCTTACGTTTCTCCTGCTCCGGTTCGATCATCTTCCGTCAAGAGTAACCCACTTGCTTCACCTTCTACTAAATTTGTTCTTTTTATTTGAATACCATTCATATTTAAGCCCTTTCGTTTAGCAGATAAGATGGGAGCAGTGAAAGAGGTGTTAGGGAAATTGGGAAAGAAAGCGGCGGAGGATACTAAGAAGGCAAAAGAGATAGCTGGGAACATGTGGCAACATTGTAATTATTTCTCTTTATTGACCACCCTTGGTTCCCCTGCACGATAGACTCAGTGACTCTTGAATTTTTAATATGAATTTTAGGTAGTGTTTGAATTTGGATTTCAAAAATAGTGTAAATCATGGATAAATAAATATATGTAAATATCAGATTAGTTTTCAAAATTATGGATTTGTTGAATATCTATTTAATAGTTTATACATTTCAAATGTATAGCATTAGGGTATTCTCAATACACGATATCAGTTGATTGGATTATGTTATATGAAGTATATATAATTAGTAAGTTTATGGGGTTTTTTTTTTTTGTTGTTGTTGTTGTTGCAACAGTGAAAACTGGGCCAAGTTTTGCTGATGCTGCTGTAGGAAGAATTGCTCAGGGTACCAAAGTTCTTGCAGAAGGTGGTTATGACAAGATTTTCCGAACAACATTTGAGACTGCTCCTGAGGAACAGCTTCTGAAGACTTATGCATGTTACTTGTCCACCTCGGCTGGTCCTGTTATGGGAGTTTTATATTTGTCAAGTCAAAAGCTTGCTTTTTGTAGCGACAATCCTCTGTCTTACCAAGTTGGTGCTCAGACTCAATGGAGCTACTATAAGGTATAAGAGCTTATGTTATGCGTTTCAGTTGGTCAAGTCATTGCATCTGTGTCTAATTGGTTAGGGTTGAGTGTAGACTGATTTTTTTAGATTTTACATTCCCAGGCAGTTCCATATATCACTAAAAGGACATGAATTATGGATTTTTTTCCCTTTATTGATTACATGTTTTGAAATTAGCATATCGGGGGCTCAATGCTTGATGATTCTATTTCTATCATCTATGTGGTTCCACCAAAAGTTGCCGATCCCGGATGCTTTGTTAGATTAAACCTTTGCTTTTAAATAAGCATCTGCAGTTATGACTTATGACCTGTTCGAGTTATTTGCTAAAGTTTTGTAGACCCCTTGTTTCATAAGGTCTTCATCATCTTTGATTTGTTCTTTTTCCTGCTTGGTTACCGTAGTGCTAGTTTTTGAGTTAGTGCTTTTGTAGTTAAAGCTGTGTTTGCCTTAACTTATTAATAAGGAGAAGTTGGTAATGGAATAGGTAAGGCTATTGAAATGAGTTGTAAAATAAGTGATTTTTCTGAGGTAGTTTATGTACCCCATCTTAATACGAATGTTAGATATTCCGTAACTTGTGTTTTGTTTCTTCCTTTCCAATATCCTTCAGTGACAAAATCCAGATATAGAGTTTCTACCTAAATTGCTTCTAACTCTTTTTCTGTAGCAGTACCCTTGTTTGATACCTTTATGCAACACATATCCGGACATGATTCTTCAAGGAATTCTCCAAAAATATGGAAATATTTGAATGTCCTCCTCTTGTTTGGTTTATCAGGATATATGTGTATGTGATTTGTCAAAGATACATCTCTGCTTGTCCGTGTTTGTCAAATTTTGATCCCTGATCGCTAGAACTATGAAACTGGCATCTTACCAACAAGTGACTCAGCTGTTTGGCAAATTTTATTGATCCTTAATTAAACTTGTTGTAACGGTTATTAATGTGATTTTAGGTGGCTATTCCATTACATCAACTAAGGGCAGTGAATCCATCAACAAGCAAGGCAAACTCAGCTGAGAAATACATCCAGATAATATCAGTTGACAACCATGAATTTTGGTTCATGGGCTTTGTACACTATGACAGTGCTGTTAAAAATCTTCAACGACCATTGCAGCCAGCCCGGAGCTCATGATGTTAATATGTTGAGCCAGATTTGTCAGAGTTGAAATAGCATAGTCTTGTTTTACATTTGCATTTATATTCCGATATTCCTTTGTTTCCTAAACTCGTCAGTTGTTGGTGGATATGTTTTACTGATGTCTGTAAGGTATCGGCTTGTTGAATGGTTTAATACTAGATGTGTGTTCATTTATACTTTTTTTTTTAATATATACATTACCTTTTACAATACCAATGATTCCTTATTAGTATTTATATATTTATAAAAATATTATATACCAAATTTAATTAATAAATAATAATTAAGGTCGAACTAGATTGGATTGACCAGGAAATAAATTTACCTTATTCCAGTTCAATTGCAATTTTTGACTAAGCCCTTCAATGAAAGGTTAATTTTCCTCTCCCTAATAATTATGCAAATATAGTCAGTCCCCACAATTTCCTTCTTTCACCCTTTTTATCTCCTCCACCTGCCCTCAACCTTTTTTAAGAATCCTAGGAGAACCCGAGTAGTTATTAGTTTATAGTCCCCCTTTTCTTGGACTAACAGATGTACCAAAAAAGAAAAAAAAGAAGAAGTGGGTCCTATTTTCGTATTTACTCATTCCTAATAAATGTATTGGTTAAATGGGATGGCTTAAAGCTTAAGCTGATAGGAGTCCAGTATTAGTTTCAACACGTCTTGAAATGTGCATGTCATTGTCAGATTAACTTTTGATAGATTTGCGCGTGGACCAAAAAATGAATAAATTTATAAAAAAAAGCTTTGAGAGTGGTTCAACCATTACATTTAAATTTAACCAATATCTTACCTTCAATTTGATGCCTCACAATAAACAGTGGGGGGAACTTTTATGGGAGAATCTGGCAGCAATTGCTGTGGATGTTGAACATCTGTGGTTAATCGCGGGTGACTTCGATGCCATTTTGAGTTGTGAGCAAAGACGAGACGAGTTTGAGTCATGTAAAGCGGGATGTAGTCGTTTTAATTCCTTTGTGTTTCTGTTTGGATTGACTAATTTGTGTTTTTAGGGTTATATGTACACTTGGAGTAGGGGAAATCTTTTTCAAAGGTTAAATCAGTCGCTTTGTAATGATCAATGGCAAACGATTGCACCAAACACTTCTATTCATCACTTGCATAAACTAAAATCTATTCGTAGACCGCTACTGGTGTTAGTTAATTCGGTAAGGAGAAGAGAATGGGAGAGATATTTTCGGTTCCTAGCTAGCTGCGGAGTTTCGAGATGCTGTTGCAAAGTCTTTGAAAGCCAACGGTGATGTAGTAGAGAATCTTGAAAAGTTCATGCTTCTGGTGTAGGACCGAACAAGACTGTTTTTAGAAAAATTTTGATTGAAAAAAAAGAAAGCAATTAGGGAGTTAGACTGTGTTCAACGAGCATTAGAGTAGTGTACTTCTATGCGCCTCAGGTTAAGGGAAGCAGATATTCGGATGGAAATTGAGAACATACTAAGCCAAGAAGAATTATTGTGGTTTCAGAAATCGAGGTGTGAGTGGCTTGCTAATGGTGACTGAAATACAATTTTTTTTCATAGTCGTACTTTAATAAGGTGGAAGTAGAACAAAATTGAAGCATTGAAGATTGAGGGGTCTGAATGGTGTTATGATGATGATCTCCTAAAACAACATGCTATGGAACATTTTTCTTATCTTTATATTGAGGATAACTATTCAATTAAGGATTTCCTTGCCAAGGGGCTTTTTTCGAAATTGGGGGATGATTTAATTGGTTCATTGAATGCTGAGATCAGTATGGAGGAGGTTCATTAGGCCTTCTTTAGCATGGCACCTTTAAAAGCACCGGGAGTCGACGATTTTCATGCAAAATTTTATCAAGCAAACTGGGACATTGTAGGTAAAAGTGTCTACAAGATGGTTCATATGGTGTTTATGAGGGGAAATTTGAATCCAAAACTTAATAGAACATTATTGGTTCTAATTCCTAAGAGCATTGCTGCGGACACCACTGATCAATTTCAACCTATTAGTTTATGCACTATTCTGTACAATATCATTACCAAAACAGTTACAATTCATCTTTAGCAGTCGATGTAAGTATTGGTGAAACAAAACCAATCCAATTTCATAGCATCATAAAGTATCTCGGACAACATCATAATCGTTCAAGAGGCATTTCATACAATGAAGAACACTAAGAGCAAAAAGGGTTGGATGAAAATAAAACACTAAGAGCAAAAAGGGTTGGATGAAAATAAAAGTTGATTTAGAAAAAAACTTACGATTGGGTTGGTGGGATTTTTTGCAAGATGCACTTTATGATGTTGGGCTGTCGAATTATCTTGTGAATACAATCATGTGTTGTGTATCTTTGGTATCTATGCAACTTTAATAGAATGATTCTCTTTCCAAGATGTTTATACCAACCAGAGGTGTGCGACAGGGAGACCCCTTATCTCCATACATTTTCATTCTAAGAATGGAACGCTTAGGTCAACTAATTGATTTTGCTATTGAACAGAAGCTTTGGGAATCGTTAATGCTCTTTTGCAGAGGACCAACAGTGTCCCACTTGTTCTTCATAGACGACTTAGTACATTTTTGCAGAGAGGATAAGAAGGGAGCCAATTGTCTCAAACATGTTTTAGACACTTTCTGTCATTTCTTTGATCATCGAGTTAATCAACAAAAAACCTGGGTCATATTCTCTAAAAATGTGGCAGAGTAGGAAACTACAAACCTTTGTGACAAACTCGACTTTACTAGAGTAAGAGATTTGGGGAGTTATCTTGATGTACCTTTTTTCCATAGTAGAGTTGGAGTTAACACTTTCCAGTTTATTCTAGACAAAGTTCGGAACTAACTTAAAGGTTGGGATGTTCAAAAGTTATCTTTGGCAGGGTGACTTACTCTAGTGAAGTAAGTTTTTCTGATGATACCTAACTACTTCATGGCCACTATAAGAATTCCCATTTCGATATGCAAAGAAATTGAAAAACTGGCTCACAGGTTTTTATGGGGGGCTTCTTCTTTAAGGAAGAAACCATCACTTGTTAGTTGGAAGGATTATTGTAAGCCTATGGTGAATGGGGGACTTGGGATTCGACAACTACAAGATAAAGAAAAAAGCTTTTTCTTATGAAGATTGGATATAATCTAATTGTCAATATTGAAACATTATGGGTTCGAATTTTGAGGAATAAATATAATAAATATAACATTCACAGATTGATATTGAGGGATATTCGTCGTAGCAATTGGTCATACTTATGGCAGTCTTTAGCCAATATTTGGGATGAGGTGAAGAAGGGGCTTGTCTGATCTGTACAAGATGAAAGATTGGTTAACTTTTGGAATGATGTATGGGTGAGGGATGTAGGGCCTTTGAAGCAACATATATTGGTCGGGAGGATCTTGACTAGATGATCCGGGTATACGGTATTGTCTTATTAGAAGGTGTCTAGAACTTAAGTGGTTGTCATCGGTTATTCCTTGAGGAGTTGTAGACTATATTCTAGCCTGTAATCGCCATTGTTGGATGCGGGGCTTGATCATATTACATGGAAATGGATGTCAGTTGGGAAGTTCTCTCTATCGGAGTCATATAATCACCTTTTTGTTGCTAATGCTTCAAGCCAAACTGAAATAGATGCACTAATATGGAAAGTTGTTACACCGCAAAGGATTCACGTACTTCTATGGTTGCTTGTCCGAGATAGAATTCTAACCAATGAGGAACAAACAAGACGGGGTATGGCTCATATCCCTTTTTGTGAACTATGTGAAACAAACAAGATGGGGTATGGCTCATATCCCTTTTTGTAACCTATGTGAAAGTGTGGAGTCTACAATCCATGCTGTAAGGGATTGTGGGTTTGCAAAAATAGTTTGGAAATACATTTTACAAAGAAGAGGTTGAGGGGTTTTCTTCAGTATAACATTACAGAGATGGGTTTTAACACCCCTCGCTCGTATCCGACGCTAAGATAGGGTTCATAATGCCACCTGACTTAAACTCAACCAACTATATAAAACTGGGTCGTGAAATCTCAAACAATTTAAAAACTTCTCTTTTCACAAGCAATCAGTCTCATTTACGGGCTTACGAGGCCCAAAACATACATTCGGGGTGGTTCGGAACCAAACCGAGAACTTTTAAAAAACCCTTAGAAAATTTCATGCATCAAGGCTCCACACGCCCGTGTGGGTATAGAACATACGTCCGTGTGCTAGGGACATGCCCATGTCTTGAACCCGTGGCTGAAAACCTGGGCATTCTGCCAAAACCACACGGCCCAAGAACACACCCGTGCCCTATAACCGTGTCCTTCACATGGCTGTGTCTCTTGCTCGTGTACCACTAGCATGCATACTGACTTTATGACACGACCTTGGCACACGCCCGTGTGGCTTGCTCGTGTACTAAAATGACTTTAAAGTTTTAAGTACAAGGGACACACGACCATAACACACACCCATGGATGTGAGTCGTGTGTCACACATGGCCTAGACACACGCCTGTGTGTCTTACTCGTGTGGACAAACTAGGCTATTTCCCAAGCCATTTTGTCACCCATTTTGCACAACCTATGTAAGATCATGTCAATATACAAATTTCATCACAATGGACACCAATTCATCCATAGACAGAACATTATATGCATTCATCAAAATGAATAATAGCCATTATTCCAGACTTGATACAAAGTGAAGGGCCATTGGCTTAAGCCAAAAAAATACATGAATAATTCTCTTAATAATACAACTTCCTAGTCTAGCCCTATACATGCCATAATAAAAAATATAAATCCAATTATACCGAGTATTGTGACTAATAGTGTGATCGATATCTCTGACTTTAAGGGATCCTTAAGCAAAATGGCAATACTGAAAGAAAAAGGAAATGAAAGAGAGTAAGCATAAAGCTTAGTAAGTTGCATATAAATATATATACAACCGTAACTTCACCATTTATCAATTATGTTCATAGCTCAAAGGTAAGTATAAACTGGACTTACTCATTACCATCAACTCAAATCATATTTTCTAATCGAGCTCATTACTCATGTATACCAAATAGGTACCTGTAACACTTACAACATCATCATACTTTCCTTATTAAATCTCTTTCTTAACTCTTAAAGTTGAACCTTTTGGAATACTACCGGATATTCTATAAGCCTCAAACATGGGTTAAGTTGCCGCTGCCATGTCCCAGACATGGTCTTACGCTGGCTATCTCTATCGAGGCCGAAACCATGTCCTAGACATGGTTTTACACTAGCTCTCATGTATATGTGCTGATGCATGTCCCAGACATGTCTTACACTGGCACTCACCTCTACCCGATGCCATGTCCCAGACGTGGTCTTACACGGGCTATCATGATGCGGCTGATGCATGTCCCAGACATGTCTTACATTAGCCCTCATCTCAATGCTGATGCCATGTCCCAAACATGGTCTTATACTGGCTCTCACATAACCCAATGTCATGGTCCGGTTTGTTTCCTGGGGTTCTTACTGGATCTTTCAACTTTTTCAATCATAAATACATATGCTTAGTTCCAATTCTAGGAATTTATGCTATATCAAATCAATAACAATCAAATACATGCATTAATAATATAGTTGTATGTAAAATACAGCTTACCTCGGTTAACAAAAAGTACTTGACTAATCAGCTTAATCGGATTGCTTGGCTTTGCCTCGGTCTAGGCTCGGTTTTGGCAAATCTTGATCTATAATAACAAGATGCACTCATCCAGTCATTAAACACAATTAGGCCATCTAAAATTTACAACTTTGGTAAAAAACCATTTTGTCCCTAGGCCTTAGCAAAATGACCATTTTACCCCTATTCCTGAAAATCGATTTTTATCCAATTTATTCGTGTTTCAAGCCTAGCTAAAATCTTTTTACTACTAGAGAAATCCCAAATTCTCACTATTTCACACACTAACTACCTATTTTGCAACTTATGCAAAATAGTCCCTTTAGGTGTTTTTATGCTAACACCTTTTCACAAAAGTTGTTTATAACACAACTAGGACTCATATTCTTCCATAAAAAATCAGCATATATCACAAATACATCCATGTCAAAATCCTAAGCTCTTGACTATTTTGTAAGATATCACCTCTATTTGAAAGCTTATGCTTCAAGGGTCTAAAAAATGTGAAAATCTTGAAGAAAACTCATTAAATCACTTACTTATGAGTGCTTCAAGTTGCTGCAGATTTTTGAGCTTTCAAACCTCTCCTATGGTTGGTAAAAATCGGTAGAGAAGAAGAAAATAAAGAAGAAATGGCCTTTGTTTTGTTTAATATAAAACTAGTCAAAATTGATGACCTAATCCTCACCTAACTTTGACCTTCTTCTCCAATTTGTCTCCCCATGGCCGGCCAAGCCATTGAACAAGGGTCTAATTGCCCTTTAAAGACCTCCAATTTAAGTTCTCTATCTATCTAACACATTTGGGTACTAAAATGCAACTTTTGCCTTTATGCGATTTAATCATTTTTCGCAATCGGGCTTGAAAACATTAAAATTAACTCCTCAAAATTTTCATGCACTAATATAATCGTACTATAACCTTGTAAAAATAATAAAATAAATTTTCTATCTTCGTATTTGTGGTCCCGGGACCACTATTCCGACTAGCCCCTAAATCGGGTTGTTACATGGGCGGTGTGGAATATCAAGAATGAACGTAATTTTCTATTCTACAGAAGCGAGTGGGTTGCCTTCTTCTCAATTGTTAGCTAGCAAGAACTAATTTATCTTCAATAAATCTAGCCAGAATAGTTATGAGCTTATCACCTCGATGATGGCATGGACAAAATCATTGAAAAATAAAAAAAAAGCAATTAAACAGTTGGCATGCAAGTCTGTGACAAAAAAAGATGGAAATTACCAACTCTTGGATGGGTTAAGGTCAACGTGGATGGTTTGGTGTGAAAAAGAAGATCAAGGGCAACAATAGGTGGGGTGGTGAGAGGACCAAGTGGTGGCTGGCTGGTGGGTTTCAGAATGACAACAGGTATGTCTGATATCTTTAATGTCGAAGCCCGAGCTATCCTAGAAGGTTTGAAAATAGCTTGGGGTTGAGGCTTTAGAAAGTAGAATTGGAAAGTGATAACGCATTATTAATTGATGTTTCTCAGAACAATCTAGCAGCAGTAAGTAAAATTGGTAAAATTAGAATGATACATGATTTGTGCTCCAAGAATTGGCAAATTAAGTTTCGACATATTCAGAGGGTCGGGAATAAAGTTGTTGGTCATTTAGCTAAGGTGGATGGAGACAAATTAGATCATTTGGTTATTCTTAATGATCCACTACATTCCGTGAGAGGTCTGTTGCAGGTGGATATCCATTAAACAATAATGGAAGATGGTATAAGGCATTAAGTTTGTTCTTTTGTAGGCATGGCCTAATTTATTTTTTATACACAAAAAAATGAATACTGGGGGGGGGGAGGGAGTTGTACATTGTTTCAACAATAGAGGTATTGCACAAGGAAACAAACTTCATTAATGTTATTGTCATTCACAAAAATAGAAAACCGAGAGACCATCTTTCAATTTTGATCGATTAGATCAGAGTTAAAGAAATTTCTTACCGGCTTCTAATTGGAGTTTGTTATTAATGGTGTAGGGGTCGAAGGTTTCTCTCTGAAATGAGACTTAGACAGAGAGACATTTTATCCCATATATCTTTTTATCATCATTGCACATGTCTTTCCATGCCTCCTCAAGAAAGTACTTGTGGATGGTTTTTTGAATGATTTCGGAAAGAAGGGACATTTCTCCACTCCCACTTGCCTTTTCTTCCAAGGTAATTGCCTTCTATCCGAAGAAGCTAATGACAGCAAAAGTAACACCATCAAAATCAACTTATACACTCCAATACATTCTCATCCAGGATTTAGGTTTGAACTTTTTTTTTAGAAGAGCAACCATAAACCTTGAAAGAATAAGTCTTTATAAATAATAATTTTATATTTATTTTACTAAATTTATAATTAATTTTAATTTTTTATAATGTAGAACCATAAATTTTATATTTAAAATATTTAAAATAATTAAAAAACTATATAACAATTATTAAAAAAAACACACATTAGGAAGTTGCTGCTCTAGTTGTAATTGGGCTTACAACTGCCAGTGCCTCTACTACTAAGAGAGCCAAGCTGATTGCACATCTTGATGATAAGGAGGCTTGCATTGATAAACAAAGCTTCTTGGATAAGTAGATTAAGGGTGGGTTTGGATGGGTGGTGGGGGTGCGATGCGGTACATTTAGCTTACTTTTTATCTCACACTGTAGTGTAGCTACAATATCTAATCTCACCGCCATCGCTATTTTTACACTAACCATAGGTAAACACACTACCCATCCAAACCCACCCTAAGCTACTTAATAGGAAATGCTTGAGCTCTTTGTTACAAAGTAGAACTTCTTACTTGTGGGCCTGACAAACCTTTGGATTTTTTAACAAAGAAACATTTGTGATATGATCTCAGGTGGTGAAGGAGAAGAATGTTTGTGTTAGGTTATGCACTTACCCACTCTATATTCCTCATTACTCGATCTAACCTTCCAAAAAGTTTGCCTTAACTCTATGTGAATCAGGTGATGTGTCTCATGTGACTAACTAAAAATACAACAAAGGCAAGTGCACCTATCGATAAATAGTATAGCTATAGTGAGTAGAGATATCGTATCCACAAGTACTAAAAGTATTAGTAATTACCGTTTTTCTATTATTTAGCCGACAATTTGCAGTGATAGGTTTTAAACTAAAATTACTAAACTAATTTAACTAAGAACTCAATAGAAAATAAATTAGGAAAATAACCGAATAATAACCAATGAGAGAAACAATACCTAAGAAAGAATCCACCTAGACTTCATCTATTATTATGAACCTGAATTAAACTATTTATTCACTTGGTTCCTTGATTCGTAGAAATCCCTGAATTATGCTAATATCTCTTTCGAGAGTAAGAGAAACTGACTCTAGGTTGATTAATTGAAATATCTTTCTAATTAAAACCCCTATCGTCGCAATAACTCCATCTATGGATTCTCTTATTAGATTTGACTCTAATCCGTAGATTTATTTCATCCTATTTCTAGGATTGCATGCAACTCCACTCAATTATACTAGATAAACTCTTAAACAGAGACTTTTCCTCCACTGAATTAAGCACATTAAAGATGAACTAATATATCAGAAATATTAAAACAAGAAATAAGCACACTGAGAACAAGGATCAAGATTTATCATATAAAACATAAATCAAATAATAAAATTCATCTTAGGTTTTATCTTCCTTAGGTATATGGGGAATTAGTTCATAATTTTGAATAAAAACATCTCAAAGTCAGATAAACTATAAGGAACAAAGAAACTCATAAAAAACTTTGAAAGAAATTAAAAGGAGGTCTTCGTTCTTAATGGAAATTTTCTTCAGAGATGACTCTAATGGTGTTCTTCAAGTTGTTTTCTTCAATCTTCTCTGCTGGCTTCCATATCTCTTCTTCTATTTGGTATTTATAGACTTTAGAATGCTTAGAAAGCCTAAAGATTGTGTTTTTCCACGCATTTGGGATGCAAGTTGCGAAATTGACATTGACACATGGACGCTTGTCTAGCCCATATGGCTTACATAGGTGTGTGTCCAGCCTGTGTGGAAAGGCCCAGGCCATGTGGCTACTAAAAACAACTCTATTTGTCCAATTTTGGCTCATTTTTCACTCCTTTCGCTCCCAAATGCTCTCCTAAGTATAAAAACATGAATTTAAAGGATTAGGAGCATCACATTCACAAATTTTCATAATTAATCATCCAAAAAAGCATTAAGAATGAGATTAAAATATGTTATGTTTATCACTTATCAAATATCCCCACACTTAAGCGTTTGCTTGTCCTCAAGCAAAATCCTCAACTCCTATTAAAGTTAATATTTCTCAACTTGTACTTCTTATCAATAATGTCTCAAAATAATTCGCAAATAATCATGCATTGGCAATTCAACTAAAAGGGCACTAAAGACTCAAGCAATCCAAGCTAACATTTTTAAAGCATGAAAACATAGGTATCTCTGCTTATTTAAGTAGTTACCTTTAATTCACAATCAATAAGAATTGACATCCTCACTAAAGATTCACTCACAACACTCATAGGTGTCTCTCCTTATTTAAGTAGTTACCTTTAATTCACAATCAATAAGAATCAATAAACATGTACTCAACAATCGAACAAAAAATGTCATTACCATAGGCTTGCTTGAAAATCAAATCTCTACCACTATAAAATGATATGACACAACAATCAAGAGGTCTTTAAGAGGTTGTAATGGGGCTTAGGTTAAGGGTAAGGAATAAGGCCAAAAATTTGGTTATAATCAAGATCGAGTTGATAAATTACCAAACTAGAAAAAAATTATAGTAGCTCGATTTAGACCCTAGTCAGAATAGTGGTTTCAGGACCACAAATCCGAGTCAGAAAAATATTCTAATAATATTTTCCATGCATATAATATGTGAATTGATATCTGTGAAAATTCTGTGATTTAATTTTATCGTTTGTCTGTCGAATTATGAAAAAGGATTAAATCACAGAAAATGCAAAATTGTCCTTCTATTTGAATAATGGCCAAATTGATGTGTCTTTATAATTGAGAGGCCCTTATGTGGTTAATAAACCATTTGAATAATGGATGGGCAAAAATGCCTATAGTTAATGGAATTTTAATGTTATTTCATTAAGGGCATAATACTAAACTGTTATTTCATTAAGGGAATAATAGTAAACTATGTATAAATGATATAATAAATAAAAGAAAACATGAAATTGGTTATATGTTCATCTTAGTTGCCGAAAATTGAAAGAAAAAGAAAAGAAAATAAGCTTCCTAGGGTTCGGCTAAGGAAATTGATAATTAAGGTATGGTTTTTGATTCGTTTTTGATAATTTCTACGTTTTTGTGATCGTTGCTTAGTAATCTTTCAAGCCCATGCATCAATTTCTGAATTTGATTATGATTTTAAGAGGTGCCATTGTTGATAATATAATTTTTATGAAGTTTGATGATAGAAAATGAAAGATATGTGTTAGATTTCTATGTTTTGTATTGGGATTTTTGATGAATTTGAGTATTTTGGACTAAATTGTGAAAATGAAAAATTGAGGGGCTAAAATGTGAAATAAATAAAATATGTGGGCTTATATGAGCTAAATGAAAATTCGGCTAGGCATGTGTGAATGAAATTATGCATATTTTGTGATTTTATGAAATAGGGACTAAAGTGTTAAGATGTGAAAATATGAGGGCTAATTTGTAAAATACCCTAAATATGTGTATATTTGTTGATTTGAATGAATGTGAGATTGAATAAGTCAAATTTGAATTTATATAGATCAAGAACCAAAGAAAACGGAATTAGATCATGAAAGTCGAAAGTCGTTGAATAGCCGTTTGTTTCCGTTCATTCCCGTACGAGGTAAGTCTATATACAAATAAATGTGTTTGAGTTGATTTATTCATGTTTATGTGATATTGAATTGTGTTGAATGGTTATAGAAGCTGAATTTGTGATATTGAGAAAGTTTCAATAATGTGCCGACGTCTGAAAGCACCGTACAAACCTTAGGACTAGTTAGGATACATATGTCATGACATAGGATTCCAATATGTGTTTTTGTGTAAGACCATGTCTGGGACGTTGGCATCGATTTGTGATTTACATGTAAGACCATGTCTGGGACATCAGTATCATATTTGATTTCGTGTAAGACCCTGTCTTGGACAGTCGCATCGATATTTGATCACATGTAAGACCACGTCTGGGACGTTGGCATTGTACGAGCTTTTCCAGCTATCCACGTATCCTATTTGATTCTGTACGGTTCAACGGGAATTTAGAGAAATGAATGAATATATGAAATGTGTATCCAATTCAGGTACGCTTGAAGTGTATATAAAGTTGAAAATGAAAAGTAAGTATATGTTAATTGTGATTAAAAGATGATATGTGATGTTCATGAAAGTGAAATATGCTATATATGAAAGTGAAATATGATTTGTACATGAACAAATGAGTATGATATGTTTCATACAATGCATATATGAAATAGTCATGAATTTTAAATGAATGAATTGAATTATACTTGATTCATGAGTTGAATTTATTTGTATATGGCTTACTAAGCTTTCAAAAGCTTACTTTGTGTGTGTTTTCAATTATTTTTAGATATCGAAGCTATCGGGAGCTCGGGGATAGTCAAGGATCATCACCACACTATCGAACTCTACTTTGGTACCTTTTGAAAGTGTAAATATTAAAGTATGACATAGTCTAGATAAATTGAGATATGTTTTTGAGTTAAAAATATTTAGCCATATGATATGGCTTGGTTTTGGTTGTGTTTATGAATGACTTTTGAGTATAAACTATGTGATGCAATATTCCCAATATGATGTGTTCATAGATGGCTAAAGAGAATTGGTCAATTTCGTAAGATTTTGGTATTTGCTTATTTAAGGAATTGGTTAGATTTTGGCATGATTTGGTATGGATTATAAGCATGAAATAGGTTGATAATAATATGACATGAATGATGTATGTTTTGGGATTGAAATTGGTTGAAATTATGATGCAATTAATACTTGTAGGGAAGACCCAAAATGGGTGGCATATTGGCCTTGTAACTGGCCCATTTTTGCCCACACGGGTAGGGACACGGGCATGTGTCTTTGCCATGTTGCTCGAGGGCCATTTCGAAATGAGCCTGGGTAGACCACACGGTCGCACACACAGGCATGTGCCAAGTCGTGTGGCTAAGTTAGTTTCAAGTAGGGCTAGACACATGGGCGTGTGACTGGCTGTATAACCCAAGTCAGTAGCCTCACTAATTTTCACACGGCCTGGCACACGGGCGTGTCTTGTGGCCGTGTAGACAAGTCAGTATGTATGCCCTGTTTCACCCCAGCCTAGACATACGGGTGTATCTAATATCGTGTGAGGCACATGGCCTGTTTACACGGGCGTGTGACCTTTGTAACTTAGAAAAATTGTTTAGCTTAAAAAAAATTGTCTGTGTTCAGTTTAGTCCTGATCTCTTCCTAATGCACGTTTAAGGTCTCGTTGACCTAAGAAAGGGACTTTATATTAATATTTGACTATGATATGACGATGTATGACTTTTGATTGTGAAATGATTATAAAATGTTCTGATATGTCCGGTAATGCCTCATAACCCTAGTCTGGCAACGAATACTGGTTAGGGGTGTTACAAAAATAAACAAATGCTGAATTAAAAGAAATAGCATCAATCAAAACTTATTCAAGAAAAAAAACAAGCTTCTCAATAAAATATGAAATTAACTGTTCAAGCTCAATCATCAAAGAATTAATCAACATATTTTTTTTCGATTTTTTTAAAAAAATTGAGAACAAAATACGATTCAATAATTCAAACAAGGGAACATAGTTAGGTAACTAACCAAATCAAATCTCGACAAAAGGTAGTCAATAAAATGAGAAAGAGTCACAACGAAAAAAAAGGAATACGGGTTAACATTCATGGGTTAATAAATAAAATGTGTGTTAGGCTCAAAGGGGTTCTCTAAGGGTTAATTTAAGAGGTAGGCTTTTTAAAGGTTAAGTGGGTTAAAACCTAAGTGCTTCTACCATCTCAGTATATCAAATCAAACGTGTGGTCTCGACATGCATAATAGAAGCAAGTTCTAGAATAACAAATCAAGTTAACACACTTATAACCAATAATAGAATGAACATGAAAAATGTGTGCTCTATAGGCTCAAAATCTCACAAAAAATCATGGTTTTGATGTCAAACTTGCAAATTTAAAACTTCAAGATAATACCTCAATTAAGGGAAACAACCTAAAATGTTTAATTCTGAAAAATAACTTATCATGCTTAGCTCTCTCATGTCTTTAACTTTAAATCAACCAATGCAAAAATATCTACAAATTGATCGAAAACACATCAACAACAATCCCAAATCGACAAAAAATCACTCTAATTGAAGTATGAGAATAGTACTTAAGCACAACAAATAATTCAGCGATTTTCTAATAATTATATGAATAACCTCCCCACACTTAAGATGTACATTGTCCTCAATGTACAAATATTTAAAAGCATAGAATAAGTATAATATTATAAGAGGGGGAGAAAACTGAAACTGCCCTGAATTATGGATGAAATCACCAGAATGGTGAAAATTGAAATTGTATGCAAATCTAAATGGAGTGCATGATTCCGAGCAAACTAATAAGAAAATAAACACAAATAATGAAGAATATTAAGAGGTTACAAACTCGATTAGAAATAACTATAAAAATAAAAACATAGTTCAAAAGATAATAAACGAAAGAAGTCTAAGAAAATAAAAATAAAACAACTAAAAACAAAAATAAAAATTTTATAAAATAAAAAGAAAACTAAAAAGAAAGAAATAAAATCAGTGATCTTCGTCGTCAGAGGCATCAAGATCATGAGGCACCAACGCTGAAGAAGATATGTGGAGGTGCTGACAGATCTACAGCAAGGTCACAATAATACTGTTGAACCACTCAAAACTATGCTGCTCGAAATAAGTGAATTGCTCGGAGAGGTTCACGAGGGTAGCAGTAGAAGTAGTAGTACAGTGACTTAGAGGTGGATAATGAGATGGATCCTCGTGGTGGAGAGGGACACCATCAGTGAAGTCCTCATTCTCATCCTGAGGGTCAAAATGAGATAATCGATATCGAGGTCCAATCCACATAGTCGCTTGATCATTCTTATGTGACTTATACTCGATAGTCCTTGTAGGGACATCTGTCCAACTAGTGTAAAGGAGGAGGACTGCTCTAGAGTGTCAAGGAGGTCGAAATGTCATGCGAGGTGAGTTACATAGGGCCTAAGCAGATAGGACGGTTCCTACTGCACTCTATTTGATGGCGGCAAGCTAAGGTGATGAAATAGGCAAAATCAAAGGTGTGCCCCATGGCCATGTTCCATAAAAAATAAGCGTCAGTTGTATTGATGATGCCAGTGCTCTCCTTTAGGCCGATCAAAGTGTAACACCCTTATCCCGTAACCATCGCCGGAATAAGTAAGGGGCATTACCGGACTTGTAACTCATGACAGAACGGTAAAACTTTTTTTTTTTAAGATCATTCATTTGGATAAACACTAAACACGGCCAAGGATAAAATGTAAACTTCTATAAGTAAACATTCAAAAGATGTCATTTTCGCATGGCTTATATACAATAACCAAATTATTCTTTCGCTACTAGTC
Organism: Gossypium arboreum; assembly: GCF_025698485.1. Classification (NCBI taxonomy): domain Eukaryota; kingdom Viridiplantae; phylum Streptophyta; class Magnoliopsida; order Malvales; family Malvaceae; genus Gossypium; species Gossypium arboreum. Next base: position 121,043,160 of record NC_069072.1, on the reverse strand, counting down.
TATTCTATACATGCCATAAGATAATCCAATCTCATGGCTACCGTAATGGTAGATAGTGTGATGAAGTGCTGACGATCCCCGAGCTAGTAGTCAGAATCCACAACCTACAGACCAAAAACATGAACGAACAGAGTAAGCTTTCGTAAGCTTAGTAAGTTTTAAGCAAAACAATAATTTTGTTGAATCAATGACGTTTTTCACATATACTTAATCTAGATAAAATCTCATTTGACCCAATATACTTAACCAAAATTTCACATAATTTAATTCGCCTTTCTTTAGCCCTGAGCTTTAAGTCGCAAAGTGTTTTCATTCAATATCTTTGGTCATTCATTTCAACTGTTTGATGAAGTTAATCTAGAGCTTCATCTCGAACTATAATATCAATAAACGCATCACTTAACTCTCACATATATATACTTTCGTACAATAGTGATCTAGATGGTCGAATATTTCCAAAGCACATTCTTCATCAATTGAAGATGGATTCACATGGTAAGCACATTCTTCACCAATTTACAACTTTCAATAATCCTTTCCACTTGTTCATAATCACATCCATGTTTTCAAGTATTTCAACATGACAAGTACTAAATTACTGTAGGCACCTAAAGAACCAAACATATTCCTTATTACATATACGTAAGTTTACAGAATATAATCCTTACCTTGTACTGGCACATCTAGCTGAACCTAACCCGTACTCAAATCATAAGGCCTTTGGGCAGAATATGCACTAATACATAAGAATATTTCATCCCATACTTCATTATACAAGCATACCAATACCAATTAGATCATTCTCATATTTGAAGTTATAATATTGATCACATTTACATACCTTTTTGATACTAATAATTCACTTTGAAATCAATCCACCGACGAGTAAGTAATACGTGCTGAACATCTTTAAATACGTAATACTTATTTGATGGTAACTTATCATGGATACTCAATATCAAAGTCTTACTTGAATCTTGGTCTTCAAAACCGGATATAGTACGAGCACGAAGCATACGAACATTAATTCAGAATAATATTCCCGCATAAAGCCTGCGGGATCTTAACCCGGATATAGAACTGGCACAAATGCCCTTCGGGACTTATCACATTTATACACTTTCACATCCATCACATTGGCCATTCGGCCTTATCAAATATATACACCTTCACATCCATCACATCGGCCATTAGGTCTTATCTCATATATACACTTTCACATTCATCACATTGGCCATTCGGCCTTATCACATATATACACTTTCACATTCATCACATCGGCCATTAGGCCTTGTCACATATATACACTTTCACATTCATCACATTGGCCATTCGGCCTTATCACATATATACACTTTCACATTCATCACATCGGCCATTAGGCCTTGTCACATATATACACTTTCACATTCATCACATTGGCCATTCGGCCTTATCACATATATACACTTTCACATTCATCACATTGGCCATTCGGCCTTATCACATATATACACTTTCACATTCATCACATTGGCCATTAGGCCTTATCACATATACATATCTTGTACATCAATTTCATCATAACAAAATTGACTAGGTATACTAGTCATTTACGACTTATAGCTTCACTTTAATACGGATTTGGTACTTTGATTACCAATATTTAATCGATAGCTTATAAGCAACTCAAATAGTTTTATTAAGGTTTACAACATAATCACAAATTCAGCACAAGCTGTTTTTCCTGAGCAACAGTCATTAAATTATTCGTAAATGGAGCTACGAAATTCCAAATGAAGTGCCGTTAATTTTCCCTGAAAATAGACTCATACATATTTTATCCAACAAATTTTCAGAATTTTTGGTTTGGCCAATCAATACCAGATTTTTCTTAAAGTTTCGCCTATTTCACTGTTTGACTATTCTGACCACTCTTCACTACGAATCAAATTTATCATTGTACAAAATTCAAAATATGTTCTAGTTTGTTTCATTTGAAACTAGACTCACTAAGGAATCTAGCATATAAATTTTGTCTTTTAAAAATGTTTGTACAATTTATAATGATTTTCTAAAAACAGAACAGAGGATTACAGTGTCATTCTGCACTGTCTCACACAACTTTAAATATCTCATTATCGGAAATTCCTTTGCTGACACGGTTTCTTTTATAAGAAACTAGACTCATTAAGCTTTAATTTCATGTTTTATTCAGCCTCTAATTCAAGTCCATAAATTTATGGTGATTTTCTAAAATCACATTACTGCTGCTGTCCTAAGTAGATTATTTCAAATTACACTTAAATTTCCAAGCTCAAACACTTAAGAACTTACCATTTGAGCTTAGAACATATCATGGCCCATCATATCTTATTAAATCAACTCAATATGTTCTATTATGATTGAATTTACTCAACGTTTAATCACTTAAAACGTACCTCGGAAGTGGTCGACGACTAGTTATCCCACGGCTATTCGTTTACTTTCTCTTTTCCTTTATCCGACTTTGATCCTCTTTGCTCTTAAGCTTAAGTGAAACAATAGATTGGCTTAGGTACTTAACTAATATTATTCACTTGACAATCACATTTGGCAATCACATATCATTTTCAATATGTATTAATTAATAAAACATGCCATGACTCGATTTCATGCTTATTTAATCTATATCTAATTCACATTCACAAGCAAAGAGTCACTTAATTTATCATTCTTTCTTATACAAGAATTTAATCATATTGCCAAATGTCCTTATGTGTACATGGTACATACATAAGGCATACATATACATAATTCATATTCATTCCATTTAAGTACTTAAAACTTACAAAGGAATCAAACTCAAATACTTAAGAACCTACTTTTCAAACACACCTATAGCCGAAACATATGTATATGAATATAAGATTTTCCCTCATTTGAAGAAAGCACAAATAAATAATTCACTCTCTCACATACCCTTTTTGCACTTCACATTATCCTATCCATTCAACACTTTCACTAAGTGTAGCCCAATATCTTATTCAACAACTAATTCGGATAACACATAAAGAACATCTCAATTTATATTCATTCAAAATCAAGCTAAAACTAAATTTAATTACTCAACTTAATATGCGGCATTTATCTACCAATTCAAATGACAAGTTGAATTCATGGTCGAATGCAACAATCAACCCAATTACACAATCAATTTATCACTTAGGAGCTAATTTGAATAATTCTCATACAACTATTATCAATACAGATTAATTGTTGTATAAGCCCCCACATTGCCGATTTTCACAATCAACATAGTCACAAGGGCTCACCCTATCCACTCAAAGTTCAATTCACCAATTAAGCAAATGCTATTAATGCTAAGAATTTTTTTTTTTTACAATTTATCCTAGTTTGCGAAAGAAATTATGCCCTAATTCATGAACTTAAACAACATTGGCCAACTTTCCAAGCTCATTTGAGCCATCAAGCACATTTAGTTTGTTCATACTCAACTAGAATCAATTATCCTCCCAAAATCATCAAACATACAAAATATACCCCATTAAGCTCATGACCGATTGCTACATGCTTCATGAACACAAAAATTTTCACATGGGTCTTGTTGCAAGCTTCAAAACCAACCAAAATTCACAAATTTTCAAAGAAAATAACATGAACCTTACCTTATTTTAAGCCTTCTTTTGCCGAATGCCCTAAGCTCAAAGGTTTCTATTTTCTTTCTCAACTCACGGCAAGAAGAAGAAGAAATGACCTTGTTATTTTCACCTCAAACATATTTTATTCATTTATTTTATTAACTTTTATTATTTCTATTTTATGAAACCATTTTCTTTAATATAAACCAATATATTATTAACATTATTTACTAACATACAAAGCACAAAATGCCAAAACAAAGTCATCATTACCTTCCACTAACATTAAAAGGGGAAATTTGACATGCAACTCCACTATTTTGCATGCATGAATCAACTAGTCATCACACATTTCCCCATCATACTTTCAAAGTTTACTACTAAGCCCTTTTTAGTGAAATTCACATTTATAACTCTAAGTTAAAACATCAAAAATGTCACACATGAATTAACACATATTATAGGCATCAAAATGAATATTAAATTATTTTTATGTCTCGATTTTGTGGTCCCGAAACCACTTTCTGCTAGGGTCAAATTAGCGATGTCACAACTCTCCCCCTCTTTAAGGATTTTCATCCCTGAAAATCTTACTAGCGACTACGTTAGGATAACGTCCTCTTGTTTTAAAACAAATACATAACATCAACTCAGATATTCATAACCCATATTTTCATTCATATATATATATAAGCCGTAACATGGCCGAAAGTATACATGTTCTTAAACATCCTAATGAATATCCTTTATAACATTATCATATCTAAATATTCAACTTAACTTATTTCCAAAAGAAGATTAACTTCCACGTACCTGAACATTTGGTTCATTCAATACATCCATTCATATTTAAAGTTACCCGTATACAGTCGAATAGGCATAAAGCTTAACACAAGTGATGCCAGTGTACTAAACACGGTCTTACACACTATCACAAATCAATGCCGTCGTCCTAGACGAGATCTTACATGAAACGAAATCCGCACACACAGTGCCCACTGACCAATCTCGCACACATAGTGCTCGGTTAAAGAATTCGAACACACAGTGTCCACTGACCGATCTCGCACACATAGTGCTCGGTTAAAGAATTCGCACACACAGTGTCTCAATTCATTCGCACACATAGTGCCTATATTCATTCGTTATTACACATTGAAATAACTTAACCAAGTCTATAAAACATCATATAAGTACACTTTAAACGTGTCCTTTCATTTAATTTTGAATTCATATAGTAATGAACACTTAAACTTTGCTCGAATCACCGGCATTAAGCCTGCTAGGCATGAAGGCCTGATTACACATCATCGGCACGAATGCCCTTCAGGACTTAGCCCGGACGTAACACCAGCACGAATGCTCTTCAGGACTTAGTCTGGATGTAACACCAGCACGAATGCTCTCCGGGACTTAGCCCGGATGTAACACCAGCATGAATGCTCTTCGGTACTTAACCCGGATCATCGTCGAGAACTTTAGCTCGGATGAATTCTCCACACAAAGCCAGCGAATTTTAATCCGGACATAATCTCTACACATAGCCATCGGATCTTTACCCGGGCATAATCTCCACATATAGTCATCGGGTCTTTACTCGGACACAATCTCTACTTATAGTCATCGGGTCTTTAAGCCCAGATTCACATCACTGAGTCTCATACATATTTATTCACATGTTATCATATTTCACGTAGCACAAATCACATTTATAATTTAATCAATTCATTCACATGTAAACATATAACATGATTCTTGACTTTAAGTCGTAAATATCATTCAAATCTAATACATGTATACTTCTTTACTAAACTTTCAGCTCAATAAGCAATCACACAAAAGCATATATCCCCAATCTCTTTCTTTGTTCATTTCTCTAATAACCATTCGGCTACATAACATGTATAAGGTTTCTTTCTCAATAACCTTATTATGATAAGGACAATGGGACATCATTCATCTATCATACATGTATATCATGGCATTTTAAATTAAATACCAAATTCAATTACTCAAAACTTACTTATATTATACCCTTCTCAATATTGACACATCATAAGCATGTCTCAGTCCTCTCAATACCATCTGCTACAGCTCGATCGGGATCGGAATTCATTACAATAAAAAAAAAACACACTTTAACTATTAGAAATCATCACACCATCATATTATCACTCTATGGCATGTATAACTAGACTCACATGTGCTACGCTAGTCCTAGAATCGACTAAACCGTAGCTCGATACCAATAAAATGTAACACCCTATCCGTAACCATCGTAGGAATAAGTAAGGGCATTACGGACTTGTAACTCATGACAGAACGGTAAAACTTTTTTTTTTAAGATCATTCATTTGGATAAACACTAAACACAGCTAGGGATAAAACGTAAACTTCTATAAGTAAACATTCAAAAGATGTCATTTTCGAATGGCTTATATACAATAACCAAATTGTTCTTTCGCTACTAGTCTATTCTATACATGCCATAAGATAATCCAATCTCATGGCTACCGTAATGGTAGATAGTGTGATGAAGTGCTGACGATCCCCGAGCTAGTAGTCAGAATCCACAACCTACAGACCAAAAACAAGAACGAACAGAGTAAGCTTTTGTAAGCTTAGTAAGTTTTAAGCAAAACAATAATTTTGTTGAATCAATGACGTTTTTCACATATACTTAATCTAGGTAAAATCTCATTTGACCCAATATACTTAACCAAAATTTCACATAATTTAATTCGCCTTTCTTTAGCCCTGAGCTTTTAGTCGCAAAGTGTTTTCATTCAATATCTTTGGTCATTCATTTCAACTGTTTGATGAAGTTAATCTAGAGCTTCATCTCGAACTATAATATCAATAAACGCATCACTTAACTCTCACATATATATACTTTCGTACAATAGTGATCTAGATGGTCGAATATTTCCAAAGCACATTCTTCATCAATTGAAGATGGATTCACATGGTAAGCACATTCTTCACCAATTTACAACTTTCAATAATCCTTTCCACTTGTTCATAATCACATCCATATTTTCAAGTATTTTAACATGAAAAGTACTAAATTACTGTAGGCACCTAAAGAACCAAACATATTCCTTATTACATATCGTAAGTTTACGAATATAATCCTTACCTTGTCTTGGCACATCTAGTGAACCCAACCCGTACTCAAATCATAAGGCCTTTGGGCAGAATATGCACTAATACATAAGAATATTTCATCCCATACTTCATTATACAAGCATACCATTACCAATTAGATCATTCTCATATTTGAAGTTATAATATTGATCACATTTACATACCTTTTGATACTAATAATTCACTTTGAAATCAATCCACCGACGAGTAAGTAAATGTCGTACGAACATCTTTAAATACGTAATACTTATTTGATGGTAACTTCATCATGGATACTCAATATCAAAGTCTTACTTGAATCTTCGGGTCTTCAAAACCCCGATATAGTACGAGCACGAAGCATACGAACATTAATTCAGAATAATATTCCCGCATAAAGCCTGCGGGATCTTAACCCGGATATAGTACTGGCACAAATGCCCTTTGGGACTTATCACATTTATACACTTTCACATCCATCATATTGGCCATTCGGCCTTATCACATATATACACCTTCACATCCATCACATCGGCCATTAGGTCTTATCTCATATATACACTTTCACATTCATCACATTGGCCATTCTTATCACATATATACACTTTCACATTCATCACATTGGCTATTCGGCCTTATCACATATATACACTTTCACATTCATCACATTGGCCATTCGGCCTTATCACATATATACACTTTCACATTCATCACATTGGCCATTAGGCCTTATCACATATACATATCTTGTACATCAATTTCATCATAACAAAATTGACTAGGTATACTAGTCATTTACGGCTTATAGCTTCACTTTAATACGGATTTGGTACTTTGATTACCAATATTTAATCGATAGCTTATAAGCAACTCAAATAGTTTTATTAAGGTTTACAACATAATCACAAATTCAGCACAAGTTGTTTTTCCTGAGCAACAGTCATTAAATTATTCGTAAATGGAGCTACGAAACTCCAAATGAAGTGCCGTTAATTTTCCCTGAAAATAGACTCATACATATTTTATCCAACAAATTTTCAGAATTTTTGGTTTGGCCAATCAATACCAGATTTTTCTTAAAGTTTCCCCTATTTCACTATTTGACTATTCTGACCACTCTTCACTACGAATCAAATTTATCATTGTACAAAATTCAAAATATGTTCTAGTTTGTTTCATTTGAAACTAGACTCACTAAGGCATCTAGCATATAAATTTTTTTCTTTTAAAAATGTTTGTACAATTTATAATGATTTTCTAAATACAGAACAGAGGATTACAGTGTCATTCTGCACTGTCTCACACAACTTTAAATATCTCATTATCGGAAATTCCTTTGCTTACACAGTTTCTTTTATAAGAAATTAGACTCGTTAAGCTTTAATTTCATGTTGTATTCAGCCTCTAATTCAAGTCCATAAATTTATGGTGATTTTCTAAAGTCACGTTACTGCTGCTGTCCTAAGCAGATTATTTCAAATTACACTTAAATTTCCAAGCTCAAACACTTAAGAACTTACCATTTGAGCTTAGAGCATATCATGGCCCATCATATCTTATTAAATCAACTCAATATGTTCTATTATGATTGAATTTACTCAACGTTTAATCACTTAAAACTTACCTCCGAAGTGGTCGACGACTAGATACCCACGGCTATTCGTTTACTTTCTCTTTTCCTTTATCCGACTTTGATCCTCTTTGCTCTTAAGCTTAAGTGAAACAATAGATTGGCTTAGGTACTTAACTAATATTATTCACTTGACAATCACATTTGGCAATCACATATCATTTTCAATATGTATTAATTAATAAAACATGCCATGACTCGATTTCATGCTTATTTAATCTATATCTAATTCACATTCACAAGCAAAGAGTCACTTAATTTATCATTCTTTCTTATACAAGAATTTAATCATATTGCCAAATGTCCTTATGTGTACATGGTACATACATAAGGCATACATATACATAATTCATATTCATTCCATTTAAGTACTTAAAACTTACAAAGGAATCAAACTCAAATACTTAAGAACCTACTTTTCAAACACACCTATAGCCAAAACATATGTATATGAATATAAGATTTTCCCTCATTTGAAGAAAGCACAAATACATAATTCACTCTCTCACATACCCTTTTTGCAATTCACATTATCCTATCCATTCAACACTTTCACTAAGTGTAGCCCAATATCTTATTCAACAACTAATTCGGATAACACATAAAGAACATCTCAATTTATATTCATTCAAAATCAAGCTAAAACTAAATTTAATTACTCAACTTAATATGCGGCATTTATCTACCAATTCAAATGACAAGTTGAATTCATGGTCGAATGCAACAATCAACCCAATTACATAATCAATTTATCACTTAGGTGCTAATTTGAATAATTCTCATACAACTATTATCAATACACATTAATTTTTGTATAAGCCCCCACATTGCCGATTTTCACAATCAACATAGTCACAAGGGCTCACCCTATCCACTCAAAGTTCAATTCACCAATTAAGCAAATGCTATTAATGCTAAGAATTTTTTTTTTTTACAATTTATCCTAGTTTGCCGAAAGAAATTATGCCCTAATTCATGAACCTAAACAAAATTGGCCAACTTTCCAAGCTCATTTGAGCCATCAAGCACATTTAGTTTGTTCATACTCAACTAGAATCAATTATCCTCCCAAAATCATCAAACATACAAAATATACCCCATTAAGCTCATGACCGATTGCTACATGCTTCATGAACACAAAAATTTTCACATGGGTCTTGTTGCAAGCTTCAAAACCAACCAAAATTCACAAATTTTCAAAGAAAATAACATGAACCTTACCTTATTTGAAGCCTTCTTTTGCCGAATGCCCTAAGCTCAAAGGTTTCTATTTTCTTTCTCAACTCACGGCAGCAAGAAGAAGAAGAAATGGCCTTGTTATTTTCACCTCAAACATATTTTATTCATTTATTTTATTAACTTTTATTATTTCTATTTTATGAAACCATTTTCTTTAATATAAACAAATATATTATTAACATTATTTACTAACATACAAAGCACAAAATGCCAAAACAAAGTCATCATTACCTTCCACTAACATTAAAAGGGGAAATTTGACATGCAACTCCACTATTTTGCATGCATGAATCAACTAGTCATCACACATTTCCCCATCATACTTTCAAAATTTACTACTAAGCCCTTTTTAGTGAAATTCACATTTATAACTCTAAGTTAAAACATCAAAAATGTCACACATGAATTAACACATATTATAGGCATCAAAATGAATATTAAATTATTTTTATGTCTCAGTTTTGTGGTCCCGAAACCACTTTCTGCTAGGGTCAAATTAGGGATGTCACAACTCTCCCCCTCTTTAAGGATTTTCATCCCTGAAAATCTTACTAGCGACTACGTTAGGATAACGTCCTCTTGTTTTAAAACAAATACATAACATCAACTCAGATATTCATAACCCACATTTTCATTCATATATATATAAAAGCCGTAACATGGCCGAAAGTATACATGTTCTTAAACATCCTAATGAATATCCTTTATAACATTATCATATCTAAATATTCGACTTAACTTATTTCCAAAAGAAGATTAACTTCCACGTACCTGAACATTTAGTTCATTCAATACATCCATTCATATTTAAAGTTACCCGTATACAGTCGAATAGGCATAAAGCTTAACACAAGTGATGCCAGTGTACTAAACACGGTCTTACACACTATCACAAATCAATGCCGTCGTCCTAGACGAGATCTTACATGAAACGAAATCCGCACACACAGTGTCCACTGACTGATCTCGCACACATAGTGCTCGGTTAAAGAATTCGCACACACAGTGTCTCAATTCATTCGCACACATAGTGCCTATATTCATTCGTTATTACACATTAAAATAACTTAACCAAGTCTATAAAACATCATATAAGTACACTTTAAACGTGTCCTTTCATTTAATTTTGAATTCATATAGTAATGAACACTTAAACTTTGCTCGAATCACCGGCATTAAGCCTGCTAGGCATGAAGGCCTGATTACACATCATTGACACGAATGCCCTTCAGGACTTAGCCCGGATGTAACACCAACACGAATGCTCTTCAGGACTTAGCCCGGATGTAACACCAGCACGAATGCTCTTTGGGACTTAGCCCGGATGTAAGACCAGCACGAATGCTCTTCGGGACTTAACCCGGATCATCGTCGAGAACTTTAGCTCGGATGAATTCTCCACACAAAGCCAGCGAATTTTAATCCGGACATAATCTCTACACATAGCCATCGGATCTTTACCCGGGCATAATCTCCACATATAGTCATCGGGTCTTTACTCGGACACAATCTCTACTTATAGTCATCGGGTCTTTAAGCCCAGATTCACATCACTGAGTCTCATACATATTTATTCACATGTTATCATATTTCACGTAGCACAAATCACATTTTTAATTTAATCAATTCATTCACATGTAAACATATAACATGATTCTTGACTTTAAGTCGTAAATATCATTCAAATCTAATACATGTATACTTCTTTACTAAACTTTCAGCTCAATAAGCAATCACACAAAAGCATATATCCCCAATCTCTTTCTTTGTTCATTTCTCTAATAACCATTCGGCTACATAACATGTATAAGGTTTCTTTCTCAATAACCTTATTATGATAAGGACAATGGGACATCATTCATCTATCATACATGTATATCATGGCATTTTAAATTAAATACCAAATTCAATTACTCAAAACTTACTTATATTATACCCTTCTCAATATTGACACATCATAAGCATGTCTCAGTCCTCTCAATACCATCTACTACAGCTCGATCGGGATCGGAATTCATTACAATAAAAAAAACACACTTTAACTATTAGAAATCATCACACCATCATATTATCACTCTATGGCATGTATAACTAGACTCACATGTGCTACGTTAGTCCTAGAATCGACTAAACTATAGCTCTGATACCAATAAAATGTAACACCCCTATCCTGTAACCATCGCCGGAATAAGTAAGGGGCATTACCGGACTTGTAACTCATGACAGAACGGTAAAACTTTTTTTTTTTAAGATCATTCATTTGGATAAACACTAAACACAACCAGGGATAAAATGTAAACTTCTATAAGTAAACATTCAAAAGATGTCATTTTCGCATGGCTTATATACAATAACCAAATTATTCTTTCGCTACTAGTCTATTCTATACATGGCATAAGATAATCCAATCTCATGGCTACCGTAATGGTAGATAGTGTGATGAAGTGCTGACGATCCCCGAGCTAGTAGTCAGAATCCACAACCTACAGACCAAAAACATGAATGAACAGAGTAAGCTTTCGTAAGCTTAGTAAGTTTTAAGCAAAACAATAATTTTGTTGAATCAATGACGTTTTTCACATATACTTAATCTAGATAAAATCTCATTTGACCCAATATACTTAACCAAAATTTCACATAATTTAATTCGCCTTTCTTTAGCCCTGAGCTTTAAGTTGCAAAGTGTTTTCATTCAATATCTTTGGTCATTCATTTCAACTGTTCGATGAAGTTAATCTAGAGCTTCATCTCGAACTATAATATCAATAAATGCATCACTTAACTCTCACATATATATACTTTCGTACAATAGTGATCTAGATGGTCGAATATTTCCAAAGCACATTCTTCATCAATTGAAGATGGATTCACATGGTAAGCACATTCTTCACCAATTTACAACTTTCAATAATCCTTTTCACTTGTTCATAATCACATCCATATTTTCAAGTATTTCAACATGACAAGTACTAAATTACTGTAGGCACCTAAAGAACCAAACATATTCCTTATTACATATCGTAAGTTTACGAATATAATCCTTACCTTGTCTTGGCACATCTAGTGAACCCAACCCGTACTCAAATCATAAGGCCTTTGGGCAGAATATGCACTAATACATAAGAATATTTCATCCCATACTTCATTATACAAGCATACCATTACCAATTAGATCATTCTCGTATTTGAAGTTATAATATTGATCACATTTACATACCTTTTGATACTAATAATTCACTTTGAAATCAATCCACCGACGAGTAAGTAATACGCACTGAACATCTTTAAATACGTAATACTTATTTGATGGTAACTTCATCATGGATACTCAATATCAAAGTCTTACTTGAATCTTTGGTCTTCAAAACCCGGATATAGTACGAGCACGAAGCATACGAACATTAATTCAGAATAATATTCCCGCATAAAGCCTGCGGGATCTTAACCCGGATATAGTACTGGCACAAATGCCCTTCGGGACTTATCACATTTATACACTTTCACATCCATCACATTGGCCATTCGGCCTTATCACATATATACACCTTCACATCCATCACATCGGCCATTAGGTCTTATCTCATATATACACTTTCACATTCATCACATTGGCCATTCTTATCACATATATACACTTTCACATTCATCACATTGGCCATTAGGCCTTGTCACATATATACACTTTCACATTCATCACATTGGCCATTCGGCCTTATCACATATATACACTTTCACATTCATCACATTGGCCATTCGGCCTTATCACATATATACACTTTCACATTCATCACATTGGCCATTAGGCCTTATCACATATACATATCTTGTACATCAATTTCATCATAACAAAATTGACTAGGTATACTAGTCATTTACGGCTTATAGCTTCACTTTAATACGGATTTGGTACTTTGATTACCAATATTTAATCGATAGCTTATAAGCAACTCAAATAGTTTTATTAAGGTTTACAACATAATCACAAATTCAGCACAAGCTGTTTTTCCTGAGCAACAGTCAATAAATTATTCGTAAATGGAGCTACGAAACTCCAAATGAAGTGCCGTTAATTTTCCCTGAAAATAGACTCATACATATTTTATCCAACAAATTTTCAGAATTTTTGGTTTGGCCAATCAATACCAGATTTTTCTTAAAGTTTCGCCTATTTCACTGTTTGACTATTCTGACCACTCTTCACTACGAATCAAATTTATCATTGTACAAAATTCAAAATATGTTCTAGTTTGTTTCATTTGAAACTAGACTCACTAAGGCATCTAGCATATAAATTTTTTTCTTTTAAAAATTTTTGTACAATTTATAATGATTTTCTAAAAACAGAACAAAGGATTACAGTGTCATTCTGCACTGTCTCACGCAACTTTAAATATCTCATTATCGGAAATTCCTTTGCTTACACGGTTTCTTTTATAAGAAACTAGACTCATTAATTTTTAATTTCATGTTTTATTCCATTTAAGTACTTAAAACTTACAAAGGAATCAAACTCAAATACTTAAGAACCTACTTTTCAAACACACCTATTGCCGAAACATATGTATATGAATATAAGATTTTCCCTCATTTGAAGAAAGCACAAATACATAATTCACTCTCTCACATACCCTTTTTGCACTTCACATTATCGTATCCATTCAACACTTTCACTAAGTGTAGCCCAATATCTTATTTTACAACTAATTCGGATAAGACATAAAGAACATCTCAATTTATATTCATTCAAAATCAAGCTAAAACTAAATTTAATTACTCAACTTAATATGCGGCATTTATCTACCAATTCAAATGACAAGTTGAATTCATGGTCGAATGCAACAATCAACCCAATTACATAATCAATTTATCACTTAGGTGCTAATTTGAATAATTCTCATACAACTATTATCAATACACATTAATTTTTGTATAAGCATTTATCTACCAATTCAAATGACAAGTTGAATTCATGGTCGAATGCAACAATCAACCCAATTACATAATCAATTTATCACTTAGGTGCTAATTTGAATAATTCTCATACAACTATTATCAGTACACATTAATTTTTGTATAAGCCCCCACATACATTTAGTTTGTTCATACTCAACTAGAATCAATTATCCTCCCAAAATCATCAAACATACAAAATATACCCCTTTAAGCTCATGACCGATTGCTACATGCTTCATGAACACAAAAATTTTCACATGGGTCTTGTTGCAAGCTTCAAAACCAACCAAAATTCACAAATTTTCAAAGAAAATAACATGAACCTTACCTTATTTGAAGCCTTCTTTTGCCGAATGCCCTAAGCTCAAAGGTTTCTATTTTCTTTCTCAACTCACGGCAAGAAGAAGAAGAAATGGCCTTGTTATTTTCACCTCAAACATATTTTATTCATTTATTTTATTAACTTTTATTATTTCTATTTTATGAAACCATTTTCTTTAATATAAACAAATATATTATTAACATTATTTACTAACTGTAACACCCCGTACCCGAGTCCGTTACCGGAGTCAAACACAAGGTGCACACAGACTTAACTTAATTATTTTCACAGTCCATTTAAAAATTTCCAGACAAGCTGGTTACTGCATCACTGTCGCCTTAAAAATCATATCTTGAGTTTCAAAGCTCGAAAATCAGTTTTGTAATTTTTCCCTGAAATTAGACTCATATGTCCATCTACATATTTTTTTCTAGAATTTTTTATCAGGCCAATTAGTACAGTTTATTAGTTAAATCTCCCCTGTTACAGGGATCGACTACACTGACCTTCGCACATTACGACTTGGATATCTCCCAGTACAGGGCTTCAATACTGATGCCGTTTGTTTCTATAGAAACTAGACTCAAAGAGGAATCTATACATATATGGCATGACTCCTAATTATCTCTGGTTAATTTATAATGAATTTCCAAAGTCGGAACAGGGGATCCAGAAACCGTTCTGGCCCTGTTTCACGAGAACGTTAATATCTCTTAACATATAACTCATATGACCGTTTCGTTTCTTCCATATGAAAGTAGATTTATCAAGGTTCATTTACATAATTTATTCACTATTTAGTTCCATTCCTACAAATTTTAGTGATTTTTCAAATCCACACCACTGCTGCTGTCAGCATCTGTTTTCAAGGTAAACTTTACCTATTTCGTGGTTTCCATGGACCAACTAGAGTTTTGTCATACATAGGTCCACATATAATCATATTTAGCCATTCCAATGGCTGATCATTTGCCCAACACTTCCATTCCAGTCCATAGTCACATCATGAAACCATACATATATACATAAACACAAATGGTCTAATGCCATACTCCACTTTTACGAGCCATTTTCGCATGGCTGTACACACATACATCACAAAACATACTTGAAAAACAGCAAAGGGTAGTCCTATACATGCCATATCCAGAGTTCAACTAAAAGAGTACCAAAAGGGATTTGATAGTGTGGATGACTTCGACTTCGATGATCCCGAATTCGATAGCTAACGAGCAAAATCTATAAAACAGAGAACAAAGAAACGGAGTAAGCAATTTATGCTTAGTAAGTTTTGAGCAAGAATTTAAACACAACTGAAGTATAGCATTCACATAATTAAACGGATAATTCCGCGTATTCATATATTCAAATCATTTCTACTTTACATTCCAACCCCTATGTTCATACATAAGGGATCATCTTAGCCAAATATCGGAAGCTCATTACTCAACTGAGCGAATATTATTCGAAGGAACTCAACTATTCCAATGCACATACGAACATACCTCATTGCTGGAATTTTTGCAAGTGTATTAACTGAAATTTTTACAGCAAGATTGCTCATTCCCGAATCACGTACCTTCGGAATTTAACCGGATATAGCGACTAGCTCGATTGTCTTCTGGACATAGCCCGTTTATAGTAATTCGCACAATTGCCTTCGGGAATTAGCCCGGATTTAGTAACTCGCACAAATGCCTTCGGAACTTAACCCGGTTTTGGTAACTCGCACAAATGCCTTCGAGAATTGACCTGGATTTAATCACTTAGCACAAAAGCCTTCAGGACTTAGCCCGGACATCATTCGAATAGACATGCACTTTAACACTAAATCATGACACATTCGTATTTCATTTTCATTAGCAAAACTCAAATACAATACACTTATCACTCTTGCACATTTCGGTTCAATATCCACACACAAAGAGCATGATTTCGATTTACTTGAGACATGATCTAATCAAATCATAATTTAAGCTCTATTACTCAAGAACTTACCTCGGATGTTGTCGAACGATTCCGATGGCTATTCGACCACTTTTTCCTTCCCTTTATCGGATTTAGTTCCCCTTTGCTCTTGAGCTTAATTTAACAAATAAATTGATTTAATCATTTGAGCATCGAAAAGAGGAATTCAAGGTACTTAGCCCACATATATTCATTAGACATTAAAGTCACATATGTACGGATATCATGAATCAAACTCAACACATTAGTTAGTACCCTCCTTAGCCGAATTTTCTAAGTCAAGATAAAGCCTTCAACATGCTTACTTATGGCCGAACAACACATCAACCTATGTACTCAATCATGTGGCCGAATATGCATGTTGATGTTGAGGCCAATTACATGTTTAATACCACACATGAATGGCATACATTTTACTAACTAATGCATTACATATTGTAACTCAATACACATCTATCATTTACTTCATAACCGAAACATCATCATAAGTAAATATATATACCTTGAGATAGTATATATGTCATACCAATACATCATGTGCAAACATATATACATATAGGTGCAAGGGCCGAATCTCAAGTTGATTATAACCAATATAAACATATATCCACACAAATCTTACCTACCATGCAATAAGCATAAATCATGCTTATGGATATACCATGACCGAATACATCACAACACCATACCATTTCAATTTTGGTCATGGTTAAACAAAGAACTTAATGTCTCACTAAAAATGCTAAAAAAGAAAATCCAAGAGTCATCCACCCACCATCACATATATCATTAACAAGCTTCATATTTAGCATGCAATGGCATTAACACAAAATCCACCTTGGCCGAATATCATCCCCATGACATAGCAAGGATTTGAATCATGGCTAATAAGAACATCAAGCTAGCAACTAAAAACATGCATGAATCTCATGGCACAACATCAAACATACCTTAATCTTGATACAAGTATAGCCAAACCTCTTCCTAATCCTCTTCCAAACCAAACATGAAGCAAAAACTCCCTCCTTTTTCCTTAAAATTTTCGGCTAAGAGAGGATGAAAAGGATGAACAAATTTTTTTTTTGTTTTCTTTCTTATCTTCACGGCAATGGGGAGGGGGGAGAAGCCATCACACACATTTTTTCATTCTTTTTTTTTTTATCCATACTCCTTATTTTATTTATTCCAACATAAACCACTTACAAAACATGTTTCATGACATGTTTTGCCCATTCCCCTTTGTCATGGCCGGCCACTAGTTCTTAAATGGGGAAATTTGACATGCAAACCCCTCATTTTTGCATGCATGATCAACTAGTCATCACACATTTCCCCATCATACTTTCAAAGTTTACTACTAGGTCCTTTCTAGTGAAATTCACATTTATAACTCTAAATTAAAACATCAAAAATCTCACACATGAGTTAACACACATTATAGGCATCAAAATAAATTTTAAATTATTTTTATGCCTCGGTTTTGTGGTCCCGAAACCACATTCCGACTAGGTTCGTTTTAAGGCTGTCACAACTCTCCCCCACTTAAGAAATTTTCATCCCCGAAAATCTTACCGGTAAATAGGTTTGGGTATCGCTCTTTCATAGAGTTCTCGGGTTCTCAAGTAGCTTCTTCTATCCCGTGTTTGAGCCATAACACTTTCACTAGCGGAACCCTCTTGTTTCGCAACTCTTTCACTTCACGTGCTAGGATACGAATCGGTTCTTCCTCATAACTCATATTGGCTTGAATTTCAACCTCTGATGGACTAATTACGTGCGACGGATCAAATCTATAACGTCGAAGCATCGAAACATGGAAGACATCGTGAATCTTTTCGAGTTCAGGGGGCAAAATCAAACGATACGCAACTGGACCAACTTGTTCGGAGATTTCGTACGGCCCAATGAATCTCGGGCTCAACTTGCCCTTACGGCCAAATCTGAGTATCTTTTTCCAAGGCGAAACTTTAAGAAACACTTTATCTCCCACGATATTCAATGTCTTTTCGTTTCAAATCGCGCACGATTTCGACGATCGTGGCCGCCGGACTTTCACGGATTACCTTTACTTTCTGTTCAGCATCTTTAATCAAATCAACTCGAAAATTTTACTTTCACCGAGTTCGGTCCAAAAAATGGTGTACGACATTTACGACCGTACAAAGCCTCGTAAGGTGCCATCTTAATACTTGATTGAAATCTATTGTTGTGCGAATTCAATCAAAGGTAAATACCGTTCCCATGAACCATCGAACTCGAGGATGCAACATCTCAACATATCCTCAAGTATCCGAATTATCCGCCGGATTGACCATCGGTGTGGGGGTGAAAAGCGGTGCTAAAATGCAGCTTGGTACCCAAAGCTTCTTGGAATTTCTTCCAAAATCGTGAGGTGAATCTCGGATCTCTATCCGACACAATAGAAATAGGTACCCCGTGTAATCTCACAATCTGAGAAACATACAATTCAGCTAGTTTATCCAATGAAAATCCGACGTACGGGGATAAAGTGAGCCGACTTAGTCAGTCTATCAACAACGACCCAAATCGCATCTTTCTTACTTGCCGACACTGGCAACCCAGATACAAAATCCATCGTTACTCGATCCCATTTCCATTCAGGTATCATGATCGGTTGGAGTAAACCCGTAGGCATTTGATGTTCCGCCTTCACTTGCTGACATATTAAACACTTCGAAACAAATCGGAAATGTCTCGTTTCATACCATGCCACCAAAACTGACGTCTTAGGTCGTGGTACATTTTCGTACTCCCCGGGTGAATTGACATTCGGCTACAATGAGCTTCGTTCAGAATCATCGAAATGAGTTCTGAATTTCTTGGAACACTCAACCGATTTCTATACCTCAAACAATCGTCATCATCAATTTGAAACTCCGAGTCCACATTCGGCACACATTCAGCCCGTTTTGCAACCAACTCATCGTCGACTTTCTGAGCTTCACGAATTTGATGAATCAATGATGGTTTGGCCTTTAATTCAGCTACTAACACATTGTCGGGTAGAATAGACAAGTGTACATTCATCGCTCGTAAAGCAAACAGTGATTTCCGGCTTAAGGCGTCCGCAACCACATTAACCTTTCCCGGGTGATAATCAATGACCAGCTCATAATCTTTCAACAACTCAAGCCAACGCCTTTGTCATAGATTCAAGTCTCTTTGAGTCATCAAATATTTGAGACTTTTGTGATCCAAAAATACATGGCACTTCTCACCAAATAAGTAATGTCGCCATATTTTCAAGGCGAATACGATGACAGCTAATTCAAGATCATGGGTCGGATAATTCTTCTCATGTGGCTTTAATTGTCTCGACGCATAGGCCACAACTCGACCCTCTTGCATCAATACGCAACCTAACCCAAGTAGGGAGGCGTCACTATAGATGACAAACTCTTTGCACGATTCGGCTGCACTAAAATTGAGCTTCCGTCAAATAAGTTTTCGTTGATCAAAACTTTTCGACATTTTTCCGTCCATTCGAACTTAACATCTTTTGAAGTAGCTTCGTCATGGGTGTGGCTATCATCGAGAAACCTTTCACAAACCATCGGTAGTAACCGGCAAGTCCCAAAAAGCTCCGAACCTTAGTAATATTTCTGAGGCTTCCAGTTAAGTATGGCTGAAATTTTGCTCGGTCGACTCGAATACCCGATGTAGATACCACATGACCCAAGAAGCTAACCTCCTTAACCGAACTCACACTTCTTGAACTTAGCATATAAGCGCTTATCCGTAAAATTTGCAACACTAATCTCGGTGTTCAAGATGTTCGGTCTCATCTCTTGAATAGACCAAGATGTCATCAATGAACACGACTACGAACCGGTCCAAATACTGTCTGAAGATCCGATTCATCAAATCCATAAATACCGCAGGGGTATTAGTGAGCCCGAACGGCATCACTAAGAACTCGTAGTGACCGTACCTCGTTCTGAAAGCAGTTTTGGGTATGTCCGAATCTCGAATCTACAACTGATAATAACCCGATCTTAAATCTATCTTTGAAAACACTGAGGCTCCCTTTAGTTGATCAAACAAATCATCAATACGCGGTAACGGATATTTATTCTTTATCGTCACTTTATTCAGCTGACGATAGTCAATACACAACCTCATGGTTCCATCCTTCTTTTCACAAACAATCTGGTGCACCAAGGTGAGAAACTTGGTCGGCGAAACCTCTATCCGTCAATTCTTGCAACTGAGCTTTCAACTCCTTTAACTCGGTTGGTGCCATACGATACGGAGCTATCGAAATTGGTGTAGTCCCAGGTACAAGCTCAATACCAAACTCTATCTCCCGAACAGGTGGCAAACCCGATAATTCTTCGGGAAAAACATCCGGGTATTCGCAAACCACCGGCATAGACTCGGGTTTTATTTCTAACTCCTTATCATCAAGTACATACGCAAGGTATGCTTCGCACCCCTTTCTTACATATTTTTGGGCCAACATTGATGATATTACAGCTGGCAACCCCTTTAAGTCCGTAGACTCAACTCGGATCATCTTGTTATTTTGCGCACCTCAAATTCATAGTCTTGCTTTTGCAATTCACAACCGCATCATGCACGGTCAACCAATCCAAACCAAGAATAACATCAAATTCATCGAACGGCAAAAGCATCAAGTCCGCCGAAAAACAGGAACCTCGAATTACTAGGGGGCATTTCTTACACACTTTGTCAACAAGCACGTAACGACCCAAGGGATTTGACACCCGAATTACGAACTCAGTAGACTCAATAGGTAAAGTCTTACTGGATGCTAAGGTTTCGCATATATAAGAATGAGTAGAACCAGGGTCAATCAAAGCAATCACATTAGTATCAAAGAGAGTGAAAGTACCGGTAATAACATCTGGCGAGGAAGCGTCCTCGCGTGTGCGTATTGCATAAGCCCTAGCAGGAGCGCGAGCCTCGGATCTGGTCGTAGCATCTCTAGATCCTCTCTGACCACCACTAGCATTGCCCGTATTTCTAGATGGTCTACCTCGGGCAGTGGTAGCGCCCGGTTTCCCACTCTGATCTACATTCTCTTCAGACAACCAATGTAACACCCCTAACCCGTAACCGTCGCCGGAATAGGTCAAGAGGTGTTACCAGACTTGTAACTCAATTCAGAACAATCATATATCAAATATCATCTCATTTCAATAAATATAAGTCATTCTTATTCAATATGAACTTAAATTGAGCATACAAAGCCTAAATCATGCATTCGGGACCAAATTAGTAACATATGGAAGTTTCAGAAACTTAGAAAAATTTTAACTTTTCAAGTGTCACACGCCCGTGTGGACAGGCCTTGTGCCTCATACGGCATTAGACACACTCGTGTGCTTAAGCTGTGGCAAAACAGAGCATACATACTGACTTGTCCACACAACCACAACACACTCCCGTGTGCCAGGCCGTGTGAAAATTAGGGAGGCTACTGACTTGGCCACACGGCCAACCACATGCTCGTGTGCTGGCCCGTGTGACACATACGACCAATAGGCACACCCGTGTGTCTAGGCCGTGTCAAAACTGGAGGGCATACTGACTTTAATTCATAGGGTACCCTAGGGGACACACGGTAGTGTAACGTGACCGTGTGTCACAAACGGCTGAGACAGACGCCCATGTTTTTGCCCGTATTGAAAAAAAAGGCAATTTGAATAGCCAACTTGCCACCCTAATTGGGTCAAACCTACAAAGCAAACATGTATACAGAACAACTTCAACCAATTTCTATACCAAACCATACATCATTCATGCCATAACATTATCAACCATTTACATGCTCATAAACTCAACTCAATTATGCCAGAACATAAGACCAAATCATATCAAACATATGGTTTCATAATCTCTAAACTCATGATGAAATCTCATACCAAAATTTGCCAAACTTACCATTTCTCTTAGCAATTCATGAACACATCAAATAGATCATCTTGCATCACATTTCATATACCAAAATCAAAAACATAAAACAACCATGTCAAGCCATATCACATGGCTAAATATAAACATTACAAAACCTATCCAAAGTCCTTCTAGCCTATACATGCCATACTTTACTTTATACAATTTCAGAAGGTACCAAAATGAGATTCGATAGTGTGGTAACGATCCTTAACGATCCTCGAGCTCACAGCAGCTTTGATATCTAAAAAAACAATGCAAACACACACAAAGTAAGCCTTTAAAGCTTAGTAAGCTTGTACTAAATATCATCAACAGCTTATAAAATATAAAACATCAACACATAAACACTTATTAGTTCTCAATTCATCTATCAATTCTATGTCAACACAATTCATATGTTTATACCAATCCACGAACTTCATATACATAATATCATCTACCACATAGGTATCGTACATACCTGAACCTTCCCGTATTTATTTATTTTCATTCTCATCTCTCGTCCAGATATTTTAAAACTTTCCGAAGATTATTCATGCTTTAAGCATCTACACACTTAGTGCTTTAAGGTTAAGCCGAAGCTAGAATGATTCCGCACACTTAGTGCCATCTTAATTAACCGAAGCTATCTCGGTATCGCACACTTAGGGCCTCATACAGCTGAAGCTATACCATTTCGCACACTTAGTGCTATTTATAGCCGAAGCTATTTTGAATCGCACACTTAGTGTTGTTTATAGCCAAAACTATTTTGAATTGCACACTTAGTGCCAAATGTAGTTGATTTATCATCGTATTCAACCATAATCAAATATATACACAATTTATGTATAATCAAAGCATAAAAAAATATACTTGTAACATCATGTATCACGTACGAACTTACCTCGTATTCGGAATTGCCGACTCAAATTGTCTACTCTATAACCTTCGACCTCCCTCTATCTACATCCGAATTCCTTTGTTCTTGATCTATATGTATTCAAAATTTACCCTTTTATTCACCAAATAATTCAAATAATCCATAAAAATTCATTTAGAGCATTTTACAGTTTAGCCCTCACATTTTCACATTTTGACACTTTAGCCCCTAATTCACAAAATCACAAAATACACATAATTTGCATATACTCATGCTTGGCCGAATTCTCCTAGTAATCATGCTAATCCACACATTTCATTTATTTCACATTTTATGCCTTCAATTTACAAATTTCACAATTTAGCCCATTTTACTCAAAATCACCAAACATTTAAAGACAAAATATATCAACCCAACATATATCTTTTATTTTCCAACAACTAACATCACAAAGCTCATAATTTTATCAATGGCACATTTCAAAATCATCAAAAAAATTAGAAATTGAGACATGGGCTTGATAGTATTCGAAGCAACGATTACTAAAACGTAGAAATTATCAAAAACCGATCAAAACACATACCTTAATCAAAGATTACAAGTGCTGAACCCTAAGCAAACTTTTCTCTTTTCTTTTCTTGTATTTTTGGCCAAGGATGAACATAAAATGATCCATTTTCATACATTTTATTATTATTATTAACATATTAATTAAATTCCCATTTTACCCTTTGTTATAAAACTATTAAAACATGAATATCAAGGTCATAAATGTCCATTAACCATATAAATGGAATATTAACCACATAAGGACCTCTCAAATAATAAGCCAAATCAAATAGGCACTTTTAACATATAACAGGCAACTTTTATATTTTACGTGATTAGGTCCTTTTTCAAAATTAAGCACACAAACATTCAAATTTTCATACGGGACTTCCACACATATCAATTCACAATAATAAGTACGGAAAATAATATTAAAATATTTTTTGACTTGAATTTGTGGTCCCGAAACCACTTTTTTGACTAGGGTCTAAACCGGACTGTTATAACCAAGTTGAGATATTCCCCAATAAGCCATGCTTTTTTAACAATCTTTGCAATTAAGCTAATGCACTCTTAGAGGTACCAAAAACTTTGATTCTAGGGGCTAGCATCAACAAAAGTGAATAAATAACTCTCACCATTAGCAATATTAATAACTCTCATATGGCTAAAGTATGTATGATTATATTTAACTTCTAATTTAACAACCTCTCCATAGCATATCCAAATACCCCCTGCAAAACTAGTAGCTCCTATTTTATGAGAAAACTTAAACATAATGTTCTTCACATCTCCATCAGCTTTCAACTTACTAATTCTTGGTTCAAATAAGGTAAGAATATTGAGATAAAATTATAAGATATGCTCTTTCAAAACTTTGTTGAATTTTGGGCAATCACACCCTTGAGTGTTTCAAAAAAAAATTACTTTAGATTCATCATAATAAAATGAAAAATTAAACACCTAAACCTGGTTAGATCATCTTTGTCTTCCCATCTATGGCTTCATCTTCCACAAAAGCTGTTGTCACCATATTTCGAGTCTCCAAACCATCCTTTCTCTATATTGGAAGAATCCTTGCAAGGGACACATTCGCTTATCCAATGGCGATTTCTCTCTCCCCATTGTTTTTTTAATTATGGACCTTTCAACCTAACACATTTCATGCATGATTTCCACTTTTGTTTCTTGTGGACTAGAGGTATAGGAGGTGGAGGTCTATTTATCTAAGTGTTACCACTTAAAAAAATGTCACTGAAGGTCTTAGACCTGGATAAAGCTTAAATTCTCTCCATTCAAGTCTAAATCCTGTGAATTTGGGTTTAAGAGGCTCTTTTCCATTCTTCTCACTTTTCAACCATCAATTTTCCAACCAAATTCTCTTTAATACTACCTAAACTAATTATGATATTTCTATTAGAAACAAAAGTCGATTCTTGCGGTAATGACACATGAATGGATTCGTCTAAATCAACAATTGATAGAAATCATGATCCCCCAAATTTTGCTTTCAAATTATCCAATGATTTATTCTCCAAGATTTCTTTCCCTTGCAAGAAAGTTTCCTTATTTTGCGTTCAACAACCATCTAGGGATTGAAATTCTTTATTTCGATTTGGTGACCCATTTTCAACATTCTTGAGTTGTTTGATATTTTTGGTTTTCGTACAACTTTACTAGAGATAACCATTGGACATGATTCTTTATTGTGCCCATAACAATCACAGGAAAGTAGATATTTACTAAGAGACTTTGATACCAATTGTTGAATCCAAACTAAAATTTGAAGACAAAATCAAACAATGCCAAGCAGTGTTTAGAATTGCTCCAACTACTGCTGGAACGCCGGTATGTCTCGTGGCACAGTAGAAAAATTATTTCGGCAATCATCAACCATGGATCCATGCATGAGGAATGAATTCAGGTTGAAATAAGGTAAAAATATACCTTTTCAATCTGATGACTTGTGTCCAATCTAGATATAAAGGATAAAAGGATATAATACATGAAAAATTTATCACAGAAAGTTTATGTCAAATTACGACTTCTTGTAGCTTGGGTAGCAAAGATGCATTGCTAGATACCACTCATTGCTTGTAATATTAGAAATGTTCTAGTAGTACTACTAATGTAACAAGAGCCTAAAGGATCACACCCTATGGTTGAAGAGAACATAATCAAAGTATAGTTGGTATTGTGCTGAACGCATTATACGTACAAACTTGTTGTACACAAATAGATAGCATAGTTACACTTGTATAGTTTAATATCATATTTCTTGATATTCTAAGTAGACTACAATAAACAATTAAGTGTGGTGTATCATATAAACTTATTTGAGCATGATCATGCATTTCTAGTCTCACTCCATCAAGTGACCTAAGATATTTCTCCCATTATATAGGAGAGAGAAATTCTGTCTTGATCAATCATATCCAATTACATAGATTGTGGCATACCCAACATAAGTTTTTATAGTACAACCTATTATGGTAGATGTTTGACTATATCAAAATATACGACTCACGATGTTGGGGAAATGATGACCTTAAGTCTGAGGATTGTATACGTAATTATTACTATGAGTAATGTTGTGAATATTTTATAATAATCCAAGAAACATATTTATGGCGGGCTAGTCCAGTATGTTGTTCTCTAGTACATACTCATGTATTGATTTTGACATCCCAATGTCAATGACAACACTTTGTCATCAATCAAATACACATTAGTCTTAATGCATTATTTTTGTCCAAGCCCACAATAATACTTGACTAAGGACCTTTTAAGAATAATCATATTATTTCTAGGACTTTATTATTAATCACTTTATTTACACACACAGAAAAAGAAATTGAAGTAACAATGGTAATGTCTTATATTAACAAACATGGTAAAATGAGTATGCGATTACAATCATCTCATGATTGGTCTTTTGGAATACTCTAACAACTGCTTCAGGAACTTGTAATGAAAAGTGTAGAAAAATAAATAACACGAAGTGTTTACGTAGTTCAGTCTTCCTATATCTGCAGGGCTTTGCCTAGAGAGCATATTCATTATCTTATTGCCTTATACAACAAGTCTTATCAAGCTCTAACACTCACTAGTTTAGACTTCTCACTTTTGTACTTAAAATCTAAACATCTGTTTTCTAAGTTTTCCCCTTGAAAACTTAGGACACTAACCAAGTTACACACTTTATTATTACATTTTAATGCACTCACAAAAACATCCCTCACTTAAATTGTAACACCTCTAACCCTTTTCCATCATCAGATTAGGGTTACAGAGCATTATGATACAAAATAGAACCTTTAACTTCAACCAAAATCATAATACAAATTAACATTAATTCATAATCAACTCAATACAATCAAGGCAAATATAAATATTTGAGCTTTAAATCTAGCCTTTGGGGTCCTAAAAATAATTTAGAAACAAACAAGGATCAATTTAAATCAAATCTAGAAATTTTGGACAAAACATGAAAAGTTCAGAAACAAGGGTCACACGGTCATGTGACATAGCCCAGACTGTGTAAACATTCGAAGTAGGGTCACACGGCCGTGTTGCGGACCGTGTGTGTAATCGATGTTGGGTCACATGACTGTGCCACAGGCCATGCGCCAGACTGTGCTCGAAACTGTTTTGTGAGACACAACTGTGTTGTATTCCATATAAAAAATAAAATAAAGACACACACTGCATTTAACAGAGCAGAAGTATATACATCTGACAGATGTGATGACCCATGTCTCAGGCCGTGTGTGACAAATTGTACCTTGAAAAAACAAGTTTACAAAAAATGTTTTCTTGAGCCACAAACATACCATTAGCCAACCTTTAGAACTATCCAATACACATTTAAACAAGACCAAAACATACTAAAATCACAAATATACAACATATTTCCTTCAATGAACCAATGTACCCTTATTGGTACCACAAAATACAGTTCTAAATAATTCAACTAAATGACATGGTTTTATGCTTTAAACCCACTCCATACACTTAGCATTCATCCAATATAACCTCATATCAACATAGCTTAAGTCATATTGTAACACCCCTTACCCGTATTAAATGCCAGAACAAGATACGAGGCATTGCCAGACTTACATCGCAAGCAAACATACAATTTCGAGTCATAAATTTCAACCAAATTAAAAACCATTTGTATTCAATCATAAAGTTTGTAATACGAGCCTACGAGGCCCAAAACATTCTCTGGAAGTGATTTGGGACTAAACTAATAACTTAGGGAATTTTTACAAAACTTAAAATTTTTTTGCTATAAACATGGGTTACACGCTCGTGTGGTTTGGGACACGCTCGTGCTGGCAGGCCGTGTGGTCACACACACCCGTGTCCCTAACCCGTGTAACTCTCTAACTTACAAGTCATGAACAAATTGAAGTCACGCAGCCAAGCCACACGCCCGTGTGCTAGGCCGTGTGATTAATTTATTTTTCATAAAATAGGTGCAGACTTCACACAGCCAGGACACACGCCCGTGCTTGAGGTCGTGTCCTTCACACGGCTGAGACACACGCCCGTGTGCTCAATTCTGAGCATTCTATTTCTCAAAATTAAGGTGCAGGGGACACATGGCCAAAACACATGCCATAGGACACACGGCCTAGACATACACCTGTGTGTCTACCTGTGTGGACAAAATAAAGGCTATTTACCAAGCCATTTGTCACCCTTATTTACACATACACACACACACACACAAATTCAATGGCATAAATCATGGTATACTTAGGCAACCAAAACATCCACAATCATGGCCAATATATGTTAATGCATTACCATGTCTATCATACTCATGATATTTCATTATGCTAAATCAAATATACAAATTTCACATTCAAAAACACCATTAAGATCACTTTCAACTTGCATTAACTTATCAAGATACTCTAGCCTATCAATGAACCAAACTCATCCATTTCGCAACAAAGCATTAAGCCACAATCAACATTTAGCAAATCAATATAAACCACATCATCAAAGGCATTGGCACATACATGCATATATGTATAAATATATATAAGCTTACAATCAATTTAACCAAAATGAGCCAATTTACATGGAAAAATACCAAATCAAGCCTTTGACTATTACAAGCTAATATATTTGGCCAAAATCATGTTCACACATATAACAAAATGACCAAGTCCCTATACATGCCATAAACTCAAAATATTAAGATCATCGATACCCAAAATGATAGTTTCATAGTGTGATGCGATCTCCAACAATCTCCAATCCGAGCTAGCTTGGTGACACTATAAAACATGGAAAGCAAAACGGAGTAAGCTATATATCTTAGTAAGTTCGTATGTAACAAATAAGCAAATCTTACCATGTATTTAACATTCAAGTAATATAATATCAAACGATGTAATTTACCATAATCTCAAAACCATAATTTATTCCATCACAAACTTACCTTGAATTCATCTTTACGTGAATTTAATAATCATAAGTTTTATGCACATACCTATACCAACTCATAAGGGTTTCATACTTATTATCATCTTTGACATACCCAATGAACCACTCGGAATAATAATATCAGATACTCGAAAGACCTTGCACACAAGGTGTCACATATGTAGCCATTGCTACCTCTATCTCATGACACATATATGCTCGCTCTTGAGCCATCATCGGTCTGCTCACACAAGCTGTTAGTCAAGAAGTAGCTACACAGTGCTGCTCACACAAGCTGTCAAGTAACCGCAACATATGCTGGTATACTCAGCCACCGGTAGGACGTACAGGACTAGCACCCGAATAAAATAGCATAAAACCCTAGTGACATGTCACTTGTATCCTAATCTATTCCTAAGGTTCGATTGGGATTTCTCGCTTGCTAAAACATCGTCAAACTTGTCCATAGAGTCATTTACACAATTCATACAAAATTAAAGTATTTAAAATACAATTAGAATAAGGCTTATTTACATACGAACTTACCTCGGTTACAAAAACGACGAAAAGGATCTATTCATCAATTACTTTGTTTTTCCCTCGATCTACACCCGAACTTCATTTTTATTGATCTATAATACCACATTTAACTTATTTAATCATCAAACTATTCAATTCAGTCCAAAATCACATTATGGCAAAAATTACATTTTGCCCCTAACATTTCAACATTTTACAATTTAGTCCCTAGGCTCGTAAAATGAATTTCTTTCAATTTCATCACAACCCAAGCCTAGTCGAATATTACTTGTACTCATAATAGCCCACATTTTTCATTTATTCACACTTTTCTACACATTTTATGGCCTTTTACAAATAAGTCCCTATTTGACGTTTTTATCAAAATCACTTTACAAATGTTGTTTAACTAATAAAAAACATGCATTTTCTGCCATCAAACATCAAAATACAAACATATTCAATATGGGAAAAATTTTAGAGTTTAACTTTCTTTCAAATTAGTCCTTGAAATAGCTAGATCAAGCTACAACTATATCAAAAATATAAAAATCATTAAAAACGAGGCAAGAACGGACTTACAATCGAGCTTGAAAGCTTGGCCAAACCCTAGCTATGGTTTCTCTTCAAAAATTAGGGTAAGGGACTAAATTGAAGAAGATGGGCATCTTTTATTTAGTCAATTTTGTCTTGATTTGCCAAATTACCAATTTACCTTAATGCATAACTTTAAAATTTCACCTAACCATGTCCATTTTTGTCCATCCTAAGGTATAATGGTCTAATTACTATTTAAGGACCTCAAATTTAAAATTTCATAGCAATTAGACACCTTTAACTTATAGAACTTAAATTTTGCACCTATTGCAATTTAGTCATTCTAGTCAAATTGAGCACTCAATCGATAAACTTTCTTAACGAAATTTTCACACAATTATTCTATCATGCTGTTGATAATAAAATAAATATTTCTACTTCAGATTTGTGGTCCCGCAACCACTATTTCGATTTGACCCAAAAACGGGCTGTTACACATATACTTACCATACACTTGAAAGTGACCCAAAACTTATATTCTTGCTAAGCTTTATAATTCCAAAAAAATATATACACAAAAAGGCATAACCACAACATGATAACCAAATAGCATACTCAATAACTTTCATTACATAAAACCCTTATACATGCCATTTATAACCATTGCCAAAGTAATTAAAAACTACCATAACAAATGGATAGTGTGGTGGTGCTCCGTCGAGGTTCTAACCGATCGAGCTTTCCAATGATCTATAGGAAAAGAAAATAACTAATATAAGTAATAATGCTTAGTAAGTTCGTATAAAGGCAACTTAACTTACCGAACATTTAAGCTAAACAAGCAAACACAATTTCATTATAACATAAGTTAACTTTCATTTCCTATACACACCACCTCACATGGTTAGTTGGTGTAACACTGCATATATATAAAAATTTAGATACTCATTTTAAACGTCCCTTTTTCCATATTTATATTCTTATGAATATTTTTGTATAAACAATTCATATAACCATTTCATATATATAATTTTTATTCATATAAGCATTTCACCATTTCACTTAAACATGTCATCTTACCATATCCTTTACACATTTAACACATAATCATTCTATACATTACATTTCGTTTCAAATGTTCATATAAACATATCATCCTCGAATCACTTACTTGCACTAAACAATGTGGAAACTAAATAAATAAATTAATCATACTTGTCAATCATTTATGAGGCACTTATAAGATTAGTATTGAAAATGGTTCATTATATGCTTCATGTATATAATAATTCAATCCAAACTAATTCATATATATATATATATATATATATATATATATAAATACCTATTTTAACCACGTAATCATCAATATGAAACATATTATAGAATTATTCTTGATATAATATTCAAACGGTATACATCAATATTTCAACATTAAACACATATTTTCATAGCCCGATGAACTATAGCAACTTGACTTGGATACTTGAGTAACTGCATTGCACCAAAAGCATCAAAGATGTGTAAAAAAGGCATCGAAGTGCAGGAAAAGGCACAAATGTCCAATTAGAGGCACCGATATGCAAATAGGGGTGCCGAAGTGCAATCTCGTACAAGCACGCATACTAACCCTATTGGCATGCTAATCGTATCCTAATCGTTTACTATGTCCAAACGGCTATTTTAACAAAATTATAACTTTCATGAATCAAAGGAACTTCCATATTTCTCAATACACATGTTGTAACAAATCATAATCATTTCGAAATCACATATATCATATTTCATAAATATTTAATAGCTTTCAAATAAATCCTTCCTCACCTTATATTTAGTTATAATATTTTGGTTTCCAACTCACAAATTAAACATCATATTTATACATTCACAAATTAGAAGTAACATTATATATATAGATATGTACAATTCTATACATATGAACTTACCTCGACAATTATAGTTGCAAAACGAGGCCGACGACCAATCCGACACATTAGCTTTTCCTCGGTTTAGATCCATTTGATTCGTTTCTTGATCTAAATAATATTTTTTCATTCAATTAATACAATTCTAGCTCTTAAATAATATGTTTAATACAATTAAGTCCTTTCATAATCATTTTGCAAATTTATCAAAATATTTTACCTTTTATGCAATTTAGTCCCTCAACCCGAAACTTGTAAATTTACCATTTTTAGTTAAAATTCATGCTAGCCAATTTTCATAGGTTCATAATCAGTCCATTTTTATCATCATTCCACAATAATTACCTTTAATTTTTCTATTTCTAAAATTTAATCCTTAAACATTAAAATTATCAAAATTTACTTAACAAAACTTGTTTTTTTAGCAACCAAATTTAATAATCCATCATCTAAATTCAAAACACATGCTAACTTCATCATGGTAAGTCCCTAAAATTTTAATAACTTTACAAATTGACCCCTGAGCTAGCTAGATTAAACTAATATGATAACAAAAACATAAAAATCATAAAAAAACGAAATGAAAAACACTCACATGCAATGGAACTAGGCTTGATCGAATGCTCCCAGACTTCTGTGGAGGTTTGGTTATGGGGAAGAAGAACATAAAAGAAATTAAAATTTTTGGCTTTTGCTTTATTATATTTGTTCTAACTTAATATTATTTTATTAATAATTACATATAATTAGTTAAAAATAATGCACCAACCGCTTATACCAATTGATTTTGATATATTTTCCAAATAAAGCCTTATGACTTTATAAATTTAACTATTTAACACCTTCATCTAATAAAATTCAACTTTTGCATCATTTATGATTTAGTCATTTTCACCTAATTAACCATTTAAACGATAAATTTTCTTAACCAAATTTTAATATAACCCTAATAACACACCATAAATTTTTGATAAAATACTTACGGACTCGGTTTATAGAAACAAGGTCTCTATACCTTATTTTCTAAGACTACTTAACTTTAAAGATTCACCACTTGAACCTAATTATTCATTCAGATAAAATAATTTATCAAATAAAGTTTATATAATACTATATTTGACTCGTAAATATTAAATAATAATATTTACAGACTCAGTCATCAGATTGGTAGCCCCAAAACCACTGTTTCTAACACCACTAAAAAATGGGTTGTTACATGAACAAAATAAATGCTCTCTATACAAGAACATAACATATACAAGTCTTCACAACATATAAGTGAAGAAAACTTCCTAACAAACTATATCTTTTACAATCAATTACCCCTTTAAATTAGCAAGATAACTTGCATAAATAATATCTTTTAAACAACATAAGCTAAGGCTTGAATAATTTGGATATGCTTCCTTCTATAGCTTGATTCGACTCGATCCATAAGTCAAGGGATGGTGATTGCTTCGATTTCAATCCAAAAAAATCTCCAAGAGCTCTTGCTAAGTGTAGTTTGGATATCTAGGATGGGTTATTTAATATCAAAATCGACTAAAGAAATTACAACCATGGTATTTTTTCTGAGTAGTCAATGCTACTACTAGTTGGCACTAGTGTAGGCACTCCTTGAAAAATGCATCAACAATTTCCCCATTTGGTAATTTTTTAAACGAAACCAAAATGAGGAACATAATTATTAGTAAACATAAATTCTCCCTCTAAGTAACTACCCTTTAGTCAATCATACTTCAACTAATAATGTACCGAAGCAAATAAATCATTAATGCATAAGAAAACGATTAATATTAATAATAAAAATACTAAGGTTCATAACATAATTTTAGCAAATAGGACAAGGTTCACAAAATATCACCCAAAGTAAAACACATCAAGGTCAAAGTTAACATTGTTACAACCAAGAAAAGCAAAACTATATAGAAAACCAAAAGCATTACCAACCAGTTTTTAAACAGAAAGGCTTGCAATCTTGAGGACAAATACTGGAACTCCAAACTTATAGTGGAAAAAGAATTATCATAGTAAATAAGGTTCCTTGATGAGAATCGAGAGTAGAGAAGCCTAACACAACAAGTTCTTTGATGAAAATTGGAAGCACATAAAAAAGTTAGATGAGCACCATTTCTAGTGCCAACAACTTGTTGGATATTGTGCCCTAAATGTAGTATATTTGTTTGTATACTTGTAATTTTTTCAAATAGATTGTTAATAAAATTATTCATGAATTACAATAATATCTTTTGTACAATGTCCTCATGTGGATTTTGCAAGAAAAGTAAAATAGAAGCAAATATTAGCTCATTCAGTTTTTAATGTTTAACTAATACTAAGCGATATTACATGGTTGAATAATAATACAGAAGGACAACTTATATTAGTAGGGGAACCTAAAAATGTCCTTAGTCTAATAAAAAATGAGCAAACCGATTGAAAGACTAATATGTCGTATGTCAAGTCCAATTAGGGAAATACTTTGTCTTAGGCATTAGAGCAGATGACTCCCAAACGATAGAGATATAGATGCGACTGACTGGACTAATAGTAAATCAGATTGGACCCAAGCAGAATAGATCCTAAGTCCATTTATGGATTCATTCACTAGTGATGTTCATAGTGTGACATACCTTAACCTGAGTGGATGATGGACTATGTATGCATGACTCATATACGTTGGTGTAAGTAAAAGCCTGAGTTTAAATAGATAAGGAACCGAAAGCTAGTGCATTGGATATACGACTTCTATAGTATGTAACATCATTCAAAATAGTGGAATTATAACGCCCTGAATAATTTGTCTATTTTTGTGAAATCTGACATAAATATGTATCTGGTTCAGTGGTTAGGTGTTCTAGGTGTGTGTGTGTGTGTGAGGTCTGGGGTTGAAGTCCCATTTATGGAAAATTTTGTTATTTTTTTATCCAAGCCTTATATCTGTTGGGTGGACTTATAATATATTGTTTGTAAACTCATATTAGAATGAGTCTGCTGGTTCGAATCCTTATACAAGTGTGGATGTTAATTTTTACGACGATTGTGTGAAAGAAGTTCAGTGGAAGTGGAATTCTGAGGTAGTTAAGAGTTGGTGGGTCGGTTAGTAGTGGGATAATGTAGGGGTTGAGATATTGTAGGGATTAATTTGAATTTTTATTTTAATTTCTCAAATTTTTTCCTCTCACTCTCTCTAATTTTCTTCTCAGTTCCTTTATCAAATTCTTTTCTTTTCTTTTTTGATTTCATTTTTATTTCTTTCCTTTGATTTTTGGTCTTTTCGCATGCTTCATAGGTAAGATTTCTCTGTGGGTTAAAGGAGTTGTTATGTAATGCTTTAGTTTTTGTGGGTGTTTTGGGCTGATTTGTTATACCATTTTGATAGGTGCTTCTTAGAGAATCCGAGACCCTTCAGTTGCATAGTGAATTTTTGAGGTTGCTATTGTCGAGGGTAAGTTTTTGAATCATTTAAGTATGAATTTCTATTGCGATTTTACGTTTGGTTAAGTTGTGCTCAAGGGGGTGTTTCGTTTAGAATTGTGAACTTATTTTGATTGTGGGAATTTTGTGATAATTTTAGGTTCTATTCACTCTAGGGGTGCGATTGCTTCGAAAATGAACTAGGTGTGTACTCCTAACATAAAAAATTGAGCTTTGGTGAAAATAAAAAAATGGAGTCTGTTGACGCCACATGGGCGTGTACCTGGCTGTGTGCGAGACACGGCTGTGTGATTGGTGAAGATGTGGTCGTGCGCATGACACCACCGTGTGATGGCCCATGTGGCCCATACGGGCAAGGTCTTTCTAAGCATGTGGGCCCACACTAGCATTTAGGCCCAGAATTCTAAAATTTTCCCTAAGATTGCACGAGTCATTTTTGTTGACTTTGGGCCTACCGTAGGGTCGGTAAGGGCTAACCAAACCCTAATTCTTGTGATCTAATATTATGATAGTCTGATCTGAGTAGGACACTGATATGTTTGTCTGACTATTCTGCTGAAGTATATATATGTTATCTGTATACGAGCATGTTAAGCATGTTAATTCTGTATTATGTATCTGTGTTTGGGGTGGGATTTGTATATGTGGAGGAAGTGATCTGTACGATGACCTTTTGCCTATATTCTGGCAGCTTGGTTGCATATTACTCTGTCATTTGTGGCATCGAAATTATATAGTGTGTTGGGATAGGTGGGTGTTTTTAACCCCACATGGTGTGGTTGGATGGTTAGAGATAGTGTGTAGAGGATGGGGGTAGGATTCTGTATATCTGCTCTGCTTATCTGATTCTGTTATCTGTATCTATCATGGAATTAAGTTCCAATATGTATCTGATTATATGTGAAATTCTGTGTATGTTGCATGACTATTTCTGTTGGGTTACACTCTGAGTTTATGAAAACTCACATCTGTTGTCTGTTCTATTTAGGTAATCCACAAACATAGGCGGGTCAGTACGATGGAGGCTCAGCGGTGACCACTTGACCGGAAACTGTTTCCATTTTTATTTTTTATGGTTTTTACTGAAATTTTTTATTTTCATGAGAGTTCTATAATTTTTGGACACTCTGGACTGTTTGGTTTAAATTTTTAGTCTAGCTGTGTTATGATTTCTAAATTGTCATGACTCGACAAAATATCGATTTTACACGAACAAAGGTTATTTTTGAAAACACAAGTGTGATTTTTTTTAAACGATTTTTCAACTTCCGTTGTGAAATGATTTGGTTAACCTTAAGGAATAACATGTAACATTCAGTAATAAATATATAAATGAAAATGTTTTGTTAAACTTGGATGTTTTACCAAAGGATCATTAGTTTCAAAACTTTTCTTCGTGGCACTCTTGGATTCAGCCGTAACGTCTAGGCCGAGTTTGGGGTGTTATATTTAGTGGTATCAGAGTCAGGCTGTAAAACTCGGGTTTGAATTTTGGGTTTCAATATTGTGTTTTGAAAAGAACTGGTTTTCAAATAATTTGGATCATTTTTAGTAAGTATATGGTACACCGTGTCTCCGATGCCGATCCTGTGAGTTTCTCTGAATTTAGAAAACACTGTCGTTCGTACTTTCTGAAACTATATTCAGTTAGTTAGAGGCTAAAAGCTTTGAAATACTTATGAACTTCTAATAATTTAAGCATAAAATATCTGTTAATAAACACTAGAACTTATGCATAAAATTTTATAATGTAGATAAAACTAAAAATACGATGAACGCTCATGGAACTCGCGGTCGTGGTATTCGTAGGCACGGCAGACGCTGTAGGGTGCTCGAACTGAGTCTTCCTCTCTGGGTAGTATGCTAAATTTGAATATGAGTGAGCCACTGCTTTCAGCTACTACTGAGACTGGGTCTCAAAGCAGCTCAGCTGGGGATAACGCACTGTCCCAAGCCATGTTGAGGGTGTTGGAGAGGGTTGCTAGACCCGGTTCTAGATTTGAGGGCCGTAGGTCGGTAACTGAATGACTTCAGTCTAATGGAATTGAGCTATTTATGGGCATCATTGGAGTCACCTCTACTATGGCCGAATATTGGTTGGAGGCCACTGAGAGGATTATAAATGACATTGACTGCACTCTTGAGCAGAAACTGAACTTGGACTATTTTAAGATTGCCTTCTAGGGAAAATATGTAGGCGCGAGTTATGTTGATGTTCGTAGGCCTGAGTTCATGAATCTCACGCAAGGTGATAAGTTTGTGGCAAAGTATAAGGCCGAGTTTTTGGGATTGAGCTGTTACGCTCAAGGCATGGTAGCATCCGAGTAAAAGAAATCTATCCGTTTTAAGGATGGTTTGAAGGATAGTCTGAGGGATCTAATTGCTCTGCAGAGGGAGCATGAGTTTGTTGTTCTTGTGGATAAGGCAAATATCACCGAAGAGGTTAAGCGTGTGGAGTGCCAGAACAGAGATCGAGAGAGAGACAAGAATAAGAGGGATTCAGAGCCCTCTAGTTCTACTCAGAGGCCTAAGAAATGGGCCAGACCTGATGGGCCCATTAATGTAGGGGTTTTAGTTGCTTCTGCTGGGATTCAGCCTCATAGTGATTGTGGTAGGTGCCATCCGGGTGAGTGTTAGAGGAGATCAAGAGCTTGTCTGTGGTGTGGGTCATTAGTTCACCAGATTAGAGAGTGTCTACATCGTTCTAATTAGATGCAAGCTTTGGGACCGGGTTTTGTTCAGCCTTAGAGGGCAGTACAATAGCCACCTAGGGGCCGAGGACTAAATAGGGGTGGTAATGGTATAGGCCAAGGACAAAGAGCACGGGGTAAAGGTGCTATTTAGACTGAGGTGAGGCATACTGTAGTGGTTTATGTTGCTCAACACCGAGAGGACAGAGACACCCTAGATGTGATCACGGGTAGTTTTTACTTTTTGATGCTCCTTATACTTCTTTGATAGTCATAGGTTCTACACACTCCTATGTGGCTAGTTATGTTTTTTGAGAACTTAAGGATTTTTTTTTTGTGTGTACTTTTGGTGAGATTACTGTACTGAGTTTGTTGGGGTAGTCTTTTCTAGTAAATAGACTTTATAGGAATGTTCTGTTGGAAGTACAAGGGGTTATGTTTCTGGCAAATCTAATGGAGCAACTTTTTGGGAGTTTGACTTAATTCTGGGTATGGTCTGGTTAGTTATGCACTAAGTTAGTTTGGACTGCGTTACTAAGAGGGTCGTTCTGAGGATCGAGGATGGTAAGGAGGTGGTTGTGATTGGTGAGTGCCGAGATTACCTGTCTAATGTAATCTCTACACTAGTGGCTGAGAAATTGGTCCGGAAAGGGTGTGAGGCGTATTTAGCCTACATTAGTGTTTCAGTTTCTGGGGACTTTTTTCATGGGGATATCAGAACAGTGAGAGAATTTTTGAATGTTTTTCTTGAGAAGTTATTGGGTTTACCTCTGAATTAGGAAGTTGAGTTCGGTATTGAGCTTTTACCGGGTACAGCTCCGGTGTCTATCGCTCTATAGCGTATGGTGTTAAAATAGCTTACATAACTTAAGGCCCAACTTCAAGAGCTTCTAGATCATGGTTTCATCTATCCTAGTGTGTCTTCGTAGAGAACAGTGGTTCTATTTGTGAAGAAAAAGGATGGTACCATGAGGATGTGCATCAACTACCAGCATTTAAATAAACTGACTGTGATGAATAAGTACCGACTTATGAGGATTGATGACCTGTTTGATTAGTTTCATTGGGCTGCGGTATTCTCGAAGATAGATCTTCGTTTTAGGTATCATCTGCTTAGGGTTAACGAAGATGATATTCATAAGATGTCATTCAGGACTTGTTATGGCTCTACGAGTTCCTAGTTATACCCTTTGGTTTGAAAAATGCTCCAGCTGTATTCATTGATCTGATGAACCGAGTCTTTTAGCCGTATCTAGATTAGTTCATCGTAGTCTTCATCGGTGATATTCTAGTAAGACTGAGGATGAGCATGATGATTATCTTAGAGTAGTGTTTCAAATACTTCGAGAGAAACAGCTCTACGCTAAGTTGAGCAAGTGTGAGTTTTGGTTGTGAGAGGTAACTTTTCTAGGGCACGTGGTTTCTACTGAGGGGATCCGAGTTGATCCTAGAAAGATTAAAGTTGTGATTGATTGGAAATAGCCTAAGAATGTATCTAATATTTGTAATTTTCTGGGTCTTTTGGGTTATTATCGGTGGTTTGTTAAGGGGTTTTCACTGATTGCAGCTCCTCTGACTAAGCTTCTACGTAAGAATGTTCCCTTCATCTGGTCTAATGCGCAATAATTGAGCTTTGAGAAGGTCAAGTCTGCTCTAGTTCAGGCTCTTATTTTGATACATCCTGAATCTTGTTGGGAGTTTGTGACAGCCTTAAAACGACCCTAGTCGAAATGTGGTTTCGGGACCACAAAACCAAGGCATAAAAATAATTTAATATTTATTTTATTGCCTATAATGTGTGTTAACTCATGTGTGATATTTTTATGCTTTGATTTAGAATTATAGATGTGAATTTCACTAGAAAGGACCTAGTAATAAACTTTGAAAGTATGAGGGAAATGTGTGATGACTAATTAAAGGATGCATGCAAAACAATGGACTTGCATGTCAAATTTCCCCATAGCTAGTGGTAAGCCATGACAAGGATTTATGGGCAAAAATCATGTCATGAAACATGTTTGGTAAATGGGTTATGATGGAAAGAATAAAATAAGGGGTATGGAATAAACAATTAATGTTAGTAGATGAGAAACAAAAAAAAAAAGTGTCCATCTTCCTCCATAGCTTGGCCGAATGTCCTAAAGGAAGAAAGAAAAAAATTTGTTCATCTCTTTTCACTCTCTTGTTGGCCGAAAATACTAAGGTTAAGGAAGGAGTTTTGCTTCATACTTGGTTTGGAAGAGGATTAGGAAGAGGTTGGCTAAACTTGCATCAAGATTAAGGTATGTTTGAGGTTCATGCATGTTTTTAGTTGCTAGCTTAATGTTCTTGTTAGCCCATGGTTCAAATCCTTGTTATGTCATGGGAATGAAATTGACCAAAGTGAATGTGGTGTTAATGCCATTGCATGTTAAATGACAAGCTTGAAAGTGATACATGTGATGGAGGATTGAAGATTCTTAGATTTTCTTTTAGCATTTTTTTGAATGAGATACTAAGTTCTTTGTTTCACCATGACCAAATTGAAATGGTGTGGTGTTGTGGTATTCGCCATGATATATCCATAAGTATAATTCATGCATGTTGCATGGTAAGTAAGATTTAAGCTTTGGAAATGTGTATATATTTGGATATAAGCCATTTGAGAATTCGCCCTTGCACCTACATGAATATATGTTTGCACATGATGGATTGGTATGACATATATACTAATTCAAAGTGTATATTTGCTTGTGATGATGTGTTGATTATGAAGTAAATAAGAGATGTGCAATGAATTACGATATGTAATGTGTTAGTAGTAAAATGTATGCTGTTTTTTTTTTGTGTGGTATTAAGTGTATATTCGCCACATGAGGGGTAATTAGTGTGCATGCATTCGGTTTGAGGCAAGCATATTGATGCCTATTCTTGGCTTAGAAAATTGGCTAAGAGGAATATTAACTAATGTGTTGAGTTCGATTTATGATTTCGTACATATGCAACTTTGATGCCTAATGTATATAAGGGCCAAGTACTTTGAACTTCACGTTGATGTTTGAATGTATTGAATTGCTTGTTGTGATGTAAAATGTGCATGACCATTGTGTATTTGAGCTAAAGGATGGCCATATGACCATTTACACTCCTTGTCATATTCGGCCATAAGCTATCATGATGAGATTT
Source organism: Gossypium arboreum (assembly GCF_025698485.1). Lineage (NCBI taxonomy): Eukaryota > Viridiplantae > Streptophyta > Magnoliopsida > Malvales > Malvaceae > Gossypium > Gossypium arboreum. Next base: position 121,001,229 of record NC_069072.1, on the reverse strand, counting down.
TAATAAGTTAAATTTGTGTGAATTAGCTCAAGAGCAAAGGGAGCTAAATCCGATAAAGGGAAGGAAAAAGTAGTTGAATAGCCGTCGAAATCGCTCGACAACATCCAAGGTAAGTCTTGAGTGATGACCCTACTTGAATTATATCAAAATTATGCTCCTTGTTTGTGTGGCCATTGAGCCGAAATAGTAAAGGTTGATAAATATTTTGTGTTAGAGCTTTAATAATGAAAATGAACTATGGGCGTGTCTTGAATATTGATATATGTGTAAGTGAACATTGAAAATATATCCGGGCTAAGACCGAAGGCATTCGTGCGAGTTGATATATCCGGGCTAAGACCAAGGCATTCGTGCGAGTTGATATATCCGGGCTAAGACCGAAGGCATTCGTATGAGTTGATATATCCGGGCTAAGACCAAGGCCTTTGTGCAAGTCACCAAATCCGGGTTATGACCGAAGGCAATCGTCTTGAGTCGCTATATCCGGTTAAATCCGAAAGTATGTGATTCGGAGTGAGCAATCTTGCTGTGAAAATTTCAGCTTATACACTTGTGAAAATTCCAGCAATGAGGTATGTTTGTATGTACTTGTACTAATTGAATTCTTACAAGTAAGTATCGCTAAGTTGATAAACGAGCTACGGCCTTGGGCTAAGTTGTTCTTTTGTGTATGAACATAAGGGTCGGTGATGTGAAATAAGTATGAGTATGGGAATGTGAATTAGTAAAGTGGTTTAATTAGCCATGTGAATAAAATACCTTAGTCAAAGCTGATTTCATTGCTTGAGACTTACTAAGCATTAAAATGCTTACCCGTTGCTTTGGCTCTCTGTTTTATAGGTTTATTTCGTTAGCTATCGGATTCGGGATCAAAGAAGTCAAGTCATCCACACTATCGAAGCCCCATTTTGGTACAAATTTTGGTTGAACTTTGAAATGGCATGTATAGGACCATCCTTTGTTGAAGGTCATGTACCTTCGGTTTGTGTAAACTTGGATAGCCATGCGAAAATGGCTTATATCGTTTTAGCATAGAACTATAATCGTTTGTATGTTGACCCTTATGAGGTATGGAATTATTTTGAAACGATTAGCCATTGGAATGGTTAATCATGATCACGCTTTGTGCTATGTATGTAAAAGGGCCAATTGAATCATGGAAAGTATGAAATAGGTAAAGCCTACTAAAGGCAGATGCTGACAGCAGCAGTGACGTGGATGTGAAAAATCACTAAAAATAGTAGGAATGGTATTAAATAGCAAATAAATTATGTAAGTGTACCTTGATGAATCTACTTTCATATGGAAGAAACGAAATGGTCATATGAGTTATAAGCTAACAGATTTTAAAGTTCTTGTGAAATAGGGCCAGAACGGTTTCTGGATCCCCTGTTCCAACTTTGGAAAATCATTGTAAATTAACCAGAGATAATTAGGAGTCATTCCATATATGTGTAGATTCCTCTCTGAGTCTAGTTTCTATAGAAACAAACGGCATTAGTATTGAAGCCCTGTACAGGGAGATATCCAATTCGTAACGCACAAAGGTCAGTGTAGTCGATCCCTACAACAGGCGAGACTTTAACTAATAAACTGTACTAATTGGCTCGACCAAAATTCTAGAAAAAATATGTAGATGGACATATGAGTCTAGTTTCAGGAAAAATTTACGGAACTGATTTTCGAGTTGTAAAACTCAAGTTATGAATTTTGGAGCGACTAGTACTCAGATTGGCAGCTTGTCTGAAAATTGTCAATAAGTGGGTTGAAGTCGTTAACACCTCGCGTTCGACTCGTGACGGTCTCGGGTTCGGGTGTTACAATTTTATTGGTATCAGAGCTACGGTTTAGTCGATTCTAGGACTACCGTAATGCGTTTGGGTCTAGCTATACATGCCATTTTATGTGATTATATGATAGTGTGGTGATTTGACGTTTGAACTTGTGTTTATTTATAGTAATGGATCCCGATCCCAACCGAAGCGATAGTGATGATGTGGAGAGTGTGGCGCTGCTCCCGCACAAGGGACAGCGGCGGACTCTCAACCTGTTGCTAGCAATCCGAATGACGAGGCTAGACAAGCCTTTTATAGCGTGATGAATGATTGGTTCAACCAATACATTCGAACTAATACTACTGTTCCACAACCTCCATTCCCAACAAACACACCCCGCACCTACAATGCCTCCGGTAATTGACCAAATAAGGTCGAATAAGCCCCAGTTGATAGAATCCGAAAACATGGGGCTACTGAATTTAAAGCTACGGATAGTGATGATGCCGAGCAAGTCGAATTTTGGTTGGACAACACGATCCGAATTACTCGATGAGCTATCTTGTACACCGATGAATGCCTAAAGTGTACCATCTCCTTGCTACGTGATTACGCCTACTATTGGTGGAGTACTCGACTTGTTGTGCCCTTGAACAAGTAACTTGGGAGTTCTTCCAAACCGAGTTTGGAAAAAGTATATCGATCGAGATTTATGGACCAAAAGCGAAGGAATTTCTCGAACTTAAACAAGGTTCCATGTCGGTTCACCGACTATGAGCGAAAATTCGTGAGGCTTAGCCGATGCTGCGAGAATGCATTTCTTGAAGTGTGATGTGTAAGCGCGAAGATGGGTGAATGATGAGATAAAGTCGTATGTTGGCATTTTGGAAATCAGAGTTTGTGACTCTCGTCGAGCGGCGTGCAAAGCCGAGGAGTTTAGTATGGAGAAAAGGAAAGCGAAGCGGGAGCAAGGGAGTTTCAGAAGAGGTATTCGGGAAGCCCTTCCATGATCATCAAAGAAACTTAGAGATGGCTTAGGCCGATCTAGAGACACTTCGGGCTTTTCTAGGCGAGATCGCGATCGACCCCTGTGACCCACGAATCACTTGATCGCCGATGGTGGGAATGATCGACGAGAGGACGAGTGCGATATTGTGGCAAATGGCATTTTGGAAGTGTAGATTCCGTGACCGCTCTGTTACAAGTGTGGATCAGTTGACCACTTCATTAAAGATTGCCCGAGGTTGTGCGAGCAGAATGTAGATCGGAGTGGGAAGCGGGTACTACCACCGCTCGAGGTAGACCATCCGGAAATACGGGCAAGGCTAGTGGTGGTCGAGAGGATCTAGAGATCTGCGACGGATCCGAGGCTCGCGCTCCAGCTAGGACTTATGCTATACGCGCACGCGAGGATGCCTCCTCGCCGGATGTTATTACTGGTACTTTCACTCTCTTTGATACTAATGTGATTGCTTTGATTGACCTGGTTCTACTCATTCTTATATATCGAAACCTTAGCATCCAAGAAGACTTTGCCTATTGAGTCTCTTGAGTTCGTAATTCGGTGTCAAATCCTTTGGGTCGTTATGTCTTTGGTCGACAAAGTGTGTAAGAAATGCCCCTAGTAATTGAGGTACTGTTTTCGCGGACTTGATGCTTTTGCCGTTCGATGAATTTGATGTTATTCTTGGGTTGGATTGGTTGACCGTGCATGATGCGGTTGTGAATTGCAAAAGCAAGACTATTGATTTGAGATCATAAACAACGAGATGATCCGAGTTGAGTCTACGAACTTGAAGGGGTTGCCGGTGTAATATCATCAATGTTGGCCCGAAATATGTAAGAAAAGGGTGTGAAGCATACCTTGCGTATGTACTTGATGATAAGGAGTTAGGAATAGAACCCAAATCATGCTTGGGTGGTTTGTGAATACCGGACGTTTTCCGAAGAATTGCGGGTTTGCCACTGTTCGGAGATAGAGTTTGGCATTGAGCTTGTACAGGACCACACCGATTTCGATAGCTCCATATCGTATGGCACCAACGGAATTAAAGGAGTTGAAAGCTCGGTTGCAAGAGTTGATGGATAGAGGTTTTGCTCGCATGAGTTTTTCACCTTAGGGTGCACCGGTGTTGTTTGTGAAAAAGAAGGGCGGAACCATGAGGTTGTGCATCGACTATCGTCGACTTAATAAAGTGACAATAAAGAACAAGTATCCGTTACCACGTATCGATGATTTGTTCGATCAACTGAAGAACCTCGGTGTTCTCAAAAATAGATTTGAGATCGGGCTATTATCGCCATGAATCCGAGATTCGGACATACCCAAAACCGCCTTGAGCGAGATATGGTCACTACGAGTTCTTAGTGATGCCGTTTGGGCTCACTAATGCCCTGCGGTATTTATGGATTTGATGAATCGGATCTTGAGATCATATTTGGATCGGTTCGTAGTTGTGTTCATCGGCGACATCTTGGTCTATTCAAGAGATGAGACCGAACATGCGAGCACCGAGATTAGTGTTGCAAATTTTACGGGATAGCGATTATATGCTAAGTTTAGCAAGTGTGAGTTCGGTTAGAGAGGTTAGCTTCTTGGGTCACGTGGTATCTGCGACGGTATTCGAGTCGACCCAAGCAAAATTTCAGCCATACTTAGCTGAAACCTCCAAGAAATATTACCGAGGTTAGACTTTTTGGGACTTGCTTAGGTTACTACCGACGGTTTGTAAAAGGATTCTCGATGATAGCCACACCCATGACTAAACCGCTTGGAAAGATGTCAAGTTTGAATGGACGGAAAAGTGTCGAAAAGTTTTGACCAATTGAAAACTCATTTGACGGAAGCTCGATACTAGTACTGACCGAATCGGCAAAGAGTTTGTCATCTATAGTGGCGCCTCCTACTTGGGTTAGGTTGCGTATTGATGCAAGAAGGTCGAGTTGTGGCCTATCGTCGAGACAATTAAAGCCACATGAGAAAAATTATCCGACCCATGATCTCGAATTGGTCGCCATCGTATTCGCCTTAAAGATATGGCGACATTACTTATTTGGTGAGAAGTGCCATGTGTATTCGGATCACAAAAGTCTCAAATATTTGATGACTCAAAGAGACTTAAATCTGCGACAAAGGCGTTGGCTCGAGTTTGTTAAAGGATTATGAGCTGGTCATTGACTATCACCGGGAAAGGCTAATGTGGTTGCGGATGCCTTAAGCCGGAAATCCTTTGTTTGCTTCTGACGATGAATGTACACTTGTCTATCCTACCCGACAATGTGTTAGTAGCGAATTAAAGGCCAAACCATTGTTGACTCATCAAATTCGTGAAGCTCGAAAGTTGATGAGGAGTTGCGTGCAAAAGCGAAGTGAGTGTGTTACGAACAAGGAATCGGAGTTTCAAATTGATGATGACGATTGTTTGAGGTTCGAAGTCGTTTGTGTGTTCCAAAGAATTGAACTTATTTCGATAATTCGAACGAAGCTCATTGTAGCCGAATGGCAATCCACCCGGGAGTACGAAGATGTACAATGAGTTGAAACGTCGGTTTTGGTGGCATGGTATGAAGCGAGACATCTCAGACTTTGTTGCAAGATGTTTAATATGTCAACAAGTGAAAGCGGAGCATCAAGTGCCTTGAGGTTACTTGACCGATCACGATACCCGAGTGGAAATGGGATCGAGTCACAATGGACTTTGTGTCCGGATTGCCGTTGTCGACAAGTAAGAAGGATGCAATTTGGGTTATTATTGATAGACTAACTAAGTCGGCTCACTTTATCCACAATGCGTATGGATTTTCATTGGATAAACTAGCTGAATTGTACGTTTCTCAGTTGTGAGATTACACGGGTACCGAATTTACATTGTGTGGGATAGAGATCCGAGGTTCACCTCGCGATTTTGGAAGAAATTACAAGAAGCATTGGGCACCAAGTTGCATTTCAGACCGCCTTTCACCCCCAAACCGATGGTCAATCCGGCGTATAATTCGGATACTTGAGGATATGTTGAGATGTTGCATCCTCGAGTTCGAGTGGTTCGTGGGAGCGGTACCTACCTTTGATTGAATTCGCTTACAACAATAGTTTTCAATCAAGTATTAAGATGGCGCTTACGAGGCTTTATGCGGCGTAAATGCCGTACACCATTGTTTTGGACCGAGCTCGGTGAGAACAAAATTTTTGGAGTGGATTTGATTAAAGATCTTTGAGCAGAAAGTAAAAGTAATCCGTGAAAATCGAAGATAGCCTCCGATCGTCGAAATCGTATGCGGATTTGAAGCGAAAGGACATTGAGTATCGGTGGGAGATAAAGTGTTTCTTAAAGTTTCGCCGTGGAAAAGATACTCAGATTCTACCGTAAGGGCAAGTTGAGCCGAGATTCATTGGGCGTCTGAAATCTCCGAACGAGTTGGCCCGATTAGCGTATCGTTTGATCTTGCCCTCGAACTTGAAAAGATTCACAGCGTCTTCCATGTTTCAATGCTTGACGCTATAGATCGATCCGTCGCACGTAATTAGTCCATCGAGGTTGAAATTCAAGCCGATATGAGTTATGAAGAAGAACCGATTAGTATCCTAGCTCGTGAAATGAAAGAGTTGCGAAACAAAAGGGTTCCGCTAGTGAAAGTGTTATGGCTCAAACACGGGATAGAAGAAGCTACTTGGGAACCGAGAACTCTATGAAAGAGCAATATCCAAACCTATTTACGGTAAGATTTTTGGGACGAAAATTTCTAAAGTGGGGAGAGTTGTGACCTTAAAAGCGACCCTAGTCGAAATGTGGTTTCGGGACCACAAAACCAAGGCATAAAAATAATTTAATATTTATTTTATTGCCTATAATGTGTGTTAACTCATGTGTGATATTTTATGCTTTGATTTAGAATTATAGATGTGAATTTCACTAGAAAGGACCTAGTAATAAACTTTGAAAGTATGAGGGAAATGTGTGATGACTAATTAAAGGATGCATGCAAAACAATGGACTTGCATGTCAAATTTCCCCATAGCTAGTGGCCGCCATGACAAGGATTTATGGGCAAAAATCATGTCATGAAACATGTTTAGTAAATGGGTTATGATGGAAAGAATAAAATAAGGGTATGGAATAAACAATTAATGTTAGTAGATGAGAAACAAAAAAAAAAAAAGTGTCCATCTTCCTCCATAGCTTGGCGAATGTCCTAAAGGAAGAAAGAAAAATTTTGTTCATCTCTTTTCACTCTCTTGTTGGCGAAAATACTAAGGTTAAGGAAGGAGTTTTGCTTCATACTTGGTTTGGAAGAGGATTAGGAAGAGGTTGGCTAAACTTGCATCAAGATTAAGGTATGTTTGAGGTTCATGCATGTTTTAGTTGCTAGCTTAATGTTCTTGTTAGCCCATGGTTCAAATCCTTGTTATGTCATGGGAATGAAATTGACCAAAGTGAATGTGGTGTTAATGCCATTGCATGTTAAATGACAAGCTTGAAAGTGATACATGTGATGGAGGATTGAAGATTCTTAGATTTTCTTTTAGCATTTTTTTGAATGAGATACTAAGTTCTTTGTTTCACCATGACCAAATTGAAATGGTGTGGTGTTGTGGTATTCGCCATGATATATCCATAAGTATAATTCATGCATGTTGCATGGTAAGTAAGATTTAAGCTTTGGAAATGTGTATATATTTGGATATAAGCCATTTGAGAATTTGCCCTTGCACCTACATGAATATATGTTTGCACATGATGGATTGGTATGACATATATACTAATTCAAAGTGTATATTTGCTTGTGATGATGTGTTGATTATGAAGTAAATAAGAGATGTGCAATGAATTACGATATGTAATGTGTTAGTAGTAAAATGTATGCTGTTTTTTTTGTGTGGTATTAAGTGTATATTCGCCACATGAGGGGTAATTAGTGTGCATGCATTCGGTTTGAGGCAAGCATATTGATGCCTATTCTTGGCTTAGAAAATTCGGCTAAGAGGAATATTAACTAATGTGTTGAGTTCGATTTATGATTTCGTACATATGCAACTTTGATGCCTAATGTATATAAGGGCCAAGTACTTTGAACTTCACGTTGATGTTTGAATGTATTGAATTGCTTGTTGTGATGTAAAAATGTGCATGACCATTGTGTATTTGAGCTAAAGGATGGCCATATGACCATTTACACTCCTTGTCATATTCGGCCATAAGCTATCATGATGAGATTTTAATAAGTTAAATTTGTGTGAATTAGCTCAAGAGCAAAGGGAGCTAAATCCGATAAAGGAAGGAAAAAGTAGTTGAATAGCCGTCGAAATCGCTCGACAACATCCAAGGTAAGTCTTGGTGATGACCCTACTTGAATTATATCAAAATTATGCTCCTTGTTTGTGTGGCCATTGAGCGAAATAGTAAAGGTTGATAAATATTTTGTGTTAGAGCTTTAATAACGAAAATGAACTATGGACGTGTCTTGAATATTGATATATGTGTAAGTGAACATTGAAAATATATCCGGGCTAAGACCGAAGGCATTCGTGCTTGAGTTGATATATCCGGGCTAAGACCGAAGGCATTCGTGCGAGTTGATATATCGGGCTAAGACCGAAGGCATTCGTATGCGAGTTGATATATCCGGGCTAAGACCGAAGGCCTTTGTGCAAGTCACCAAATCCGGGTTATGACCGAAGGCAATCGTCTTGAGTCGCTATATCGGTTAAATCCGAAAGTATGTGATTCGGAGTGAGCAATCTTGCTGTGAAAATTTCAGCTTATACACTTGTGAAAATTCCAGCAATGAGGTATGTTTGTATGTACTTGTACTAATTGAATTCTTACAAGTAAGTATCGCTAAGTTGATAAGCGAGCTACCGGCCTTGGGCTAAGTTGTTCTTTTGTGTATGAACATAAGGGTCGGTGATGTGAAATAAGTATGAGTATGGGAATGTGAATTAGTAAAGTGGTTTAATTAGCCATGTGAATAAAATACCTTAGTCAAAGCTGATTTCATTGCTTGAGACTTACTAAGCATTAAAATGCTTACCCGTTGCTTTGGCTCTCTTTTATAGGTTTCGCTCGTTAGCTATCGGATTCGGGATCAAAGAAGTCGAAGTCATCCACACTATCGAAGCCCCATTTTGGTACAAATTTTGGTTGAACTTTGAAATGGCATGTATAGGACCATCCTTTGTTGAAGGTCATGTACCTTAGGTTTGTGTAAACTTGGATAGCCATGCGAAAATGGCTTATATCGTTTTAGCATAGAACTATAATCGTTTGTATGTTGACCCTTATGAGGTATGGAATTATTTTGAAACGATTAGCCATTGGAATGGTTAATCATGATCACGCTTTGTGCTATGTATGTAAAAAGGGCCAATTGAATCATGGAAAGTATGAAATAGGTAAAGCCTACTAAAGGCAGATGCTGACAGCAGCAGTGACGTGGATGTGAAAAATCACTAAAAATAGTAGGAATGGTATTAAATAGCAAATAAATTATGTAAGTGTACCTTGATGAATCTACTTTCATATGGAAGAAACGAAATGGTCATATGAGTTATAAGCTAACAGATTTTAAAGTTCTTGTGAAATAGGGCCAGAACGGTTTCTGGATCCCTGTTCCAACTTTGGAAAATCATTGTAAATTAACCAGAGATAATTAGGAGTCATTCCATATATGTGTAGATTCCTCTCTGAGTCTAGTTTCTATAGAAACAAACGGCATTAGTATTGAAGCCCTGTACAGGGAGATATCCAATTCGTAACGCACAAAGGTCAGTGTAGTCGATCCCTACAACAGGCGAGACTTTAACTAATAAACTGTACTAATTGGCTCGACCAAAATTCTAGAAAAAATATGTAGATGGACATATGAGTCTAGTTTCAGGAAAAATTTACGGAACTGATTTTCGAGTTGTAAAACTCAAGTTATGAATTTTGGAGCGACTAGTACTCAGATTGGCAGCTTGTCTGAAAATTGTCAATAAGTGGGTTGAAGTCTGTTAACACCTCGCGTTCGACTCCGGCGACGGTCTCGGGTTCGGGGTGTTACAGAGTTTGTAGTGTATAGTGATGTGTCGCATGTCGGTTTGGGATGTGTACTAATGCAAGATGATAATGTTATGGCTTATGTGTCTCGACAGTTTAAGTTGCACGAGGGGAATTATCTGATGCATGATATCGAGTTAGCTGCGGTGGTGTTTTTGTTAAAGATTTGAAGGCATTATCTGTATGGTGAGAGGTGTATTATGTACACTGATCACAAGAGCCTCAAGTACCTTCTTACTCAAAAGGATTTGAATCTTAGGCAGCATCAATGGATTGAGCTGCTCAAAGATTATGATTGTACGATAGAGTATCTTCCTGTTAAGTTCAATATTGTGGCTGATGCTTTCAGTCATAGAGCGATGACTGATTTAAAAGCGATGTTCACTCTTCTTAGTCTGTTTGATGATGGGGGTCTATTAGCCAAGTTGTAAGCTAAGTTGACTTGGATTGGGTAGATTCGAGAAAAGTAGTTAAGAGATGAGTCTCTGGGTTTGTGGATTCGTCAGGTTGAGAGTGGCAACACATCTAATTTTAGACAGAATAAGGATGGAGTTCTATGTCTCAGAGGACGGGTTTGTGTACTAAATGATTCTAATCTGAGGTTGTCGATTCTGAGGGAGGCGCATAGTAGCCCTTATGCTATGTATCCCGGTGGTAATACAATGTATCGAATCTTTGTGAGCTGTACTGGTGGCTAGGTTTGAAATGGGAGGTAACATATTTTGTTCCTCATTGTCTTACGTTCTAGTAAGTTAAGATTCCCTTATGGAAAAGGGAATGAGTGATGATGGACTTTGTTAGTGGGTTGCCTTTAACACCTACTAAGAAGGATTTTGTTTGCGTCATTATGAATCGATTGAACAAGTTTGCCCATTTTATTTTGGTCTAGACGAACTTTTCTTTACAAAATTTAGTAGAGCTCTACATCTCTGAGATTGTAAGACTACATGGGGTTCCGATTTTGATAATTTCTAATAGGGATCCTCGCTTCACTTCTCGGTTCTGGAAGAAACTTTATGAAGCTTTAGGTTCGAGATTGGACTTCAGTACTACATTCTCTCCTCAGACCGATGGTCAATCTGAGAGGGTGATTCAGATACTGGAGGATATGCTACGGAGCTGTATAATTGACTTTCGAGATAGCTGGGAGGATTTCCTACCGTTAGCTGAGTTCCCTTACAATAATAGTTTCCAGTTTAGCATCCAAATGGCACCTTACAAGGCTCTATATAGTCGTAAGTGTCGTACTCCGCTATGTTGGACTGAGTTGGGTGAGCGACGGGTTTTGGGTCCTGAGTTGGTTTTCGAGACTGAAGATAAGGTTAGATTAATTCGTGATTGTCTAAAGGCGTCTTCTGATAAACAGAAGTCTGATGTGGATCTGAAAAGGAGAGATATCAAGTACTCTGTGGAGGACTTCATATTTCTTATGGTAGCTCTATGTAAGAAAGTTCTGAGGTTCAGTCGTAAGGGCAAGTTGAGCCCTAAGTTCATTGGGCCGTATGAGATTCTGAAGCATGTGGGACCAGTCGCTTATCAGCTAGAGCTACCTCTAGAGTTAGACCGTATCCAAGATATGTTTCACGTCTCGATGTTGAAGTGGTGTTGATCTGATCCATCTCAAGTTATCTCTGTTGAAAATATCCAGGTTAGATTGGACTTGACATTTGAGGAGGAGCCGGTTCAGATTTTGGATCGACATATAAAGGTTCTAAGAAGGAAGTCCATACCATTAGTTAAGGTTCTGTGGCGGAATCATGGCACTAAGGAAGCCACGTAGGAACTTGAGGACATGATATGTCAGCAATATCCTCATCTGTTCGGATCATGTAAATTTCGAGGTTGAAATTTCTTTTAGGGGGTAGAGTTGTAACGCCCTAAAAAATTTAAGTCTTTTTTTTTTAAATCTGACATAAATATGTATCTGCTTCAGTGGTTAGATGTTCTGGGTGTGTGTGTGAGGTTTGGGGTTCAAATCCCATTTTTGAAAAATTTATTATTTTTTTATCCAAGTCTTATCTTTGTTGGGCAGGCTTATAAGATATTGTTTGTAAACTCATATCATAATTAGCCTACTGGTTCGAGTGGTTAGGAGTTAGCTTGTCCTAAGGTCTCGTGTTCGAATCCTTGTACATGTGTGGATGTTAATTTTTACGACGGTTGCGTGATAACGGTTTGGTGGAACTGGAATTCTGAGGTAGTTGAAAGTTGCTGGGTCGGTTAGTAGTGGGATAATGTGGGGGTTGAGATATTGTAGGGATTAATTTGAATTTTTATTTTAATTTCTCAATTTTTTCCTCTTTTCCTTTGACGTTTTCTTCTTTGTTCCTCTATCAATTTCTTTTCTTTTATTTTTTAATTTCGGTATTAATTCTTTCCTTTGATTTTTGTTCCCTTCACGTGCTTCGTAGGTAAAATTTCGCTGTGAGTTGAGGGAGTTGTTATGTAATGCTTTAGTTTTTATGGGTGTTTTAGGCTGATTTGTTTTACAGTTTTGATAGGTGTTTCTTAGGGAATTCGAGACCCTTTAGTTGCATGGTGAATTTTTGAGGTTGCTATTATTGAGTGTAAGTTTTTGAATCGTTTAAGTATGAATTTTTGTTACGATTTTGCGTTTGGTTGCATTATGCTCAAGGAGGTGTCTTGTTTGGAATTGTGATCTCATTTTGGTTATAGGCGATTCGTGATAATTTTAGGTTTTGTTCACTCCAAGGGTGCGATTGTTTCGAAAACAAACTTCGTGTGTAATATTAACACGAAAAATTGGGCTTAGACAAAAATAAAAAATGGAGTCTGTCTACGCCACACGAGCATATGCCTAGCCGTGTGGCTTGTAACACCCCAAACCCAGCCTGGATGTTACGGTCGAATCTGGCATGTCACATCAAAACTACGTTCAAAAATCAGTCTTGTCGATAAAAGTTTATTTCTAAGTTTCAAAGCCCTTTTTTATAATTATTGTTGTTTCTTCAAGACGTTTGCTTAAAAGTTGTTTTTGTTTTATTCAGTTATTTTAAAAAAATGCGGAAGCTTCTAAAGTTTGGATTTGAAACTTGTGATTTTCTGGAAAACGTTAATTATTTCGAAATCTCGTTATCCTATTCTAGAAGTTTGAGATAATAAAACAAAAACCTAATTAGGAAAATTAAAACTCTTAAATGGCCTTATTACATAAATAAAAACCCAAACTAAAATTTTGAAATAATTAAAATCAATTCCAAATAACAGTATTCATATAGCCACCTTCGAGTCCCTCGTAGCTCCAAATCGTCTATGGCTGGGGATTACCTGTACAGTTAAAACGAAGGGTGAGTTTGTGAAAAATCAGTGTGTAATTCTCTAAGAGACAACAGAGATCAGAATATGCAAAACAGTCTGGGCTGTAGCCTTATTCAGTAACATAGTAGTCTGGGCTTTAGCCCTAATCGTAACAGAATGGGCCCAAGCCTGAAATAGAATCAATACAGAGCGAATAAGTATCCCAACCCAATCCAACCAACACACCACCTATACTAGCCAACACACCAAGTGGGGATTCGATCGACCCACCAAGCCAACACACTAATAACGCAGCGAAGCTGCTAATAATAGAAAACGTGGTGGAGCCACTAGAATTAGAAAACGTGGCCAAACCACTAGTATAGAACTTCCTCTAAATCAGATCCCAGCCCCATGCAGTATGTCATGTCATAAATATTACGTGTATGTAAAGTCATACTCAGTACAATCATATATGTAAATCATAAGCACATCAGTCATATGTGCATAAGGGCATAATCGTCATTTTACCCTACAGGGGGTATTACGGTCATTTTACCTATTTTGGGTTTTCAGCTCAGATAATGACCTCTCTGAAAGTCTACAGTCGCCTCGAGCGACATAGATAACCTAAATAATCATAACAGTGTAAATGGGCCCAAGGCCCATTACTCGGCCCAAGTGGGCCCACACGCCCGTATGGCTTATTTAGGCCAAATTTAGTCACGGCTATGTAACCAACATAGCCCAGTCCAATATTTATCACCTATTGTTGATTTAATCTATGTGGGGCCCACGAGCCCATTAGGCCCACACGGTTCATTTCGGCCCAACGTGGCCCACAATGGCCCAAGTTCATGGAAACACTCGTGGTGGACTTTACAATCCATCGTCCATGATTTGTGGGCTCGATTTACCCCACGAGCGATCGCACGCTTGTAAGGCCTCAAATGTCGAAGTTTCGACACTTTGGCTTTTCGACTTTTTGGCTTTTGCCGTTTTACAGTAAAAAGGGGGTGTGATTACATACCTGTTTATGCAACTGTTTCAAGTTCCTTAAGCGCCCAACCTACATTCAATTCCACAAACAGTCAGCCTTTCATTTGTTAGTGTTCATAAACACTACATCCCCAAATCAGTACTCCCACTTACCTTGACTGAAAGTAGTGTGGCTAAATACACATAGATCGATGACTAAAACGATTACACATTCCTTGCTGGATAACTACATAAACTATAGATCTTATTAAACAGGACCGCTCGTAGGTGTGGCTTAAATCCATGATCATTAACTCCAAAACAAGGTATCGTATTACCTTTATAGAATAGTGAGTTAAAAGGTTTTGATTGCCTCCAAAATACTTGCACTCCACCACTTCTCGTGAGAACCTAGAAACCAAACGATCCACATAAAAAACCAACAATCGGTCGTCAAAGCACAAGGAGAAAGGGAGATTTAGCTTTAAAAAAAAAAATGAGGGAAAACAGGCTGAACTAACAGAGGACAATACAACACATACCTTATGTCAAGAACTCTTGTAGAAATTGAGTTAATCAACCCTCACCATAGGGCTCAGTAATAATCGACCAAGAATACCCAATAATAGAGAAAATCGAAGAAAATAGAGAAAGGCAGGGGGACAATCGACTTTTGAAGAAAAACCAAAAAGAGAATAGGATCGCGAGGAGGGCGAGAGAGTAGCCTAGAAAAATCGGCCAACATGCAGTGGAAATAACAAGAGAGGGAAAAGGGAAGAAAATGGAGAATAGAAGGGGAGAAATCTCAATAGTGTTTAAGGGAAGTAATCGGCCAGTATTGGAAGAGAAGGGAAATGTAGAGATTCAGCCAATCAAAGTAAAGAAGAGTGCAAACCGAAACAACCTCATAGTAAAACACCTTAAAACGAAAAGCTAATTTTGGATTTAGAAAGAAAAAAAATACCAAAGCAAGGAAAAACCGAAGCTAAGGTCCCCAGCAACAAACGTTTACCAAAACGCAGAAAAGAACCCCTGATAGCTGAATGTATGAATGCCCAAAGCTCCCATACGACACAACTCTTCCCCCCAACCCAAATTCCTTAATTTTCTCCTAATATCACTCCATGATTCTCTCCACAAAAATCTCCTCCATATCCATAACAACCATCATCCAAACCCTTGATTCTCTCTCTTTGACCAAGTCCACAACCACCTCAATAGAATTTCAATCCAACTCTATCTCTGTCACCTCATGGCAATAAAATAAATACACCTTGTATGCTATAGGATTCGAACCCAAGTTTTCCCAGTTACCAAGTCAATCCACTTACCACCAAAACACAAGGCTTTTTGTGACACATTTTACCCAAAAATATTTATAAGGCCAACAAACTAAAGCCAAGGTTCACTTAAAGGGCAAAAGTAAAATTTTTGCAAAAGCCCAGACTTGAACCTAGGCCTCTCAAACACTCCCAAACACATCCAAATCACTTATCCAATAAAGCAAACATGATAATTACGTCAAAGCTTGCAAAAACAAAGACCCCAATTTTTTGGGGCGTTACATGGCTAGCTATGTACGAGACACAGTCGTGTAATTGGCAAAGGTGTGGCCATGTGCATGACCCAGAATTTTAAAATTTTCCCTAGGGTCGCACGAGTTGCTTGGGTCGACTGTGGGCCGACTATATTGTTAGTAAGGGCTAACCAAACCCTAATTCTTGTGATCTGATATTCTGATAGTCTGATCTGAGTAGGACACTGATAAGTATGTCTGACTGTTCTATTTGAGTATATATATGTTATCTGTATACGAGCATGTTAAGCATGTTAATTCTGTATTATTTATTTGTGTTTGCGGTGTGTAACACCTGTAATAGCCTAGTTTAGACCCTAGTCAGAATAGTGGTTTTGGGACCATAAATCCGAGTCAAAAAAATATTTTATTATTATTTGCTGTGCTTATAATATGTTAATTGATATCTGTGAAAATTTCGTGATTTAATTTTATCATTTGTGTGCTCAATTTAGAAAAAGGACCTAATCGCGTAAAATATAAAAGTGGCTAGCTATTTGTTAAAAGTGCTTAAATGCTATGTCTTATTAAAGCGGAGGTCCTTATGATGAAATTAGACCATTGATAAGGTTAATGGACATTAATGACCATTCATTAGGTGATTTTTATATGGTTTAATTAAGGGAAAAATTACTATTTGATTATTAAAGTTAATATTAATAAAAAAAACATGAAAATAAGGCCATTATCACCTTGTTTTTTTGAAAATCAAAAGAAAACAAAGGATAAAAGCTTGTTTAGGGTTCGACAAAGAGAATTTGTGATTAAGGTATGTGTTTTGCTCGGTTTTTAATGGTTTTTACTTTTTTGTGATCGTTGCTTTGTGTTCTATTAAGCCCATGCCTCAATTTCAAAATTTGATGATAATTTTGAGTTATGCCATTGTTGATTTTGTGAGTTTTGTAATGTTAGTTGATGAAATATGGAAGCTTGACGATAGATACATATATTTTGTATTGGGATTTTTGATGGATTTGAGTAAATTAGGCTAAATTGTGAAAATGAGATTTTGAGGGGCTAAAATGTGAAATAAATATATGAACTATATGAATATTCGGCTTAACATGTGTATAAAGAAATTATGTGTATTTTGTGATTTTGTGAATTAGGGATTAAAGTGTTAAAATGTGAAAATGTGAGGGCTAATTTGTAAAATGGCCTAAATATTTGTTTATGGATTGAATTGAATGATTTGTTGAATAAAAGATTTAAATTTGGATTTATATAGATCAAGAACCAAAGAAAAAAAAATTAGATCGGGAAAAGTCGAAAGTGGTCGAGTAGTCGGTTTAATCCGTTCATTTTTATACGAGGTAAGTCTAGATACAAATAAATGTGTTTCAATTGAATTATTCATTCTTTTATGATATTGAATTGTGATGAATGGTTATAGAAGCTGAATATGTGAAATTGAGAAAGTTTCGATAATGTGACGACGCCCGAAAGCCCTGTACGAACCATAGGAATAGTTAAGATCCATATGTCATGACTTAGGATTTCGATATAAGCTATCATGTAAGACCACGTCTGGGACGTCGGCATCGATTTGAGATTGACGTGTAAGACCATGTCTGGGACATCGACATCGTATTTTACTTTGTGTAAGACCATGTCTGGGATAGTGGCATCGACATTTGATTACATGTAAGCCCACGTCTGGGACGTTGGCATTGTATGAGCTTTTCGAGCTCTCCGCGTATCCTATTTGATTTCTTATGGTTCAACGGGCATTCTGAGAAATACTTGATTGAATGAATAAATGTAGCACCCCAAACCTGGCCCAAATGTTACGACCGAATCTGGTGTGTCACATTGTAGCGTTACTACAAAAGTCATGTTTTATCTAAAGTCTTTCTTAGTGTTTAAAGAATATCCTCTTTATAGATTAAAGTGAATGGAAGCTGTGCACCAAGTAGGATGCCAGAAAAGAGGAGGTGAGTCAATTAGACTGCTTAAGTACCCAGCTCTCCACAGATCCAATCCTAGACATGCACATAACCATTGCCACACTTGAACTGAGTGATTCTTCAGGGAAAACCAATTCGTTTAAAACCATTTGAAAAGGTTATTAATTTTGAAAATGTTTTCGTTGCGGAAGCTTTGCTTTGTGAACGCGATATTTTGAAATCAAGTAACCTTTTTAAAACGCGCCCTAGAGCTATTCAATTTCAAACAATTAAAACAATATCATATCTAAGCTAACAAAACATACTAAAAATAAGAAAAAAATAATTAAAGCGGCCTTGTTACAACTTAAAAACCTAAGACAATTAAAGTAATTAAATACTGATCAAAACACATGAAGAAAAACGAATTCGCAGAATATGTGGCCACTCCGAATCCCTCACAGCTCCAAGTCCACTATGGTTGGGGATTTCCTGCATGGATGAAATTAAGGGGTGAGTTTGGAAAACTCAGTGTGTAAAATAAGCCAACCATAGTCCAAATCAGATCAAACCGCAGAAACAGATTAAGTTGGGCCTTAGCCCTATACAGAATTTAGAATGAAGCCCATAGGCCCATAACAGATACATAATAGATATATCATGCATGCAGAAAACCCAACCCATATCCATCCGTATACACCCCCGTACCAACCTTACACCATGTAGGGAGACAAATCGACCCACCCATCCGCTACACGCCACAGAAATTGCAGCATGGCTGCCAGAACAGATATTGTGACAGAGTCACCAGATACAGATATTGTGGTAGAGCCACTAGAACAGATATTTGTGGCGTAGCCATCAGAAACAGATATTTGTGGCATAGCCACCAGAATGCTTCCTCCATCAATATAACCCATATCCCATGCAACAGATATACATGTCATGGCATACAACATACAAAATCAGAATATCATGCATTTTAGTCAAAATTAACCCTAGGGGTATAATGGTCACTTTGCACTTAGGGGTATAATGGTAATTTTATACTTAGGGGTATTTTAGTAAATTTACTATTTTAAGGTTTTCATGTATGTTATAGCCATTAACGTATTAACAGAAACACTTACCGAGCGTTTTTACCAAATTGGGCAAGTTGGCCCATTAACCCGATTTCGGCCCATTAAGCCCAAATATACTGAAGTGCACGAAATTGCGCACTCTGCAATCTTACCGCTTGAGATTACCAAGATTAACAAACAACTATCCCACGAGCGCTCGCACGCTTGCAAGTCCACAAAATGCTAGCTCTTCGGCATTTCGTCTTTTTGGCTTTTACCGATCTAGTCTATAAGTGGGTGTCGTTTACACACCTATTTTATGATGAAATGCTAACGAGTTCCATACACGAGTTGCCTACAATCAGTTACTAACACGTTAAACTATGAATCCATAACAACAGATATACAAATCCCCTTACCAATAATCGGCCATTAACACCTTAGGCACTAAAGTTCTTACCTTTACTGGAATATGGACTAGATCTAAATCTAGTCGTTCCAATTATCCAAGCCCTCGATCAGTAGCCTTTAATCTACACTAGAGCAAAACAAATCAAATAACACTACTAAACCTTTTTAGTTTAGTAGACAGGCACCCTTTGCATATGGGGGTTTTCGGCTTTTCTGCTTTTCTTTAAATCACCAAATAATGGATAGAGAAGGGATTCCGAGAACTTACCCAAGATTTACTTGCCAAAAATGTTCCCAAGTACCTTCCTATTCCCGACTTGTTGTAGATCTAACCCAAAATACGAATAGAGAATAGATCTAGGTGATTCGGCTTTTGAAGAAACGAGATGGAGAATAGAAGTTTTTGAAGTAGAGGGGAGATGTCGGCAGAAGGTAAGAGAGTTGTGAGGTTCAGCTTTTTGGCACGGAGAAAAGTCTCTATATTCGGCAATAATAAGAAGAGAATCAAAGAGAAAGGACTTATGAGTAGGAGTAGAAGATTAAGCTTGGTGAAGAAAAGATGAACAAAAAGAATGAAGGTCGATCTCAAAAATAATAATAGATGTGAATCGCCCCAACCTAAATCGACTAACACTTAAAAACACCCAAAACTAAAAAAAGAAGAAAAACAACCCATACAAGCCAAAATTTTAAGAGCTTTTTTGGCATTTAATTGCCTATAACCGAATTGGTACTACCATGAGTCCTATTTCGGCATAAAATCCTTCCCAAGTTCAAATTCCATGTTTTTCTCCTTAATTTTAGCCATCACCTAATTTGAATTCCATCCAAATCTTTACTACCGATTAGCAGCCACCATTCTCCCACCGCTTGGTCGACTCAATTTGCTTCTTGGAAGAGTTTCAGTCCAATTGAATTACTCCCCCACGTGTACAGCAAAAAGGTAGCCCATTGCGCATACATCAGCTCAAGACCGAGACCTCTAGGCACCCATATACGCTGCTTGCCATTGCCTTGAAGCTCCTCTCGTGACATAATCTTCTCACAATTAATTTTAAGGCTTAACTGCTGTAGTCACGGCTACTTAAAAAAAATAAATCAAAATTTTGCCTTCCCCTAGGGTCGAACCCACATCCTCTCGGCATGCCTAGCACGATGCTGCCACTGTGCCACAGGCGCTCTTTGTGTGAAACTTCATTTGCAACGTTTTTTAAAGCCTATTTTAGTGCAACCCGTTTACTAAAAAAAACCAAACATTGCGCGCGCCGTGCCTCAAACCCAGGCACCTCCCACGCCACTCCCCAAGCACCTATGTGGCGTCACATGCCACTTTACCATAGATCTTCTTGTGGCTTATTTTACCACCTTTATTTTAAAAGCCCAAAACACCAGAACCCTCTCTCTCTAAAATTAAAAAAAATTCTGAAATTTCCTCGGGTTAAATTTACTCTTGGCCCTTCTAAAGGCTCACTAACATACTCAGACCTACATTATACAGTCAAAACACAGAAATTCTAAAATTCATTAAAAATCACAGAAATCCCGAAAATCCCGAAAATTAGGGCGTTTCAACTATACCCTCCTTAAAGAAATTTCGTCCTGAAATTTACCTGATTCAAACAGATGAGGGTATTGTTGTCGTATTGCCTCTTCTGGTTCCCAAGTAGCTTCCTCTTTGCCATGATTACGCTAGAGTACCTTTACCAATGGAATTGACTTCCTTCTTAGAACCTTAACATCTCGATCCAATATCTGCACAAGCTCTTCCTTGAATGTCAAATCAGGCTACACTTCAATCTCTGCAACCCGCACGACATGAGTAGGGTCAGAACCATATCGCCTTAACATGGAGACATGAAAAACATCGTGAATCCTATCTAACCCCGGAGGTAATTCCAATTGGTAAGCCACTGGACCTACTCGCTTAAGAACTCGATAAGGCCCAATGAACCGCGGACTCAACTTGCCCTTCTTACCAAACCTTAATATCTTCTTCCAAGGAGAAACCTTTGAGAAGGCCATATCACCCACTGAGTACTCAATCTCCTTACGCTTCAAATATGTATACGACTTTTTGTCTATTAGATGCTTCTTTTAACCATTCTTTGATTATTCTGACATTATCTTCAGTATTTGCTACCAACTCAGGTCCAAGAACCTATCATTCTCCCAATTCAATCCAACAACTAGGTGTACGACACCTATGTCCATACAACACTTCATATGGTGCCATTCAGATACTCGCCTAATAACTGTTGTTATACGCAAACTCTGCCAACGGCAAGTAATCTTCCCAACTACCTCAGAAGTCAAAAACGCATCCCCTCAACATGTCTTCCAAAATCTGAATAACCCTTTCCGACTGACCATCAGTCTGAGGATGAAAAGCCGTGCTAAAGTTCAATCGCGTTCCCAACGCCTCATGCAACTTTTGCCAGAATCGAAATGTGAACCTAGGATCCCGATAAAAAATAATCGATATTGGCACTCCATGAAGTCACACAATCTTCGCCACGAACAATTAGGCTAACTTCTGAAGTGAATAATTAGTGCAGACAGGTATGAAATGAGCAGATTTGGTCAACCTATCCACAATCACCCAAACCGAGTCCTTCTTCGTCGGTGTCAAGGGTAGCCCACTCACAAAGTCCATAGTTACCCTCTCCCACTTCCAAAGTGGTATCTTCACTGGCTGTAAAAGTCCGAAAGGTAGTTGATGTTCAGCTTTCACTTGTTGGCATGTCATACATTTCCCCACAAACTCCGTTACTTCTCGTTTAAGCCCAGGCCACCAATACAATTCTTGCAAGTCGCGATACAACTTATTCCCTCCAGGATGCATAGTACAAAGTCCTCCATGTGCTTCTTTCAGTATTGACTACCTTCATTCAGAGTCCTTCGGAATGCAAATTCTTCCTCGGAAACACAGAACTCCTTCACTATTCAACCCAAACTCAGAAGTTTCCCCTTTCTTAATTTGTTTGAATCGAGAAACTAAAGACTCATCCTTCAACTACTTTTCCCTAATTTGATCCATCTAGGTTGGCCTTACTTGTAACTTGGCCAACAAACTACCATCACCATACAGACTCAGACGAGCAAACATTACTCTTAGATCAGATATAGCTCTACGTCTTAGGGCATCAGCTACTATATTAGCCTTGCTTGGGTGATACTCAATCGAACAGTCATAATCTTTAAGTAACTCTATCCATCTTCATTGCCTCAGGTTCAGCTCCTTCTGAGTCAGCAAGTACTTAAGACTCTTATGATCCGTGTATATGACACACCTTTCCCCATACAAATAGTGTCTCCAAATCTTAAGTGCAAAGATTACTGCTGCCAATTCTAAATCGTGAGTAGGATAGTTTACTCCGTGAGGCTTAAGCTGTAACTATGCATAAGCAACCACTTTACCCTCGTGCATCAACACACAGCCCAAACCCACATGTGATGCGTCACTGTACACGGTAAAATTCTTCCCAGACTCCGGCTGAATTAATACAGGTGCCTCGATCAGAACTTCCTTTAATTTCTCAAAAGCTTCCTGTTACTTCTCGGTCCAAACAAACGGTGCTCCTTTCCTTATAAGCTTTGTCAATGGTGCTGCCAACATAGAAAAACCTTCTACAAACCTTCTGTAGTACCCTGCCAAACCCAGGAAACTCCGAATTTTTGACACTAACCTAGGTGGCTTCCACTCCAGAATCGCTTCAATCTTTCGAGGGTCCACCTTGATCTCCTCAGCAGAGACAACATGACCTAAGAAGGTTACCTCCCTCAACCAGAATTCACACTTATTGAATTTCGCATAAAGTTCCTTCTCTCTAAACACTTGCAGCACAATGCGAAGATGCTCAACCTGCTTCTCTTCGATTTCAGAATATACCAAAATATTGTCAATAAAAACGACTACGAATCGATCCAAAAATGGTTGGAATACACGATTCATCAGATCCATGAATGCTGCAGGAGCGTTCGTCAGTCCAAATGGCATAACCAGAAACTTGTAATGACCATACTGAGTCCTGAACGTCGTCTTATGAATATCTACCTCTTTGACCGTTAACTGATGATATCCAGATAGAATATCAATCTTAGAGAATACCGAAGCTCCTCTAAGTTGGTCAAACAGATCGTCGATTCTTGGCAGAGGGTACTTATTCTTAATCATCAGTTTGTTCAACTGCTGATCATCGATGCACATCCACATCTTCCCATCCTTTTTTTTCACAAACAACACTGGTGCTCCCCACAGAGACACACTATTGCTCCCTACGGAGACACACTGGTACTCCCCATGAAGACACACTCAGCCAAATAAAGCCTCTATCCAATAACTCTTGAATCTGTGCTTTCAGCTCTAGTAACTCCTTCGGTGCCATCCTGTATGGTGCAATGGACATTGGTGCCGTTCCAGGCAACAAGTTGATTCTAAACTCGACTTCTCGGTTCGGAGGCAATCCCGGGAGCTCCTCTGGAAAAACATCTTAGAATTTCTTAACGGGTCTAACCTTATCCATATTCAGACCCTCAGTCTCTGACTGACTTACAAATGCCAAAGAAGCCTCACAACCCTTACGAATCCACTTCTCAGCTCTCAACGCCGACACCACATTGGACAAATAATCCCTTCGCTCACCTATCACCATAACCTCCTCACCCTCCGCGGTCTTTAACACCATTCGCTTAGTTGCACAGTCCAAAGTCCATTCCCAGAATGAGGTCGAATTCTTTGAACGGTAACTCCATCAGGTCTTCAGAGAAAATCTTACCTTGAGTTTTTAAAGGCACGTCTCTATATAGTTTGTCTACCCTAACCGAGTGGCCCAAAGGACTTGGTACCGATACCCCACTCACAGTCTCCTCAGAGTGCATACCCAATGACCCAGATATGGCACATGCAACATTCGAATGAGTAGATCCAATATCTATCAAAGCAGTGTACGACATGCTAGAAATCAAGAACGTACTAGTTATGAAGTCGGGTGCATCACCCTCCTCTCGACGACAAGTTGTATACACCAATGCTGGCTGATGAGCCTCAGCATTTCTAGCACCCCTGCCAGGTGCTCCTCGATCCCGGCCATTTCCATTACCGCCCCTACCTTGTCCACGTCTTCTCGGTGGTTGTGGTCTACCTCTCACTGGTTGAGCGACCCTCCGTTCTGCAACTTGAACCTAATCTATTTTCTGAAGACAGTCCTTGACTTTATGCTCCATAGATCCGCACTAGAAACAAGCACCAAAACGTCTCCTACACTTGCCCAGATGTACCTTACCACAGTCCCCAAAAACTTGTTGTCTAACAACATTCATCGGAACTGCTCGAACTGGCTTTTCCACTCTTGCTCTTTTAACATTCCTAGTTGCACCACCCGAAGGTCCTGAATCCCTCCGAAAATGGTTTCGATCCTTCTCACGATTCTGTCTTTCAGTACGCTTCACCTTCTCAGCTATCTTAGCTTTCTCCACCAAAGCAGCAAAGTCATGCTCCCTCTGCAGAGCAATCAGCACCCTAAGTTCATCTCTAAGACCATCCTCGAAGCGCACACTATGTTCATACTCTGTAGCGACTATCCCAATGGCATACCGGCTCAGCCTCAGAAACTCAGCCTCTTACTCAGCAATTGTCTTACCCCCTTGAACCAGATTCAAAAATTCTTTCCTGCGGGCGTCCACATAACTCGCCTCAACATATTTTACCTTGAAGGCCGTCTTAAACAGCTCCCAAGTCACCCTGTCAGCTGGGGTCCCATCTCTCACAGTGAGCCACCACTGATAAGCCTCATCTCGTAGCAATGATATGGCTCCTTTCAACTTCTGCTCTACGAAACAGTCCAAATCATCCATAATTCGTTCCATGGCCTCTAACCAATATTCAACCACATTCGGGGCTACACTAGATATACCCCTCAAGATCTCTACTCCATTAGCTTGGAGTCACTCAGAAATAGATCCTCGAATTTCGTTACTCGTACTTGCCCCGGTAACCCTTTCCAGAACACAAAGTATTGCCTGAGATAGAGCGTCATCCTCGGTACCTCGATCATGAGACTCCACTTTTGTTGCCGATGGTACCGGTGCATCTGCCGCCGGCATATGTCTTGAAGACGAAGATCCAACCCGTGCACTACCTCGGCCATGTCCACGGCCTCTTCCACGAGTTGCTCTCGTACTCATGTCATATTATTTTATTACGAATTTTATGCATCAATTAAATATTTCAGTGTTTATTATAGATGTTTTATGAACAGACAGTAATTCAGAGTTTGGTTTTCGCGAAATCGTAGCCTAGCTACAGTCTCAGTCTACTTATCAAAATTCCTATAGTTCTAATATCACCCTAACTAGAGTATCATAATAGGGTTTCAGTACAGGCATATAGCTGATAATTTAAAAACATTCAGAATGATACTTACAGACTTGGGCCGGAGATTCGGTGTGCCACCTTATCAGAATCCAAATTTTAGAAAACTAGATGTGCAATCTTTGAAATCATTTATTATAGGAAGAAAATATTAAAAAAATGAATTCCCAAAGCAATTTTTGAAAATCTCTTTTTTTTTAAAACCCATTCCACAGTCGAGTTGTTGCAACCTGGCTCTGATACCACTAAATGTAACACCCCAAACTCGGCCCAAATGTTACAATCAAATTCGGCGTGTCACATTGTAGCGTTACTAGAAAAGTCATGTTTTATCTAAAGTCTTTCTTAGTGTTTAAAGAATATCCTCGTTATAGATTAAAGTGAATAGAAGCTGTGCACCAGGTAGGATGCCAGAAAAGAGGAGGTGAGTCAATTAGACTGCTTAAGTACCTAGCTCTCTACGGATCCAATCTTAGACATGCATACAACCATTGCCACACTTTAACTGAGTGATTGTTCAGGGAAAACCAATTCGTTTAAAACCATTTGAAAAGGTTATTAATTTTGAAAATGTTTTCGTTGTGGAAGCTTTGCTTTGTTAACGCGATATTTTGAAATCAAGTAACCTTTTTACAACATGCCCTAGAGCTATTCAATTTCAAACAATTAAAACAATATCATATCTAAGCTAACAAAACATACTAAAAACAATAAAAAAAATAATTAAAGCGGCCTTGTTACAACTTAAAAACCCAAAACAATTAAAGTAAGTAAGTGTTGATCAAAACACATGAAGAAAAACGAATTGCAGAACATGTGGCCACTCCGAATCCCTCACGGCTCCAAGTCCACTATGGTTGGGGATTTCCTGCATGGATGAAATTAAGAGGTGAGTTTGGAAAACTCAGTGTGTAAAATAACCCAACCATAGTCCAAATCAGCTCAAACCGAAAAAACAGATTAAGTTGGGCCTTAGCCCTATACAGAATTTAGAATGAAGCCCATAGGCTTATAATAGATATAGAACAGATATATCATGTATGCAGAAAATCCAACCCATATCCATTCGTATACACCCCCGTACCAACCTTACACCATGTGGGGAGACAACTCGACCCACCCATCCGTTACATGCCATAGAATTTGCAGCATGGCTGCCAGAACAGATATTATGACAGAGTCACTAGATACAAATATTGTGGTAGAGCCACCAGAACAGATATTTGTGGCGTAGCCACCAGAACGCTTCTTCCATCAATATAACCCATATCCCATGCAACAGATATACATGTCATGGCATACAACATACAGAATTAGAATATCATGCATTTCAGTCAAAATTAACCCTAGGGGTATAATGGTGACTTTGCACCTAGGGGTATAATGGTAATTTTTATACTTAAGGGTATTTTAGTAAATTTACTATTTTAGGGTTTTCATGCATGTTATATCCATTAATGTATTAACAGAAACACTTACTGAGCGTTTTTACCAAATTGGGCCCGTTGGCCCATTAAGCCCAAATATACCGAAGTGCACGAAATTGCGCACTCTACAATCTTACCGCTTGTGATTACCAAGATTAACAAAAAACTATCCCACGAGCGCTCGCACGCTTGCAAGTCCACAAAATGCCAGCTCTTCTTCATTTCGGCTTTTCAGCTTTTGCTGATCTAGTCTATAAGTGGGTGTCGTTTACACACCTATTTTACGACGAAACACTGACGAGTTCCACACACGGGTTTCCTACAATCAATTACTAACACGTTAAACTATGAATCCATAATAACTTATATACAAATACCCTTACCAATAATCGGCCATTAACACCTTAGGCACTAAAGTTCTTACCTTTGCCGGAATATGGACTAGATCTAAATCTAGTCGTTCCAATTATCCAAGCCCTCGATCAGTAGCCTTTAATCCACACTAGAGTAAAACAAATCAAATAACACCACTAAACCCTTTTAGTTTAGTCGATAGGCACCCTTTGCATATAGATGTTTTCGGCTTTTCTTTAAATCACCAAATAATGGATAGAGAAGGGATTCCGAGCACTTACCAAAGATTTACTTGCCAAAAACATTCCCAAGTACCTTCTTATTCCCGATTTGTTGTAGATCTAACCCAAATTATGAATAGAGAATAGATCTAGGTGATTTGGCTTTTGAAGAAATGAGACGGAGAATAGAAGTTTGTGAAGTAGAGGGGAGATGTCGGCAGAAGGATAAGAGAGTTGTGAGGTTTAGTTTTTTGGCACGGAGAAAAGTCTCTATATTCAGCAATAATGAGAAGAGAATCAAAGAGAAATGACTTATGAATAGGAGTAGAAGATTAAGCTTGGTGAAGAAAAGATGAACAAAAAGAATGAAGGTCAATCTCAAAAATAATAATAGATGTGAATCGCCCCAACCTAAATCGACTAACACTTAAAAATACCCAAAACTAAACAAAGAAGAAAAACAACCCATACAAGCCAAAATTTTAAGAGCTTTTTTGGCATTTAATTGCCTATAACCGAATTGGTACTACCATGAGTCTTATTTCGGCATAAAATCCATCCCAAGTTCAAATTCCATGTTTTTCTCCTTAATTTTAGCCACCACCTAATTTGAATTCCATCCAAATCTTTCCTACCAATTAGCAGCCACCATTCTCCCACTGCTTGGTTGACTCAATTTGCTTCTTGGAAGAGTTTCGGTCCAATTGAATTACTCCCCCACGTGTACAGCAAAAAGGTAGCCCATTGTACATACAGCAGCTCAAGACCGAGACCTCCAAGCACCCATATACGCTGCTTGCCATTGCCTTGAAGCTCCTCTCGTGACATAATCTTCTCACAATTAATTTTAAGGCTTAACTGCTGCAGTCACGGCTACTTAAAAAAAATAAATCAAAATTTTGCCTTCCCCTAGGATCGAACCCACATCCTCTCGGCATGCCTAGCACGCTGCTACCACTGTGCCACAGGCGCTCTTTGTGTGAAACTTCATTTGCAACTTCTTTTAAAGCCTATTTTAGTGCAACTCGTTTACTAAAAAAAACCAAACGTTGTGCACGCCGTGCCTCGAACCCAGGCACCTCCCACGCCACTCCCCAAGCACCTATGTGGCATCACATGCCACTTTACCACAGATCTTCTTGTGGCTTATTTTACCACCTTTATTTTAAAAGCCCAGAACGCCAGAACCCTCTCTCTCTAAAATTAAAAAAATTCTAAAATTTCCTCGGGTTAAATTTACTCTTGGGCCTTCTAAAGGCTCACTAACATACTCAGACCTACATTATACAGTCAAAACACAGAAATTCTAAAATTCATTAAAAATCACAGAAATCCCGAAAATCCCAAAAATTAGGGCGTTACAATAAATAACCGATTCAAGTACGTGATGATATGTTCAACATGTTTAATGAGTAGTAAGCATAGATGCAAGTGATGATATGTGATACAAGTATGAGAAAATATAGTATATGTGCAAATAAATTCAGAATATGTGAAATGTATATGAACTATGTGGT
Source organism: Gossypium arboreum (assembly GCF_025698485.1). Classification (NCBI taxonomy): domain Eukaryota; kingdom Viridiplantae; phylum Streptophyta; class Magnoliopsida; order Malvales; family Malvaceae; genus Gossypium; species Gossypium arboreum. Next base: position 120,972,359 of record NC_069072.1, on the reverse strand, counting down.
TTGTGATGGTATTTGGCTATGGAGTATATGTATTTTATGATGCTTACATGCTTAAAATAATAACCTTTTTTTTGTATATGGCTTACTAGGCTTTCAAAAGCTTACTTTGTGTGTGTTTTCAATTGTTTTATATATTATTGAAGCTAGTGGAAGCTCTGGAATCGTTGAGGATCATCACCACACTATCAAATATTAATTTTGGTACCTTTTGAAAATGTATATATCAAAATATGGCATGTATAGGCTAGAACTATGATGGTATGTTTTAAGATAGGTATATCCTGTCAAGAGATATGGCTTGATTATGTTTGAACTTACAGTTTGATTTTTATTATATTTGGTGTATATATATGGCTTAATGAAATGGTCTCTCTTTGGTATGGTTATTATGATTATTGAAATGGTTATAAAATTGTTTGAGTAATATGTTCGTGGTATGAATTAGGTACATGGAATTGGTATGTTTGAGTTGGATTTGTATATGAAAATGAATGATGATATCATGGGTCAATTTGTGTATGGTTTAGTATGTTTTTGGTTTCCTTTGGAACATGAAATGTGCTTGGTTTTACGTTTGCAGGGATGACCTAAAACGGGTGGTAAATTGTATTTGTAAATAGCCTATTTTTGTCCTCACGGGCAGAGACACAAGCGTGTGTTTCAGCCGTGTGCGACACACGGTCATGTTACACAGCCATGTGTCCCCTAGGGTAGTCCTACAATTTAAAGTCAATTTCGAGCACGGGCTAGACACATGGGCGTGTGACTGGCCGTGTGACCCAAGTCAGTAGCCTTCCTAATCTTCACACGGCCTGGTACACGGGCGTATCTTGTGGCCATGTGCACAAGTCAGTATGTATGCTCTGTTTTGTCACAGCCTAGACATACGGGCATGTCTAATGCCATCTGAGGCACATGGCCTGTTCACACGGGCGTGTGACCTCTGTAACTTAGAAAATTGTTAAGTTTCAAAATTTTTTGTATATGTTCGGTTTAGTCCCGACCTCTTCCTAATGCATGTTTGAGGTCTCGTTGACCTAAGAATGGGACTTATTGTTGATATTTGAATATGATATGATATTATATAACTATTGACTATGTAATGAATACGAAATGTTCTGATATGTTAGGTAGTGCCTCATAACCCTAGTCCAGTGACGGATACGGGAAAGGGGTGTTATATTTGGTTGGTATCAGAGCTACAGTTTAGTCGATTCTAGGACTAACGTAGCGTATGCGAGTCTAGCTATACAAGCCTTATATACGAACTGCGATAGGGTGATGATTCCTGACAATGAAAATGTGTTTTTACATAGTAATGGATCCCGAATGAGCCGTAGCTGACGATGTCAAAAGTAATGCGTCTGCTCCCGCTCAAGGGACAGTGCCATCTGACTCTAAACCTGTTACTGGCAGCCACTAGGGAGAGGCTAAGCAAGCCTTTTACTAAATGATGAATGATTGGTTCACTCAGTATATTAGAACCAATCCGGCTATGCCACAGCCTTCACCCCTGCCTAAACCTTCACAAGTTCTAGATATGCCATTCGATTTGTCTAAATAAGCCTCTAGTTGATAAGATTAGAAAATATAGGGCTGAAGAGTTTCGAGCTACAACTGATGATGATGCTAAGAGAGCTGAGTTTTGGCTCGAGAATACAATAAGGGTGTTTGATGAAATGTTATGTACTCCCAAAGAATGCCTTAAATGTGCCGTTTCACTTCTGAGAGATATGGCGTATCATTGGTGGAAGACATTGATAGCAGTGGTTCTGAGAGAAAGAGTCACATGGGATTTCTTTCAAGCTGAATTCCAAAAGAAATACATCAATAAGAGATTCATTGATAAAAAATGTAAAAAGTTTCTTGAGCTGAAATAGGGTCGTATGTCCGTTACGGAATATGAGCGAGAATTTGTTAGATTGAGCCAGTAAGCATGAGAATGTGTCTTGCCTAAAGCAATAATGTGTAAAAGGTTTGAAGATGGCTTAAATGAAGATATCCGCTTGTTAGTCGAGATACTTGAAATAAAAGAGTTTGTTGTGCTTGTTAAACGAGCATGTAAAGCTGAAGAACTCGGGAAAGAGAAAAGGAAAGCCAAATCAGAAGGCAAAGAGGTGCGAAAAAAATCATTGAGCAAGTCATTTCATTCGGCATCAAAGAAATTCTGAGATGATAATAACCGTTCAAAGGCTAATATGGGACATTCGAGTAAAGATCGTACTAGATCACATTTGAGTTTCAGAGCTCTAGCTACTTCTGTTGCAAGTGTTGGAAATGTCTGATTCGATTGACCCAAGTGTAAACATTATGGTAAAAGACATCCGGGGAGTTGTAGATTAAATGATCAAGCTTGCTTTAGGTATGGATCCTTAGATCAATTTATCCATAAATGTCCTAAGTCTGTGGATCAAGAGATTGTGCAAAATCTGAGACCGAGAGGCAATACAGCTCGAGGTAGAATGCCCAGAAATATGGGTAATATGAGTGGCATTCAGAGGGGAACCAAAGATACGACTGTTAGATTTGAGGCTTGCGCACCTGTCAGAGCCTATGCCATCCGAGCTTGTGAGGAAGCTTCGTCTCTAGATGTGATTATGGGTACATTTACTTTCTATGATACTTCTGTGATCGCATTGATAGATCCTGGATCAACGCATTCTTATATATGATTGAACTTAGTGAGCAGTAAGACTTTGCCTGTAGAGTCTACTGAATTTGTAATTAGAGTATCGAACCCCTTAGGTCGATGTGTTTTGGTTGACAAAGTGTGTAAGAATTGTTCATTGATGATTTGAGATTCATATTTTTCAGCTGATTTGATGTTATTACCGATGAATTTGATATAATTCTGAGTATGGATTGGTTAACTTTGCACGATGCTATTGTAAACTACAACGGAAGACTATTGATTTGCAATGTCAGAATGATGAGATTATTCAGGTTGAGTCTAATGATCTGAATGGTTTACCGATAGTGGTTTCTTCAATGTTAGCTCAAAAATATGTGAGAAAGGGTTGTGAAGCCTAGTTTGCATATGTGATTGATTCGAAAGTGACAGAAAATAAAATTAAATTAGTGCCTGTTGTTTGTGAATTTCCTAATGTGTTTCCTGAAGAACTTCCGGAACTACCTCCGATTCGAGAAGTTGAGTTTGGCATTGAATTAGTACCGAGATTACTCCGATTTCAATATCTCCGTATAGAATGGATCCAACCTCGTTAAAAGAATTAAAGTCTTAGTTGCAAGAGTTGACTGATAAGGGATTTGCACATCGAGCTTTTCTCCCTAGGGTGCTCCTGTTCTGTTTGTGAAAAAGAAAGACGGAATGATGAGAATGTGTATTGATTATCGTCAGTTGAATAAAGTGACTATAAGAACAAATATCCTTTGCCACGAATTGATTATTTATTTGATCAATTGAAAAGAGCTACTATTTTTTCAAAGAGAGATCTGACATCGGGATACTATCAATTGCGTGTAAAAGATTTAGATATTCCAAAAACTGCTTTCCGAACGAGGTACGGACACTATGAGTTCTTAGTTATGCCTTTCGGATTAACAAATGCACCTGCTATTTTTATAGATTTGATGAATAGAATTTTTAGACCGTATTTAGATTGATTTGTTGTCATATTCATTGATGACATATTGATATATTCACGTGATGAAACCGAGCATGCTGAACATTTGAGAATAGTACTACAGACTTTACGTGATAAGCAGTTGTATACGAAGTTTAGCAAATGTGAATTTTGGTTACGAGAAGTTGGGTTTCTGGGACATATTGTGTCAACATCTGGTATCTGAGTTAATCTGAGCAAAATTTCAGCTATCTTAGATTGGAAGCCTTTGAGAAATGTTTCTGAAGCCCGCAATTTTCTGGGACTTGCTGGTTATTATAGACAATTTGTGAAAGGCGTTTCTATGATTGCTACTTCATTGACGAAATTACATCAGAAAGATGTGAAATTTGTATGGTCAGAAAAGTGCCAGAAAAGCTTTGATCAATTGAAAGCCCTATTGATAGTAGCTCCGGTATTAGTACAACCATAACCGGGTAAAGAATTTGTAATATATATTGATGCATCGTTGAATGGTCTGGGTTGGGTTTTGATGCAGGAAGGCAAAGTCATAGCTTATGCCTCGAGACAGTTAAAGCTGCACCAAAAGAATTATCCGACACATGATCTGGAATTGGCGGCTATTGTGTTTGCTTTGAAAATGTGGCGCCACTATCTGTTTGGTGAAAAATGCCATGTTTATTCTGATCATAAAAGTTTGAAATATCTGATGACTCAGAAAGATTTAAACCTGCGACACAAAAGATGGCTAGAATTGCTAAAAGATTATGAGCTTGTTATTGATTATCATCCGGGAAAAGCAAATGTTGCTGCTGATGCTTTGAGTTAGAAATCATTGTTTGCATTGCGTGTAATGAATACTCATTTAAGTCTGTCCGATGATGGTTTGATTTTAGCTTAATTAAAAGCGAGACCGTTGTTTTTACATCCGATTATTGATGCTCAGAAAGTTGATAATAAGATATTAGCAAAACGAGCTCAGTGCGATTTGGATTCTAATTCTGAATATCGAATTGATAATGACAATTGTTTGAGATTCCGAGGCCTAATTTGTGTTTCGAGAAATTCAGAGTTAATTTAGATGATTTTGAACGAAGCTCACAATAGTCCTTTATCTGTACCTTCGGGTAGTACGAAAATGTATAATGATCTAGAACATTATTATTGGTGGTCTGGAATGAAAAGAGATATCTCTGACTTTGTTTTGCAATGTTTGATCTGTCAGCAAGTTAAAGCTGAACATCAGGTGCCATCTGATTTGTTACAACTGATTATGATTCCAGAGTGGAAGTGGGATAGAATAACGATGAATTTTGTTTTGGGTTTGCCATTATCTCCGAGAAAGAAATATGCGATTTGGGTTGTAGTTGACCAATTGACGAAATCAGCTCATTTTATTCCTGTACGATTTGATTACTCGCTTGATAAATTAGCTGAGTTATATATTTCTGATATTGTGAGATTGCACGGGGTGCCATTGTCTATTGTGTCAGATAGAGATCCGAGATTCACTTCGCGGTTTTGGAAGAAACTATAAAAGGCTTTAGGTACGAAATTACACTTCAGTATTACTTTTCACCCGCAGACGGATGGTCAATCCGAGCAAATTATTCAGATTCTCAAGGATATGTTGAGATGTTACATTCTTGAGTTTGAAAGTACGTGGAAATAGTATTTGCCATTGTTTGAATTTGCTTATAATAATAATTTTCAATCGAGCATTAAAATGGCACCGTACAAACCCTTATATGGTAGAAAATGTCGTACACCATTGTATTGGTTAGAGCTTAGTGAAAATAAGATATACAGGATCGACTTGATTAAAGAGACTGTACAGAAAGTAAAACAATCTGAGAAAGTCTGAAAGCAGCTTCCGATTGTCAGAAATCATATGCAGATTTGAAACAAAAAGACATTGAATTTGAGATCAGTGACAAAGTATTTTTGAAAGTGTCTCCATGGAAGAAAGTACTCTAACTCGGCAGAAAAGGCAAATTGAGTCCGAGATTCATCTGGCCGAATGAGATTATAAAGCGTATTGGACCAATTTCATATAGATTGCTATTGCCACTTGAGTTAGAAAAGATTCATAATGTATTTCACGTATCGATGCTACGATGATACAGATCTGATCCCTCGCATGTGATTTCCTCATCTGAGATAGAAATTCAATCCGATATGACTTATGAATAAGAACCAATCCGTATCTTAGCTCGTGAGGTTAAAGAATTGTGAAATAAGAAAATTCCATTAGTAAAAGTAATGTGGCATCAACACTGTGTTGAAGAGGCTACGTGGGAGCTCGAAGATGCTATGAGACAGCAATATCCGAATCTATTCAACTGTAAGATTTTCGGGCACGAAAAACCCTAAGGGGGGAGTTGTAACAGCCTGGTTTAAAACCCTAGTTGGAATAGTGGTTTTGGGACCACAAATCCGAGTCAAAAAAATAATTTATTATTATTTTTTGTGTTTATAATATGTGAATTGATATCTGTGAAAATTTCGTGATTTAATTTTATCGTTTGTGTGCTTAATTTAGAAAAAGGACCTAGTCGCATAAAATGTAAAAATGGCTAGCTATTTGTTAAAAGTGCTTAAATGCTATGTCTTATTAAAGCGGAGGTCTTTATGATGAAATTAGACCATTGATAAGGTTAATGGACATTAATGACCATTCATTAGGTGATTTTTATATGGTTTAATTAAGGGCAAAATTGGTATTTGATTATTAAAGTTAATATTAATAAAAAAATGAAAATAAGGCCATTATCACCTTGTTTTGCCGAAAATCAAAAGAAAAGAAAGGATAAAAGCTTGTTTGGGTTTCGGCTAAAAGAATTTGTGATTAAGGTATGTGTTCTGCTCGGTTTTTGATGATTTTTACATTTTTGTGATTGTTGGTTTGTGTTCTATTAAGCTCGTGCCTCAATTTCAGAATTTGATGATGATTTTGAGCTATGCCATTGTTGATTTTATGAGTTTTGTAATGTTAGTTGATGAAATATGGAAGCTTGAAGATAGATACATATGTTTTGTATTGGGATTTTTGATAAATTTTGAGTAAATTGGGCTAAATTGTGAAAATGAGATTTTGAGGGACTAAAATGTAAAATAAATAAAATATATGGGCTTATATGAACTACATGAATGTTCAGCCTAACATGTGTATAAAGAAATTATGTGTATTTTTTGATTTTGTGAATTAGCGATTAAAGTGTTAAAATGTGAAAATGTGAGAGCTAATTTGTAAAATGCCCTAAATATGTGTTTTTGGATTGAATTGAATAATTTTTTGAATAAAAGAGTTAAATTTGGATTTATATAGATCAAGAACCAAAGAAAATGGAATTAGATCAGGGAAAGTCGAAAGTTGTCGAGTAGTCGGTTAAATCCGTTTATTTCCATACGAAGTAAGTCTATATACAAATAAATGTGTTTGAATTGAATTATTCATTCTTTTATGATATTGAATTGTGATGAATGGTTATAGAAGCTGAATATGTGCAATTGAGAAAGTTTCGATAATGTGACGACGTCCGAAAGCCCCGTACAAACCATAGGAATAGTTAGGATACATATGTCATGACATAGGATTCCGATATGAGCTATCATGTAAGACCACGTCTAGGACGTCGGCATCAATTTGAGATTTACGTGTAAGACCATGTCTGGGACATTGACATCGTATTTGACTTTGTGCAAGACCCTGTCTGGGACAGTGGCATCGACATTTGATTACATGTAAGACCATGTCTGGGATGTTGGCATTGTATGAGCTTTTCGAGCTATCCGCGTATCCTATTTGATTCCATACAGTTCAACGGGCATTCTGAGAAATACGTGATTGAATGAATAAATAACTGATTCAGGTACGTGATGATGTTTTCAACATGTGTAATGAGAAGTAAGTATAGATGCAAGTGATGATATGTGATACAAGTATGAGAAAATATAGTATATGTGCAAATGAATTCGGAATATGTGAAATGTATATGAACTATGTGGTTTGTGATGGTATTTGGCTATAAAGTATATGTATTTTATGATGCTTACATGCTTAAAATGATAACTTTTTTTTCTTGTATATGGCTTACTGGTTTTCAAAATCTTACTTTGTGTGTGTTTTCAATTGTTTTATAGATTATCGAAGCTACTGGAAGCTCAGGGATCATTGAGGATCATTACCACACTATCAAATATTAATTTTGGTACCTTTTGAAAATGTATATATCAAAATATGGCATGTATAGGCTAGAACTATTATGGTATGTTTTGAGATAGGTATGTCATGCCAAGAGATACGGCTTGATTATGTTTGAATTTATGGTTTGATTTTTATTATATGTGGTGTATATATATGGCTTAATGAAATGGTCTCTCTTTGTTATGGTTATTATGATTATTAAAATGGTTATGAAATTGATTTGAATAATATGTTCATGGTATGAATTTGGTACACGGAATTGGTATGTTTGAGTTGGATTTGTATATGAGAATGAATGATGATATCATGGGTCAATTTGTGTATGATTTAGTAAGTTTTTGGCTACGTTTGGAACATGAAATGTGCTTGGTTTTATGCTTGTAGGGATGACCCAAAACGGGTGGCAAATTGGCTTTGTAAAAATCCTATTTTTGTCCACACGGGTAGAGACACGGGCGTGTGTTTCATCCGTGTGCGACACACGGTCATGTTACACGGCCTGTGTCCCTTGGGGTAGTCCTACAATTTAAAGTCAGTTTCGAGCACGGGCTAGACACATGGGCGTGTGAGTGGCCGGTGACACAATTCAGTAGCCTCACTAATTTTCACACCGCCTAGTACACGAGCGTGTCTTGTGGCCGTATGGACAAGTCAGTATGTATGCTCTGTTTTGCCACGATCTAGACACATGGGCGTGTCTAATGCCGTGTGAGGCACACGGCCTGTTCACACGGGTGTGTGTCCTCTGCAACTTAGAAAATTGTTATGTTTCGAAAAATTTTTTGTATGTGTTCGGTTTAGTCATGGTCTGCTCACACAAGCTGTGAAGTAACCACAACACATGCCGGTATACTCAGCCACGAGTAGGACGTATAGAACCAGCACCCGGATCACTTAATCACAATAATCCCCTAATGACATGTCACTAGTATCCAAATCTATTCCTAGGGTTCAATTGGGATTTCTAATCACAATAATCCCCTAATGACATGTCAAACATGTTCGTAGTCTCGTATTCACAGTTTATGCAATATCAAAGCATTTAAAATATATTTATAATGAAATTCATTACATACGAACTTACCTCGGATGTAAAAACGGCTAAATTGGTCAATTAGTCGAGAACTTTATTTTTCCCTTGATCTAGATCCGATTTTCACTTTTCTTGATTTAAATTTAATCAAAATTAACTTATTTAATCATTTCTCTATTCAATTTAATCCAAAATTTCACTTTAAGGTAATTTTTACACAATTGACCCTAGTATTTCACATCTTTTCAATTTAGTCCTTATTTCATAAAAACACAAATTAATGTAATTCAACCACAACCCATGCTATCAAAATTTCAATTAAGTCCCTAAAAGCCTAAATTTTTCATATATTTCACATTTTAACCACAAACTTTTCATATTTTTTAATTAAATCCCTAATTGGCATTTTCACTAAAAATCACTTAATAAAACTTGTTTATCTATCAACAACCATTCATAATCTATAATTAAACATCAAAATACTCATGTATTCATCAATGGAAACATTCAAAATCTTTAACATTTTTGCAAAATAGTCCCTGGGCTAGCTAGACCTAGTTGCAACAATCTTAAAAACACAAAAATCATTGAAAATGGAACAAAACACATACCTATTTTGAGAGTTTAGAGTTTCCGAAAGCTTCAAGGTATTTTAATGGATTCTCAAGCTTAAAATTCAATGGTGATATGCACTTTTGAAGATGACACCTTATTTTACTTAATTTAATTTTAATTTATTAAATTAATTTACTAAATTAACCTTAGTATAAAACCATTAACATCATCTATTTAATGTCCAAAATTGTCCACTAAAAAATCAATGGATTATTCACCACATACATACCGTTACTTTTATGGTCCATAGCTAATACATACCTTTAACTATTAAAACAACACTTTTGCACTTTACGCGATTTAGTCCTTTTTATCATATTAACTAATAAAACGATAAAATTTCTAACCAAAACTTTCACACAATCATTCAATCATACTGTAAAAAATAAAATAATTATTTTGACTTCAGATTTGTGATCCTGAAACCACTGTTCTGATTTGACTAAAAACGGGCTATTACAGGGTGGGATTTATATATGTGGAGGAAGTGATCTGTACAGTGACCTTTCGTCTATATTCTGACAGCTTGACTACATATTATTTTGTCATGTGTCACATCGACACTATATGGTGTGTTAGGATGGGTGGGTGTTTTTAACCTCACATGGTGTGATGGGATGGTCAGAGATGGTGTGTAGAGGATGGGGGTAGGATTTTGTTTATCTGCTCTACTTATTTGATTCAGCTATCTATATCTGTCATGGACTTAGGTCCCAATTTGTATCTAACTGTATGTGAAATTCTGTGTATGTTGCATGACTATTTCTGTTAGGTTACACACTGGGTTTACGAAAACTCATATATATTGTCTGTTCTATTTAGGTAATCCACAGACTTAGGCGGGTTGGTGGGACAGAGGCTCAGTCGTGGCCACTTGACGAGAAATTGTTTCCACTTTTATTATTTAATGGTTTTTACTGAAATTTCCAATTGTCATGAGAGTTATGTAATTTTTAGACTTTCTGGACTTTTTGGACTGTTTGGTTTAAATTTTTGGTCTAGTTATGTTATGATTTCTAAATTGCGACGCCTCGACAAAATATCGATTTTACGCGAACAAAGGTTATTTCTGAAAACATGAGCATGGTTTTTTTTAAACGATTTTTCAACTTTTGTTGCGAAATGATTTGGTTAGCAACACGTAATGGTCATATATAAATGAATTCATTTTATTAAACTTGGACGTCTTATCGAAGGATCATTAGTATCAAAACTCTTCTTCATAGCACTCCTGGATTTGACCATAACGTCTAGGCCGGGTTTGGGATGTTACTGGATTTCATAGCCCAAGACATTGGTAAATGATATCCTTTCATTGGCATTGGATGATAGATGAAAAGTAAACGTGGTCATGGGTCATTCGTCTTTATGATGAATGACTTAATTACTATTTGATATCAATTGATTTTTTATGAAGGAAGATTGGGAGAGTGGATGTATCCCAAAGAGATTAAAGGTATCCTATGAGGGTAACACACTTATGACAAGGTCATTGGACGAACACTGATCAAGTAACTTATGTAATGGTATGTAATCAGGGAGAGCTTAGTCATGATAATGTAGTGGAATGACTTCGTGACTAAATGAGTTTATAATTAATAGGAAAAAAAGCTGAAACGTAATTATAAATAATTTAAGCCCTAATCACATATGTCCAATTAATCCCTCCGCTAGCTCGTTGAAACTAGAAATGAATTCCATGTTGAATCAAATAAACATAAATGGAAAGAAATGATAAAGTTAGAGAAATGAGTTACATTCAGAAATGAATGTGGTTTCTCACTAAGTATGGAAATGATCTGAAAATTAATTTAAGTTTTTTGAATTATTATTTAACAAAATAATTGAAGTTCGAAAGTGGAATTGAATTAATTGGTCATAGTGAATCCGTTGAATGCAGAAATTAAATATATTTTCTCATAGATTCTTTTATGGAAAATTTCCATTATTTTAACAGAATTAGAATTGGATTGAAAATTTATTTAATTGAAAAATTAATTAATTTAAATTAATTTAATAAATAATGTCTATTTTGGGAAATAGAAAACATGTACCGGGTTGGGTTAAATTATAAAGTATTGGGTTAAAAGTTTGGGAAACACATATAATTAGACCCAATACAGGAGAGGCCCGAATCCCCATCATAATACATATGAGGGGAATCACTCCCTATTAGGCCCTCTCTCTTCTAGTTCAATTAGAGGATTGTTTTTTTTCTATCAAATAAACATTAAATGCATTCTACTAATTCATTTAATATTTCACTTCCTTTTCCTATAAATAGATGACACAAGTAGCGCTAAAAACACAACAAGTTATATAAAACCTTGAGATATTGTTATTCTTCTCGAAAATAGTGAGAATTTATTTCTAAGTATAAATTCTATTTTCCAGGAATAATAATTCTACCGGTTTGTATAAGAGAGAAAGTTTTAATTTCGCACTGAAAGTAAAGAAACTATTTCTTAGTTATGTGTTTGATTTGAAAGTGTTCGGGCCCACAGTTAAAGCAATTTATCGTATGAGAATAACAAAGAAGGTTGTTCATCTAAAAGTCAAGAATGACAAGGATCCATCTAGCCCAAAACACAGGAGCAATTTCGGGAAAAAGTTTATTATTATAAATATCACAAACATACTCAGTTTAAAATTTTATTTTTCCGTTGTGCAAGAAAACCGTTTTCAAATTAGATTGTTTCCAACACTACCTACACCCCTTCCCCATTTTTTTTAAAAGATTTTCCAAAATATACTCGAGCCACTTGGCCAAGAGATTATTCCTTATTATTTTGGCCTTTCGAATGTTGACTTGCAACTGTTGGATAACTTTCTCCTGTGAGGCAATCTTAGCATCAATGTGGTGTAGAATTCTTTGATCAAAGGTTGAGATTTGTATTGTTATGCCTTCCTCAATGCCAATTCCTATAGGTACTGTCTCAATAGGTTTTTTTGTTGCATCAAATTTGCCCATTACTTGGTCTATGAATTCCACTATTATAAATGATGCTAGATACTACAAAAGTTGTATACCCAATGCACCAGCTTTCGATTCCTTATGTATTTGAAATCAAGCTTTTACTTACATCAAATTATATGAGTCACATATGCATAGAAGTTGTGAAAAACAACTATAAACTGTAATATATTCTTCCTCAGTTGTTGACAAGGAGATGAAATAGTTCTTCTTGTTGAACCATGACACTCGATTGGGTCCAATATAGAAACATCCACTTGAAGTGCTTTGTCTTTCATCTATATTTCCTTCCCAATCTACATTACTATACCTAGCCAAGCTCATAAATCTATCTCTAGACATCCTCATCACAAAATCAGGTTTACTAAGAACATATCTGAGAATTCATTTTACCGGTTTGACATGTGACTCCTGGGATTGGATTGATATCAAGTACAGACACCTGCATTGAAACTTAAATCTGATCTACATGCAATTAGATACAACATGCTTCCAATCATACTTTTATAAGTGCTTTGTGTAGTTGGTACTCCTCTTGTTTCTATGTTGATTTTGTCACTTGGTGACATATTGTCCTAGCTGCTTTAGCTTCCTCCATTCCAAACTTCTTGATGAGATCTTTGACATATTTTTCTTGTGATAGAAAATTTTCAATTTTCAAGTTGCTTGATATAAAAGCTAAGGAATTAAGGCAACTCTCCAATAATACTCATCTCGAACTCATTCTTCATCATCTTCACAAACTCTTTTCTGGCATGAATAGAAGTGGAACTAAACATTATATCATCTACATATATCTAAGCAACAACTAATATACATTTGTGTCTCTTGATGAAGAGTGTTTTGTCCAATTATCCTTATTGATAACATTGCTCAACAAGAAAACTGAACAATCTTTCATACCAGGTTTGAGGAGCCTACTTCAATCTATAAAGAGATTTGTTAAGTTTGAAAATACATTTAGGTGCTACAAATCTTCAAATCCCTTTGGTTTAGCAACATAAACCTCTTCTTTCAAAAATTCATAAGAAAAAACACTCTTAACGTCCATCTGGTAAAGTTTGATATTGATGTGAGTGGTTACTACTAATAACAACCATACGACTTCTAATAGAGCAACAAGGACAAATGTTTTATCAAAGTCAATCCTTTCGACTTGTATAACCTTGTGCTGCCAACCTTGCTTTGTTGTGAGTTATAATTCCATTTTCATCAGTCATGTTCTTGAATATCGAATTTTTCCCAATGATATTATAGCATGACGATCTTGGTACTAATTACCATACATCATTTTGATCAAACAGTTGGAGTTTTTCTTACATATCCTGAATCTAATTTTTATTGAGCAAAGCTTCTTCTACCTTTTTAGGTTCAATCTGAGAGGTGTAACAAGCATACATGACCATATCTTTATAGTTTTTCTAGTTTTTCTAGTTTTTCCTTTAGTCCTTGTTGGATCTGTGCCCTAAGTGTAGTATATTTGTTTGTATACATTTAATTTTTTTGAATAGATTGATTTAATAAAATTATTCATGAATTATTTTAATACTCTTTGTATATTGTCCTCAATGGTTTTTGCATGCAAAACAAAATGGAAGCAAATATTAGATCACTGGTTGTCTAATGTTTAACTAATACTAAGTGGTATTATGTGGTTGGATTTTAATGCGGAAGGACAACTTATATTAGTAGACAAATCTAAACATGTCCTTAGTCTAATCGGATATGAGCAAATAGATTGAAAGACTAATATGTCATCTATCAAGTCCAATTGGGGAGATGCTTTTTCTTGAGCATCAGAGCAAATGACTCAAAAGATAGAGACATAGATATGACTGACCGGACAAACAGTACATCGGACTAGACTCAAGTATAATAGATCCTAAATTTGTTTATGGATTTTTTCACTTGTAACATTCATAATGTGACATACCTTCATCCCAAGTGGATGATGGACTATATATACATGACTGTGTACTTTTACGTAAGTAAAAGCCTGAGTTTGAATAGATAAGGAATTGAAAGCTAGTGCGTTGGGTATACAACTTCTACAGTATGTAGCATCATTCACAATAGTGGAATTCATAGCCCAAGACATGGGTAAATGATATCCTCTTATTGGCATTACGTGATAGATGAAAAGTAAACATGGCCACGGGTCGTTCGTCTTTGTGACGAATGACTTAATTATTATTTGATAGTAATGAACTTTTCATGAAGAAAGATGTAATGCTACCATTAGATAAAACAGGATGATATAGGGAGAGCAGATTTATCCCAAAAATATTAAGGATATCCTATGAAGGTAACACACTTATTACAAGGTCATTGATGAGCACTAATTGAGTAACTTTTGTAATGGCATGTTATTAGAGAGAGCTCAGTCATGATATTATAGTGGAATGATTTTGTGACTAAATGTGTTTATAATTAATAGGAAAAAAGTTAGAACTTAATTATAAATCATTTGATACCTAATTACATATGTCCAATCGGTCCCTCTGCTAGCTTGATGAAACTAGAAATTAATTGTACATTGAATCAAATGAACAGAAATGAATAGAAATGATATAGTTAGAGAAATTGGCTACATTCAAAAATGAATGTGATTTCTCACTAAATTTGAAAATGACTTGAGATATATTTTAAGTTTTGCAAATTCTTATTGAAGTAAATAATTGAAGTTTAGAAATATAATTAAATTAATTGGTCAGTGTAAATCAATCGAATGTAGAAATTAAATATACTTTCTCATGGATTCTTTTACGGAAAAGTTAGTATGACTTTAATAGAATTAGAGTTAGATTGAGAAAATTATTTAATAAAGAAACTAATTTATTTTAAAAAATAATTTAATAAATAATGTAACACCCCGTAACCCTTATCAGTCGTCGGAACAGGGTTACGGAGCATTACCAAAACTTTCAGAATATTTTTTAGGTAATTCACGTAAATTACTATTTATTAACCGAGATTATTCATATCATCCCTTAAATGGACCCTCGAGGCCCAATATGAGCATTAGAATCAGGTCAAGTCTTAATCGAAAACTCTAAGAATTTCTCACGAAATTACAAAAATTTTCTAAGTTACAAGGATCACACGCCCGTGCTGCAGGCCGTGCTCGATCCCGTGTAACTCTCTGACTTGCGTACACGGCCATGCCACATGCCCATGTGCTAGGCTTTGTGGTTAATTAATTTTCTTCAAAATTAGGTGCAGGTTTCACACAGCCAAGACACATGCCCGTGTTCTAGGTCGTGTAGCACACACGGCTAAGACACACGCTTGTCTCTCTGTCCATGTGCTCAATTCTGAGCATTCTGTTTTCTCGAATTTAAGGTGCAGGGGTCACACGGCCTAACCGCATGCCCATATACCAGGCCGTGTGTCCCACACGATCTAGAAACACGCTCGTTTGTCTGCCTGTGTAGACAAAATAAAGTCATTTCTAGCTTCATTTCTCACCTAAAATCACACCAATGACCTGCACTTAAACTCACAACCAATACCATGCAATTCAAACATTCAAATTAGGCAAATTCCATCATTCAACAAGGCATATCATTACATGCATACATGTTTGCAATCTGACCTTGGTATACTTTATATGATAGGCATAATTTGAACAACCATTCAACATGTCTATAGCTACCATAGTATGACATTACAAGTATGTTAAAAACAACCATTACTAGCCATTTCAATGGCTAGATTACAAACCACATATTTAAGCCATCTATGGCCAAGTTAGCCTATACATGCCATTATACCAAAATGATTTTACTATATATACCCGAAATAAGCTAGAGGATTGTGTGATGATGCTCTAATGACTTCCAACCTTTGCGAGCTTCAGATCACTATAAAACAGAGGAAAATAAAACAGAGTAAGCATTACATGCTTAGTAAGTTCGTATAACAGAAACTAAAGTTACCAATCCTGTTTATTAAATCTAAGTATACAAAATCATGTTTTCCATCCATTTGGCAAAATTGCCAAAACACATGCATTCAATCAAACATGTTAGTCACAAAATCTTCTCATCAATCAAGTAGACATAGATAAGCTTTTCATACTATTTTCCTTCAAGACATCATTCATTTCATTCCATAATTCTCTTATAATGCCAAGAGGTTTTGTAACAGTTGAATCATTGAAATTCTGATGGATACTCAAGTGGTACACTTGAGGTGTACGATTGAATAACCCGTCAGTTCTTATTCAAGAGTACCCATAAGGCACTTAATCAAAGGACATACTCTCGAGCCAAACATCGTATTACAAGATTACCAATCCAGGCTAAATCGTTTTTGTAACATATACTCAGAAGAGTTCAATCAGGATTACCAGTCCAGGCTAAACCCTAATTGTAACATACACTCGAGAGGTATTGTATCAGGATTACCCATTCGAGCTAAATCCTTTTCATAATGAGGTCAATAGGATTACTCGTCTAAGCTAAATCCCATTTTCAACAAATGCAGGACCTCATTCATTTTGGGGAAGCACATATATTCATCGAAGTTCAATATTCAGAAGGAGTTTAACCCTTTTTCACCATTACAAGCACGTATTCAATTTTTCATTATAACAATCAAATAACTCACATCCATATAAGTCAAATTACATGCAAACACAACATTCAATTAATCATATTTACAGGTTAGATTAAGTTACACGAACTTGCCGTGACACTGGTTCGCGTATAAAATCTACTAATCCGAAATCTTTTCTTTTAACTCGATCTAACCTCGAATTTGTGTTGTCCAGATCCAATTAAGCCATAAAAGTTTCCTCTCTCTCTCTCCTAGGGTTTTCATGTACTTTAGGTTGAAGAAGACATAAAAATAAGATGATATCTTTTATCATCTTTTTAATTTAATTAAATATTTTTCAATTTTCATTTTAGTCCTTGCCCTTTTTCAATATTTCCATGGATGAGTCACCAAAATATCTACATGCTTTTCTTCAATGGTTTAATTACCATATAAAGACCTCTAATTTTGAATTTCATAGCTATTTAATCCTTATAGCTATTAGAATTCAACTTTCGCATGTTGTGCGATTTCGTCCTTCTCGTAATTAAGCACACAATTAATAAAATTTTCTTATCAGAATTTTCACATGAGATTTCTAACATATTACTGATCATGTAATAAAATAAAATAAATTCTATTTTCGGATCGAATTTGCGGTCCCGAAACTATTGTTCTGATTTTACTGAAAAATTGGTTGTTACAAATAATGTTTATTTTAGGAAATAGAAAAACATGTGCTAGGTTAGATTAAATTATAAAGTGTTGGGTTAAAAGCTCGGATAAGGCCCAAACCCCTATATTAAATATGAAGGGCGACAACCTCAGTAAAATAACTAGGGTTTGTCGACCTCCCACTCCTAGTTTAACTAAAGGGTTGTTTTTCTATTAAATAGGTATTAATTGTATTCTACTAATTCAACTAGTGTTTCCCTTTCTCTCCCTATAAATATAGATGACACTGGTAAGGCTATATACACAAGTTTGAGATAATGTTATTCTACCCAAAAATAGTTAGAATGTATTTCTAAGTATAAATTATATTTTTGAGAATAATAATTATACCTGTTTCTATAAGAGAGAAATTTACTTTCCTATTGAAAGTACGAAAATTATATCTAGCTCTGTGTTTGATTCATAATTGTTCAAGCCTGAAATTGAAAAAACTCATGGTAAGAGAATAGCAAAGAATGGTTTTTGGTTGAAAGTTGGGAACGCCAATGATCCGTCTAGCACAAAACATAGGTACTTTTTGGAAAAAAATAATTGCTATAAATACAAAAATTGGCTCTGTTTTCAAGTTTTTATTTTTTTCGCTGTGCAAGAAAATCAATTTTTAACCAAATTTTTTTTAATAATTGGTATCAGAGCCAGATTATACTATGTTTATAGTATGAACTAACATAAAACATTTCTCTCTTTTTATATTTGATTAAATTTTGATAAGATGTGGTATTCTTAAAATTATTTTCATGTTTTCGGATATATATGCGAATGAATGTATGTTATTATTTCATTATTTATATGATAAAGTGATTACATTAAAGTTGTGATTCGTAAAAATTTTGGTTGTAATTATTATTAATTTTTCTAAGAATTGTAATTAAACCATGGACTATCATCTCGCTTTGGAAATATTTTATTTATTTATTTTTGAATAATTCATATGAGCCAGAAACAAATGATCGCGTGATTCCGTGATAGGTTTTAAATATTTATAATTACTCGTTCTTGAACTAACTATTATCATGATGTAGGTAAGTGTACCTATCGAACAGTAGTATAGTTTTAGCAAGACCGGATTGTCGAACCCAAAGGAACTAAAAGTACTAGTAATGATGTCTTTTTATTATCTAGCCTAAGAATAAAGAGGTTTTTGTTTTAACTAACTAATTATCTAAAGCGAGAAGCATACGAGAGAAAAGAATTAGGGAATTGCTTTTGGGAAAAATCGATTAACTTAAGACAATACCTAAGGAAAAATTCACCCAGACTTTACTTGTTATTCTGGCTCCGAATCGGACGATTTATTCATTCAACTTGTTCCGTAGAGATCCCTAAGTTATGTTATTATCCCTATTCAAGACTAATAGTGTTTAATCCCTAGATTGAATAACCGAGACTTTTCTTTAATTAACACTCTAGGGTTGCATTAACTCGATCAATGGATCCCCTTATTAGG
Source organism: Gossypium arboreum (assembly GCF_025698485.1). Taxonomy (NCBI): domain Eukaryota; kingdom Viridiplantae; phylum Streptophyta; class Magnoliopsida; order Malvales; family Malvaceae; genus Gossypium; species Gossypium arboreum. The sequence continues at coordinate 120,953,225 of NC_069072.1, read as the reverse complement.
TTTCACCCTAATCCGGCAAAATCTTGTCACCCTATGTTTAGGTGCACAATCAACTCTGGTTAATTATGACAAATTTACTCTTAGATTGGGTTTATTCCTTCTCTGAATAATAGTATGTCTTAAATCAATATCCTGGGATATCAAAACAAGAATTAAGAACACATAATTAAGAACAAGTTAAATATTTATCATACGATTTAGAAAATAATAACAAGATTCGTCTTAGGTTTCATTCCTCTTAGGTATTTAGGGGTTTTAGTTCATAACTAAATAAGAAAACATCTCAGAAGAATAAAGAATACAAAACATCAATCAAAAGGTCTTTAGAGGGTTATAATGAGGCTTGGTTAGGGGGTGTGGTCATAAGCTGAAAGAAAGGGTTAGAATCGAGATTGAATTGAAAAATTACCTAACTAGAAAAAGAGTTAATCATTACTTGCGTACAACAAAGCTTCTTCTCATACTATGGAATTTAACTTTTGAAGCTTACAAACAGAAGATAACTACTAATGTATATACATGTTTTTTTTTAAAGAACAAGTTAAAATAATGTAGACTAACTATTAAGAAAAAAACATAGCTAAGCAATCCATTCAACTCAAATCTCGACAAAAATAGGGATTAATTTAGGGGATTTCAACAATAATGGGTTAAGGGTTAATATTGAGGTTAATACAAGGAATGGCTTGTTAGGCTCAAGGGGATTTACTAGGGGTTAATCGTGGAGGTAGGCTTTTCATGGCATAAGTGGATTAATCCTAAGTGCCTTAATCATTTTGATATATCAAATCAAATGGTGTGGTCTCGACATGCATAATCAAGCAAGTTCTAGATTAACAGTTCAATACTGACGCACTCAAAGCAATAATAAAAGTGAGCATGAAAGGATTAATAGATGCTCAAAAGGCTCAAAAAATCTCACAAAAATTATGGCTTTTTGATGTTTAGACTCATGAATTCCAATTTAAAGAAATACCTAGACTTGGGGAAACAACCTATAATTTTAAATTCTTAAAAATCAACTCATCATGCTTGATTCTCTAATGTCTTAAAGTTTAAACAATCAATGCATAAAGGCCTATGTTTTAATTCAAGATATATCAATCAAAATCATAAATCAATTAATATTTATCCTAAATATGATATGAAAGCTTTTCAAGAGAACAAGGCAACCATTTAGGGATTTTTCTGATAATGAAATAAATACCCCCTACACTTAAGATGTACATTGCCCTCAATGTACAAAGATAGATATTAGAGTGTAAAAATAAGACAGGGAGAGAAGTGAAACTTCCTGTATGATGAATTCCTCGAACTGGAGTTCTAGAGAGGAATCGGTTCGAGAGTGGAGGAGGATACTCCGGCGGTCGTAGAGGTTCATTAGGCCATAAGTCCTGCGCCAAAATGATATTATCTCTAGTGGTAGCTATGGTCGTGGTCGATCAGGACATGGCAGTCGTGGAGAACCTTTCCCGGTGGAGTTTTAGTTTCTATGTGACGATGAGCTTAAGGGATCTATATAACTGTGATAAAATATGGGAACTTTTTAGGGGATATTAGGAAGAATAATTACTCATAAAGAAAAACTAAAATTGATAATTAAAAATAAAATTTCTAAAATCTACTAAAAAATAAAAATAAAAAGAAAAGTAGTTTTAATAAGAATTAAGAACATAAAATAGTAAATAAATATTTTTAAACATCTTCATTGCTGGATGGTTCGCGAGGTGGGACTGGCGATGAGATGTGGAGGTGCTGACAAATCTGCTATAGAGTAGCATCAATGTTGTCAAATTGTTGAAAACACTATTGCTCGAATCGAGTGAGGCACTCAGAGATGTCAGCATATGAAGCTGCTGCATGAACTGGAGGAGAGGGTGGTGGTGGCTGAGTTGGTGGGTCCTCGTGCTGTGGGGGGACATCATCAAGAATGTCCTCGTAGGCTTCCTCCTTAGTAGATTGGGCGAGACGATACTGGGGAGGGTAGGTTCCTCGGCGCCTCTCGATCATCCTCATGCTCGGCATGCTCAAGATGGCTTGTGGAGACATCTAGCCGATGAGGGTAAGGGATGATTTCTCAGCCGCGTTGTTAAGGAGCCCGAAGTGTCGCGCCAGTCAAGTCACGTAGGGGCCAATAGAGATGACCCCCTTCTGATGCTACTCCGTCTGGTGCTGAATTACAAGGGCGATGAAATAGGCAAGGTCGATGACGTGCCCTTGCGACATGCACCATAAGAAGTAGACGTCGTGGGTGTTGACAACGCCAATGCTCTCTCGCCTTCTTGTAATTCCGTGAGCTAAAATAGCGTATAAGTACCTTAGGGATGGTGGGAGAACTGATGCCTTGGAGTGACTAGGATTGTAGGAGGCCGTGTTAGGGACCAAAGTGTGCCAACACTTCGAGGGAGAGAAATGTATGTGGCGACTGAGAGCATGTAGTTCATTCTCCTCCTTAAACTCCTCCGTATATAAGCCTAGTGCAGCACCAAACTCTGGGACGCTTAGCTGGTGGATTAATCCGCCTAGGCGAAATTGAACCGTGCCGGGGTTATCGTAGTACGTCATTACGGTTTGAAGATGGAACATTGAGCATAGTTCCATCGTGAGCTCAAGGTATGTCAGCTTGATAATCCCAAAGAATAGTTCCCAAGGGTCGATGGTTAGGAGGGCTCAAATCAAACCGATAACCGAACACGTTCTCTGACCCAGTCGATGCAAATGACCAAGCAATTAAAGGTCGTGCCCGAAGTATTTGAAATAGTTCTTCTTGGGGCCCTCAGGGGAACTGTAGGAGAGGGTGACAAATTTTCGCAGTGAGACCCACGAAAGAGGACGCTCCCTTCCTCTTCTTTGAAGTAGGTACGATGGTTTTCTTTCCTCTCGAAGATGACATTGTGAGCCTGTAATATAAAGAACAATAATAATAGGTAAACGAATTCGAAAAAATAAAAGGCATGAATTTGAAACTAATTATTTCAGCCAATACTATTAATATGAAGCAAACTCAACCACAATAACAATGAGAATGAGAATAGAAACGTAATGGGTATGAGATTTTCCTAATCTCAATTTAACACAGAATGTATGATAACTAACCTAGGAATGCAAATTAAATAATATACATTGGCATGGTAATAGCATGAGAATAAACATAGTAATGTCATGGGTATGAGGTGTTTCTAATAACTTGATTTAACACAAAATGTATGATAACTAACCTAAGAATGCAAATTAAATGATAGAAAAATGAAAAATATTTCAAAAGATATGAAGTTTATGTTGATAATAAGCATTAGAAATAAGTAAATAGAAGTGAAAGGAGTAAACAAACGTTAAGGGAAAGAGATTGAGAGTCAAAAATGAAGTGGGAGGCGACGCACGGGTGTGGCAGGGAGGTCGTGTAGAGTTGTAGCGGCTAGGGTTAGGGTTTTTTGAATGGGGAAGAAAGTGAATAGTGCAGGGTATTTATAGATTTTGGGACACATGGCCAGGGCACACGCCCGTGTTCCCCAATTTCAACCCGTGTGATTCGCGAATTTCAAATTTGGGCGCATCTGACATTTAGTACACGCCCGTGTTCCTTAGGCGTGAGGGTTCACACGGCCGTGTCTAGCTTCGTTCGTTTCTCCCATGCCCGTGTGTGCAAGCCCCACACCCGTGTTAATTTAACAGGTTCAACCACGGGTGTTTCGCAAGCCCGTGTTGTTTTGGCAGGCTTGACCACGGCCAAATCGCACGGCCGTGGCATTTAATCGTAGCCCGTGTTGGGGAAATCTTTTGCCTTGTTTTCACACGCCTTAAGCACGCCCATGTGCTTGGCCGTGTCTCTGTGGAAACATCTGCATTCAAGATTTCTATTAATAAGTTAGAAGTTAAATACCAAAATTTAAAGAAATTAATATTGTTAGTACTCGGGTTGCCTCTCGAGAAGTGCTTATTTATAGTCTAAGCTCGACTTACCTCTCCAGTGAATGGTCATGGTGGTTTGAGGAGTTTATACTCCTTATTCTTGCTATCAATCTCATCAAAATAAGGTTTTAATCGGGTGTTGTTTACCTTAAAAGTGTCAAACTTGGGATGACTCACCTCCACCGTACCTAATGGAAAAATACTGAGTATCGTAAGAGGGATTTCCTCATTCATTGTGGTAGTGACAATGTGGGGATCTGCGGTATCTAATAAGACCTTATCACCAACCTTAAGTTGATTTGGAGAGGTATCGGGCTCGTTTTGGCGTAGTTTCAGTTTGTCGGGTGTTCTTGGTTTGTGCGTCCGCCATTCATCGAGTTCCTCAATTTGCAATCTTCGATCTTCATGAACAGGTCCTCTACTAGTGCTTGAGAACGACTCGTGTGCTTCCTTCAGACTCATTTTCTACAAAATAGGTTGCACCATATTGTTAGTTTTAGTAGAATGATTTAAATGATCACCTTCAATTCCTGATGTGTTGCCAGAATTGCGAGCTTGAAAGGTGATTGTTTCGTCTCCCACCCGGAGTGAGAGTTCACCTGTGCCAACATCAATGATGGTTTTAGCAGTTGCTAAAAAAAGCCTTCCTAGAATTAAGGGAGTGTTGCTATCCTCTTCTATGTCTAGAACAATAAAGTCAACGGGAAATATAAATTTATCGATTTTAACTAGCACATCTTCAATAATACCTCTAGGAAATCTTATAGTTTTATTTGCTAATTTAATGCTCATCCTAGTCTGTTTGGGTTTCCCGAGACCTAGTTGCTTAAACATTTTGTAAGGCATGACGTTGATACTAGCCCCTAGATCAGCTAATGCATGATTAACATCTAAACTACCAATTAAGTAAGGAATTGTAAAGCTCCCTGGGTCTTTCAGTTTGTTGGGTAGTTTATTTTGGAGAATGGCCGAGCAAACTGCGTTCAGCTCCATATGCGACCTCTCGTCCAACTTCCGTTTATTTGCTAAAAGCTCCTTTAAAAATTTCATTGCGTTTGGCAACTACGATAGAGCTTCAATAAATGGTAAGTTAATATTTAATTTTTTTAAGAGTTTAAGGAATTTACCAAAATTTTCATCTAAGCAGTCTTTCCTTGTCGCTTTGGGATATGGCACACGAGGTTTATATTCGACAGTCACTGGTTTGTTCGTATTTTGATCTACCTCACCTTGACCTTTGCTTACCATAGTTTCTTGCCACGATTCTGGTTCAGGCTCAACGACTCCTTCGTCATCTTGAATATTAATTGCGTTGAGTTATTCCCTTGGGTTAGGTTTGGTATTACTTGGCAAACTACCTTGTGGTCGTTCGGAGATTAGTTTGGAAAGCTGGCCTATCTGAGTTTCGAGGCTTTGGATCGACGCTTGTTGATTTTTAAGTGATGTCTCGGTGTTCTGAAAATGGGTTTCTGACACTGATATAAACTTTGAGAGCATCTCTTCAAGGTTTGGCTTCTTTTCCTGTTGGTAGGGTGGTTGTTGGTAGCCCGGAGGATGTTGTGGTCTTTGATTTCCTTGACCGCCCCATGAGAAATTGGGGTGGTTCCTCCAACCTACATTATAAGTGTTACTATATGGATTGTTTTGAGGTCGAGGATTATTACCCATGTAGTTTAATTGCTCGTTATCCATGCTGTGGCCATAAGATTGGTATTCTGAATGGTTTGTTCCATCGCTACTTGCTTCACACTGCATTACTAGGTGAACCTGTGAAGAACTAAGAAAGCCATCAATCTTTTTATTTAAGATTTCTACCTGATTAGAGAGCATGGTGATTGAATCGATATTATAAACACCGGCTATTTTCGTTGGCTTTATCCTCATGACTTGCCATTGATAGTTATTTAATGACATCTCCTCTATAAACTCATACGCATCTTTCAGTGTTTTATTGTTGATGGTTCCACCCGCCGCTACGTCAACCATTTATCGAGTCGAAGGATTCAAACCATTGTGAAATGTTTGTACTTGGAGCCAAAGTGGTAACCCATGGTGAGGGCACATTCTCAGTAAGTCCTTGTATCTCTCCCATGCATCGCAGAGGGTTTCTAAATCCATCTGCACAAAAGAAGAGATATCATTACGTAATTTAGCTGTTTTAGCCGCCGGAAAATATTTTAGTAAGAATTTTTTGGTCATTTGTTCCCAAGTAGTAATTGACCCTCGTGGTAACGAGTTCAACCACTATTTAGCTTTGTTCTTCAATGAAAAGGGAAACAACCGAAGACGTATGGCATCATCAAAAACACCATTAATTTTAAATGTATCGCATAGTTCTAAGAAGTTGGCTAAATGAGCGTTGGGATCCTCATCCTGCAAACCATCAAACTGAACAAATTGTTGTATCATTTGAATAGCGTTAGGTTTTAATTCAAAAGTATTTGCAGCTACAACAAGTCTAACTATGCTTGATTCAGTTCCTGTTAAAGAAGGTTTAACATAATCATACATAGTGCCTGGAGTAGGATTTTGATTAACCGCAATTGCAGGAGGTAGCTGATTGCCTTGGTTTTCAGCCATCTCTTCGGTTGGGGGTTGAGTATCATCTTTTTGTTCGTTCTCCATGTATCTTAAGCTGCGCCTTATTTCTCTTTGGTTTCTACGAACTGTATGATCGATTTCTTCGTCAAAAGGTAATGGTCCCGACTGGTTTCTTCTAGTCATAAACTATAAAAACCTGCCAAGAGAAAGAAAGAGTAGGTTAATAAATAATAATAATAATAATAATTAAATTAAATTAAATTGCAAGAAAAATAAATGGCTAAAGTAATAAAAATTGGGCGTTCCTAATATCTTAGTTCCCCGGCAACGGCGCCAAAAACTTGATCATGTGATTTCGTGATAGGTTTTAAATATTTATAATTACTTGTTCTTTAACTAAATATTATCGCGATGTAGGCAAGTGTACCTATCGAACAGTAGTATAATTTTAGCAAGATTGGATTATCGAACCCAAAGGAATTAAAAGTACTAGTAATGACTGTCTTTTTATTATCTAGCCTAAGAATAAAGAGGTTTTTGTTTTAACTAACTAATTATCTAAGCTAAGAGCGCACATAGAAAAGAATTGGGGAATTTCTTTTGGGAAAAATCGATTGACTTAAGACAATACCTAAGGAAAAATCCACTCAGACTTTACTTGTTATTCTGGCTCCGAATCGGACGATTTATTCATTCAACTTATTCCGTAGAGATCCCTAAGTTATGTTATTATCCCTATTCAAGACTAATAACGTCTAATCCTTAGATTGAATAACCGAGACTTTTCTCTAATTAACACTCTAGGGTTGCATTAACTCGATCTATGGATCCTCTTATTAGGTTTCACCCTAATTCGGAAAATCCTGTCACCCTATGTCTAGGCGCGAAATCAACTCCGCTTAATTATGACAAATGTACTCTTAGACAGGGTCTATTCCTCCTCTGAATAAAAGCATGTCTTGAATCAGTATCTTGGGATATCAAAACAAGAATTAAGAACACATAATTAATAACAAGTTAAATATTTATCATACGATTCGGAAAATAATAACAAGATTCGTCTTAGGTTTCATTCCCCTTAGGTATTTAGGGGTTTTAGTTCATAACTAAATAAGAAAACATCTCAGAAGAATAAAGAATACAAAATATAAAGAAAACCCAAAACTCCTGAAGGGAAATTGAGGAGAGATCTTCAGTATTGATGATGAATCTGGCTTCTAAGATGGATCAATCGGCTTCCTTGGAGTAATTCCTTACTCCCTATTCTCCGTCTCCCTTTTCTTCATTCTCTAGGGTGTATTTATAGGCTTTGGAATGCCTAGAAGCCCTCAAAATTGGTCTTTTAAGAATTGGACTCAACTTGGGCTCGGCAGGGACACACCTGTGGCACATGCCCGTGTTCGATTACTTCAGGCCGTGCTCGAGCCTACCAAATTGACACGGCCGTGTGGTCTTCCTGTGTGAGGAGGTCCAGGCCATGTTAATTTCGTACTTTGGCCCATTTTCTCCGTTTTTGGCCCGTTTCTCGTTCCTTTCGCTCTCCTATGCTCTCCTAAGTATAAAACATGAAATTAAAGCATTAGAAGCATCAAATTCACCAATTATAATGAGAAATCATCCATAAAATGCATTAAACATGGGGTAAAAATATGTATAATTTATGGTTTATCAGCAAACATAAGTATCATGTAACCAATTTTTTGACAAACCCCAGAGAACCGAGCGCATCCAATACTGATCATGACAAGGCAAACTAGATTTTAGAATAATTCGAAACAGCCGTAACTTTCAAATTTTTGTCTCGACTTAAAAACCAATTTTTGTTACATTCATTAAGGACCCTTTTCTTTCTATTTACATCAAAATTTCACAACAATTTTACATTTTATTTACTTTAGTCTCTATGTACAAAACTAACAATTAAACTTTACAATCTAGTCCTTGTCATAGTCTAAGCTTAAAATCTATAAAATTAACACCAAGTTCTCCAAGAAATCAACAATGACAACTTTCAAAAACTTTAATAGTTTTACAAATTGGAACATATGCTAGTTAAGTCAAGCTCCCAGGACCTCGAAAACATATAAGTTACAAGAAAAAGGATTTAATTGAGCTTATCTAATGTTGGTCGAAAGCTTGGAACCCTCAGGAGCTTTCTTCCTTCACTTATGGTGCACGGTTCTTGTTGGAGAAGAAGAGAAGTATTTCTCTTTCATTTCACCAACTTTATATATATATACCATAATGAAGGTTTTTATTTAAATAATTAATTATATAAATTAATTATATAAAGTTAATATTAATCATACTTAAAGAATCTTAACCTCACCGTCCACTATAACTCACCTAAGATTGTTTATTTACCATTTTAGACCTTTGGTTAATTGTAATATAAGCCCCCAAGTCTTTGGCCAATTAAAAACCTATAGAGATTGAATTTTTACAATTTAGTCCTGTACCTAAATTCACAATTTAATAGACAAAATTGATGGAAAAAAATTAATATATTGTTATACCAACTCCGTAAATATTCATATTTGATAGTTAAGAACCCAATTTACAAGAATGGGGCTCTAAAATTGTTTAGTTCGACACCATTGAAAATCAGATTGTCACATATATGCTCATTATGCTTAGCTAGTCTAAAAATAGTCTATAAAGATTCCCTCATCACTTTTAGAATTAAACTTTCCTTGATATTATATGTCTTTGAGGATGTAACATAAATTGCCAAAGATGTGTAAATACTGTACAATTGGTTTTTCCCTTTCCACATTTCATAATGTGTCATATATGTCTTTGTCCTCAAGTGAAATCAATTTATGATTTATAAAATAGTGTTGACTGCTTCAACCCAAAACTTATGAGGAATATTCTTGTTGTCTAATAAAAGATGAGCTATTTCTTAAATTGTCTTGTTCCTTCTTGAATAATCTTGTTCTTTCTTTGAACAATACCATTTTGCTATGGTGTTTTTGCAGCTAAGAATTCATGTGTAATGTCTTCGTCTTAGAATTTTGAGAATTCATTATTCTCAAATTCCTTTCCATGGTCACTCCTGACCTATAGAATTGTTCCAATGGTTCTCTCCTTCTCATTCATTAGCCTTTTGCACAACTTTTTGTATTACCCAAGTGAATCGAGAATAATCATCAACACGCACAAGAATGTATTTCTTTCCACCTGTACTTTTTGTTTACATTGGGCCAATAAGATCCATTTGGAGTTGTTACAAAGGTATAATGCTTTGGACTAGTTGTAACTATTTGTGGACTCTCTGTCTTCCTTCCCTTTAAGATAGTCTCCACAAATCTTTAGCACTGCTCCCCTTGACTTAGGCATCCCTCTCATAGCTTCATATCTCACCAATCATTTTATCCTTTTCTAATAAATGGGCTGGAGTCTTTCATGCCACAATTCAACCTCAATTATTCTGGCTTTGTTGCACTGAGATGGAATAATAAGTTTATAATAGTTATCAAGTGTTTTGGCTCCTTCTATGATGTCCTCACCCTGTCTAAAAGTGACACAACATCTATCCTTGGTGAACAACACCCCTAACTCGTATCCGTCATCGAAATAGGGTTACAAAGCGTTACCAAAAGTTTTAGAACATTTTCAGATAATTCCCGTAAAATTGCTATTCATTAACCAATGATTATTTATATTGCCCCTTAAATGGACCCTCGAGGCCCAAAACGAGCATCAGAATTGAGACGGAACTTAATCAGAAAGTCTAAGAAGTTTTTTCAAAATTTCAAAATTTTTCCAAGGTGCAGGGATCATACGCCCATGTGGTCTAAGGGACACGCCCGTGTGACTCTAGGACATGCCCGTGCTGTAGGCCGTGTTCGACCCCGTGTAACTCTTTGACTTGTGCACACGGTCATGCCACATGTCCGTGTGCTAGGCCGTGTGGTCAATTAATTAATTTCAAAATTAGGTGTAGGTTTCACACGGCCAAGACACACACCCATGTTCTAGGCCGTGTAGCACACACAGCTGATACGTACGCCCGTGTGCTCAATTCTGAGCATTCTATTTTCTCAAAATTATGGTGCAGGGGACACATGGCCTAACCACACGCCCATGTACCAGGCCATGTGTCACACCTGATCTAGACACATACCAGTGTTCTGCCTGTGTGGACAAAATAAAGTCATTCCTAGCTTCATTTCTCACCCAAAATCACACCCATGACCTGCACTTGAATCACACATCCAAATACCAACCATTTCAAGCATTCAAATCAAGTAAATTCCATCATTCATCATGGCATACCACTTCATGCATAGATGTCTATAATCTTACCTTAGTTAAGTCATCAAGTTAGACATAGTTTGATCAACTACTTAATATATATATATTTAGCTACCATAGTTTGACATTACAAGTATATTAAAACAAACCATTACTAACCATTCCAATGGCTAGATTACAAACATCATTTACATTTACATGCCAATATATCCTATGCATGCCATTACAATCATAATTGATTTACCATATTGTACCGACATGGGCTGATGGATAGTGTGAGTGATCTCCACCAAGCGTCCAATCCAATGAACTTCCAATTTACTCTAAAACAGGGAAATAAAACTAAGCAAGCATAAAATGCTTAGTAAGTTCGTATAACATGGTACTTAACTTACCATTCATTCTATTTTGAGGTAACTATATAAGGCATATTCAATCAATTTGACCTCATGCCCACACACACATCCTCATTGCCTTTGTAAGTCATATAATCCATAATAACATCAAAACATATTTGGGCTCAACAACAATCAAGTTTCTAGGCACATATGCTTTCCACAACATGTTTTCATTTAACACGTATAAATCATCTCTTTATATTACAAGTATAATTTCATAATAGTTCATCTTGAGTTCAGATTATTTCACGTCAGGACTTTACTCATATCATTTGAAATATCAAGGTCATGAATAGTACACTCAAGGTATACAAATCAGAATCCGTCAATTCATGTCTAGTGATACCTATAAGGTACTATTTTAGAGAGTATACTCTTGAGCCACGCATATATACAGCAAGGTTACCAGTTTAGGCTAAATCCTTTTTATGATATATACTCTTAGGAGCTTGATTTGGATTACCCATCCAGGCTAAATCCAATCCAAAACATATGCTTGAGAGGACTTATATCAGGATTACCCATTTGGGCAAAATCCTTTCTATCATGAGATCAATAGGATTGCTCGTCCGACCTAATCCCATCCACAACAAATGCAGGACCTCATTCATTTTCAAAAATCACATATCCATCAAATTTTCCATTTACTCAAATGGAATTTAGCATTTTCAAGCATTATCAAGCATGTGGTCAATCTCATATATTTATGCATTTATGCAATTCAAATGTTCGCATTCAACTCAAGCATAAAATTAACATTTTTATCATTTATCAGACTTTAACGATTATGTGATCATTTCACATATTTATGGCATTTATACAATTCAAAAACACAACACTTAATTCAAGCATAAAAACATATACAATTTACTTACACAACTTACCTCGACAAATGTTCGTGTACATAAATCTACTAATTCGACATTTCCTCTTTTCCTCGTTCTAACTTCGAATTTGGTTGGTCTATCTAGATCTATACAAGTAAAGTTAACGTCATCTTATCACATTTCACATTCATGTGGGCTCAATTTACATCCTAGGTAAAATTACCATTTAGCCCCTATCTTTTTCAAAAATTTTGATTTTGTCCTTAAGCTTAGAAAATGAAATTCATGAAATTTAACCCTCTTTCCAAGCCTAGCTAAAATTTATTTACTGCATTTGCAGCACATACATTTCACAAATTTTAGAATTTTCTATGGGTTTTACCACTTTTTCATTTTAGTCCCTAAATTAAGTTTTCATCAAAAATTACTTTGTAAATGTTGTTTATCTATTAATAACTTTTCATTTTCTACAATAAATTTCTAATTTTCAGCATATTCATCCGATCCAAATTTCATACCTTGATAACTTTTCAAACAAATAGATAGATTAGACTATCCTGGTTTCAAAAATATCAAAATTACTAAAAACAAGCCAAGGAAACTTACCCAGTTTGGCCATGAAAGTTTCTTCTCTCTCCCCTAGGGTTTCCATGTATTTTTGGGGAAGAAGATGATAAAATAAGATGATATTTCTTTTTATCATCTTTTAATTAATTAAATTATTTCAGTTTCCAATTTAGTCCTTGCCCTTTTTCTAAATTTCCATGGATGAGTCACCAAAATATCTACATACTTTCTTTAATGGTCTAATTACCATATAAGGACCTCAAGTTTTGAATTCAATAGTTATTTAATCCTTATAGCTACTAGAATTCAACTTTTGCATTTTATGGGTTTTGGTCCTTCTCGTAATTAAGCACATAATCAATAAAACTTTCTTATCAAAATTTTCACATGACATTTATATCATATTATAGACCATATAATAAAATAAAAATAAATTTTATTTTTGGCTCGGATTTCTAGTCCCGAACCACTGTTCTGATTTCACCGAAATTAGGTTGTTACAAGTTTACTAGCATTCCCTGGTCACATAAATGACTAATGCTAATAAGACTAACCTTTAAACCATCAATAAGAAACATATTATTTAACTTAGGTAAACTAGGCATATCTAAAATTCCTTTGCCAAGAAGTCTCCCTTTCTTACCATATCTAGATGTTACACATCCATCATTACTTTCATCAAAATTAGGCAAGTATTGAATATTATCAGTCAAATTGCAAGAACATCCATTATTGAAATACCATATATGATCAACTATAGCATTTCAGGTCATTTTTCCTCCACAAAATTTTGATTCTTCTTGGGGACAATGTTGAACCGAGTAGGTATTGGTGTATGAACTATTTGCTTCCATCTCAAGTCAAGAAGCATCTTGTAACATATGGATTTGATACATCCTGAAACCCCACTATAATGACATATAATCTTGCATTTAACATGTACCTTCAAGTCAATATTGGTCATAATGGCTTTGGTTGAGCATTCACCATTATAAGTATTTGTAGCTTTAACAAATATTGTTGAACTTATTTCAACAACTTTACCTTTCTACTTTATATAGCCTAATCCTATGTTTCCAATACTCCTTCTAGTAGAAAGAATTTCATATATTTTTCCATTGCTTATGTTAAAATTTTCAAACATCTGTTTGGTAGCTTCAAGTTCTTTCCAAATCTTTTCTAGGTTGACAGGTTCAACAACCAATTGTGACTTTTTTCCATCTACTTGTTTGTTTAGCTTTTTTAATTTCCTCATTTAGCTTGCTATTCTCAATAACCAACCAAGATTTGACATCATAGATCATCTACCATTTGTCTAGAAATGTCCTATAGTTCTTCAAAAACTCAACATCTGATACCTCCTTTGTAGCTTTATCACAATCACTTTCAATCTCTTCTATATTAACTTTGGAAGTAAATGCCATGTAATTACTCAAGTGTTCTTTGTTAGTTTTAGAATTGCTAGGATTTTTCATCACTCCAAGTAACACACAAAGATTTCTTCTTCTTCATGGTGTTTACACATTCTGCTTGTATGTGCTCATAACCATGACATTCATGACATTGAATCCTTTTTTTTTATCTTTGGTAGCTTTCTTATTAATTACTACTCCTTTAGATTTCCCTTGCTGAGGAGTTTTAATATTTTCAAATCCTTGACTCCGTTTAGACTTGAACTTGATGCCTTGTTGATGTTTTAAGTCAATAAGGTTATCTGTTCTTGCATGGCTTATGTGGCAGTGCTCTAATTAGTGGTCATTTTTTCTGTCACTTGTAAGGCAATGTTTGTTATGCTCTTATTAGCTTCATCAAGTTTGATCTCAAAGGTTTGGAAAGATTCAATAAATTTAACAATACACATATCAATGTCCTTGGATTCCTCAATGGCAGCTGCTTTGATGTTGAATCTTTCAGGAAAAGATTGAAGAACCTTTCGAACTAACTTTGAGTTTGAATATTCATATCTAAGAGTGAACGTTTGATTAAACAAGTCAAAAATTTTGGCATAGAACTTACAATTGTTTCATTCTCATGCATTATCAGATTCTCAAATTTAGTAATGAGCATTTGAAGTTTAGAACTTTGAGAGTATTTGTACCTTCATGAGGAATTTGAAGAATATCATAGGCCCTTTTCTCACTCTTGCATTTTGAAATGTGTTTGAACTCTTATCATCCACACTATAAAAAATTGCATTGAGAGATTCAGAATTTTCACTTTCTAACCTTTCTTCTTCTATGGTCCGTTATGCTTAGGGCTTTAGAATCTTAAGACAAGATTCATCAATAAAAGGATGTTCATAGTTATTGACAACATATATCCAAGTTCTTTTATCAGTTTCTTTGAGAAAATAGTCATATTGACCTTCCGGTAAGCATAATTAACACAATCGAGCATAAGGTGCGAGACAAAGGCACACCTTCTATTTCTACTAAATATCAATACCAATAAGTGCACTAGATGTGCTTAGTGGGAGGCTTTAATACTAGTTGTCGTGTAACACCCCAAACCCGGCCCAGACGTTATGGCCGAATATGACGTGCCACATTGGAGTTGAAAACCCACGTTCTGTTTTTAGTGTTTTAAAACCATATATTTTGTTGAGTTAACAAAGTGTATGGAAGCTGGGCACCAGGTAGGTATCCGAGATAGAGGAGGTGAGCCATGAAGGCTGCTTAAGTACCAAGCTCTTGGATCCAATCCTAGACATGCCCACAACCATAGCCACACTTTGTCATATCGAGTTTAAATTTGTTTAAGTGGACGTATTTGATAAATCGATTAATCGTGGTGTTGAGATATTTTGAAAACAAGTATCATTTTGAAAACACGTCCTAAGTCTAGCCCATTTGAATAATTATCAACCAGGTTTAAAGTTATTAAAATTAAAGTAATCCCGAAAAGAAATAAAAGGAAAGTTAAAATGGCCTTATTACAACCCAAAAATAAATAATATTTAAAGGAAATTTAAAGAAAACCTACGCTTATTTAAAAGTCCAAAGACAATCACCGTGGCCACTCTGAATCCCCTTCGGCCCAAGTCCCCACATCAAGGCTCACCTGCAAGGTTAAGGAAAGGGGTGAGTTTGGAAACTCAAGATGCAACAAGCCCTTTCGAGCCCAAAACAATAATGACTGTTGGGTCTAAGCCCAAATCCAATCTCAAACATGTCTTGGGCCATAGCCCTTTTCATATTTCATATTTCATAACACTGGGCCGAAGCCTTTTTAAATTTCATATTACTGGGCCGAAGCCTTTACTGGTAAACGGTATGGCCCATAGGCCCATTTTTATATCACATGTAATGTCAAATGAAAGAATGCAACCCATTTGGGGAGACTACTCAACCCACCATCCGCTACTCTCCACCGTACCAACCAACACACCATGTGGGATTAACTCGACCCACCCCGCCATAACTCTCCACCGGCAAGATAGTGCTTTATCATATAACTGGAGGCCTAGCCTCTTTTAATAATCGGGAAAAATCCTTTCAATAAGCGGGGCATAAGCCCTTTTATAAGCGGGGCATAAGCCCTTTTGATAATCGGGGCATAAGCCCTTTTGATAACAGGGCATAAGCCCTTTTTCACTTCCTTCATCCATATAAAACCCAACCCAATGCAGTTATGATTACATCATGTGCATATCATACATTTCATGTGCATATCATACATACCATATTTATCAAAATCCTATGTATTAAAATCATACATAAACCCTAGGGGTATAATGGTCATTTTTACCTAGGGGCAAAACGGTCATTTTCATGGTATAAGGGTAATCTCATAATTTTACCAAAATTAGGGTTTCCATGTTCATTAACGATTACTAACAATCCATGGGTGCAAACAGTGATTCGGCCCATTTTAGCGAAATCGAGTTATTGGGCCTAAAACCCTAATGGGCCCTACTTAGCCAATTTCGTCATCTAGGCCCATTTAGCCTATATTCCATAACGGTTTTAACGGTCTTATCATGCCATATAATAGATTTTCGTTTTCTACCAATTTTACCCAAATGGGCCCGAAAGCCCAATGGGCCCCACTTCCCCCGAGGCCTAACTTACCAAGAACGCCAAAATCACATTCTTACCATTTCCATCGTTCTCAATCACCGTCTCATCGATTCTAACTAACTAGTGAGCGTTAATTGCTCACAAGTCCTCGAAATGCCGAATTTGGCATTTGACTTTTCGCATTTTATCGCTTTAAGCTATGAAAGGGTTCGTTACACACCGATTTGCGATATTCCTTGACGAGATCTCCTATGCGATTTCTCCTATAATCAACCACTTATAGATTAGACTATGTTAATATTAAACCAAATCGAAAACTACCTATTATCATCACTTACACATTCGCCACCATCCCCAATGGCCCTTGGGTTCATACCTTTGCGAAGTTGATGACTAGATTTAGTCACTCCGATGATCCAAGCTTTTCACACACTCCTCGATCGTGACCTTTAATCCTCACTAGCACCAACAAACCAAATAACACCAAAAACCCTTTTAGCCTTAGTCGACAGAGGGTTTTCGGTTTTCTTAAACCACAAGATACAAATGGAAAGAAGGTTGAATACTTACCAAGAGATCTACTCATTGAAGAACGTTCCAAGTACCTTCCTACCCCATATCCATTGTGAATCCAACTTAAACGTGCGTGAAAATAGATCTAAATATTAATTCCCGAATCACTAAAATATGAATCTTTCGCTTTTCGTAAAATATTAATCTAAGCTATTTAGAAGGTTAGTACACACATTATGGGTTGAAGTTGAAACATTTCCAAAATCAATCGCCTACGATAACCACCACCATCACTCAAACTTAACTAATCCAATATCAATATATGTAAATCCTAAGCACATCGGTCATACGGAACATAAGGGCATATTCGTCATTTTACCATACAGGTATTTTGGTAGTTTTACAAATTGAGGTATTGCGGTAATTTCACAAACCAAGGGTATTTTAGTAATTTTGTAAATCGAGGGTAAAACAAGAATTTCGTAAATCAAGGGTAAAACAACAATTCTATAAATCGAGGTAAAATGGAAAATCTTGTAAATCGAGGGTAAAAGCGGTAATTTTGTAAATCAAGGTAAAACGATAATTATGTAAATCAGGGTAAAATGGTAATTATGTAAATTAGGGGTAAACGGTAATTCTATAAATCGAGGTAAAATAGTAATTACAGAACCGAGGGTAAAAGCGGTAATTCTATAAATCGAGGGTAAAACGGTAATTTTACAAATCGAGGGTAAAACGGTAATTCTATAAATCGAGGGTAAAACAGTAATTCTGTAAATCAAGGGTAAAACAATAATTCTGTAAACTGAGGGTAAAACGGTAATTCTGTAAATCGAGGGTAAAACGGTAATTTTACAAATCGAGGGTAAAACAGTAATTCTATAAATCGAGGGTAAAACGGTAATTTTACAAATCGAGGGTAAAACAGTAATTCTATAAACTGAGGGTAAAACGGTAATTCTGTAAATCGGGAGTACTTTGGTAATTTTACAAGTCGAGGGCATTTCAGTAATTGGTAAACTAAAGTATTCTAAACATGGATAACAATACGAATGGGCCTAAAGCCTATTCTCGGCCCAAATGGGCCCACGCTCGTGTGGCCCTTTTAGCCCAAACCTAGCCACAGATATGCGATTCACCTAGCCTAGTCCAATATTTACTACACAATCAAACAACTTATCCAATTGGGCGTGAGGCTGTTAGGCCACATGGCTCCTTTCTACCATCGCGACCAAGTAGCCATCCTACACTAGAGTATTGAGAAATACACACGATAGGAGGCTGGAGTTAATCCACGCTCGAGCACTCTTAGCCGACGCCCAACCCAAACGAGCACGCCATACAAATGAAAGGGATCGACCAAGAAAGGTACATTTACTCTCTTCATGGTTCCTCTATTTAAAGCCGACTTCACAACCACTCTTATATTAGCTTCGATGTGGGATCCTCCAACATTAGAGTTTAAATTCAACACCAACTCTTGCCGCCTGTTAGCAAAATAAATGCTCTTTGCTTGCCATGGGATTGAACCTATGCCTCCCTTAAATGCTCCACATGCTACTTGCCACTAAGCCACAAGGCTTTTTGTGTCATATTTTATCCCAATTAATTATAAGGTCTAAAGGCCAAAGTCCGGTTCCTTTTAAAAACCCAAAATAAATTGCAAGAGCCAAGGCTTGAACCGGGCTCCCATACAACCTTAATGACGCCACAACCACTAGACTACAAGCTTCCTTGTGTCATTTATTTAACACAATAATTTAAAAACCCTCATCCAAGCATCCAGGTTTTTTTCACTTAATACCAAAATTTTTACTAAAGCCCAAGTTTGAACCCAAGATTTCTCCAACACTTCTCAAAGCCATTAACCACTAATAGCAAACATTTAATTGTGTTATTTCATTGCACAATTAAATACCTATATAAAACCTCTTTACGGACCCACACTCAAGGCCCAATACTTCTAGGCCCAAATTCGGGGTGTTACATGTCGAGTTTGAATTGATATTTAAAGATAGAATCAAGAAGTGTTTAGAGTTGTTCCAATTGCTCCAGGCACTTGTAATGAAAAGTATAGAAAAATAAACAACATAAGAGGTGTTTACACAGTTTGATTTTCATGTATCTGTGAAGCCTTGCCCAAAGAGAATATTCACTATTTAGCATCTCATACAACAAGTGTTACCAAGCTCTAACATCTCCCCTCTAAGTTTTCCCCCTGAGGCACAAAGCCATCGATAACTGTAATAAGTTGGCACATAACCATCAGCGACTGTAATATAACCGGCACACAGCCATGGGTAAATATGATCGACACAGAGTCATCAATAAATCTGATAGGCACATAGTCAAAGGTAAATATGATTGGCACAAAGACATAATCAAGATAGCACAGAGCTATATTTAGGCTGGCACAGAGCCATAAACAGATTGAGCGGCATTAAGCCGTCTGTCGGTGCAACCTTAACAAATCAATACTGGAACCACAGTTGTCTCGTGCGACCCGTTCGATCCTATCAGAACTTCCTCCGTATCAATGTCCCAACCCCATGCAATATGTCGTGTATGCCATGCTCAATCATCACACGTGTATATAAAATGGCCATGCTCAGTAACAATAATTTAAACGTATATTAAAGCATATCAGTCGTACAACCACTGTCAAATTAGTTAAAACACAGTCATACGATCACTGTCAAATCGATCAAATTCATAGCCCAAGTCAGTCATTTACCCACAAGGGCAAAACAATCATTTTACCCTATAGGGGTATTAAGGTAATTTTACAATCTGCGGTCTTAACGTGTGACAGCCTTAAAACGACCCTAGTCGAAATGTGGTTTCGGGACCACAAAACCAAGGCATAAAAATAATTTAATATTTATTTTATTGCCTATAATGTGTGTTAACTCATGTGTGATATTTTTTATGCTTTGATTTAGAATTATAGATGTGAATTTCACTAGAAAGGACCTAGTAATAAACTTTGAAAGTATGAGGGGAAATGTGTGATGACTAATTAAAGGATGCATGCAAAACAATGGACTTGCATGTCAAATTTCCCCCCCCATAGCTAGTGGCCGGCCATGACAAGGATTTATGGGCAAAAATCATGTCATGAAACATGTTTGGTAAATGGGTTATGATGGAAAGAATAAAATAAGGGGTATGGAATAAACAATTAATGTTAGTAGATGAGAAACAAAAAAAAAGTGTCCATCTTCCTCCATAGCTTGGCCGAATGTCCTAAAGGAAGAAAGAAAAATTTTGTTCATCTCTTTTCACTCTCTTGTTGGCCGAAAATACTAAGGTTAAGGAAGGAGTTTTGCTTCATACTTGGTTTGGAAGAGGATTAAGAAGAGGTTGGCTAAACTTGCATCAAGATTAAGGTATGTTTGAGGTTCATGCATGTTTTTAGTTGCTAGCTTAATGTTCTTGTTAGCCCATGGTTCAAATCCTTGTTATGTCATGGGAATGAAATTCGGCCAAAGTGAATGTGGTGTTAATGCCATTGCATGTTAAATGACAAGCTTGAAAGTGATACATGTGATGGAGGATTGAAGATTCTTAGATTTTCTTTTAGCATTTTTTTTTTTTGAATGAGATACTAAGTTCTTTGTTTCACCATGACCAAATTGAAATGGTGTGGTGTTGTGGTATTCGGCCATGATATATCCATAAGTATAATTCATGCATGTTGCATGGTAAGTAAGATTTAAGCTTTGGAAATGTGTATATATTTGGATATAAGCCATTTGAGAATTCGCCCTTGCACCTACATGAATATATGTTTGCACATGATGGATTGGTATGACATATATACTAATTCAAAGTGTATATTTGCTTGTGATGATGTGTTGATTATGAAGTAAATAAGAGATGTGCAATGAATTACGATATGTAATGTGTTAGTAGTAAAATGTATGCTGTTTTTTTTGTGTGTGGTATTAAGTGTATATTCGCCACATGAGGGGTAATTAGTGTGCATGCATTCGGTTTGAGGCAAGCATATTGATGCCTATTCTTGGCTTAGAAAATTCGCTAAGAGGAATATTAACTAATGTGTTGAGTTCGATTTATGATTTCGTACATATGCAACTTTGATGCCTAATGTATATAAGGGCCAAGTACTTTGAACTTCACGTTGATGTTTGAATGTATTGAATTGCTTGTTGTGATGTAAAATGTGCATGACCATTGTGTATTTGAGCTAAAGGATGGCCATATGACCATTTACACTCCTTGTCATATTCGCCATAAGCTATCATGATGAGATTTTAATAAGTTAAATTTGTGTGAATTAGCTCAAGAGCAAAGGGAGCTAAATCCGATAAAGGGAAGGAAAAAGTAGTTGAATAGCCGTCGAAATCGCTCGACAACATCCAAGGTAAGTCTTGAGTGATGACCCTACTTGAATTATATCAAAATTATGCTCCTTGTTTGTGTGGCCATTGAGCCGAAATAGTAAAGGTTGATAAATATTTTGTGTTAGAGCTTTAGTAACGAAAATGAACTATGGACGTGTCTTGAATATTGATATATGTGTAAGTGAACATTGAAAATATATCCGGCTAAGACCGAAGGCATTCGTATGCGAGTTGATATATCCGGGCTAAGACCAAGGCATTCGTGCGAGTTGATATATCCGGCTAAGACCGAAGGCATTCGTGCGAGTTGATATATCCGGCTAAGACCAAGGCCTTTGTGCAAGTCACCAATCCGGTTATGACCAAGGCAATCGTATGAGTCGCTATATCCGGTTAAATCCGAAAGTATGTGATTCGAAGTGAGCAATCTTGCTGTGAAAATTTCAGCTTATACACTTGTGAAAATTCCAGCAATGAGGTATGTTTGTATGTACTTGTACTAATTGAATTCTTACAAGTAAGTATGCGCTAAGTTGATAAACGAGCTACCGGCCTTGGGCTAAGTTGTTCTTTTGTGTATGAACATAAGGGTCGGTGATGTGAAATAAGTATGAGTATGGGAATGTGAATTAGTAAAGTGGTTTAATTAGCCATGTGAATAAAATACCTTAGTCAAAGCTGATTTCATTGCTTGAGACTTACTAAGCATTAAAATGCTTACCCGTTGCTTTGGCTCTCTGTTTTATAGGTTTCGCTCGTTAGCTATCGGATTCGGGATCAAAGAAGTCAAGTCATCCACACTATCGAAGCCCCATTTTGGTACAAATTTTGGTTGAACTTTGAAATGGCATGTATAGGACCATCCTTTGTTGAAGGTCATGTACCTTCCGGTTTGTGTAAACTTGGATAGCCATGCGAAAATGGCTTATATACGTTTTAGCATAGAACTATAATCGTTTGTATGTTGACCCTTATGAGGTATGGAATTATTTTGAAACGATTAGCCATTGGAATGGTTAATCATGATCACGCTTTGTGCTATGTTTGTAAAAGGGCCAATTGAATCATGGAAAGTATGAAATAGGTAAAGCCTACTAAAGGCAGATGCTGACAGCAGCAGTGACGTGGATGTGAAAAATCACTAAAAATAGTAGGAATGGTATTAAATAGCAAATAAATTATGTAAGTGTACCTTGATGAATCTACCTTCATATGGAAGAAACGAAATGGTCATATAAGTTATAAGTTAACAGATTTTAAAGTTCTTGTGAAATAGGGCCAGAACGGTTTCTGGATCCCTGTTCCAACTTTGGAAAATCATTGTAAATTAACCAGAGATAATTAGGAGTCATTCCATATGTGTAGATTCCTCTCTGAGTCTAGTTTCTATAGAAACAAACGGCATTAGTATTGAAGCCCTGTACAGGGAGATATCCAATTCGTAACGCACAAAGGTCAGTGTAGTCGATCCCTACAACAGGCGAGACTTTAACTAATAAACTGTACTAATTGGCTCGACCAAAATTCTAGAAAAAATATGTAGATGGACATATGAGTCTAGTTTCAGGAAAAATTTACGGAACTGATTTTCGAGTTGTAAAACTCAAGTTATGAATTTTGGAGCGACTAGTACTCAGATTGGCAGCTTGTCTGAAAATTGTCAATAAGTGGGTTGAAGTGCAGTTAACACCTCGCGTTCGACTCGTGACGGTCTCGGGTTCGGGTGTTACAATTTTATTGGTATCAGAGCTACGGTTTAGTCGATTCTAGGACTACCGTAATGCGTTTGGGTCTAGCTATACATGCCATTTTATGTGATTATATGATAGTGTGGTGATTTCGACGTTTGAACTTGTGTTTATTTATAGTAATGGATCCCGATCCCAACCGAAGCGATAGCTGATGATGTGGAGAGTGTGGCGCTGCTCCGCACAAGGGACAGCGCCGGCGGACTCTCAACCTGTTGCTAGCAATCCGAATGACGAGGCTAGACAAGCCTTTTATAGCGTGATGAATGATTGGTTCAACCAATACATTCGAACTAATACTGGTGTTCCACAACCTCCATTCCCAACAAACACACCCCAAGCACCTACAATGCCTCCGGTAATTGACCAAATAAGGTCGAATAAGCCCCAGTTGATAGAATCCAAAACATGGGGCTCTGAATTTAAAGCTACGGATAGTGATGATGCCGAGCAAGTCAATTTTGGTTGGACAACACGATCCGGTACTCGATGAGCTATCTTGTACACCGATGAATGCCTAAAGTGTACCATCTCCTTGCTACGTGATTACGCCTACTATTGGTGGAGTACTCGACTTACATTGTGCCCATGAACAAGTAACTTGGGAGTTCTTCCAAACCGAGTTTGGAAAAAGTATATCATCGAGATTTATGGACCAAAACGAAAGGAATTTCTCGAACTTAAACAAGGTTCCATGTCGGTTACCGACTATGAGCGAAAATTCGTGAGGCTTAGCCAGATGCTGCGAGAATGCATTTCTTGAAGTCGTGATGTAAGCGCGAAGATGGGTGAATGATGAGATAAAGTCGTATGTTGGCATTTTGGAAATCGAGAGTTTGTGACTCTCGTCGAGCGAGCGTGCAAAGCCGAGGAGTTTAGTATGGAGAAAAGGAAAGCGGAAGCGGGAGCAAGGGAGTTTCAGTAAGAGGTATTCGGGAAGCCCTTCCAATCATCAAAGAAACTTAGAGATGGCTTAGGCCGATCTAGAGACACTTCGGGCTTTTCTAGACGAGATCGCGATCGACCCCTGTGACACACGAATCACTTGATCGCCGATGAGTGGGAATGATCGACGAGAGAGGACGGAGTGCCGTGATTGTGGCAAATGGCATTTTGAAGCTGTAGATTCCGTGACCGCTCTGTTACAAGTGTGGATCAGTTGACCACTTCATTAAAGATTGCCCGAGGTTGTGCGAGCAGAATGTAGATCGGAGTGGGAAACCGGGTACTACCACCGCCGAGGTAGACCATCCGGAAATACGGGCAAGGCTAGTGGTGGTCGAGAGGATCTAGAGATGTTGCGACCAGATCCGAGGCTCGCGCCCAGCTAGGACTTATGCTATCTGGCAGACGCGAGGATGCCTCCTCGCCAGATGTTATTACTGGTACTTTCACTCTCTTTGATACTAATGTGATTGCTTTGATTGACCTGGTTCTACTCATTCTTATATATGCGAAACCTTAGCATCCAAGAAGACTTTGCCTATTGAGTCTCTCGAGTTCGTAATTCGGTGTCAAATCCTTTGGGTCGTTATGTGCTGGTCGACAAAGTGTGTAAGAAATGCCCCTAGTAATTCGAGGTACTGTTTTCCGCGGACTTGATGCTTTTGCCGTTCGATGAATTTGATGTTATTCTTGGGTTGGATTGGTTGACCGTGCATGATGCGGTTGTGAATTGCAAAAGCAAGACTATTGATTTGAGATGCAAACAACGAGATGATCCGAGTTGAGTCTACGAACTTGAAGGGTTGCCGGTGTAATATCATCAATGTTGGCCCGAAATATGTAAGAAAAGGGTGTGAAGCATACCTTGCGTATGTACTTGATGATAAGGAGTTAGAATAGAACCCAAATGCATGCGGTGGTTTGTGAATACCGGACGTTTTCAGAAGAATTGCGGGTTTGCCACTGTTCGGAGATAGAGTTTGGCATTGAGCTTGTACCAGGACCACACCGATTTCGATAGCTCCATATCGTATGGCACCAACGGAATTAAAGGAGTTGAAAGCTCGGTTGCAAGAGTTGATGGATAGAGGTTTTGCTCGCCTTGAGTTTTTCACCTTGGGGTGCACCGGTGTTGTTTGTGAAAAGAAGGGCGGAACCATGAGGTTGTGCATCGACTATCGTCGACTTAATAAAGTGACAATAAAGAACAAGTATCCGTTACCACGTATCGATGATTTGTTCGATCAAGCGAAGAACCTCGGTGTTCTCAAAAATAGATTTGAGATCGGGCTATTATCGATTCTTGAATCCGAGATTCGGACATACCCAAAACCGCCTTGAGCGAGATATGGTCACTACGAGTTCTTAGTGATGCCGTTTGGGCTCACTAATGCCGGCGGTATTTATGGATTTGATGAATCGGATCTTGAGATCATATTTGGATCGGTTCGTAGTTGTGTTCATCGACGACATCTTGGTCTATTCAAGAGATGAGACCGAACATGCGAGCACCGAGATTAGTGTTGCAAATTTTACGGGATAAGCGGTTATATGCTAAGTTTAGCAAGTGTGAGTTCGGTTAAGAGAGGTTAGCTTCTTGGGTCACGTGGTATCTGATCGGGTATTCGAGTCGACCCAAGCAAAATTTCAGCCATACTTAATCGGAAACCTCCAAGAAATATTACCGAGGTTCGGAGCTTTTTGGGACTTTGGTTACTACCGACGGTTTGTAAAAGGATTCTCGATGATAGCCACACCCATGACGAAACCGCTTGAGAAAGATGTCAAGTTTGAATGGACGGAAAAGTGTCGAAAAGTTTTGACCAATTGAAAACTCATTTGACGGAAGCTCCAATTACTAGTACGGCCGAATCGGCAAAGAGTTTGTCATCTATAGTGACGCCTCCCTACTTGGGTTAGGTTGCGTATTGATGCAAGAAGGTCGAGTTGTGGCCTATGCGTCGAGACAATTAAAGCCACATGAGAAAAATTATCCGAACCATGATCTCGAATTGGTCGCCATCGTATTCGCCTTAAAGATATGGCGACATTACTTATTTGGTGAGAAGTGCCATGTGTATTCGGATCACAAAAGTCTCAAATATTTGATGACTCAAAGAGACTTAAATCTGCGACAAAGACGTTGGCTCGATTTGTTAAAGGATTATGAGCTGGTCATTGACTATCACCGGGAAAGGCTAATGTGGTTGCGGATGCCTTAAGCCGAAATCACCGTTTGCTTTTCTGACGATGAATGTACACTTGTCTATCCTACCCGACAATGTGTTAGTAGCCAATTAAAGGCCAAACCATTGTTGACTCATCAAATTCGTGAAGCTCGAGAAAGTTGATGAGGAGTTGCGTGCAAAAAAATTTGAGTGTGTTCGAACAAGGAATCGGAGTTTCAAATTGATGATGACGATTGTTTGAGGTTCGAAGTCGTTTGTGTGTTCCAAAGAATTGAACTTATTTCGATAATTCGAACGAAGCTCATTGTAGCCGAATGGCAATCCACGAGTAATCGAAGATGTACAATGAGTTGAAACGTCGGTTTTGGTGGCATGGTATGAAACGAGACATCTCCGACTTTGTTGCAAGATGTTTAATATGTCAACAAGTGAAAGCGGAGCATCAAGTGCCTTGAGGTTACTTGACCGATCACGATACCCGAGTGGAAATGGGATCGAGTCACAATGGACTTTGTGTCCGGACCGCCGTTGTCGCAAGTAAGAAGGATGCAATTTGGGTTATTATTGATAGACTAACTAAGTCGGCTCACTTTATCCTCGTGCGTATGGATTTTCATTGGATAAACTAGCTGAATTATACGTTTCTCAGTTGTGAGATTACACGGGTACCGATTTACATTGTGTCGGATAGAGATCCGAGGTTCACCTCGCGATTTTGGAAGAAATTACAAGAAGCATTGGGCACCAAGTTGCATTTCAAGACCGCCTTTCACCCCAAACCGATGGTCAATCCGAGCGTATAATTCAGATACTTGAGGATATGTTGAGATGTTGCATCCTCGAGTTCGATGGTTCGTGGGAGCGGTACCTACCTTTGATTGAATTCGCCACAACAATAGTTTTCAATCAAGTATTAAGATGGCGCCTTACGAGGCTTTGTGCGAGGCGTAAATGCCGTACACCATTGTTTTGGACCGAGCTCGGTGAGAACAAAATTTTGGAGTGGATTTGATTAAAGATGCTGAACGAAAGTAAAAGTAATCCGTGAAAATCAAGATAGCCTCCGATCGTCGAAATCGTATGCGGATTTGAAACGAAAGGACATTGAGTATCGGTGGGAGATAAAGTGTTTCTTAAAGTTTCGCCGTGGAAAAAGATACTCAGATTCTACCGTAAGGGCAAGTTGAGCCGAGATTCATTGGGCCGTCTGAAATCTCCGAACGAGTTGGCCCGATTGCGTATCGTTTGATCTTGCCCCCGAACTTGAAAAGATTCACAACGTCTTCCATGTTTCAATGCTTCGACGCTATAGATCGATCCGTCGCACGTAATTAGTCCATCGAGGTTGAAATTCAAGCCGATATGAGTTATGAAGAAGAACCGATTCGTATCCTAGCTCGTGAAATGAAAGAGTTGCGAAACAAAAGGGTTCCGCTAGTGAAAGTGTTATGGCTCAAACACGGGATAGAAGAAGCTACTTGGGAACCCGAGAACTCTATGAAAGAGCAATATCCAAACCTATTTACGGTAAGATTTTGGGGACGAAAATTTCTAAAGTGGGGAGAGTTGTGACAGCCTTTAAAACGACCCTAGTCGAAATGTGGTTTCGGGACCACAAAACCAAGGCATAAAAATAATTTAATATTTATTTTATTGCCTATAATGTGTGTTAACTCATGTGTGATATTTTTATGCTTTGATTTAGAATTATAGATGTGAATTTCACTAGAAAGGACCTAGTAATAAACTTTGAAAGTATGAGGGAAATGTGTGATGACTAATTAAAGGATGCATGCAAAACAATGGACTTGCATGTCAAATTTCCCCATAGCTAGTGGCCGGCCATGACAAGGATTTATGGGCAAAAATCATGTCATGAAACATGTTTAGTAAATGGGTTATGATGGAAAGAATAAAATAAGGGGTATGGAATAAACAATTAATGTTAGTAGATGAGAAACAAAAAAAAAAGTGTCCATCTTCCTCCATAGCTTGGCCGAATGTCCTAAAGGAAGAAAGAAAAATTTTGTTCATCTCTTTTCACTCTCTTGTTGGCCGAAAATACTAAGGTTAAGGAAGGAGTTTTGCTTCATACTTGGTTTGGAAGAGGATTAAGAAGAGGTTGGCTAAACTTGCATCAAGATTAAGGTATGTTTGAGGTTCATGCATGTTTTAGTTGCTAGCTTAATGTTCTTGTTAGCCCATGGTTCAAATCCTTGTTATGTCATGGGAATGAAATTCGGCCAAAGTGAATGTGGTGTTAATGCCATTGCATGTTAAATGACAAGCTTGAAAGTGATACATGTGATGGAGGATTGAAGATTCTTAGATTTTCTTTTAGCATTTTTTTTTTTTTGAATGAGATACTAAGTTCTTTGTTTCACCATGACCAAATTGAAATGGTGTGGTGTTGTGGTATTCGGCCATGATATATCCATAAGTATAATTCATGCATGTTGCATGGTAAGTAAGATTTAAGCTTTGGAAATGTGTATATATTTGGATATAAGCCATTTGAGAATTCGGCCCTTGCACCTACATGAATATATGTTTGCACATGATGGATTGGTATGACATATATACTAATTCAAAGTGTATATTTGCTTGTGATGATGTGTTGATTATGAAGTAAATAAGAGATGTGCAATGAATTACGATATGTAATGTGTTAGTAGTAAAATGTATGCTGTTTTTTTTTGTGTGGTATTAAGTGTATATTCGGCCACATGAGGGGTAATTAGTGTGCATGCATTCGGTTTGAGGCAAGCATATTGATGCCTATTCTTGGCTTAGAAAATTGGCTAAGAGGAATATTAACTAATGTGTTGAGTTCGATTTATGATTTCGTACATATGCAACTTTGATGCCTAATGTATATAAGGGCCAAGTACTTTGAACTTCACGTTGATGTTTGAATGTATTGAATTGCTTGTTGTGATGTAAAATGTGCATGACCATTGTGTATTTGAGCTAAAGGATGGCCATATGACCATTTACACTCCTTGTCATATTCGCCATAAGCTATCATGATGAGATTTTAATAAGTTAAATTTGTGTGAATTAGCTCAAGAGCAAAGGGAGCTAAATCCGATAAAGGGAAGGAAAAAGTAGTTGAATAGCAATCGAAATCGCTCGACAACATCCAAGGTAAGTCTTGAGTGATGACCCTACTTGAATTATATCAAAATTATGCTCCTTGTTTGTGTGGCCATTGAGCGAAATAGTAAAGGTTGATAAATATTTTGTGTTAGAGCTTTAGTAACGAAAATGAACTATGGACGTGTCTTGAATATTGATATATGTGTAAGTGAACATTGAAAATATATCCGGGCTAAGACCAAGGCATTCGTATGCGAGTTGATATATCAGGGCTAAGACCGAAGGCATTCGTATGAGTTGATATATCCGGGCTAAGACCCAAGGCATTCGTGCGAGTTGATATATCCGGGCTAAGACCAAGGCCTTTGTGCAAGTCACCAAATCCGGTTATGACCAAGGCAATCGTATGAGTCGCTATATCCGGTTAAATCCGAAAGTATGTGATTCGGAAGTGAGCAATCTTGCTGTGAAAATTTCAGCTTATACACTTGTGAAAATTCCAGCAATGAGGTATGTTTGTATGTACTTGTACTAATTGAATTCTTACAAGTAAGTATGCGCTAAGTTGATAAACGAGCTACCGCCTTGGGCTAAGTTGTTCTTTTGTGTATGAACATAAGGGTCGGTGATGTGAAATAAGTATGAGTATGGGAATGTGAATTAGTAAAGTGGTTTAATTAGCCATGTGAATAAAATACCTTAGTCAAAGCTGATTTCATTGCTTGAGACTTACTAAGCATTAAAATGCTTACCCGTTGCTTTGGCTCTCTGTTTTATAGGTTTCATTTCGTTAGCTATCGGATTCGGGATCAAAGAAGTCAAGTCATCCACACTATCGAAGCCCCATTTTGGTACAAATTTTGGTTGAACTTTGAAATGGCATGTATAGGACCATCCTTTGTTGAAGGTCATGTACCTTCCGGTTTGTGTAAACTTGGATAGCCATGCGAAAATGGCTTATATAACGCTTTTAGCATAGAACTATAATCGTTTGTATGTTGACCCTTATGAGGTATGGAATTATTTTGAAACGATTAGCCATTGGAATGGTTAATCATGATCACGCTTTGTGCTATGTTTGTAAAAGGGCCAATTGAATCATGGAAAGTATGAAATAGGTAAAGCCTACTAAAGGCAGATGCTGACAGCAGCAGTGACGTGGATGTGAAAAATCACTAAAAATAGTAGGAATGGTATTAAATAGCAAATAAATTATGTAAGTGTACCTTGATGAATCTACCTTCATATGGAAGAAACGAAATGGTCATATAAGTTATAAGTTAACAGATTTTAAAGTTCTTGTGAAATAGGGCCAGAACGGTTTCTGGATCCCCTGTTCCAACTTTGGAAAATCATTGTAAATTAACCAGAGATAATTAGGAGTCATTCCATATATGTAGATTCCTCTCTGAGTCTAGTTTCTATAGAAACAAACGGCATTAGTATTGAAGCCCTGTACAGGAGATATCCAATTCGTAACGCACAAAGGTCAGTGTAGTCGATCCCTACAACAGGCGAGACTTTAACTAATAAACTGTACTAATTGGCTCGACCAAAATTCTAGAAAAAAATATTTAGATGGACATATGAGTCTAGTTTCAGGAAAAATTTACGGAACTGATTTTCGAGTTGTAAAACTCAAGTTATGAATTTTGGAGCGACTAGTACTCAGATTGGCAGCTTGTCTGAAAATTGTCAATAAGTGGGTTGAAGTCTGTTAACACCTCGCGTTCGACTCCGGCGACGGTCTCGGGTTCGGGGTGTTACATAACGACCCAACCAAAGGTCCATCGTCACCTCGAGTGACTTAAGTAACCTAAACAGACATAATGGTGTAAATAGGCCTAAGGTCCATTCTCGGCCCAAGTGGGCCACACGAGTAGCCCTAAAACAGCCACAGCTATACGAACGTCACAGTCCAAACAACACTTACCGTATCACATGCATTTTATCCATGTGGGCCCATAAGCCCACTGGGCCCACACGGCCTATTTTGGCCCAACGAGGCCCAGAACAGCCCACGACCACAAGAGTGCTCGTGGTGGCCTCTACAGTCTAGTGCCCATGTGGCATCATGCCCCATATTTCAGCTTTTTGGCATTTTGCCGATCAATAATCATAGTAGTGTAAACAACACATACATTCGGCTTTTAAATGATTATCGAAAACCGCATACAAATACAGACACTTTCGACTTTTCAGCCGATCATCCCACATAGCATACGGTTACACACCTGATTATGAAAGCGAACTATGCTCAAAGTAACCTTGTACCTAAATTAAACCAATAATATCCGGATAGAAACTTAACTCATAACACTAGCAAAATCTAGCGAAATTCCAAAATGCAATGCTGTTACCAACAGCAGAAGCGATCACCTCTTCAGTTCACAAGCAATGCACCAAACACCCTTGGCCACAACCTACACAAGAACCCCCTTCTTCTTTAGATTCACACCAGGCATACGATATCATTACAACAAGAGCCTTATACCCCATTCTCCACCACTTACCAGACCACAGAACCAAATACTGATAAAAGGAGTAGCATACATGAGTCGAGAATCGGTTTAATCTGAAGAGTATACCAAAATAATATAGTTGGTGCGAAAAGGAGAACCGAAAGACAATAACTAGAGAAGGGCAAAACCTGAAAGAGGAAAGAAAGTGCAATTCGGATACTCATCTATGAGTATTTGGCCAATGAAACAATTGGAGGTAAAGGTAGAGAAGTGCAGAGAGACAATACGGTAGATTTTCAGTCGATTGTTTAGAAGCAATTACAGAAGCCTGAAGTAAGAGAAGGAAAAAAGAATAGTCGTTTGACAAAAATCGAAGGAAGTGAAAAAAAGGAAGAAGAAAAAGGTATCTGGCAACAACTCAAAAGAAAAGAAAATACAACTAGAGGGCTAACTGAAAGGGGAAGTATGGTTGAACGAATGCCGAAGTGAAAAATAGAAAAAGAAGCAGAATAGAATTGATCGTAGTACTCAAAAGAATAGATGAAGGAGTTATGAAAACAGGTCAAAATGTAATCGACCACTCAAGGAAAGTATACGGCTAAGATGTTACAGTGGAACAAAAAAAAACAAAAAACAGTGGCCACTAAAAGCCGAAAATGAAAGGCACCCTCCCCAGCCGAATTTCTGAGTACTTCTCAAGCAAATTCGGCATAGTCTTACCTCATTTCAAACTCCCCTTTTTTCCTCCTAAAATCCCTCAATGATTTCCTCCCCAATCTTCTCCTTGATTTTCTTCATAATCCATTCCTTGACCAGTTCAAATTCCAACCACCCTTGTAGTGTTTTATTCAAACTCCACCAGTTACACAACAAAGGAGTAAAATAAATACTCCTTTGTGCATAGAGTGACTCGAACTCAAGCCCCCTTTCCACCTTAATGATGCCACAACCATTGGACTACAAGATCATCTTGTGTCACATTTTAATCTTAATTATTTAAAAGGCTTACTTCCAAGTACCAAGGGTTTTATTCACTTAAATAAAAAATTTAGCTAAAGCTCAGGTTTGAACCCAATACTTCTCCATCACTCCCAAATATGCCCAAATACTTAGCCACTAAAGCCAACATGCAATTTGTGATATTTCTTGTACACATAAACTTTTATGTGTTCCCACGCTCAAGGCCCATTCCTTCTATGCCCAACTTCGAGTCGTTACAACTCTACCCCCTTAGAGAAATTTTGTCCTCAAAATTTCCAAGTATCAGAACAGCAGCATATCCTAGCCTACCACACTACGCTCTCGCTGCACACTCTAATCCTAATAATACAAGCACGCACCAAACCATCTATCCATCGGAGCGGATAGATATCACATGTATACCATTTCTAGAGCACACACAGAATAAATACAAACTATAACTTTAAGTGTAACAATACAGTCTAATATCTAAGAAATCACAGTATTTTTATCTACTGCTTTTCAAAGAACACAAACATCATTTTCAGAAACTTATGGATTTGGCACTGGAGACTCGGTGTGCCACACTTTTCAGAAGAAATATCTCAAACATATCACATATGTGGAAATAAATTTTTGAAATTCAAATTTTGAAAACCCATTCCACAGTCGAGTTTTACAACCCGGGCTCAAATATCACTAAATGTAACACCCCAAACTCGACCTAGAAGTTAGGCCCGAATCTGGCATGTCACATTGAAGTGTTTTTCAAAAACCATGTTTTCATTAAAAACCCCAGTTTATGTTAGTTTAATTTCAAAGTGTGGTTCATTAAAAAATACATAATTTTATTCCCAAAATCTCTTTTAGTTGTAGAAGCTAGTTTTAAAATAATTAACATTTTGGGAAAACTGTGATTTAATTCAAACAGATATAAATCAAAGTAAATGAAACCCAAAGTTAAAATCCAAAAACTCTAAAAGGCTTTATTACAAAAATTAAAACCCAAAACGGAATCTAAACAATAAATAAAGTCCAAAGCGTAATAAGACTGTAGTCGTGTGACCATCTCCAAGTCCCTCGCAGTACCGATCCTCCTAATGCTGGGGATTACCTCTACAGTTAATAGACGGGGTGAGTTTATGAAAACTTAGTGTGTAATCCCCTTACTAGAGTAACAACAAGATCTGTAAACAAAAATAGTCAGGCCAAAGCCCTATAACAAAGAATGATCTGATTCGAGTCAGAGCATAAGTGGGCCAAAGCCCATTACAATATCATTTGGGTCATAGCCCATAACAGAATCAATTGGGCCTAGCCCATCTCAATAACAAAACAGAATGTGTGAATGCATGGATGCATGCTATCCCATCCAATCCTACTCTTGCCTCCGTCCATCCTTACACTACCTGTGGGGAATAACCCACCTACGCTATCCCTACACTTACAATATTAGCACTGGTTGTAGCACTAACCGAAATCGTAGCAAAGCTTTTATATATATATACACGGCTTTAAGCCTTTAGTAGCGGTATTACAATTGGCACAAAGCCATCGGTAACTGTAATAAGTTAGGCACGTAGCCATCAGTGACGGTAATATAATCGACAAACAGCCATGGGTAAATATGATCGACACAGATTCATAAATGAATATGATTGGAACATAGCCACAGGTAAATACGATTGGCACAAAGCCATAATCAAGATAGCACAGAGCCATATTTAGGCCGACGCGAGCCATAAAGCATTAAGCGGCATTAAGCGATACGTGGATCAACGATCATCTCAGACGACCGTGTAACCTTAACAGATCAATACTGGATCCACAGTCGTCTCGTGCGACCCGTGCGATCCTATCAGAACTTCCTCCGTATCAATATCCCAACCCCATGCAATATGTCATGTATGTCATGCTCAATCATCACATGTGTATGTAAAATGGCCATGCTCAGTAACAATTATTTAAATGTATATTAAAGCATATTAGTTGTACAACCACCTCAAGTCAGTTAAAACACAGTCATAAGATCACAGTCAAATCGGTCAAATTCATAGTCCAAGTCAGTTATTTACCCACAAGGGCAAAACAATCATTTTACCCTACAGGGGTATTACAGTAATTTTATAATTGGGGTCTTAACAACCCAACCAAAGGTCCATTGTCGCCTCGAGTGACTTAAGTAACCTAAACAAACATAACGGTGTAAATGGGCTTAAGGTCCATTCTCGATCCAAGTGGGCCCACACACTCGTGTGGCCTATTTAGCCCCTAAACAACCACAGCTATGCGAAGGTCACCGTCCAAACAACACTTACGACATCACATGCATTTTATCCGTATGGGTCCATAAGCCCACTGGGCCCACATGGCCTATTTCGGCCTAACTAGGCCCAGAATAGCCCATGACCACGAGAGCGCTCGTGGTGGCCTCTACAGTCTAACACCCATGTCCGTGGGCTCGGTTCACCACACGTGCGATTGCACACCCATGTGGCATCATACGCCATATTCCAACTTTTTAGCATTTTGCCGATTAACCGTCATAGTAGTGTAAACAACACATAGTTTCGACTTTTAAATGATTATCAAAAATTGCATACAAATACACACACTTTCGGCTCTTCAGCCGATCATCCCACATAGCATACGGTTACACACCTAATTATGAAATCGAACTGTGCTCAAAGTAACCTTGTACCTAAATTAAACCAATAATATATGGTTAGAAACTTATAACACTAACGAAATCTAACGGAATTCCAAAATGCAATGCCTTTACCAACAACAGAAGCGATCACCTCTTCAGTTCACAAGCAATGCACCAATCACCCTTGGCCACAACCTACACAAGAACCCCCTTCTTTTTTAAATTCACACCAGACATACGATATCATTACAACAAGAACCTTATACCCCATTATCCACCACTTACTAGACCGCAAAACCAAATACTGATAAAAGGTGTAGCATACACGAGTCGAGAATTGGTTTAATCTATAGAGTATACCAAAATAATATAGTTGGTGCGAAAAGGAGAACTAAAAGACAATAACTAGAGAAGGGAAAAACCTGAAAGAGGAAAGAAAGTGCAATTCAGATACTCTCTTATAAGTATTCAGCCAATGAAACAATTAGAGGTGAAGGTAGAGTAGTGCAGAGAGACAAGATGGTAGACTTTCAGTCGATTGTTTAGAATCAATTGCAGAAGCTGGAAGTAAGAGAGGGAAAAAAGAATAGTCGTTTGACAAAAACTGAAGGAAATGACAAAAAGGAAGAAGAAAAAGGTATCTGGCAAGAACTAAAAAGAAAAGAGAATACAACTAGAAGGCTAACCGAAAAGGGAAGTATGGTTGAACGAATGCTGAAGTGAAAACTAGAAAAAGAAACATAATAGAATTGATCGTAGTACTCAAAAGAATAGATGAAAGAGTTATGAAAACAGGTCAAAATGTATTCGGCCACTCAAGGAAAGTAAACGGCTAAGTTGTTGCAGAGGAAAAAAAACCAAAAAACAATGATCTCCAAAAGCCGAAAATGAAAGGCACCCTCCTCAGCCAAATTTCTGAGTACTTCTCAAGCAAATTCGGCACAGTCTTACCTCACTTCAAACTCCCATTTTTCCTCCTAAAATCCCTCCATGATTTCCTCCCCAATCTTCTACTTGATTTTCTCCGTAATCCATTCCTTGACCAGTTCAAATTCCAACCACCCTTGTAGTGTTTTATTCAAACTCTACCACTCACACAGCAAAGGAGTAAAATAAACACTCTTTTGTGCATAGATTGACTCGAACTTAAGCTCCCTTGCCACCTTATGACTCCACAACCAATAGATTACAAACTCATATTGTGTCACATTTTAATCTTATTTATTTAAAAGGCTTACTTCCAAGTACCAAAGGTTTTATTCACTTAAATAAAAAATTTAGCTAAAGCCCAGGTTTGACCCAGGACTTTTCCATCACTCCCAAAATATGCCCAAATACTTAGCCACTAAAGCCAACATGCAATTTGCGATAATTCTCGCACACAAACTTTTATGTGTTCTCATGCTCAAGGCCCATTCCTTCTAAGCCCAAATTTGGGGTGTTACAGAGAGAGATAGGTGGATAGTGTGACGATGTTTCCGATGATCTCTAAATTCAAGCTATCTTCGAATTCACTATAAAGCATAGAAAAATAAATGATGTAAGCTATAAAGCTTAGTAAGCTCGTATGACATAAATTTGATATAATCATAAACACATAATTCAATAATTAATCATAAGTATAAGAATTCATATCAACTAACAAACGTCTCAATTGCTTATTCACAAAACTATATACATTCTTCACCATTTCTTCGATTCTAAGATAATATGGTTTATGCACATACCTGTATCATCTCGTACTAAAATCATACACATTATCGTCTTTCATTTACCCATTGAACCATTCGGAATCAAGGGTCTCACACGATAAGTACCTAAACCGTGGCCCATAGCCAAATCAAGGTAACTTATCTTTGAAGTACTGTTATCATGGCCTGAAGCCAAATCAGCCGATATGCATGGTCGAAGCCAAATCGATTTATCTCACACCTGAACTGCTATATAATGGCCCAAAGCCAACTCAATGTATCCTCTAATGACATGTCACTAGTATCTTAAACTATTCCTAAGGTTCAACCGGGATTTCGAATGCTAAATTATCATCGAGTCATTGTCGAACTTATCTGAAGTCTCGTATTCACAACTTGTACAATATCAAAGCATTCAATATACATTTAAAAGGAAATTTATCACTACGAACTTACCTCAGATGTGGAAACGACGAAATAAGTTGATTAGTTGATAACTTTAGTTTTCCCCTGATCTAGATCTAAATTCCACTTTTGTTGATCTAAATATATTCAAAATTAATATATTCAAAATTAACTTATTTAATCATCTATTTATTCAATTCAATCCAAAATATACATTAGGGTTATTTTACATATTTGCCCCAAACTTTCACATTTTTACTATTTAGTCATTATTTCATAAAATCATAAATTAGTGCAATTCAATACTAACCCATGCTAGCTGATTTACCAATTAGTCCCTAGCAGCCCATATTTTTCAATTTTTCACACATTTAACCACACATTTTCACATTTTCACAAATAAATCCCTATTTTGCATTTTTACTCAAAATCACCTTACAAAATATGTAAATAGAACAACAAGACTTCATATTTCATCATCAAACATCAAAGAACACATATTTCCAACAATAGAAAGTTTCAAAATCTTTAACATTTTTGCAAAATAGTCCCTGGGCTAGCTAGTACTAAACGTAACGATCTTAAAAACATAGAAATCATTAAAAACGGGACAAAAATCGTACCTTAATTAGCTATCCAAGCATGGCTGAATGAAAACCTAAATTTTGGCTTTTCTATTCTTCAATATTCGGCTAGGGAAGAAGATGAAAGCACCAAATTGTTTTATTTCTTTTGTTTTATTAACATTAATACATAAATTACTAAATTAACCTTAACATTAAAACATAAAAAAATCACTTAATGGTTGTCCATAATTGTCCACTTATCAACAAAATGGTCTAATATCAATATAAGGACCTTAACTTTATGGTTCTATAGCTATTAGATACTTTTAGCTAATAGAAATTCACTTTTACACTTTACGCGATTTAGTCCCTTTTACCTAATTAAGCATTCAAACAATAAAATTAATTCACGAAACTTTCATACATACATGCTATCATGCTGTAAACACTTAAAATAATATTAAAAAAAATTTCGATCTCGAATTTTTGGTTTCAAAACAACTATTTCGATTTGACCAAAAATGGGTTTTTACAACTCTCCCCCCTTAGGGATTTTCATCCTTAAAAATCTTACCAGTGAAAAGGTTAGGGTATTGTTTTCTTATACCTATCTTAGGCCCCCACATAGCTTCTTCGACACCATGTCATTGCCACAAAATCTTTACCAAAGCTGTCCATTTATTTCTCAATTCTTTAATCTCTCAAGCTAGAATTCTAATCGGTTTTTCGTTGTATGTCATATCGGGTTGAATTTTGATCTCTAACAGAGAAATCACATGTGATGGATCAGATCTATATCGACGCAACATCGATACATGAAACATAATATGGAACTTCTCTAGATCAATCAATAGTGCTAGCCTATATGCCACTGACCCTAATCGTTTAATAATTTCATGCGGCCCGATGAATCGCAGACTTAATTTGCCTTTGCGACCGAAACGTAGTATTTTCTTCCACAAAGATACTTTCAAGAACACTTTGTCACCGACCTGAACTTCAATGTCTTTTTGTTTCAAATTTGTATACGATTTCTAACGATCTGAAGCTGCTTTCAAACAGTCACGAATTACTTTCACTTTCTCTTCGGTTTCTCTAACCAAATCAACCCCATGAATCTATTTCTCACTAAGTTTAGTCCAGTACAATGGAGTTCGGCATTTACGACCATATAAACTTTGTACGGTGACATCTTTATGCTCAATTGAAAGCTATTATTATACGCAAATTCAACCAATGGCAAATATTTCTCCCATTTGCCTTCGAATTCTAAAACACAACATCGAAGCATATCTTCGAGAACCTGAATTACTCTCTCAGATTGACCGTCGGTTTGCGGATGAAAAGCTGTACTAAAATTCAACTTTGTACCCAAAGCTTCTTGTAATTTCTTCCAAAATCTCGACATGAACATCAGATCTCTATCAAAATAATCAAAACTGGCACCCCGTGCAATCTAACGATTTCAAAAATATACAACTCAGCCAATTTATCAAGTGAAAAGTCAGTACGTGCTAGGATGAAATGTGCTGATTTCATTAATCGATCAGCGACAACCCAAATAGCATCTTTCTTATTCAGAGACAAAGGCAATGTAACACCCCAAACCCGAGACCATCGCCGGTGTCGGACACGAGGGGTTAACGAGACAAATCCTCTTAAAGTACCGACCAATTTGGCATTTCTGGACAGGCTGGAAAACTGCGTCACCGTCACCTTAAAAATCATATCTCGAGTTTCAAAACTCGGAAACTGGTTTTGTAAATTTTCCCTGAATTTAGACTCATATACCCATCCATGGATTTATTTTTAGAATTTTTGGTTGGGCCAATTGGTACAGTTTATTAGTTAAAGTCACCCATGTTACAGGGATCGACTGCTCTGACCTTCGCACGTTACAACTTAAATATCTCTCTGTACAGGGCTTTAATACTGGTTCCGTTTGTTTCTAATGAAACTAGACCCAAAATGGAATCTGGAAATATAAGGCATGACTCCTAATTCTTTCTGGATAATTTATGGTAAATTTTCAAAGTCGCGACAGGGGACCCAGAAACCGTTCTGGCCCTGTCTCACGAGAACTTTAATATTTCTCAGTATACTGCTCATATGGTCGTTTCGTTTCGTCCATATAAAAATAGATTCATCAAGGTTCAGTTCCATAATTTACTCACTATTTAATTCTACTTCTACTATTTTTAGTGATTTTTCAATCTCATCTCACTGCTGCTGTCCGCAACAGTTACTGCAGTAGACTATGCCAATTTCATGAATTTTTCCTTGGCCTTAATCATCCATCATACATGACACAAATTATGGCCACCTTATCAAAATTTGAGTTTCTAAGACTCGTGGCTATAGGTTCTAGCATCCCACTCGACGACCACATAGGCCATTTTCACATGGCTTAAAGTTTACAACCCACAATTCGACAAAATATAATAGCCTATACATGCCAAATGTTCTTCAACAACAAAAACAATACCACAAGATTTCAGCCGGTGTGATGACTTCAACGACGGTTCGAAGCACGCATAACAATACGAGTCCAAGAGACCTAAAATGGGTGATAAGAAAACACCGAGTGAGTTTACAACTCAGTAAGTCATAAGCATTCATCAATCCACCGATAAAGTTACTACTACATGTACAACAAATGAGGCTAGGTACTCGTCCATATCGAATCTATACCATAATACCTCGGACCTTTCGGTCCAATCTCGTACCAATTCATACATCCACATTTCATATTCCACACAACAAGATAATCAAGCATTTTTACACATTAACTCATTTTCCAGCACAACCATACAATTTCAATCATCACATAGATTTAAGGCTTACCAAATTCAACCCCAAGCATGAACGTATTCTCTATTCGTCATGAGCTCGAGGTACTTACGATCCGCTGTCCATACTCAATTCAATGGAGACACACCTCCATATATATAGAGTACGCACACACAGTGCTTACTACTCGATTTCGCACACTTAGTGCCACGTAATTTAAGCCCACACACAAGTGCCATACCCTCCGAGCTCGCACACCCAGTGCCGTATTTTTCCAGCTTGCACACTTAGTGCCATATATTTCCAGCACGCACACTTAGTGTCATATTTTTCCAGCACGCACACTTAGTGCCGATCTCGTCACCGTACACACGTATTGCCCGCACACTTAGTGCCGAAAGCAAACTTTCTACACATTTCACTATTTCTTTTACATTCAACAAATGTCATCACTCCATACACATACATTTTCATTCATATATATATATATATCATCCCATTAAACACAATTGTATAAATTTTACAATCATTTAAGCAATATCAAATACGTGCTTAATGACTTACCTCGTGTTGGGTAAAATAGTTCCAAGTCGGCTACTCGATGACCTTCGTCTTTCCCTTGCTTGATTCTCCTTCTTTAACTCCTTGAGCTTAATCAATAAATCACTAGTTTAACCATCTTGCTAAACATTCATAATTCAACTACACATGCATATGTATGCTTGTATATTCGGCAACTATTCTTACTAATCGCCCATTTGGTCGATTATACACCTAACGAATATGCACCAAAAACTTGATTCAACATTACCTACATACTCACTTTAATGGCGAATATATATATATATGTACAATGTCAACTAACATCTTTTAATCACCTAATTTCATCTCATGAACATTTAATCAAATTTTCCCAATCTAGCATATATTTTCACATCCATTTGTAACATCATGTACAAACACATATACACATATATCAAAACACAAATTTTACCTATCATGCAACAAGCATAAATCGCACTTATGAGCATGCCATGGCGAATACATCCCACACCATCCCCTTTCAATTTTTGGTCATGGTTAAACAAAGAAAACTCCATGTCTTACTCAAGAATGCTAAAAGAAATTTCAAGAGTAATCAATCCATCATTACATGTATCATCAACAAGCTTCACATTTAGCATGCAATGGCTTTAACACAATATCAACCTTGGCCAAATACCATTTCCATGGCATAACAAGGATTTGAACCATGGGCTAACATGAACATCAAGTTAGCAACTAAAACATGCATGAATCTCATGACACAACCTCAAACATACCTTAATCTTGACATAAGTATGACCAAATCTCCTTCTAGTTCTCTTCTAAACCAAGCATGAAGCAAAAATCCTTCCTTTTTCCCTTAGTATTTTCAGCCAAGATTTGAGAATGGATGAACAAATTTTTTCCTTTCTTTTCCTCTACTCACGGCAACAAAGGGGGGCATCCATGCTCATTTTTTTCATTTCTTTATTTTTTCTACATAATCCACTAACTAAACATGTTGGAAACATGTTCCCTTGCCCATATTCTTGTCATGGCCACCACTCTTCCCTTTTTTGGGCAAATTGACATGCAAAACCACTCTTTTGCATGCATGTACTATTAGACCATTGTAAGATTAGCCTATCACCTTTCAACAATGTTTCATACAAGTCCATTTTAATAAATTCACATAGAAATGATCAAATTAATGCATGAAACTTTCACACATGCATTTACTAACATCATAAACATAGAATATAACTTTTAATTACTTATAAGACTCGGTTTAGTGGTCCCGAAACCACTTTCCGACTAGGGTCAAATTAGGGATGTCAC
The DNA here is from genome assembly GCF_025698485.1 of Gossypium arboreum. Taxonomy (NCBI): domain Eukaryota; kingdom Viridiplantae; phylum Streptophyta; class Magnoliopsida; order Malvales; family Malvaceae; genus Gossypium; species Gossypium arboreum. The sequence continues at coordinate 120,910,453 of NC_069072.1, read as the reverse complement.
AGGCAATACCAATACGGAATCCATTGTAACTCAGTCCCATTTCCACTCTAGTATCATTACAAGCTAAAGCAAACCCGAAGGTATTTGATGCTCGGCTTTCACTTGCTAAAAAATCAAACACTTTGATACAAACTCAGAAATGACTCGTTTTATACCCGACCACCAATACGACTTCTTCAAATCATTGTACATTTTGGTACTCCCCTATGAACAGATAAACTACTACTATGTGCCTTGTGCAAAATTTTCTGAATCAACTCTAGATTTTTTGGTACGCAAATTCTATCTTGAAACATCAAACAATCATCGGATCCGATTTAGTACTCTGAATCAATTTTCGACTCACGTTGCACTCTTTTAGCTTCTAATTCTATATCACACTTTTGAGCTTCAAAAATTTGCTGAAGAAAAACCAGTTTAGCTTTTAATTCAGCTAATATCGAACCATTATCAAACAAAGTCAATCTGGTATTCATCGCCCTCAAAGCAGATAAAGATTTTCTACTCAAAGCATCTGCGACCATATTTACTTTCTCTAGATAATAATCGATTACTAACTCATAGTCTTTAAGTAGCTCGAGCCATCTCCGTTGTCATAAATTTAAATCTTTCTGAGTCATTAAGTACTTCAAACTCTTGTTGTAACACCCATAACTGTATATGTCGTCGAAATAAGGTTACGAGGCATTATCGGACAATACATCACATTCTCATACATTTATGCATTCAATATTATAAGCTATTCACAAACATTCACATTGTCCCTTAAAAGGTTTTACGAGACCTTAAATCATGCCTAGAAGTGGTTCAGGACTAAACTGATCACATATAAAAATTTCTGAACACTTAAAAAAATTTTCATGAAATCACAGGTCACACGCCCGTGTGAACAAGCTGTGTGAGGCTGACACGCCCGTGTCACAGCCCATTTTAAAATAGGCATACATACTAACTTGTACCACACGGCTGAGGACACTCCCGTGTACCAGGCCGTGTGAAATCTAAGTGGGTTACTGACTTGGGTCACACGGCCGACCACGCTCCCATCTGCCAGCCCATGTGCCACACACGGCCAATAGACACCCTTGTGTGTCTAGGCCGTGTCAAAATTATAGGGTATACTGACTTTAAATCGAAGGGTACCCAAGGAAACACATAGCTATGTACCAAGGCCATGTGTCACACACGGTCGAGCCACATGCTCGTGTGCTCAGCCGTGTGGAGCGAAAATAGACTTTGTTTAAGTCACATTTCTCACCCTCCTCAAGCATACCTAAACCATATTAAATTGCATCATTTCTAAACTTATATAGGTAGCCAAAACATGTCAATTCACACACATATCATACCATCTATTATCAACCATTTCAATTACTCCATTTCACATTCAAAATATACTAAATCATTATGCCAAAATCTTCACAACTTATCTAACTTCCAAATGTATCAACTCATCAACATATCCTCTATTTCTAGTCACATAACTTACCATATTAAAATTTCAAATCAAACCACAATATGCCAATTTCCAAGCATTAGTATGTAGCACCCCAAACCCGGCCTAGAAGTTATGGCCGGATCTGGCATGCCACATCAAAAACGAAAAAAAAAATTTCCATTCTAAGTCCGTAAAATCGTACTTGATGTTCAAAAGATTAATTCATTAAAGGTTAAAGTGAATGGAAGTCAGTGCACCGGTAGGAAAGGAAAAAGGTGGTGAGTCCATCGGATTGCTATACCAAGCTCCTTCGGATCCAATCCTGACATGTATACCGCCATTGCTATAGTTTAATGTCATGGATATTTCTAGAAACCGATTTGATTAAGTCATTTTAGGAAAAGTGATTAATTTTGGAAAATACTTTCATTCGGAAGCTTTGCTTGTTGTCATGTTATTTTGAAATCAACTGTTGTTTTTGAAAACGCGCCTAAAGCTATCCAATTTCAACAGTTAAAATAAGTATTACCTATCTTAGTAATACATATTAAAAACCATCAAAATAAATAAGCGGCCTTATTACATTTAAAAGCCCAAAACTCAAACGTAATTAAAAGGATTTCCAGTTCACCGAAGAAAATCAAACTTTCGAGCGGTGGCCACTCAAATCCCTCACGACTCCAAGCCCACTATGGTTGGGGATTTCTGCGTGGATGAAAATAAAAGGGGTGAGTTTGGGAAACTCGGTGTGTAAGGAAAACCCATTCAAAGCCCAAGTCGACTTAAGCCTATTGGGCCTAAGCCCATTCAGTAATAAGTGGTACTAGGCGAGCCCTTTTCAGATTACAATAAAGCGGGCCTTAGCCCTTATTCAGATAATAAGATGGCCCATAGGCCCATTTCAAAATACATGCAACATCAGTAAACATATACAAGCCCATTTGGGTAATAGTGGTACTGGGCGAGCCCTTTTCAGATTATAATAAGCGGGCCTTAGCCCTTATTCAGATAACAAGTATGGCCCATAGGCCCATTTGAAAATACATGCAACATCAAGAAACATATGCAAGCCCATTTGGGAGACTACTCAACCCACCAACCACTACACTCCACCGTGTGACCATACACTCCATGTGGGAATAGCTCAACCCACCCAAATTAACACTCCACAGCTTGCGGCCTTGCCGCTCAGTTATCGATAAATTGAGGCAAAGCCTCTAATGCGTGGACAAGCCACTTTCAGACTTCCTCCGTCAATATCCCAATCCCATGCATCGATAATAACAACATGGCATGCAAGTAAATAACAACAAATCAAACATGCATTTAGGTCAATTTAACCCTAGGGGTATTTGGTAATTTTGCACCTAGGGGTATAACAAGTAATTTTCCATACATAGGGGTATTATAGTAATTTAGCTGCTTTTAGGGTTTTTCATGCATATTCCTACTTTTCACGTACTAACGAGAATCACGCATCGAGGGTTCTTATCAATTGGGCCGTTGGCCCATCATTCCAATTTTGGCCCATTAAGCCCAAAAATATCGAGGCACGTAAATCATGCACTTTGCGGTCCAAACATTGCACTTACCAAAAACATTAATCGATTTACCTCACGAGCATTCAGACACTGCAAATCTACAAAATACCGGTTTTGGCATTTTGGCTTTTTGACTTTTGCCGATCTAGACTAAGAAAGAGGTGTTAGTTACACACATTTGCTTATGACGATATCTTGATTGAGATCCACACACTAACTGCTTACAATTGGATTACTAACACATTAATCTAACTATTCAAATCTGAACTACTTATTAACCCCTTACAATATTCGCCAACCACACCTACAGATCATAGTAAGCTTATAAGAAATCAATAAGCAACTCATTAACAAATTTTTGTCAATGTTTACCACATAATCATAATTTCATTGCAAGTTGTCTTCCTGAGCAACAGTCACTAAATTATTTATAACTGGAGCTACGAAACTCCAAATCAAGTTCTGTTAATTTTCCCTGAAAATAGACTCATATATCTTCTATCCATAAAATTTTCAGAATTTTTGGTTTAGCCAATCAATACCAGATTTTTCTCAAAGTTTCCCATGTTTCACTGTTTGACTAATCTGACCACTTTTCATTACGAATCAAATTTCTCATTGTGCAGAATTCAAAATATGTTCTTGTTTATTTCATTAGAAACTAGACTCAATAAGCTTTAATTACATAATTTATCCAGCTTCTAATTCATCTCCCACAATTTATGGTGATTTTCCAAAGTCACGTTACTGCTGCTGTCCCAAGCAGATTTATTACCAAATCACTCTTTCATACACCTATCTTGCATGCTTGTTATTTAAACATGTATATCACCAATCAATCATCACATATCTATGATTTTACTTAAGTATAATCTCCATTTCATCATTTTAAAGCACAACATGTTAGCTGATTTTTCCCTTTGACATCTAAGGCACATGCATGCTCATTTGTTTGGCTCAACTTCACCTATCTTCCATTTTTTTCATCAAAAGAACATGAAACAACAACCATTTCCTTCATTTTAATTCATGACTAAATGCTCACAACACAACTAAAAATCAAAATATACTCCAAGAGTTAAGGTAGAATCAAGAAGAACTCATGAACCTCAAAATAGAAGCAAGGTACCAAGAACTTACCTTCAATTTTCCTCCTCCTAATGACCAAATACTCAAGAGCTTTCTCCTCTCCTTTCTCTTCTCTAACTTTCAGCTATGATGAACAAAGATGGACAAAACTTTGTTCTTTTCACCTCTTTTTCTTTTAATAAAACTTCATATTTCATCCATTTAATTCTTTAATACAAAAGACATGAAATTCTTATCATGAAACATTTACCTAACCCATTATCATGAAACATTTACCTAACCCATTATCATGGAACATTTACCTAACCTATTATCATGGAACATTTACCTAACCTATTATCAATTTGTATCAATTTGTACCATAAATTATGGATATCAAGTGTACATTTTGTCTACAACAACATGATGGCTGGCCACTTCATGTAAAATGGGAGGTTTGTCATGCAAATCCTCCTATTTTGCACTCCTATTTATTTGGCCACTTCAATTTAGCCTATAGCATTTTCAAACATTTTCACATAGGTCCTATTTCATAATTTCACCCCCTTTTTCTTATGGAACAAAAATTAACTAAAATTACTGGGTTCTATCTTAAGCTTGGGCTTTCTAGAGGCCCACTAACATAATTAAACCTATGCCAACATTTACAGACTTCCCGAAAATTGGGGCATTACATAGTATATCAATTACCAACTAACCAAATAAAAAGCCATTTGACAAACATATCAAAACAAGCAAACACTTAGAATATTATATACATCACATATACCATAATCAAGCATATAATTCAAGCCAACTTAAATGGCTATATACCAACATTTACAAGCCAAATCACATGGCCAGAATCATAACTCAAAACATATCAAGATGACACTAGCCTATACATGCCATATACCATATATACAAAGCTTCCAAAAATACCAACGAGATGATTGATAGTGCGATGACGTATTCCTGAAAATCCCCGAGTCTGAGCAAGTTTTGATGATCTATAAAACATGGTAAAAAACACACAAAGTAAGCTTTAAAAGCTTAGTAAGCCATATACAAATAAAACTATCATATAAATCACCACATTTCCATTACTAGGCCAAGTACAAGTAAACATATATATAGACACAAACCTTTCTCTTTGAATACATATTCATTTTCTCATGTAATTTGTAACACCCCGTACCCGAGTCCGTTACCGGAGTCGAACACAAGGTGCACACAGACTTAACTTAATCATTTCACAGTCCTTTTAAAATTTTCCAGACGAAATTTGATTCTTTGCGTCCTTTGTCACCTTAAAAATCATATCTTGAGTTCCAAAGCTCGAAAATCAGTTTCGTAATTTTTCCCTGAAAGACTCATATGTCCATCTACTATAATTTTTCTAGAATTTTTGGTCGGGCCAATTAGTACAGTTTATTAGTTAACTTCTCCCATGTTACAGGGGTCGACTACACTGACCTTCTCGCGTTACAACTTGAATATCTCCCTGTACAGGGCTTCAATACTGATGCCGTTTGTTTCTATAGAAACTAGACTCAAAGAGGAATCTATACATATATGGCCTGACTCCTAATTATCTCTGGTTAATTTACAATGAATTTCCAAAGTCGGAATAGGGAATCCAGAAACAGTTCTGGCCCTGTTTCACGAAAACCTAAATATCTCTTAACATACAACTCATATGACCGTTTCGTTTCTTCCATATTAAAGTAGATTCATCAAGGTTAATTTACATAATTTATTCTCCATTTAATTCCATTCCTACAAATTTTAGTGATATTTCAAATCCACACCATCTGCTGCTCTCAAAGATCTTTTCAAGGTAACTTTACCTATTTTGTGGTTTCCATGGACCAACTAGAGTTTTGTCATACATAGGTCTACCTATGATCATGTTTAACCATTCCAAGGGCTGATCATTGCCCAACACTTCCATTCCAGTCCATAGTCACATCATGAAACCATATATACATACATAAACACAAATGGTCTAATGCCATACTCCACTTCTATGAGCCATTTTCGCATGGCCGTACACACATACATCACAAAAGTACTTGAAAAACAACAAAGGGTAGTCCTATACATGCCATATCTAGAGTTCAACTAAAGAGTACCAAAAGGGCTTTGATAGTGTGGATGACTTCGACTTCGATAATCCCGAATCCGATAGCTAACGAGCAAAATCTATAAAACAGAGAGCCAAAGCAACGGAGTAAGCATTTTAATGCTTAGTAAGTCTCAAGTAATGAAATCAGCTTTGACTAAAGTATTACATTCACATAGCTAAATGAATCACTTTATTAATACACATTCTCATAATCATACTTACTTCACACTTCATCAACATATACACACAAGGTATCAACCTATCTAAGAGCCGAAAGTTCGTTAGTCGATCGAACGAACACTATTTCAAACGAATTGACTTTTCCGATGCACATGTAAACATACCTTATCGTATGAGTTTTTCGAGCGTATTAATTGAATTTATTACAACACCAAAACGCTCACCTTCAACCGAGCTTCTTGAATTTAGCGGATATAACCACAAGCACAATTGCCTTGGTCTTAACCCGGATTTGGTAACTTGCACAAATGCCTTGGTCTTAGCCGGATATAACAACTTCATACGAATGCCTTTGGTCTTAGCCGGATATAATCACTAGCATAAATGCCTTCGGGACTTAGCCCGGATATAATCATTAGCATAAATGCCTTCGAGACTTAGCTCGGGTATCATTCAAATGCTCATGTACACATATATCAATAATCACGACACATCCATATTTCATTCTCGTTACTAAGGCTCAAACACAAAACATTTATCAAACCTTTCCAATTTCGGCTCAATAGCCACACACAAAGAGCATGATGTCAATTGACTTTATAACTTAGTCCCTACGCACATTCGGCTGTCCGCCATAATAGGACAAATCATTTCAATATAATTCAAGTAGGGTCATTACTCGAAGACTTACATCGGACGTGGTCGAGCGATTTCGACGGCTACTCGACTACTTTTTCCTTCCCTTTATCGGATTTAGCTCCCCTTTGCTCTTGAGCTTAATTTAACAAATAAATTGATTTAATCATTTGAGCATCGAAAGAGGAATTCAAGGTACTTAGCCCCATATTTTCATTAGACATTAAAGTCACATATGTACAGAAATCATGAATCAAACTCAACACATTAGTTAGTACTCTCCTTAGCGAATTTTCTAAGCCAAGAATAGGCATCAATATGCTTGCCTCTAATGAATGCATGCACACCAATTCCCCTCATGTGGCGAATATGCATGTCCATGTTGAGGCCAATTATACACTTAATACCACACAAAAACAGCATACATTTTACTAACTAACGCATTCCATATTGTAACTCAATACGCATCAATCATTTATTTCATAACTGAAACATCATCATATGCAAATATATACCTTGAGATGGTATATATGTCATACCAATACATCATGTGCAAACATGTATATCTATATATTTATATGCTAGAGCCGAATCTCAAAGTTGCTCATCCAAATATAAACATATATCCAAAGCTCAAATCTTACCTACCATGCAATATGCATAAATCATACTTATGGATATACCATGGCCGAATACACCACAACACCATACCGTTTAAATCTGGTCATGGTTAAACAAAGAACTTAGTGTCTCACTTAAAAATGCTAAAAGAAAATCCAAGAGTCCTCAATCCCCCATCACATGTATCATTATCAAGCTTGATATTTAGCATGCAATGGCATTAACACAACATCCACCTTGGCCGAATATCATTCCCATGACATAGCAAAGATTTGAACCATGGGCTAATAAGAACATCAAGCTAGCAACTAAAAACATGCATGAATCTCATGGCACAACCTCAAACATACCTTAATCTTGATGCAAGTATAGCCAAACCCTTCCTAATCCTCTTCCAAACCAAACATGAAGCAAAATTCCTCTTCTTCCTTAGAATTTTCGGTCAAGAGAGAATGAAAGGATGAACAAAATTTTTTCTTTTCTTTTCTTCAAATCACGGCAATGGGGAGGGGAGAAGCCTTCACACACATTTTTTTCATTTTTTATTACCCATACACCTTAGTTTAATGTTTCTCCATAAAGCACCAACAAAACATGTCTATGACATGTTTTGCCCATCCTCCTTGTCATGGCCGACCACCACTTATAAAAAGAGGGTATTTGACATGCAAGACCATTGTTTTGCATGCATGCTTTAATTAGTCATCACACATTTCCTATCCTACTTTCAAAGTTTACTACTAGGTCCTTTTAGTGAAATTCACATTTATAATCCTAAATCAAATCATCAAAAATGTCACACACGAATTAACACATATCATAGGCATCAAAATGAACATTAAATTATTTTTATGCCTCGGTTTTGTGGTCTCGAAACCACATTCCGACTAGGGTCGTTTTAAGGCTGTCACATAATTCATCAATTACTTCACTTTTCAATACTCGTATAAAATTCGTACTTACCTAAATCATTTAATTCATTAACACATTCTTTCTCAAATTTTCTTTGCTCGTTGAACCATTTGGAATCGTTAAGGACACTCATAAATCGCATAAGCTCGTATAATGCCATATCCTAGATATGGTCTTACATGTTATCACATATCGATGTCACTGTCCCAGACAGGGTCTTACAGGTAATCAATTAACGATGCCAATGTCCCAGACATGGTCTTACACGTAATCACATCTCGATAACCTAATGTCATGACATTCGTATCCTATACTATTCCTAAGGTTTCTACGAGACTTTCAGATATCGTAGCTCTGTCGATTCTTGTTTGTAGTTGCTGTTCATACTTATTGCAAATCAATGACAAATAATACATATCTAATTCAATTTAAAAGCATGTATTTGCATATGAACTTACCTCGTAGTCGAAATAGACGAATTGGATCGATTACTCGATAACTTTCGATTTTCCCCGATCCAAATCTGATTCTTTCTTTCAGGATCTATATAAATTCAAAATTAACTCTTTTATTCCTCAATTCTTTCAATTTCATCCAAAGCACACAATTTTGGACATTTTACATATTAACCCCTATAATTTCACATTTTTTCAATTTAGTCCCTATTTCACAAATACACCAAATTACACAATTTCTTTCTAATTTCATGCTAGCCGAATTTCATATAGCTTCATATCAACCCATATTTTCATTTATTTCACAAAATTGACCACACATTTTATACTTTTCACAAATTAGTCCTTTTTATGCAATTCACTAAAAATCACTTTACAAAACATGATAATCTATCAAGAACTACTCATTTTCCATCCTCAAACATTTAAGAACTCAAGAATTCATTAATGCAAATTTACAAAATCACCAAAAAAATTAGAAATTAGGGTACGGGCTAGCTAGAACACGAAGCAACGATCATAAAAATATAGAAATCATCAAAAGTCGAGCTCAAAACATAGCTCAATTAAACCAAGTACTTGTTGAACCATGAATGCTCTCCAAGGTTCTCTTTTCTTTCGATATTTAGCCAAGAAGAAATAAAATGAACTAAATTTTTGGCTTTTGTTTTAATTAAATTAACCTTAATAACTAAATTACTATTTTACCCTTAATTAAAACATTAACAAAACATTGAATAGTTGGACATTTATGTCAAATTCCATTAATCATGGTTTAATTACAGCATAAGGACTTCACATGTAATAAGCCATAGCAATTAAACACCTTTATCATATAGAATGTAACTTTTGCATTTTACGCGATTAAGTCTTTTTTCTCAAATTGAGCTATTAAACAATAAAATTTACTAACGAAATTTTCACAGATAAATATTCACATGCTATAAACACAAAAAATAATATTAAAATAATTTTACAACCTCAGATTTGTGGTCCCAAAACCACTGTTTCGATTTAGCTAAAACCGAGCTATTACAAGTCTCCACTGTTTGGATATTGCTTTCTCATAGCATCCTCGGGTTCCCACGTAGCTTCTTCAACTCCATGTCAATGCCATAATACTTTCACTAATACTATTCTTTTATTTCTTAGCTCTTTGATCTCATAAGCTAGAATTCGGATCAGTTTTTCACTATACGACAAATCTGACTGAATCTCAACTTCGGTCGGGGAAATAACATGCGAAGGATCATATTTGTACCGTTTTCGAAGCATTGATACATGAAACACGTTGTGAATCTTTTCTAACTCAGACGACAATGCTAGCCGATAAGCTACTGGTCCAATTCGTTCGATAATTTTGTACGGCCCGATGAATATCGAACTCAATTTACCTTTACAACTAGATCGAAGTATTTTCTACCACGGAGATACTTTCAAAAACAACCTATCCCCGATCTGGAACTCAATATAATTCCATTTCAAGTCTGCATATGATTTCTAATGATCTGGCGTTGCTTTCAAACTATTACGGATAACTTTCACTTTCTCTTCTATTTCTCTAATCAAATCGACCCCGTGAATCTTATTCTCACTTAGCTCAATCCAATATAACGGTGTTCGACATTTTCGACCATATAAAGCTTCGTATGGTGCCATTTTAATACTCAATTGAAAGCTATTACTATATGAAAATTCAATCAATGGCAGGTATCATTCCCACTTACCTTTAAACTCAAGAATACAACATTTCAACATATCCTCAAGTATCTGAATAATCCGTTCGGATTGACTATCTGTTTACGGATGAAAAGCAGTACTAAAGAATAGCTTTGTACCCAGCGCATCTTGTAATTTCTTCCAGAAAAGCGATGTAAATCTCAGATCTCTATTCAAAATAATAAAAATAGGTACTCCATGCAATCTCACAATCTAAAAGATATATAATTCAACAAGCTTATCGAGTGAATAATCTGTTCGTACAGAAATGAAATGAGCTGATTTCGTTAGTCGATCAATAACAACCTAAATTGCATCTTTCTTACTCGAAGATTAGGGTAAACTCGAAACAAAATCCATAGTGATTCTATCCTATCTCCATTCAGGAATCATAACAGGTTGCAGTAACCTAGACGATACCTGGTGCTTAGCTTTGACTTGCTGACAAATTAAACATCTCGAAATGAATTCAGAGATATCACGTTTCATACCAGGCCACCAGTAAAGTTGTTTCAGACCGTTATACATTTTCGTACTTCCCGGATGAACAAACAAACGAATACTATGGGCCTCAAGAAAAATCTTCTGAATCAACTCAGTATTCTTAGGAACACAAATCCTGTCTTAGAACATCAAGCAACCATCAGAACTAATCCGAAAATCTAATATAATTCCTAACTCACACTAAGCTCTCTTGTCTTGCAAGTCACTGTCACCTTTCTGAGCTTCATAAATATCTTGGAGACACATCAGTCTAGCTCTCAACTCAGGTAGAATCGAACCATCATCTGATAAGGCTAACTGAGTGTTCATAGCCCTCAAAGCAAATAATGACTTCCTATTCAAAGCATCGACGACCACGTTCGCTTTTCCTGGGTCGTAGTCAATCACTAGCTCATAATCATTTATCAACTCTAGCCACCTTCATTGTCGTAGGTTCAAATCCTTTTGAGTCATTAAGTACTTTAAACTTTTATGGTCACTGAATACTCGACATTTCTCGTAATACAAGTGGTGTCTCCAAATCTTCAACGCAAACACAATGGCAGCTACCTCTAAATCATGCGTTAGATAATTTTTCTCATGTGGCTTCAGCTGCCTCGAGGCATAAGACCATTCAACGATGCATCACTATAAATTACAAATTCTTTACCCGATTCTGGCTACACTAACATTGGAGCTTCAGTTAATAAAGCTTTCAGCTGATCAAAATTTTTTTGGCACTTGTCCGACCACTCGAACTTAACATCTTTATGAAGTAGACTTATCAACAGAGTTGTAATCATTGAGAAACCTTTTACGAATCGCCTGTAATAACCAGCTAGTCCATGAAAACTTCAGACTCCGAATACATTTCTTGAAGGCTTCCAACTAATATTGCTGAAATCTTGCTCGGATCTACTCGAATACCCGATGCTAACACAATATGCCCTAGAAAACCAACTTCTCGTAACCAAAACTCACATTTACTTAACTTTGCAAAAAGCTATTTATCTCGCAAAGTCTGTAGACTATTCTCAGATGTTCGTCATGCTTGGATTCATCTCATGAATAAATCAAAATGTCATCTATAAACACAACAACAAATCTGTCCAAATACAGTCTGAAAATCCAATTCATTAGGTCCATAAAAAAGCAGGTGCATTCGTTAATCCGAAAGGCCTAACTAAAAACTCATAATGTATGTACCTTATTCGAAAAGCTGTTTTCAGCACGTCAAAGTCTTTAACTGGCAACTGATAGTAACCTGATCTTAAATCTATCTTTGAATATACTATAGCCCCTTTCAACTAATCAAACAAATCGTCTATTTGTGGCAGAGGGTATTTATTCTTGATAGACGCTTTATTGAGTTTTCGATAGTCGATGCACATTCTCATAGTTCTGTCTTTCTTTTTCACAAACAAACCCGGTGTACCTCAAGGAGAATAAATCGGTCGTGCGAAACCTCTATCAGTCAATTCTTGCAACTGAGCTTTCAACTCTTTCAATTCAGTCAGTGCCATTCTTTACAGAGCTATCGATATCAGAATTATTCCCGACACTAACTCAATACCAAACTCTACCTCCCGGATCAGCGACAAACCCAGTAATTCTTTGGGGAACAAATCTAGACACTCACATACAACTAGTACTGATTCGATCTTCTTTTCAGTCACTTTTGTATCAAGCACATAAGCAAAATAAGCTTCGAAACCCTTTCTCACATATTTCTGAGCTAACATCGATGAAATCACTACTGGTAAACCATTCAGATCATCTGACTCAATCTGGATAATCTCATTATTCTAACATCTCAATTCTATCATTTTTCGTTTGTAATTCACAATAGCATCATGAAACGTTAACCAATCCATACCCAGGATTATATCAAACTCGTCAAATGCAAGCAACATCAAATCGGTCGGAAAGCAATTATCCCGAATCATCAAGGAACAGTTCTTGCATACTTTATCAACCAAACCACATTGACCTAAGGAGTTCGATACTCTAACCACAAATTCAGTAGACTCTACAGGAAAAGTCTTACTGGATACTAAAGTTCCACATACATAAGAATAAGTTGATCCTGGATCTATCAATGCAATTACAGTAGTATCATAGAGAGTGAAAGTACCGGTAATAACATCTGGAAAGGAAGCTTTTTCCTGAGTGCAAATAGCATAAGCTCTGGTAGGTGCATGAGCCTCAAATCTAATAGCAGTGTCTTTAGCTCCCCTTTGACTACTACTCACATTACCATGTTTCTGAGTGGTCTACCTCGAGCTACCATGTTACTCGACCTAGTATTCTGCACTATCTCTTGCTCAACCAACTCAGGACATTCACGAATGAAGTGTTCCAATGATCCATATTTGAAACAGGCCCGATCATTCAATCTACATTCGTCAAAATGTCATTTACCACAATGTTTGCACTCGGGTCTGTTAGGCCTGATGTTACCAACACTAGCTACTGAGGTAGCTTTTGAACTCATAGGTGGTCTGTCTCGATCACATCTAGAATAACCTGCAGTAGCCTTTGAACAGCTAAAGTCATCTCAAAACTTCTTGGATGTCGAATGAAATGACTTACTCAATGATCTTTTTCGTGAATCTCTAGCTTCAAAATCAACTTTTCTTTTCTTTTCCCCAAGTTCTTCAGCTTTGCATGCTCACTCGACGAGTATCACAAACTCTTTTATTTCCAGAATTTTGACTAACAACCGGATATCTTTATTTAACACATCTTCAAATCTCTTGCACATAATTGCTTCGGTCGAGACACATTCTCCTGCATATTCACTCAATCTCACAAATTCTAGTTTGTATTCTGTAACAGACATACAGTCCTATTTCTGTTCAAGAAACTCTTTACATTTCTAACAATTGGTAATCCCCCTATTCATCAGATTCAATTAGAAGAATTTCATTATTCTGACATTTCAATTTTATAATCTTTCGTCTACATTTCACAATGGCATCATGTAGAGTCAACCAATCCATACCCAGAATCACATGGAGCTCATCAAATGGAAAAAGCATCAAGTCAGCTAGAAAACAATAACCCCAAGTCATTAAAGGACAGTTCTTGCATACTTTGTTAACTAGAACATACTTGCCTAAGGGGTTCGATACTTTAATTACAAATTCTGTAGACTCAACAAGCAATTTTTTTACTAGACACTAAATTCTCACAAACATATGAATGTGTTGATCCAGGATCAATTAAAGTAATCACATTAGTGTCGTAAAGAGAAAATGTACCGGTAATAAATCAGGTGATGATGCTTTTTCGCGTGCGCGAATAGCGTAAGTTCTGGCTGGTGCTCTAGCTTCAGATCTCACAACTGAATCCCTAGTCACACTTCCACCACTGGACACATTCCTTGTGTTTCTCGATGGTCTCCCTCTCACAGTCGTATTACTCAGTTTTGCAGTCTGAAATTTATCTTTCTCATATAACTCTAGGCAATCTCGAATAAAGTGATCTGGCGAGCCACATTTGAAACAAGCTTTAACACTCTTATTTTAGCACTCTTTAAAATGACGTCTCCCATACTGTTGGCACTCGAGTTTGTTGTTTCTTACATTGCCAATGCTCGAGACGGAAGTTACTTGAGCTTTAGAACTCACATGTTGATTTCCACGATCTCTATTCTGATATCCCACTGATGCATTTGATCAACTATAAGAATCTTAAGATTTCTTTGATGAAGAATGATAAGGTTTATTCATTGGTCTTTTTCTTGAATCTTTAGCCTCTGAATTAACTTTCCTCTTTTCTCGGCTAAAATCTTCAGATTTGCAAGCCTGGTCAACTAACACGAAAAATTATTTCAAATATAAAATCTCGACCAGAAGTTTAATTCTTTATTCAACTCATCAACAAACCGCTTGCACATAATCTTTTGGTAGAAACATACTCTCGAGTATATTTACTCAACCGCACAAATTCTCTCTCGTACTCGGTTACGGTCATTCATCCTTGTTTCAATTCTAAAAACTATTTGTGCTTTTGATCCAGAAACCATTGGCTTATATATTTCTTCCTGAACTCGGTCTGAAAGAATTTCCAAGTAACCCGTTCTCTAGGTACAATAGATACTCCAGTATTCCACCACTGGTATGCAGTGTCCCTTAGAAGTGATATAACACATTTTAAACATTCAACTGGTGTGCAAGAAAACTCATCAAACACTTGAATCATATTTTCAAGCCAAAACTCTACTCTCTCAGGATCTTCATTAACATTAGCTCTAAATTATTTAGCCCCGTGTTTACGAATCTTGTCAATTGGGGGCTTATTCAATCTAAAAAGCTCGACTCCTTGAGGAACTACAGGAACCCGTTAGGGATTAGGACAGGGTGGAGGTTGTTTAGCAGCGAATTTGTCTAGATATACTGCATGAACCACTCATTTCATCATTTGAAAGAAGGCTTCTTTAGCCTCTCCTCCCTGACTTCCCGATACGGGTCTAGAATCAGAAGGCGCTTTCCCTTGAGCTGGAGCTGGTACATTACTTTCAACCTCGTCAGCTATAGCTCGATTGGGATCCATTTACTATATGAAAACACATTTTAAAATGTCAGGAGTCATCACACTATCATAGTTTATATATGGCATGTACAGCTAGACTCTCACTCACTTACGTTAGTCTTAGAATCGACTAAACTGTAGCTCTGATACCAATAAATGTAACACCCCTCACCCGTATTCAATGCCAGAATAGGATTACGAAGCATTACCAAAAATACAACACCTTTAAACATACTTTTTCACATGCATTTAATCAAATCATACAATCGTCATTCAATCTCAATCAATTTGTCCTTAATATGAGCCTACGAGGCCCAAAACGTATATTGGGAGCGATTCAGGACTAAACCAATAACTTAAAAAACTTTCACAAACTTTGAAAAATTTTCTCAAAACAGGGGACACACGCTCTTGTGGCTAAGCTGTGTGTCTCACATGCCCATGCCATAGGCCGTGTATACATTCGAAATGGGAACACATGACTGTGCCCCAACCAGTGTCTAACCCCGTGTAACTCTTTAACTTAGGTTACATGGCCAACACACACTCATGTGGCTAGCCCGTGTGCCAGGCCGTGGGCTAGGCCGTGCCAAACCTGTAGGGTATACTGACTTATGCCCGTGTGTGAGGTCGTGTGGAGCATACTGACTTAATTTCAAAATTAACACCAAAGGACACACGGCCATGTACTTGACCGTGTGCCACATACGGTTGAGACACACGCCCATGTGGATAAAAATAGGCTATTTACCAAGCCAATTTGCCACCCAAATTTAGGTACACCTACACCTCTCAAATAGCACACAATACAGCATCAATAGGCATATATTTCAATTCTAATCAATCATGACTTATACCAATTCCAACACCAACCAATACAAAACATAAATACCACATATTGCCATCTAAATTCATGCCAATCTTTGTCTTCTCAAAACATCAAAATGACCATTTACAAATATGCATTATTATGCTCAATTCCACAAACATACCAATTCACAAATCATCACCTATTGACATTCAAAATTACCTAATATCAATGAGCAACATGAATCCACCTCAATCACACAACATAGATCAATTACCAACTCAAAACAAAAGCCATTTGCACATTTATATTCATCATAAAATTCACCATCCTAAGCCAAATCACATGACTATATATATACAAACCAAAACATATTCATTTACAAGACAATTCAAATGGAAAAAATCATTACCAGAACATAACCAAAATGACTCAAAGTCCCTATAATGCCATATACTTAAAATACCAAGTTCATAGGTACCGAGAGAGATAGATGGATAGTGTGACGATGTCTCTGACGATCCCTGAATCCAAGCTAGCTTTGAATTCACTATAAAACATAGAAAAATAAACGATGTAAGCTATAAAGCTTAGTAAGCTCGTATGACATAAATTTGATATAATCATAAACACATAATTCAACAATTGATCATAAGTATAAGAATTCAAATCAACTAACAAACCTCTCAATTACTCATTCACAAAACTATATACTTTCTTCACCATTTCTTCGATTCAAAGCTAATATGGTTTATACACATACCTGTATCATCTTGTACTAATCTCATACACATTCTCGTCTTTCATTTACCCTTTAAACCATTCGGAATAGAAGTTGGATACTCAAGGGTCTCACACAATAAGTACCTATACCATAGCCCATAGTCAAATCAAGGTAACTTATCTCTAAAGTACTAATGTCATGGTCCGAAGCCAAATTAGCTGATATGCATTGCCCGAAGCCAAATCAGTTTATCTCGCATCCGAAGTGTTATATCATGGCCCAAAGCCAACTCAGTGTATCCTCTAGTGACATGTCACTAGTATTCTAAACTATTCCTAAGGTTCAACCAGGATTTCAAATGTTGAATTATCATCAAGTCATTGTCGAACTTATCCGAAGTCTCATATTCACCACATGTACAATATCAAAGCATTTAGTATACGTTTAAAATGAAATTTATCACATACGAACTTACCTCAGATGTGGAAATGATGAAATAAGTCAATTAGTCGATAACTTTAGTTTTCCCTCGATCTAGATCCAAATTTCACTTTTCTTGATCTAAATATATTCAAAATTAACTTATTTAATCATCTATTTATTCAATTCAATCCAAAATATACATTAAGGCTATTTTACACATTTGCCCCTAAACTTTCACATTTTTACTATTTAGTCATTATTTCATAAAATCACAAATTACTGCAATTCAATACTAACCCATGCTAGTCGATTTACCAATTAATCCCTAACAGCCCATATTTTTCAATTTTTCACACATTTAACCACACATTTTCACATTTTCACAAATAAATCCTTGTTTTGCATTTTTACTCAAAATGACTTTACAAAATATGTAAATATCACAACAAGACTTCATATTTCATCATCAAACATCAAGGAACACATATTTTCATCGATGGAAACTTTCAAAATCTTTAACAGTTTGAAAAATAGTCCCTAAGCTAGCTAGTACTAGATGCAACGATCTCAAAAACATAGAAATCATTAAAAACGGGACAAAAACCATACCTTAATTAGCTATCCAAGCATGGCTGAATGAAAACCTAAATTTTGGCTTTTCTATTCTTCAATATTTGGCTAGGGAAGAAGATGAAAGCACCAAATTGTTTTATTGCTTTTTTTTTATTAACATTAATACATAAATTACTAAATTAACATTAACATTAAAACATAAAAAAAATCTCTTAACGGTTGTCCATAATTTTCCACTTATCAAAAAAATGGTCTAATTTCAACATAAGGACCTTAAATTTATGGTTCTATAGCTATTAGATACTTTTAGCTAATAGAACTCCACTTTTACACTTTACGTGATTTAGTCTTTTTTACCGAATTAAGCATTCAAACGATAAAATTAATTCACGAAACTTTCACACATACATGATATCATGCTGTAAACACTTAAAATAATATTAAAAAATTCTTCAATCTCAAATTTGTGGTTTCGAAACCACTGTTCTAATTTAACCAAAAATGGGTTGTTACACTTTTTGGCAAATTCCATATAGAGAGTTTTCACGGCACACAAAATGGAGTACACTTGTGGCATGTTCTAGAAAGGCTCCTAAGAATAATTCATGAAAAACGCTCTTTGGTGCAGACTCTGTACTAAGTGAAAGGCGTATTCCTTATTACTTCTAAATGCAAATAGTGAGAACAATAAGCAGAAAACGTATCTATGGGTATTATGATAAGGTACTTGATATGATTAAGATTTGTGCCTAGATGGAAATTCAAAGAGATATATCGAAGTGATGAGAATTTATTCTGAAAATGAATGTAAACATGACACGCTCGAAAAAAAATTATAGATCACCTGTGTTTGGGTTTTTTCTTAAAGTTGAGGAAGTTATGGCTTGGTGAACGGAGAATGTAGCTAAGGTCTCAAAGGCAAGAAAGAGAAGGAATTGGGCTCAGAGTAGGGTATGGTAATGAATGTGAATGAAGAAACAGAAATAGAGGCAACTATTAGAGACTCGTTAAAGAATAAGAGCAAAAAGATGGTTCTTTAAACATTAGATGTGGCATGCAAATATGATTCAGGTAAATGGTGGTTGCCTCACTAAGTTCTGTTGAACTTATTTCTGCGTGTTATGTTTCAGGTAAACTCTTAAGGTCTACACCTGGAGGGATGATGACAAGGCTACGCCAAAGAGTGGCAAGGCTGGCTATTATGCATACAGAGCAAATTGTTGGCATGTTCAAGTCTGAGTTGTTATACAGAAGTGTTTTAAACTGAATAATTATGATAGAATAGGATACCAAATCAATCATAGTTGTAAATTAATTCTGTGTATTTTAATTAAATCTACACTTGGTTCATGAATACATATTTCATAGAAAAGTTGTAATTAAACAATTGTAATTGAATGTAATTTGTATGAATAGAATTGAATTTCTACTACACCCTAGGTTCGGATAAGGATTATTGGATCGGGTTTGGGGCGTTATATTATTTTTTTCACCATGTTTTAGTAAATGAGTTACCAATAAACCAATTTCAATTGGTAATATTCTACCACTCCCATGACTAATTTTTAGCAAAAGAAGGGAAATTTTCATTTATTTTGAAGAGGCCTTGTTTTTTACAAGTATTTTTACCCATTATTTTAATTTCAAGTTTAAATTTACCATAATTATTTTTTATGTTTAATTACTTTAAAAATGTGTATTAAATAAGCTTTTTCCTTATGTTATTACACTTGTAACTAAACATAACATCAATGGCGTTGTGATAACTTTATTAAGTTAATATTAGATTTTGTCATTTCCTTTGTATAAGTGAATGAAAAATTATATTAAAATTATGAAAAATTATTTATGAGAGTATTTAGATTTTAGAAGTACGTTTCTAAATTGACAAGTGTTATATAGGGACTATAAAATATTTTAAGAACTAAATATTTACAAAAGTCACATGTCAATTTTTATGGTTTTTCGTGGAATAAAAAACACACTACCAATATACCAAATACTCACCCTAAAATTATATTTATAAAAAAATTATTCAATATTTAAATCATAGGTAAAATGGTAAAGTGTTTATAAAAATACTTAAAATTTTCATTTGTTATAAAATAAATAAACAAAGAGTAAAGAACAAAGAGAATGGGAGAGCAAAAAGAGAGTGTATTTTATTGATCAATCGGAATATTTACAAAGCTTCTCCAAAGTCTCCATTTATAGGCATAAAAAGTATAAATCAAGTAGAGATATACTTCTAATGACTATTAGAATGTCAAATACGTCAAAACTTATCTTGATCTCGATGGACATCCACTTAATAAGATATTCATAACATTCCCCCTTAGATGTCCATTGGTAGATAATGTGTCTCATTAAAACCTTACTAAGATAAAAACCCAGTGGGAAAAAAATTCCTAGTGAATGAAAAAGAGTATACATATCTATAATACACATAATATGCTACCTCATTAAAAACCTTACCAGAAAAACTTAATGGGACAAAACCTTGGTTAAGGGAAAAAGAGTACAACGTATATTTATTCCCCCTCATAAAAATATCACATACTTTCTCATATTCTACATATCCAATCTTGAATACTAGTCTTTCAAATGACTATTTGAATGCATCTAATAAGCATTTATATCACCATTCTTTTGAAAGTCATGAGTGAGGGAAAATTTTAGGGGAAATATATTTTGATCTCTTCAAGAGTTTCAACAATAATCATAGCAAAATTTAATCATGATTCTTCTACAAAAACACAAATACGTATTTTGGATCATTTTATAATCCTCCTTCAACTACTATTCACTAAGTCAAATTTACCACATATCTTCAAATGTAACAACCCATTTTTGGTCAAATCAGAAAAGTGGATTTGGGACCAGAAATATGAATTTAGAATAATTATTTTATTATTATTTAATGTCTACTGTATGATATTATAATGGTGTGAAATTTTCGTTAAGAAATATTAGCGTTCTATTAGTTCTATTAGTTAAAAGTGTCTATTAACTATGGAACATTAAAGTAAAGGTCCTTATTTTGTAATTATACCATTAATAGTTTGAATGGAAATTTATGGGCATGGTTGGGTGAATTTTTAAAGGATATTAATAAGGTTAATATTGTAATTTATAATTAAAAGTTATTAAAGTAAAGAAAATAAAAGAAAAACATGCATGTTCATCTTTCTCAACTGATTTTTGAAGAAAGAAAAGCCATTAAAGGACATCAAACATTCGGCCATAGTTCAATCTTGCATGTAAGCCCATTTTTTGTCTTGTTTTTAATGATTTCTACGTTTTTGAGATCGTTGCAACTAGGTCTAGCTAGTCCAGGGACTATTTTCCAAAACTGTTAAAGATTTTGAATGATGCCATTGATGAATACATGTGTGTTTTGATGTTTGATGATAGATTTTGAATGCTTGTTGATAGATTACAAGTTTTGTTAAGTGATTTTTAATGAAAATGCAAAATAAGGATTAAATTGAGAAATGTTGAAACCTTGTGGTTAAAATGTGAAATAAATGAAAGATATGGGCTGCTAGGGACTAATTGAGAAATTGGCTAGCATGGGTTAATATTGAATTGCATGAATTTGTGATTTTATGAAATATGGACTAAATTGTGAAAAATGTGAAATATTAGGGCCAAAAGTGTAAATTTACTTAAATGTGAATTTTGGATTAAATTGAATTGAGAGATGATTAAATAAGTTAATTTTGATTATATTTAGATAAAAAAAATGAAGTTTGGATCTAGATCGAGGGAAAAATAAAGTTTAGGATTAATTGGTCTATTTCATCGTTTTTTATGTCCGCAGTAAGTTCGTATATTATAAATTTTGATATAAATGTATTTCATATGCTTTGATATTGCATAAATTGTGAATATGAGACTATGGATATGTGATTCGACGATGATTTAATATTCGAAATCCCAGTTGAACCTTAGGAATAGTTTAGGATACTAGTGACATGTCATTAGAGGATACATTAAGTTGGCTTCAGGCCATGATATTAGCACTCGGGTGCGAGTTATACCAATTTGGCTTCGGGCCATGAATATCGGCTAATTTGGCTTCAGGCCATGATATCAGTATTTCAGATTTAAGCTACCTTGATTTGGCTTCGGGCCATGGTATAGGGACTTAGTGCGCGAGACTCTTGAGTATCCGACTTATATTCCGAATGGTTCATCGGGTAAACGAAAGATGTGATTGAGTATGAGAATGATATGAGATGGTACAAGTACGTACGTGACACATATATAAGCTTTGGGGTGAAGAAATTTGTAAAGAATATGATTAATATCATAATTATGTATATGAAAGGTTTGTTAGCTAATATATGTTAAATGTTGATATAGTCAAATTGTTAATTTATAATATTGAGATTGAGTTAAGTTTATGGTATACGAGCTTACAAGCTTTATAGCTTACTTTGTTTATTTTCATGTGTTTTATAGTGTTATCAAGCTAGCTCGGATTTAGGGATTGTCAAAGATCGCTTCACATTATCCACCTATCACTTGGTACCTATGGATTTTGGTATTTTAAGTATATGGCATGTATAGGGACTTTAGTCATGTTGGTTATGTTCCGATTATGATTTTGGCAATTTGAATTGGCTTGTAAATGTCTAAGGTTTGGTTTATATATTTGGCCAAGTGAGTTGGGTTATTTTGGTTGATTTTGGTTATGTTTATATGTATATAAATGACCTATGTTATGTGAATGAGGTTGGATTCTTGATGCTTATTGATAATAGGTAATTTTAATGTTAATAAGTGATGATTTGTGAATTAATATGTTTGTGGAATTGAGCATATTGATGCATAATTGTTAATGGTCATTTTGATGAATTGTGAAAAATAAAGATTAGTATGAACTTAGATGGCATAATGTGGTATTTATGTTTTGCATTGGTTGGTATTGGAAATGGTATAAATTATGCTTCATTGGGAATTGATTTATATGTCTATTGATGCTATGTTTTATGCCATATGAGTTGTGTAGGTGTGCCTAAGTTTGGGTGGCAAATTGGCTTGGTAAATAGCCTATTTTTGTCCATAGGCAGAGACACAGGTGTGTGTCTCAGCCGTGTGCGACACACGGTCATGTTACACGACTGTGTGTCCCCTAGTGTTATATTTGAAACCAAGTCAGTATGCTTCACATGGCCTCACACACGGGCGTGTGACTTAGCCGTGTTGCGGAAGTCAGTATACCTTACAGGTTTGGCACGGCCTAGCACACGGCCTGGTACACAGGCGTGTATGGCTAATTTTAGGGCACACAGTCCTATATGTTGGCTTTGTGACCCAAGTTAGAGAGTTACACGGGGTCGGACGCGGGCTAGAACATGACCATGTGCTCCCATTTCTAATGTCCACACTGCTTGTGACAGGGGCATGTTTGTTGGTCGTGTGAGACACACAGGCATGTGTCCCCTGTTTTATGCAAAATTTTCTAAGTGTGGAAAAATTTCCTGAGTTATCGGTTTAGTCCCAAACCACCCCGAATGCATGTTTAGGGCCTTTTAGGCTCGTATTAGGGACAAAATGATTGGTTTTGAATGAAATGTTTATAATTTGATTAATTGTGTATGAAATGTAAGTTTGAATTGTGATATAAGTTTGATAATGCTCCGTAACCCTATTCCGGCGTTGAATACGGGTGAGGGGTGTTACATCAAATTATTTCAACTCATATAAATGAACAATTTCTCGATAATTTGAATATGCTTCTGGCATTCTAAATCCAAGGATTTTAATATAAACTGTACACTATATAATAATTCATATGAGGTTGTAACAACCATTAGACCCAAGTTAAATCTTTTATAAATTGTCAGTTTAATAATACATTTAAAGGTTATTATATCCACCACAAAAGAATATTATATCTTTTCATAATCAATGTCAAGGCTTAGCGAAAAGCTTCATATTTTTATTTCGTTTTTGAAAAACTACTTCATTTGTACCCTTATTCGCTTTATACCTTTAGATATTTGGACTACTGGTCCAAAAACTCTACGAATTTAATTGTACTTGAGTTGCATCTTTCTATTTTGAACAATCTATTCCATAGGTTTATTTAATATTCTCATTTTATTTCATTATTACAACAATAATATTGCATGCAAAACCATTGTCGACCACTTTTATTATCGGTTCTATTTTTCTCGAATTGACATAACGTATCGAGATTTCTTTATTTTCACTATTTTAATCTTCAGCTTCAGGTGCCTAGATCTCTTTTGGAGATTTACTTATTAGTTATGTCTTGGGTCTCTTTTGGAGCATCCGCCTCCACTATATGACCATCTAGAAGACTTTTCATCTTTGGAACCAATCAATCTATTATTTATCAATCTATTATTTATTCTAACTGATTGTCCTACTGGGACTTTGATTCAAATTATAATATTAGATGGCATATAACACTTGGTTATTCTCATTAAGTTTGTAAATGCATCTGACAGTTAACTTGTAATGAGTTATCCTTGTTGAACTTCTGAACCTATATAATTTCGTTTTTCATATGCCCCTAAAATTTTACATTTTATTCAATTTAGTCTTTAAAACTAAAATAGCCATAACTTTCAATTTTGAGCTTCAGTTTTAAAATTGATTCCAATTACACTTATTACAGTCCCTCTACTTTCTAATATTACTAAATTTCACAGTTTATTCACTTTAGTCCTTACGGACAAAACTAACAATTTAAACATTACAATCTAGTCTTTTTTTTCATATATAAGCTTAAAAACTATCAATTTAGCACTAATTTTTTTTCAAGAAATCAATAATGAAAACTTTAAAAAACTTTAAAAGTTTTTGCAAATTGGTACATGGGCTAGCTAAATCAAGCTCGCCTAACCTCAAAAATATAGAAAATTACAAGAAAATGACTTAATTGCACTAACCAATTTATTGCCAAAAGCTTGAAACCCTTGAATTATTTTTTTATTTTCTTTTCTTAAAGAAATCAAGCATGAAAGGATAAAGAAGATGATGATTCTCTTTCCTTCCTATTAAGCTTTGTTTTTATACCTTGGTTAACATTTGATTAACTTTAATTAACCTAGTTTATAAGCCATTCCCTTTAGGACCTTTGTCTAATTGTAATTTAAGTCCTTAAATGTTTAGCCAATTAAAAACTTATAACGGTAAGACCTTTTCAATTTAGTCTTTGTACCTTAATTAAACAATTAAAAGACAAATTTGAATGATCAAACTCTAATATTCTTTTATACCAACTCTATAAATATTAAATATAAATATTTACGAACCCAACTTACGAAAATGGTGTTTCAAAACTACATTTTTCGGCTGTCGGGCAATTACAATCTCTGTCGAGCTTTGCATTGTCGATCTGAAGATATGTTAAACGACATGACAATAAAAGATTTGATTCAAAAGTTGAGAGACAACGAATGAGATGAATTGTTGAACAATGAGGTATCTTTTTGTAAAACTTGGGATTTGGATGTTTCAAATATGAATGCTCAATACACAATAGGTCATAGTTGTGTAAGAAGGAATATGTTACAATGGAGCATCATTATCGAGTTGATATATATTTTGTTACAATAGATACTCAATTGCTAGAACTAAATAGCAAATTTAACAAGCATGTTGTTCAACTCCTCACTCTTACTACAACTTTAGATCTGAAAGAGTTTTTCAAGTTATTTGATAAATATGTATTCTTGTAAACAAGTTCAATGCAAAGGATTTTTCTCAAAAAGAGAAAGAACATATTCAATATGCGTTGAGACATTATGAACTTGATGTATGTCAAAGATCCTAAATTAAGAAAAATATCAACACTTTTTGAACTTTGTAGAAGTTTAGTTGAGAACGGAAAGTTAGTTATGCACCCACTAGTTGATTGATTAGTTCGTCTTCTATTGACTTTTCCAGTTTCAACTGCATCAACAATACATGATTTTTCTACTATGAAGATTGTGAAGATTCTACTCTGTAACAAGATGAAATATGATTTTTTGAGAAACTCTTTAGTTGTCTACCTTGAAAAAGGAATTGCAGTAATTTTTTATGTAAACAAAATAATTGCTGATTTCAGTTTGATCAAAGAACGAAGAGTGCAGTTCAATTAAACTTTTAAAATTGTACTCTAGTTTTTTGTGTTACATCGTTTTCCTCTTGGAAATTTTAAGCTTCACCCCTGTTGGAAAAACTGAAAAATGAGAAGGAAAAAAAAATGAAAATTTTAAACAATGCAAAATTAGTAAATGCACACTTTTAACTTTCACATTTCAATTTTTTTTTGAAAAATGATCATATATTTTTAATTTTTTCTCTCTCATTATTCTATATTGCTAAAAAAACTCAAATTTTATTTGCTTTCTTCTTTTTTCACTCTTTTATTTTTCCTTTTTTACTAAACCAAACCAATTCTTAAAATTCCATCTCATCTTTAAGATTCTATTGGGGATTTGGCATAAAGTTAACCAATCACTTACTTTGTTAGAAAGTTAAGCGGCCTTTTTACTCTCTCTCTATATAAAACTATGATCCGTATTTTATTTATTTCCCTAACTTATTATTATTATTTTATTTTATTTTATTTTTTGTTTGTTTCATCTACCCGTTCTTTGATAATAACTTTCTTGGCATTTTCTTTGGGCCAACCCAAATTTTCTAAAGACTTGATAGAAAAATATCGCCATCGCCATCACATATATATATATATATTTATGTGTAATTCACACCGAAAGCCAATCCTCAAACCTCAATCATGCATTCTTTTTCGGACAAAACTTAAAAAGAACACTTGAAAGTCGAATTATATATATTACTTTGTACACACGCGACATGGAAATGAAATCCAACATTCATCAATGAATTATTGTAATAAAACAACACATATGAATCAGAGAAACATGAAAATATCGTCGTCGCAGCAATCAAGCCTCCTCGAGTGTTGTATGTGTGGGGATTCTGGTATTACTCGAGAGCTTTTTCAATGCAAAATTTGTCATTTCAGATCTCAACACAGGTACTTATTTTATATATCCTCTGCTCATATTTTCCTTTTTTTTTTTAATCTTTCTGGGTTTTTATTTTCATTGATAAAGAATCAGATTTTCTTTATTCTTTTTAAAAATTCCCATGGCAGATATTGCAGCAATCGGTATCCAAAAGCTGGGGTTTATGAAGTTTGTAATTGGTGTTTGAATCAAGAGGAGCATTCAAAGGAAAAGTCTCAGAATTCATTGAATTCTTCAGCTTCATCTAAAGGCAAAAACGAAGATGATAATAATAACAAGATAAAGGGTGATAATCACCATGGAGCTGGCTTTAAAGGCAACCGAAGAAATACCAACAGTTTAAAGCAACAACAATTGATGAAAATTCCCATCAAGAAACCCAAGTTAGAAGAGAAAATGAAGCGAAAAAGGATCATAAAGAATGCTTATTTAGAAGAAAAGCTTAGAAGAACAAAGTTAGAAGAGATATCGAAGAATGGGGTCATTACAAGACATTTTTTCAGAAACAAGGTAAGAAGATATAAGCTTTTGGATGAGGTTTCAAGTTAAAAACATTAACACAATTATGAAGTTGGGTTAAATGAGTGAAACCCAATTGGTCAGCTGGAGAAGTCAACTATGGCTGTGTCAAACAAGGGTTGTTTTCTTTTCTTCCAAACAGATAAAATCTCAGTTTAGGTTGGAAGAAAGTCTTGGAATGATGGATACCATTATGGATTTTTGATATAATAGATAT
Source organism: Gossypium arboreum (assembly GCF_025698485.1). NCBI lineage: Eukaryota > Viridiplantae > Streptophyta > Magnoliopsida > Malvales > Malvaceae > Gossypium > Gossypium arboreum. The sequence goes on along the minus strand of NC_069072.1, from coordinate 120,882,452 downwards.
TAGATAGTTAAAAATAAAGAATTTTGCCTTGTTCTTCAATATGATTTATCAATTTTCTAGGCTTCCAACATTTAAATATCTGAATTTCCATAGTATTTGGAAGAAACTACAAGTTTACTGCTTCAAAATGGTCGATTAACTTATAATTTTGTATCTGATATTCATAGGAAAAATAATTAAAATAAAATTTGATGGAAAATATTATCGTGTGAATAAATCTTTATAGTACCAATTATTAATATGTTAGAATTTACATATATTACACTTAAAATATATTATTAAGAAAAATAAAAGAATTGATCGAGATTTTAGTTGACTTAGGTAAAGTCTTTTGCGGAAACACATCTAGTAGTAATTGGCCTAAACGTAGACCATTCTTCACGCATTTTGCTTTTACTTCTAGACGATAATGGTTTTCCATTATGGGCACTTAAATTATAACTCAATTTCCATTTTGATTAAAAAATTTCTTTTAATAATAGTTCTACTATCTTTTTAAGTTATACTTCAACTATCAATTTTATTTTATTTTAATTCATTCAAAACATAAAAGCAACTAATAAAGATTCACAGGTACATGTTTTTTTATAAATTAAATAAAATTTATAATTTAAATAAAACTTTAAAAACAACTATAAATTTTATCACACCCTATACATATAAAACTGAAAATAATGTATTTAAAACTAGAAGTGTATTTAAAAACAATATACAATTAATGAAGCGTATGTGTTGAAACTAATTATTAATAACAAATGGAATATATACTATATTAAAATAAAACTTTAATTGAAATATGTATGATATTAAAAAGAAAATGTATGAAAAACATTAAAATAAAATTTTAATTGAGTAATATATTTAATATTTTATTAATTCAAATAAAGTTAAAATCCCACTTATCTTAATTATAAAATGATAATTCCGTAATTTTCTTTTCTCCTATAGAGTTTAGTTTAGGATGGGGTGTTGACTTGACTTACATTGTCCCTACGAAATTCTGTGTCAGATCGTGTTTAGATATGATAATATTTGATACAACGCAATAAGAATCCCACAATTTTATTATTATTTTCTTCAGCATTTTTCACAAATGAAAAAGTTAAACATGTGAGGATAATTTCAAGTCTACTTCTAAGATTTTTACGCTGATTAATTAAGAAATAATGAAGTTAGCGAAAGAATATAATATATCAATTATGTTACTTTTAAATTACAATATAAATATAATTACCTGTTTATTTAATCGGAATATACAATTTCAAAATTTTGAGAATTTTAATCTTACATTAAATTAAAATTTCATTTATCTTAATTATTTATACTTATTAATTGAGTCAAGATATCAGTCAACTTGATAAAAATTACTTTAAAACTAATTTTTAATAAAGTATTGAATACTAATATAATAATATTTTATCCTTTTACTATTTTTATATGAAATGTTTAAACAAAACAACTTAGAATGTGTTACGAATATATTATTAAGTGAATGTCCATCAAGATCATGATAAGAATAATCATTAGAAGTAGATCTTTACTTCATTTATATTTTTGATGCCTATAAATAGAGAGTTTGGAGAAGCTTTGTAAATATTTCAATTGATCAATAAAATACGCTCTCTTTTTGCTCTCTCATTCTCTTTGTTCTTTACTCTTTATCTATTTATTTTATAACATATTATTAGCACGATTATCTTTTAATTGTTTTTCTCCATAAGTCACAAAAATATCTTAAATTTTACTATTTTTGATTGTCTCCCATAGCTATTACTATTTCAATTGAGGTTTGCGCACTATGGGTAACCATTAGAACCTTTAACCAGTCAGGTACACATAAAATCTCTAAATTTTTTATGCCTTTTTATGCATAGAATTTTATATAATCCTTATGTGGTATGTTTTTCTTCTTTGTTGATTGATTTTGGTAAAATTATTTTATGAAAACAATATTATTACTTTAAGGTTTCTTTTAAACTAAGATTCTTTTATTAAATTATAGTATATATGATACTTGGATGATTAAAATTTTTATGATTAAATTATTGTTATTAAAAATGCTTGACATTATTATATTATATCTTTTAAATTAAATTTATAAATATTTGATTAGAGCATCATAAGATTTTATAGCACATATGTGGTATTGAAATTTAGTACATTGTGTCACTACAGGAAAATAGGGCTTTAGCGGCGTTTTAGTGGCATTTTATCAAAAAACGCCGCAAAAATTGTAAAACACAGAGCAATAGCGGCGTTTTTGTGAAAAACGCCGCTAAAGACAGAGCATTAGCGGCGCTTTTGGAAAGACGCCGCTAAAGACCAGAGCACTAGCGGCGCTTTTGGAAAGACGCCGCTAATGACCAGAGCATTAGCGGCGCTTTTGTAAAGACGCCGCTAAAGACCAGAGCATTAGCGGCGCTTTTGGAAAAACGCCGCTAAAAGTCACATAACCGCTAAACCTCAAAAAAACCATAAACAATAATCTATAACCCCTAAAATAATAATTATTAAAATTTATGGTTATACAATATATTAAATATTTTCTTATATAATCGTAAAAGAGATAGTATTGAATTTAAAATATTGAATTAATTATCATTATAGTTTATGGTTTATGATTTAAGATATATGATTTAGAGTTTAAGGTTTATGAGTTAACTATGGTTTAAGATATATGGTTTAGGGTTTAAGGTTTAGGAGTTAACTAGTATTTGAAGGTTTATGATGAATTATGGGTTTAGGGATTAGGGTTTAGGGGTTAGGGTTAGAGTTTAAGGTGTAAGGGTTTGGGGTTAAGGGTTTAGACTTTAGTGTTTATGAGATAGGGGTTAAGAGATTTAGGGTTTAGATTAATTAGTATTTTTAATTTATATATTAAATAATTTCTTATATAATTGTAAAAGAGATCTATAATCTTAATTTGAATATATTAAACTTATGATTATAGTTTAAATTATTTAAGAGATAATAGATAAACTTTATATATATATTAAATGGTTTAAGATTTAATCTAAAAATATTTTGATATATTAAAATAATTCAATTCAAATTAATTCCTCTACACTTAATTTATTTAAGTGAAATTTAAACTTAAAATTTAGTCCTTATATTTTAATTTGATTAGTTTTAGTCCTGTATTTTTCAAATCGATCAAATTTATCTTTTGTACTTTTCAAAATTTAAAATTTTAGTCATGATCACTCAAATGATAGCAATTATATATGTTTGGTTAAATTCTGCTATTAGTCTTAATATTGTGCGTAAAGTTGTAGGTTGAGTTCATGTTATCCAATTAGATCATTCTTGGTCCCTATACTTCTCGACTTTTGAAATTTTAATTTTGACACAAATGACAACCATTAAATCCAGAATCGCCTTTTTGTGAGTAATATGTTTGTTACATTAGATTTTAGAAATAGCAAAACTTAATGAATTTAATAGCTACCATTTAATTAATACTACAATTTCAAATTTTCAAAATTACAATGACTAAAAAATAACAAAATTAAAGTAAAATGACTAAATCCACAACTTACATATAATTCAATGACTAATAGAAAATAATAATAATTAAAAATATTTAACTTGTTTATATTTAAAAATTAATAAATATCAAATGAAAATAACATGTATATATTTATAAAAAAATTAAAACAATATCATTAGGTTTAAGTAAATTTACGTTAAGTATTTATAAATTTAATTGGAAATTTAACTTAAACGGGTCGTTTTCCTTTTGAAATGTTTTCTTTTCTCATGCCCGACACTAAAACCCCTAATTTTTAAAGTCATTGAATATATATTAATAAAAAACATAATTGTTTAACTTAAACATGATTGTGCTTTAAGCATGATATTAATATATTTTATTTTTATTCAAGTCTCACTTCATTCAATATATGAGCCTAAAATTTTATCTAAGTATGCCCATATTAATAAAAGGCTTAACCTAAACCCAATTTAATATATATATTTATATTATTTTTAATTTAATATTTAATATCCTATATATGTAATTGTATTAAAATTTTAATTTATATTTATTAAAATTTTATATGTAATTGTATTAGCATTTTTAATGTTGACATTGTAGTAATATATAATATTATTATAAATTTAATTTTTATGTATTATAAATTTTATAATACATACGAATTACATAATATACAAAACATTATAAAAATTATATTTTTACAGTTTGTGCATATAATATAGATGCAATTTTTAATCCATTTACATTTTATGCAAATTTTAATCCATTTACATAATATACGCCAGTAATATCCATTTACATTTTTCGCCAAAACCCTAGCATTTGCTTAACACATTTTTATCGCCTCACACTCTCTGTTTTCACTTAGTTTCTGATTCTTCACTTTCATTACTTCAAACTCTCTCAGCGATGAGACCTCCAAGAGGTAAGTAACCAACGTCTCTTACGTTTCCTATCATTTTTAGTTACAGACTCCCGTTATGGCATTCCTAATGGTTTAATCATTTTTCAGGCCGTGGTGGTGGTGGGTTTAGGGGCAGAGGTGATGGTGGAAGAGGGAGAGGAAGAGGAGGTGGTGGAAGAGGTGGTGATAGGAGGTGATGGCATTCCAAACCAATTGAAACTAGCAGCAATGGCCATCGATTTGAACGTCCGCCTGAGATCCGCCGATATGCCTCTCGCAATGCAAGAGCGAGCTATCCGGAGAGCCAGAGCTTTAGTCGACGCTAACAACCCAGGTATTACCAAACCTACGCAGGTCGCAATGTGCCTTAAGAAGCTAAACCTAAAATCTTGCTTCTTCAGTCACATTTTGGATGTTGGGGTTTTGAGTTTTTTTTTTCCTAAAAAAATGTTTTTTGGGGGATGCAGGAATTTGATGCGTTGTACGGACCGGCATGGCATTGCATAGTGGGGAAGAGTTTTGGGTCGTTTGTGACGCACGCCGGCGGAGGATTCTTGTACTTCTCGGTGGACAAGCTTTGTTTAAACTCCTGAAAAAGAGGTTATTTGCTCATCAGCAGGAAATCATGCCCAAGGGGTTGCATTGGCTGCCAGGAAGCTTGGTTGCAATGCTGTTATCGCTATGCCTGTTACAACTCCTGAAATTAAGGTATTTCTTTGTGAAGTTTCTCATATCAATTGTGCCGTCTGTAGGATATTTTAATTTGAATGGTGGGTTTCTCTTTTTGCAGTGGCAATCTGTTGAGAGGTTGGGTGCAACTGTTGTTCTCGTTGGAGATTCTTATGATGAGGCACAAGCATATGCTAAAAAGCAGGCTAAAGAGGAAAGTCGTACCTTTATACCCCCTTTTGATCATCCAGACGTTATTATGGGACAAGGTACTATTGGAATGGAGATTGTGCGCCAAATGCAAGGCCCATTGCATGCAATCTTTGTTCCCGTTGGTGGTGGTGGGCTCATAGCTGGCATTGCTGCTTATGTAAAGAGGGTTTCCCCAGAGGTATGTGGTTTCTTATTGTAAACATTACTATTGCATATTGTTGCGTGGGAGCTTGGAGTTCTTTCATTCTTTATAGATGACAAGCACTTGCCACTTCATATATTCAATTTCCTTCCTTTTTTATTACTTTCGAGCCTTGAATCATCATATATATTTCAAGACTTGAAATTTCAATTGGTTTTTGTTAAAGTTGGGAATTTAGTTTGTTGCTAATTGCTAGATAACTTGATCTGACCTTGGCAATTATGTTGACATATCATAATAGGCGTCCCTGGTCAGATACTTAAGATCTTCATAGAAGCTGACTTAGGAAAGTTTTCAATTGAATGTTACGTATTGATGACAATTTCACCTTACAGACATAGATGAATTAGAATAGTTTAAGACTTAGAAGCATGTCTCATTTTCCAGTCTTTAGAAATTAATAGGTGAGCAAGCTTTTCTAATGCTACTTTATACTTTTTGCATTGCCTAATTTTAATTTGATACATAGCGTCTTTGATTAATTAATTATATTCAGAACTTGGTCTTGTTCAAACTCAGATAACTATAAGACTACCAATATGATTATATGCATTTGTAGCAAAAACTAGAGTGGACTTAAATTCTTGATATTTTGAACTCATGATCATGGTACATTGAGAATCTCTTAATACACTAGATGAAACTCGAAGGTTTTCTTATCTATTTTCAGCTCTAACTTGTTTTTTTCTTTTCATTTATGATCTTACAAGAGGCCTGCATCCAGCACACCTGTTACATCCTTGATTGAAACTTATGTTATACTGTTGGAAATTCACTTTTATGTTATACAGAATAGAGCTTCATAATGAACCTTGAAATATTATTCCTCTCTAATTTTTCTTTCATTCATTCATTCCTTTTCCATTTTTTTTATGTTTAGTTTTGTTTCATAAACTTCAAACTAATAATCCCTACAAATGTTTTTCATCTGCTTTCTCTTCTCTTTTGCTCTCTTTTTCCTGTTCTTTTTATTTTCTTTCTACTATAAGAAAAGGTTCTCAGGTCAAGCCCCAGCTGGTTTGTTTGTACCCTTTTACATCAACGAGTAGTGCAACGCAAAGAAATATCAAGCAACAATACGACCAGCTTGTTAAGTGTCATGGAAACAAAGGATTGACATTAGCTCAGGTTTGTTGAAGTTCCACTTTTTTCTTGATGTTCTTTAATCTATTGATTAACTTGACAAGTACTAATAAAGGCTATCCGTTTTATAATTTGTATTGAATTATTGTAGTTTATGATTTTTCTTATAATTAAGAAAGTAAAAACAGTATAGCTGGTTGTGTTGAAAATGAAGGTCTTACTTTTAATTTACTCTTAATTTCATATATTATTATTCTACTACGTACAATTACTTATTATTTATTTTGTTTTATTGAAGAAAACCACTAACCAATTGTTTATATTTAAAAGAACACTCTTGCAGGTTTTACAAAGCTATCATCCACATTGAGTAATTTAGAGATGCTTGACTTAAAATACAATTACTTGAATGATAGCATTCTGCTATCTCTGAGTGAGCTTTCATCTCTTCGATATTTAGATCTATCATACAATCGAATTGAAGGATCAAGTCATTCAAGAGGTAATTTAAATATGGTCCGGTTTTAGTTTTTATTTGTATTGTGGCGTTTGACAGTGGTTTTCAATTCTTTTTATCCCCTGTAATGTAACTCTGCTTTTGCTTTAGTAAAATTTTCATATAGTTGAGAAAGTAAAACAGTTAACAAGTAATTTTAATATATATAAGGTTTCCAATGGATTTCAAGACTCACCAAATTGGAAACTCTTGTTTTAAGTGGAATTCTTTGAAGAATAGTGTTCTTCTCCATATGAGAAATCTTTCATTCTTGAAGAATTTAAGATTGAGCGATAATCACTTGGAAGGAAGGGTGCTTCATATTCAAGGTAGACTGATTTTACCTGATTCTTTTTAATTACCAAGTTATGAGTTGAAATATGTAGTTAGTTATAAGTGCATTTCTAAATTAGTATCTGCCTCTGCTGTTTTGTCTTCTTTTTGGGCAATTATATTTCATTATGTTTTTACAACCACAAGGTTTCTAAATTCTGCAAACCTTCTTAAAATATTATGTCTCTCTTTTTTATTTTCATTTTCAATTTAGTTGGTAGTACGTAAATATTCCACCATTGTGGATGAGTTTATTTTTTTCGCAAAAACTCTTTTAATGCTATAATATATTAATTGATTTTATCTCACCTTTTATTATATTAAATAATTTTTGTTACCTAAAACCTCTTATACTGTAACACATGTAGCATACTTTTTGCAAACAAAAATATGTAAAGAATTGCTGTAATTTTTTTGAGCATATGCTACAGCCCACAAAACAGAATATAATGTTTTAAATTAGCTTCCATTGATTTTTTTACACAAATTTGGAATTTTCCTTTACACCCCTTTATTAATTTTACTTTGATTTGTTCAATATATAATTCAGATTGTCAGACTTGAAATTTGCCTCCAGAAACTATATGGAGAGCTTTGTACATTTCCTTTTCCATGGCCCCCATGTCTACTACGATTTCAACCATTCTATACCAAGAAGTATGCTACTTATAAGTTACTTTGATTTCTTTTTACTCATTCTACTTGCAAGGAAGAGAGCAAGTTGTACTTGTATGTAAGTTACCAAGCAGAAAGAGATCTAAATAATTAGTGGATGATAGAAATTTCATATGATCTTGAATTTGCTACTCGATAAGTGATCATTTTTTTTTGTCCGAGACTTGTTTTCTCTCAAAGTAATGATTATGTAATTCTCTTGATGTTGATTGGCTGCCTACTTTTATAGGATTATGAGTATGCAAGTTATAATCCTGTTGCCTTTGATATTGCAAATCACTTCTGTGAGATGGCTGCCGATTATACACAGATACACCCCATGTTATGGATTATAGTAAATATCCAGGTGAACCTTTTGGATCTCATTTTTTTTTCTTTTGGATCTTTCTTTTGATTTTTTACCTGTCAGTTGTTAGCTACTTAAGGTGTAGGCGATAAAACAGGATTGTCAATGACTCAATTCTGCTTTAAGTTTACTATGCTTTTTAATATGTATTTATGATCTGAAATTTAAATAATTCATTTGGATGAACAACTTATTATAGTGCCTTAAATGCTGTCAAGAGGCATGCTTCTTTTCTTTTCTTTTTAATATTAAATTTTGTCTATTTATTCTGTCAGTTAGAGCATATTAAACAATATATATATATATACATGCATATATGTGGTGTGTGTCCTTCTATTAAATTCTTCGTTTATGTATTTGAACTTTGTTAAAACTTGAAATGCTTCAAAATTATTGGTTTTAACTGTGAATTTTACCTTCATTTGTTTTTTTTTTCTGTGTTTTAGTTGTAGAAATTAAAATATTTGAAAAAAAATTAATTATTCATCAATTTACATTTGAGATAACCTTCATTCTAAAACCATGGTTTTGAATATTTTTCAGCTTATTAAGAGAGTAAGATGGCATCCACTTTCACAGCCATGTCATCAGTTGGGTCATTCGTTGCATCTAATGGTTTGGCCATAAAATAATTTATGGTTTTGCTCAATCAAGTGACCGAGATTCCGTTTAACAATTTTCTTTATTGCTGGAACAAGTCTTAACCAAGATCAAGATCAAAGTACTTCACTAAGTTATATATGCAGGCATTGCAATACTTTGGCTTCATCTAAGCTTGAGCCAGCCTTCTGTTGTATATTATTTCTTCTTCTTTTTTGATCTTTTTCCTTTGATTAATGAGAGGTGATGATGATTTGGCATTATCTTTTCACCAGGATGAATTTTGTTTTGTAATTGTAATACTTTGTGTGTATTTTTTTGTATTAAATTACATATTGAATCAATATTTATGTATTAAATTTAAATTTATTAATTTTATATTTAGTTTTGAAGTTTAAATTTTAATGGAAAATTTAATTTAATTAATATTTTTATTTATTCTTAAAAGTATATAGTTTAAAGTTCAAATTCCAAAAATTAAATATAATATAATTTTTTTAAAGGTCATGGTTTTTAGCGTTTATGAAAAGCGCGCTAAAGGTTATAGTTTTTAGTGGCATTTTTGAGAAAAGCGTCGCTAAAGGTCATGGCCTTTAGCGGCGTTTGCAAAAAAAGCGCCGCTAAAGGTCATGGCCTTTAGCGGCGTTTGCAAAAATGCGCCGCTAAATTTTGCGGCCCCTGCTATAGAGGCGTTTTTTGCGGCGCTTGTGAAAACACCGCTAATAGTTTTAGTGGCGCTTAAAAGTGCCGCTAAAGGCCAAAAAAATGCCGCTAAAAGTCTGTTTTCCTGTAGTGTGTATCAGATAACTTTTAAGCATTATACACGAAAAATTTGATTTTATTTATTAAATGATTTTTTGTTACTATTAGATTATAAATGTTATTACGAAAACAAAGTTGTTTTACTACTTGTAAAAGTGCTCGTGATAATAGCCAGGGTGATAACAATAATGTTAAAGAATCTCAGGTATATTTTATTATGATTTATTTATTATATCATGTTTATTATAATTGGAAACTAATCATGACAACATGAATAGATAGATTTTGATTTGAAATCCACGTATATTTGCAATGGTGATTATGAAATAAAGAATTTTTGGGACATTTATAAGTTCGTCCTAGTAAATCTATTGCATTCCCCGAAGTGAACGCAAAAGAAAATATAAATCAATATCATTCCAATATTTGGTAATACAAAATTACTTAAAAGCTTCGAAAAGCTAATATATTAATATCTTGTGATGGTTAATTCATTGATTTTAAAAGATATTTATAATGGATCTCATATTGAGATTGTAAATGAGGAAGAGATTATATTTCATATGTATCAAAAGAGGATTGGGTTATGGATTTATATTTATTACTCTTGTTATAAATTGAATTGATCATGACTATTTTTGTGATATTATTTTGTCATCATCACCGTTAAGGGGTTGAAAGAAAAATATTTTACTATAAAAAATCTACTTAAATTGTGGAATAATTAAAAGAAAAATATGAGAAATAGAATATGATAATTTTATCTAAAACTCGTTATGGTTGGATGCACCTGAAGTTGCAAGTTTTTAAAACTGTGAGTATAATTTTACAGTATTCAAAATAAGTTCTCAATTAAAATTACATGAAAAAATATTATTGATGAGAACCTTACAAGAGAGACAATATTCAACTTGTCATTATTCAAATGTGCTCCTGCAGTAGCAATATTATGAAAAATTTGTACTTATGATTGAACAAAAGTTTTTAATCACAAAATCTAATCATTCCCTAAAGAGAATGTAACAATATTTAATAAATTCGAAAGACATGATCTTTGATGTGGATGTAGTAAGTTGGACAATAATAATAGTCATGTGGGATGGTCGTAATAAATTTTCTCACCACCAGAAGTGGAAAAATGAAGAAAGCAAGAAAAGAACAAGAATTTCCAAAAATTTTTAAGAAGAGAGACAATTTATTTATGGAAAATCATTGGTTATGTACCTATTATACACTTGGAAATAAGATCCACTTTCAAAGTTTGCTATTAATAGATTTTGATTGGAATCAAAGTCTACTACTAAAGTTTAATTTGCTTACTTTTTATCATCAAGACTCAACGTAGAACAAAAAAAATATGTCTTTAAATATTAAATCAAATTGATATATGATTTAAATATTTTGAGATGATCTTCTTTTAAGTTTTGATTACATGTATTACATATTGTTTTGTGCATCTAATTTGTTCATGAAAATAAATATTAACTAATTTATTTATATCGCTATAATAGGTTTTATAATTAAATGATATATTTGATTAAAACATATCTAGTATACAAATTTATGTTAACAAACCAATGAATTTTATGGTTATTCGATTTGATTTAGTTCAAAAATTGTTAAAGATAGTAGTTCATACGTTTTATATTAGTCTATTTGTTAATTATTTAGAGAAATAACATGAGCAATTGTAAATGGAAAGTTCTATGAGCTTCAATGGTTGGATTTTCAATTAAATTTAATGCATGTCTAAGATGATAATTATGAAAAAAATTGCTAGTTTTCTTTATGTCATCTTTTATGTTTGAGTTGTGGCGTTTATTGATATATTTAGTATAGGCTTGTTTTTGTACATGACCTAGGCAATTATTCTTAGTCGTTAGATGATTATGCAAAACTCTCGTTAAAAGGGTTTTAAGAGTATTTTTTAGTCGAACTCGGGACCTTTTGCATCTGAAGCGAGAGTAATACCACTAGACCAAATGCCCTGCATTTGAAGATTTTGGCATATTCCCTGAAGCAAATATTGTGTGCAATTATTTGGAAATTATATTTATTGACTTAGTGGCATTATAGACTTCACATTGATTCAATCATTTCCAGTAGTAAAGTCACAATAATAATTATATGTAGATACAAAGTAAAAAGGAATGATAATAAAATTATCAATCTGATACAATTTACTACAATTGAAATGCATGTTAAAGTAAACCAGAAGTTTACCGATACATGTAACACCCCTTACCCATACCCGAGGCCGAGATAAGGTACGAGGCGTTACCGGACAAACATACAAACATTAAACTAAAATACAGGCCATAAAATTTCATTCATATTTCAAAACATTCATTCACTTACACATAGTCCCTTATTTGAGTCTACGAAGCCCAAAACATGCTTTAGAAAGGGTTCGGGACTAAACCGAGAACTTACGAAAATCTTGGAAATTTCATGCTTTAAGGCTCCATACGCCTGTGTCCCAAAGTTGTGTTCCATACACAGTTGAGACACATGGTCGTGTCTCTGCCTGTGTGGAATATACCTAGGCTATTTTCCAAGCTTTGGTCAACCTTAATCTCTTACACACTTATACAAAATCAAAAGCATATAACGTGGTATTCATTTAATGATTAAATATTCTCAATTAAACCACAAACATAGCATTTGTATGTCATCATACATGTGTCTCTCATACTCATTTTACCTTGTTTATTATAGTACCACTTATACATTTATACCAAGATTATCATCTTACAAAATATCTTCAGTTTAATCATCAAGCATTCATATTTAAAACTAGATCATATCTTTATAAAATACCACAATTCAGACACATAAAATAACATGTTTACAGAAACATTTCAATTCAACTCCATACCCAACAAGCATTACATTGAGACTAGTCATATATATATATATATATATACATGTCATGATACATATCATTTATTTCATTATATCAATATTTCATATACCATAGTTTCCATGTATTCCACATATATTTATTTTCCTCCTCCTCCTCTCCATTCCACATCCTTAATGTATTTAGCATTCTTGTAAGTACGATTTCACAATTTACTAATAAATGCTCACATCAAACTGTCCACACTAGTCATAGTCACTTACTTATTTATAATTCGAGCTACAGAGCTCCAAATTAAGATCCGTAAATTTCCCTTAAAACTAGACTCACATATATTTCTACCATAAAATTTTCATAATTTTTGGTTTAGCCAATTAGTACAGTTTATTCATTAAAATTTCCCCTGTTTCACTTTCTGACCTCTCTTCACTAAAAATTAATTATCTCACAGTACAGATGTAACTCGGACAATGTTCTTGTTGATTTATCTTGCAAATAGACTCATTAGGGATTTTAAAAATATAAGTTTAAGCCTCTAATTATTTTTATCCAAAATTTTGTGATTTTCCAAAGTCAAAACAGGGGATCACGTAATCATTCTGAACCAGTCTCACAAAAACATAAATATCTCAAAATATAAAACTCCTTTTCTTGCTCTGTTTCTTTTATATGAAAATATACTCATTGAGCTTTAATTTGATATCTATTAAGTCTCTTATTCAATTTCTATTATTTTTGGTGATTTTTCAAAATCACGTCACTGCTCCTGTCCAAAACAGTTTTATTGCTAATTCACTCTTTCACACTTTCTTTGTATTAACCTCATTTTAACATAAATATCACAAATCATTTTCACCACATTTCATATATCACAGGTATAGGCCCATGATCACAAGGTCACCATAAAATCATCCTCATGTATAACTTACTTGTTTATAACCTCACCACATCCTAGTCACTTAATGAACACATCATTCACATAATCAAGTTCCTGCACTTATTCATCACAAAACTCACAAAGCAATATATAGAGTGTCTCCCGTTGAACACTTCGGATCAATCCTCGATACTTGGTGGTTTCAGCACATAGCTCCACCCATCATATAGTTCGGCTCTCTTGTACACATGGTGAACACTCAGTACCATGTGACCTAGCCAATTTATCTCGTAGCTCTCTTGTCTACATGGTGTCCTTCACCTGGAACCACACATGCGACCTAGCTACATATATCCCGTAGCTCTCTTGTTTACATGGTGTACACATAGTATCACCCATTTGACCTAGCTACATCATAATGTCTTATAGCTCTCTTGTACACATGATGTGCACTCAGCACCATACATGTGACCTAGCTACATACTATCTGTATCATCCAATCTTTCCGAAGGTTCAACCTTGATTTCTCTCTCTTTTCCAACAATTTCACCAATCAAGTAATTATCCGCAAAATATTTCCAATATTATTATAAAATATCATAATACAAGTAATATTGATGTATTACTTACATATAAACTTACATCTCATTTAATATCAAGGCAATAACATTAAATTACACATTGCCTTATTAAAAATCATATGAACTTACAATTTCTCATAATATCCATAATCATAGAAATCACATTTATGTATGATAATTCAATGCACTTCATGTACCATAGACATATTTTTAAATTAATTCATAAACTTGGCACCATAATCATGTAATTTAATATAATTCAATTAATTCACTAAATTTAACTTTCAAATATAAATTACAACATTATTGTTGTCTTATTATCATACTAACTTACATACTTTCAACACCTCGGAAATCATAATGAATATATCAATTTTACATTGAAATATGCATAAATTAATGCTTATTATACATATGAACTTACCTCGATACTAAAACGACCATTTTACCAACTTTCTCAATTTTTGATTTTTCTCTCATTCTAGGTTCAAATCTTGTTTTCCGGGATCTAAAACATCATATTTTACTTATTTAATTAATTTTCTATTCAAAACAGTCCTTAACTCAAACTTTGGAAAAATTACAATTTTGCCCCTAAACTTTTGCATATTTACACTTTTGCCCCTAGGCTTGGGAATTAAACTTCATCCCTTATTCTTATGTTTTATGACATGCTGATCACTTTTCCCTCCTATGGCAACATCAAATTCTCACTCTAACATATACTTATGACTATTAGGTATTTTTACCGATTAAGCCCTTTTACTCGTTTTCACTCAAAACCGAGTAGCAAAAGTTGTCTAACATAATTTAAAACTTCATATTCTATTATAAAACAGCAAAATAAACACATTTCACCTATGGGTATTTTTCCAAATATGAACCCTAGCTTAAATTATTGCTAGAATAAGCTTAATCAAATTACCGGGATTCTAAAAACGTAAAGAACTTGAAAAATGGGGTTATAACGGACTTACTATTGAGCTTGGAAAGCTTGAAAACCCTAGCCATGGCTTCCCCCATGCTAATTTCAGCCTCCATGAGAAAGATGAGTCAATTTTGGCTTTATTTTCCCTTTTTATTTCTTTTAATTACCAAATGACCAAAATGCCCTTCCTTATTAAACTTTCAAAAATTCCATCTATGTCCAATTTTTGTCCATCACTTAGAAATTGGTAAAATTTCTATTTAAGACCTCCTAATTAATATTTCAAAGCAATTTCATACTAGAAATGTGACAGCCCTAAATTGACCCTAGTCGGAGAGTGGTTTCGAGACCACGAAACCGAGTCTTATAAATAATTAAAGATTATATTCTGTGTTTATGATGTGCGTAAATGCTTGTGTGATAGTTCCATACTTTAATTCAGTCAGTGTATGTGAAATTGATTAGTAGGGACTTATGTGAGACAATTTAGAAATATGCTAGGCAAGTGTTTAAGTGGCCTATTAATATATGTGGGAAAGTGATTGTCCTTGCATGTCAAATTAGCCAAATTAAAGCATAGTGGCCGGCCATGCTATGGGTAGAAACATGTCACAAACATGTTATGTTAGTGATGTATGTTAGGAAAAATAAAATAATGAGCATGGTAATTAAATAATGAAAGGGAGGAGTGATGCAAAAAAAATGGTCTCATCCATGCCCCCCCTTTTGCCGTGAATGGAAGAAAGAAAACAAAGAAAAAAAAAATGTATGTTCATCCTTGAACATCTTTGACCGAAATTCAAAAGGAAAGAAAGGAGGAAAATGTTGAAGAGGTTCGGCCATGCATGTAACTAGGGTAAGGTATGTTTGAGGTTGCTCCATGAGATTCATGTATATTTTAGTAGTTAGCTTGAGTTCTAACTAGCCCATGGTTCAAATCTTTACTATGTCATGGAGATGATATTCGGCTAAGGTGGATTTGTGTTGATATCATTTGCATGCTAAAAGTGAAGCTTTGTAATGATGCATGTGATGGTGGATTGATGATTCTTGAATCTTCTTTTTAGCATTTTGAGTGAGACATTGTTATTTGTTTAACCATGACCAAAAATTGAAATGGTATGGTGTTGTGATGCATTCGCCATGGTAGGAAGTAGAAGGAAAATATGGTTGTTGTTAGATGAAGTAGAGTCTAACAAATGAGCACATATGTGCATTAGTTGCTAGATGGAGAAGAATCGGCTAGCAAGTTGTGTGCCAAGGCCGAATATAATTTTGTATATTAATGAGTAATGCATGTGTTGAATCGATGGAAAGGGAGAGGATGCTTTACTAGTGTTTATATGTGTATGGGCCAAGTTTTGAACTTGAAACAAAATGGTGTTTAGTCAATACAAGTGACCATACTTGTAGAGTGTATTGAGTGTTGCAATCGGCCTCAACATAGACATGTATGTTCGGCCACATGAATGAGCACATAAGTTGATGTGTATGTTCGGCCATAGGTAAGCATATTGATGGCTTTATCTTGACTTAGAAAATTCGCTAAGGGAATATTAGCTAATATGTTGAATTGATTCGTGATTTCGTATATATGTAACTCTAATGTCTAATGTATATATGGACTAAGTACCTTGAGGTTTTCTTTTGATGTTCAAATGAATTGTGTTAAATTTCTTAATGTGATTAAAAATGCGCATGACCATTGTGTATTTGAGCTAAAGGGTGGCCATATGACCTATTAAACTCCTTGTCATATTCGGCCATAAGCTAGCATAATGAGACTTTAATAAGTTAAATTTGTTTGAATTAGCTCAAGAGCTTAGAGGACCACAGTTGGATAAGGGGAAGGAAAAAGTTATCGAATTGCCGCCGAAATCGTTCGACCACATCCGAGGTAAGTTTTCGAGTGATGGAACTTAGATTATGATTTGATTAGATAATGTTTTAAGCAAATCAAAATCATGCTCTTTGTATGTGGCTATTGAGCCGAAATTTCAAGTGTGATAAGTGTCTTGTGTTTGAGCTTTGGTAATGAAAATGAAATACGGATGTGTCATGATCTATTGATAAATGTACATGGTTATTCGAATGATGTCCGGGCTAAGTCCCGAAGGCTTTATGCTAAGTGACTATATCCGGACTAAGATCCGAAGGCATTTGTGCGAGTTACTAATTTCGGGCTAAGCCCAAAGGCATTTGTGCGAGTTACTATAACCGAGCTATGTCCCGAAGGCATTTGAATGAGTAGCTATATCCGGTTAAATTTCGAAGGTACATGATTCGGAAATGAGCGATCTTGCTGTAAAAATTTCAGTTAATACGCTTGTAAAATCCCAACAATGAGGTATGTTTCGTATGTGCAATGGAATAGTTGATTCCCTTCGAATAATATTCGCTCAGTCGAGTAATGAGCTTCCGATACTTGCCTAAGATGATCCATTATGTATGAATATAGGGGCTGGAATGTGAAGTAGGAATGATTTGAGAATATGTATATATGGAATTATCCGTTTAGTTATATGAATGCTATACTTCCGATGTGCTTAAATTCTTTGCTCAAAACTTACTAAGCATTTAATGCTTACTCCGTTTCTTGATTCTCTGTTTTATAGATTTTGGTTCTTCAGCTATCGGACTCGGGATTTTGAAGTCGAAGTCGCCCACACTATCAAAGCTCCTTTTGGTATACTTTTGGTTGAACTTTGAAATGGCATGTATAGGACAACCCTTTTGTTGCTGGTCATGAACCCTTCGGTTTTGTGTAAATTTGGATAGCCATGCGAAAATGGCTTAAATATACTTTGATCATAGCATTATAATCGTTTTGTATGTTGTCCGTCGAGAGGTATGGAAATGTTGTTAACGGTTAGCCATGGGAATGGTTATTCATGATCACTTTTGGTATATGTATGACAAACTCTAGTTGATCCATGGAGGATCATGAAATAGGTAAAGTTTACCTTAAAAATAGATGCTGGCAGCAGCAGTGACGTGGATGTGAAAAATCACTAAAAATAGTAGGAATGGAGTTAAATAGTGAATAAATTATGTAATCTAACCTTGATGAATCTATTTTCATAGGAAAGTAACGAAACATTCATATGAACAGTATATTATGAGATGTTAAAGTTTTCGTGAGACAGGGCCAGAACGGTTTCTGGATCCCCTGATCTGACTTTGGAAATTCATTATACATTAACCAGAGATATTTAGAAGTCATGCCTTATAAGTATAGATTCCTTTTTGAGTCTAGTTTCATTAGAAACAAACGGTATCAGTGTTGAAGCCCTGTACAGGGAGATATCCAAGTCGTAATGCATGAAGGTCAGTGTAGTCGCACCCTGTAACAAGGGAGACTTTAACTAATAAACTGTACTAATTGGCCCAACCAAAAATTCTAGAAAACAATCTGTAGATGGACATATGAGTCTCGTTTCAGGGAAAAATTACGAAACTGATTTTTGAGTTTTAGAACTCAAGATATGATTTTTAATGTGACAGTGATGCGGTTAGCCAACTGCCTGGAAATTTTTAAAATGGAATGTGAAAGTAAATGAATTAAGTCGGTTAGCACCTCATGTTCGAATCCGGCAACGGTCTCGGGTACGGGGTGTTACAATTTCATTGGTATCAGAGCTACGGTTTAGTCGATTCCAGGACTACCGTAATACGTGTGGGTCTAGCTATACATGCCATTTTGTGATTATTTGATAGTGTGGTGATTTCTGACATTTGTAAATGTGTTTATTTATAGTAATGGATCCCGATCCCGACCGAGCGGTAGCTGATGATCTTGAGAGTGTAGTGCCTGCTCCCGCGCAAGGGACAGTGCCGGCGGACTCTCAACCTATTGCTAGCAATCCGAATGATGAGGCTAGGCAAGCTTTTTATAGCGTGATGAATGATTGGTTCAACCAATACATTCGAACTAATACGGCTGTTCCACAACCTCCATTCCCGAAAAACACAACCCCCTGACCTACAATACCTCCGGCAACTAACCAAATAAGGTCAAATAAGCCCCCAGTGGAAAGAATCCGAAAACACGGGCTACTAAATTTAAGGCTACGGATAGCGATGATGCCTAGCAAGCTGAATTTTGGTTGGACAACACTATCCGGGTACTAGATGAACTATCTTGCACACCCGATGAGTGCCTAAAGTGTACTATCTCCTTGCTACGTGATTCTGCCTACTATTGGTGGAATACGTTGACTTCTGTGGTGCCCAGAGAGTAAGTAACTTGGGAGTTCTTCCAAACCGAGTTTTGAAAGAAGTATATCAGTCAGAGATTCATTGACCAAAAATGGAAGGAATTTCTTGAATTCAAACAAGGTTCCATGTCGGTTACCGACTATGAACGAAAATTTGTAAGGCTTTGCCGGTACGCGCGAGAATGCATTTCTTCAGAAGCCGTGATGTGTAAATGTTTCGAGGATGGGCTGAATGATGATATAAAGTTGTATGTTGGCATTTTGGAAATCCGAGAATTTGTGGCACTTGTCGAGCGAGCTTGCAAAGCCGAAGAGCTCAATATGGAGAAAAGAAAAGCTAAGGTGGGAGCAAAGGAGTTTCGTAAGAGGTCTTCGGGAAAGCCCTTCCCACAGTCATCGAAGAAATTTAGAGATGGCTTAGGCCGGTCTAGAGACACTTCAGGCTTTTCTAGATGAGATCGCGATCGACCCCTTGTGAGCACACGAGTCACTTCGATCGCCAGTGTTAGAAATGATCGTCGAGACAGAACGGAGTGCCAGTATTGTGGCAAATGGCATTCTGAAAGATGTAGATTTCATGACCGCTCCTGTTACAAGTGCGGGCCAGTTGACCACTTTATCAAAGATTGCCCGAGATTGTTTGAACAGAATGTAAATCAGAGTGGGAAACCGAGTGCTACCACTGCTCGAGGTAGACCATCTAGAAACACGAGAAATGCTAGTGGTGGTCAGAGAGGACCTAGAGATGCTACGACCAGATCTGAGGCTCGTGCTCCTGCTAGGGCTTATGCTATACGCGTACGCGAGGATGCTTCCTCGCCAGACGTTATTACCGGTACTTTTACTCTCTTTGATACTAATGTGATTGCTTTGATTGACCCCGGTTCTACTCATTCTTATATATGTGAAACCTTAGCATCCAGTAAGACTTTGCCTATTGAGTCTCATCGAGTTCAGAATCGGATGTCAAATCCTTGGGTCATTACGTGCTTGTCAACAAAGTGTGTAAGAAATGTCCCCTAGTAATTCGAGGTTCCTGTTTTCCGGCAGACTTGATGCTGTTGCCGTTTGATGAATTTGATGTTATCCTCGGTTTAGATTGGTTGACCGTGCATGATGCGATTGTGAATTGCAAAAGCAAGACTATTGATTTGAGGTGCGCAAATAACGAGATAATCCGAGTTCAGTTTACGGACTTAAAGGGGTTGCCAGCGGTAATATCATCAATGTTGGCTCAGAAATATGTAGGAAAAGGGTGCGAAGCATACCTTGCATATGTACTCGATGACAAAGAGTTAGAAAGGAAACCCGAATCTGTGCCGGTTGTTTGTGAATACCCGGATGTTTTTCCTGAAGAATTACCGGGTTTACCAATTGCTCGGGAGGTAGAGTTTGGTATTGAGCTTGTGCACGGACTACGCCGATTTCGATAGCTCAGATCGTATGGCACCAACCGAAAGTTAAAAGAGTTGAAAGCTCGGTTGCAAGAATTGACGGATAGAGGTTTCGCCGACCAAGTTTCTCACCTTGGGTGCACCAAGATTGTTTGTGAAAAGAAGGACGGAACTATGAGGTTGTGCATCGACTATCGTCACCGAATAAAGTGACAATAAAGAATAAATATCCGCTATCACAGATTGATGATTTGTTTGATCAACTAAAGGGAGCCTCGGTGTTTTCAAAGATAGATTTGAGATCGGGTTATTACCGGCCAGAATTCGAGATTCGGATATACCCAAAACGCTTTCGTAAGCGAGATATGGTCACTACGAATTCTTAGTGATGCCGCTTGGGCTCTCTAATGCCCTCATGCGGTATTTATGGATTTGATGAATCAGATCTTTAGACCGTATTTGGATCGGTTTGTAGTTGTGTTTATCGATGATATTTTGGTCTATTCGAGAAATAAACCGATCATGTTGAACACCAGGATTAGTGTTGCAAATTTTACGGATAAGCGCTTATATGCTAAGTTCAAGAAGTGTGAGTTCGTTAAGAGAGGTTAGCTTCTTGGGCCATGTGGTATCCGCGATCGGGTATTCGAGTTGACCGAGTAAAATTTCAGCCATATTTAACCGGAAGCCTCCGAGAAATATTCTCGAGGTTCGAGCTTTTGGGACTTGCTGTTACTACCGACGGTTTGTAAAAGGTTTCTCGATGATAGCCACACCCATGACGGCTACTTCAAAAAGATGTTAAGTTTGAATGGACGGAAAATGTCGAAAAGTTTTGATAAAATCGAAAACTTATTTGATTGAAGCTCAATTTTAGTGCAAAATTAATCGTGCAAAGAGTTTGTCATCTATAGTGAAGCCTCCCTACTTGGGTTAGGTTGCGTATTGATGCAAGAAGGTCAAGTTGTGGCCTATGCATCGAGACAATTAAAGCCACATGAGAAAAATTATCCGACCCATGATCTCGAATTAGTTGCCATCGATTCGCCACGAAAATATGGCGACATTACTTATTTGGTGAGAAGTGCCATGTATTTTCGGATCACAAAGTCTCAAATATTTGATGACTCAAAGAGACTTGAATCTGCGACAAAGGCCTTGGCTTGAGTTGTTGAAAGATTATGAGCTTGTCATTGATTATCACCCGAAAGGCTAATGTGGTTGCGGACGCCTTAAGCCGAAATCACCGCTTGCTTTACTGAGCGATGAATGTACACTTGTCTGCTTTACCCGACAACGTGTTAGTAGCTGAATTAAAGCCAAGCCATTAATGATTCATCAAATTCGTGAAGCTCGTAAAGTCGATGATGAATTGGTTGCAAACGGGTGAATGTGATTCAACATGGAATCGAGTTTCAATTGATGACGACGATTGTTTGAGGTTCAAGTCGTTTGTGTGTTCCAAGGAATTGTAACTTATTTCGATGATTCGAACGAAGCTCATTGTAGCCGAATGTCAATTCACCCGGAGTACGAAAATGTACAACGACCTAAGACGCCGCTTTGGTGGCATGGTATGAAACGAGACATTTTCGATTTTGTCTCGAAGTGCTTAGTATGTCGACAAGTGAAGGCGAACATCAAGTGCCTCTTGGTTTGCTTCACCGATCATGATACCGAATGGAAATGGGAACGAGTCACGATGGATTTTGTATCCGGGTTGCCAATGCCGGCAAGTAAGAAAGATGCGATTTGGGTCGTTGTTGATAGATCGACTAAGTCACTCACTTTATCCCCGACGCATGATTTTTCATTGGATAAACTAGCTGAATTGTATGTTTCTCGATTGTGAGATTACACGGGTACCGATTTCTATTGTGTCGGATAGAGATCCGAGATTCACCTCGCGATTTTGGAAGAAATTTCAAAAGCTTTGGGTACCAAGTGCATTTTAGCACCGCTTTTCATCCACAAACCGATGGTCAATCGGCGGATAATTGAGACACGTGAGGATATGTTGAGATGTTGCATCCTCGAGTTTAGTGGTTCGTGGGAGCGGTATTTACCTTTGATTGAATTCGCACAACAATAGTTTTCAATCAAGTATTAAGATGGCACCTTACGAGGCTTTGTACGCGTAAATGCCTTACACCATTGTTTTGGACCGAGCTCGGTGAAAGCAAAATTTTCGGAGTGGATTTGATTAAAGATCTTTGAATGAAAGTAAAAATAATTCGTGAAAGTCCAAGGCAAGATCGATCGTCGAAGTCGACGCGGATTTAAAACGAAGAGATATTGAGTATCGTGGGAGACAAAGTGTTTCTTAAGGTATCGCTTGGAAGAAGATACTTAGATTTGGCCGTAAGGGCAAATTGAGTCCGAGATTCATTGGGCGTATGAGATCTCGAACGAGTTGGCCGATTGCATATAGGTTGCTTTTACCCTTGAACTCGAAAGGATCCACAACGTTTTTCATGTTTCGATGCTTGACGTTACGAGATCCGATCCTTCGCACGTAATAAACCCCTCCGAGGTCGAAATTCAAGCCGATATGAGTTATTAAGAAGAACCCATTCGTATCCTAGCTCGTGAAGTGAAAGAGTTGCGAAACAAAAGGGTTCCGTTAGTAAAGGTGTTATGGCTCAAACACGGAGTCGAAGAAGCTACTTGGGAAACCGAGAACTCTATGAGAGAACGATACCTAAACCTATTTACCGGTAAGATTTTCGGGGACGAAAATTTCTTAAGTGGGGGAGAGTTGTGACAGCCCTAAATTGACCCTAGTCGGAGAGTGGTTTCGGGACCACGAAACCGAGTCTTATAAATAATTAAAGATTATATTCTGTGTTTATGATGTGCGTAAATGCTTGTGTGATAGTTCCATACTTTAATTCGGTCAGTGTATGTGAAATTTATTAGTAGGGACTTATGTGAGACAATTTAGAAATATGCTAGGCAAGTGTTCAAGTGGCCTATTAATATATGTGGGAAAGTGATTGTCCTTGCATGTCAAATTAGCCAAATTAAAGCATAGTGGCCGGCCATGCTATGGGTGGAAACATGTCACAAACATGTTATGTTAGTGATGTATGTTAGGAAAAATAAAATAATGAGCATGGTAATTAAATAATGAAAGGGAGGAGTGATGAAAAAAAAATGGTCTCATCCATGCCCCCCCTTTTGCCGTGAATGGAAGAAAGAAAACAAAGAAAAAAAATTTGTGTGTTCATCCTTGAACATCTTTGACCGAAATTCAAAAGGAAAGAAAGGAGGAAAATGTTGAAGAGGTTCGGCCATGCATGTAACTAGGCTAAGGTATGTTTGAGGTTGCTCCATGAGATTCATGTATATTTTAGTAGTTAGCTTGAGTTCTAACTAGCCCATGGTTCAAATCTTTACTATGTCATGGAGATGATATTCGGCTAAGGTGGATTTGTGTTGATATCATTTGCATGCTAAAAGTGAAGCTTTGTAATGATGCATGTGATGGTGGATTGATGATTCTTGAATCTTCTTTTTAGCATTTTTGAGTGAGACATTAAGTTATTTGTTTAACCATGACCAAAAATTGAAATGGTATGGTGTTGTGATGCATTCGGCCATGGTAGGAAGTAGAAGGGAAAATATGGTTGTTGTTAGATGAAGTAGAGTCTAACAAATGAGCACATATGTGCATTAGTTGCTAGATGGAGAAGAATCGGCTAGCAAGTTGTGTGCTAAGGACGAATATAATTTTGTATATTAATGGGTAATGCATGTGTTGAATCGATGGAAAGGGAGAGGATGCTTTACTAGTGTTTTTATGTGTATGGGCCAAGTTTTGAACTTGAAACAAAATGGTGTTTAGTCAATACAAGTGACCATACTTGTAGAGTGTATTTAGTGTTGCAATCGGCCTCAACATAGACATGTATGTTCGGCCACATGAATGAGTACATAAGTTGATGTGTATGTTCGGCCATAGGTAAGCATATTGATGGCTTTATCTTGACTTAGAAAATTCGGCTAAGGGGAATATTAGCTAATATGTTGAATTCGATTCGTGATTTCGTACATATGTAACTCTAATGTCTAATGTATATATGGACTAAGTACCTTGAGGTTCTCTTTTGATGTTCAAATGAATTGTGTTAAATTGCTTAATGTGATTAAAAATGCACATGACCATTGTGTATTTGAGCTAAAGGGTGGCCATATGACCAATTAAACTCCTTGTCATATTCGGCCATAAGCTAGCATAATGAGACTTTAATAAGTTAAATTTGTTTGAATTAGCTCAAGAGCTTAGAGGACCACAGTTGGATAAGGGGAAGGAAAAAGTTATCGAATAGCCGCCGAAATCGTTCGACCATATCCGAGGTAAGTTTTCGAGTGATGGAACTTAGATTATGATTTGATTAGATCATGTTTTAAGCAAATCAAAATCATGCTCTTTGTATGTGGCTATTGAGCCAAAATTTCAAGTGTGATAAGTGTCTTGTGTTTGAGCTTTGGTAATGAAAATGAAATACGGATGTGTCATGATCTATTGATAAATGTACATGGTTATTGAATGATGTCCGGCTAAGTCCCGAAGGCTTTGTGCTAAGTGACTATATCCGGACTAAGATCCAAGGCATTTGTGCGAAGTTACTAATTCGGGCTAAGCCTAGAAGGCATTTGTGCGAAGTTACTATAATCGGGCTATGTCCCAAGGCATTTGAACGAGTAGCTATATCCGTTAAATTTCAAGGTACGTGATTCGAAATGAGCGATCTTGCTGTAAAAATTTCAGTTAATACGCTTGTAAAATCCCAACAATGAGGTATGTTTCAGATGTGCATTGGAATAGTTGATTCCTTGAATAATATTCGCCAATCGAGTAATGAGCTTAGGTATTTGGCTAAGATGATCCCTTATGTATGAATATAGGGGCTGGAATGTGAAGTAGGAATGATTTGAGAATATGTATATATGGAATTATCCGTTTAGTTATATGAATGCTATACTTCGATGTGCTTAAATTCTTTGCTCAAAACTTACTAAGCATTTAATGCTTACTCCGTTTCTTGATTCTCTGTTTTATAGATTTTGGTTCTTCACTATCGGACTCTGGATTTTGAAGTCGAAGTCGCCCACACTATCAAAGCTCCTTTTGGTATACTTTTGGTTGAACTTTGAAATGGCATGTATAGGACTACCCTTTTGTTGTTGGTCATGAACCCTTGGTTTTCAGAATTTGGATAGCCATGCGAAAATGGCTTAAATATACTTTGATCATAGCATTATAATCGTTTTCTATGTTTTCCGTCGAGAGGTATGGAAATGTTGGTAACGGTTAGCCATGGGAATGGTTATTCATGATCACTTTTGGTATATGTATGACAAACTCTAGTTGATCCATGGAGGATCATGAAATAGGTAAAGTTTACCTTAAAAATAGATGCTGGCAGCAGCAGTGACGTGGATGTGAAAAATCACTAAAAATAGTAGAAATGGAGTTGAATAGTGAATAAATTATGTAATCGAACCTTGATGAATCTATTTTCATTGGAAAGTAAGGAAACATTCATATGAACAGTATATTATGAGATGTTAAAGTTTTCGTGAGACAGGGCCAGAACGGTTTCTGGATCCCCTGATCTGACTTTGGAAATTCATTATACATTAACGAGAGATAATTAGAAGTCATGCCTTATAAGTATAGATTCCTTTTTGAGTCTAGTTTCATTAGAAACAAACGGCATCAGTGTTGAAGCCCTGTACAGGGAGATATCCAAGTCGTAATGCATGAAGGTCAGTGTAGTCACACCCTGTAACAGGGGAGACTTTAACTAATAAACTGTACTAATTGGCCCAACCACAAATTCTAGAAAACAATCTGTAGATGGCCATATGAGTCTCGTTTCAGGGAAAAATTACAAAACTGATTTTCGAGTTTTGGAACTCAAGATATGATTTTTAAGGTGACAATGACGCGGTTAGCCAACTGCCTGGAAATTTTTAAAATAGACTGTGAAAGTAAATGAATTAAGTCGGTTAGCACCTCGTGTTCGAATCCGGCAACGGTCTCGGGTACGGGGTGTTACAATTTCATTGGTATCAGAGCTACGGTTTAGTCGATTCTAGGACTACCGTAATACGTGTGGGTCTAGCTATACATGCCATTTTGTGATTATTTGATAGTGTGGTGATTTCTGACATTTGCAAATGTGTTTATTTATAGTAATGGATCCCGACCGAAGCGGTAGTGATGATCTTGAGAGTAGCGCGCTGCTCCGCGCAAAGGACAACAATGGCGGACTCTCAACCTATTGCTAGCAATCCGAATGATGAGGCTAGGCAAGCTTTTTATAGCGTGATGAATGATTGGTTCAACCAATACATTCGAACTAATACGGCTGTTCCACAACCTCCATTCCCGAAAAACACAACCCTCGACCTACAATACCTCCAAGCAACTAACCAAATAAGGTCAAATAAGCCCCAGTGGAAAGAATCCGAAACACGGACTCATCAATTTAAGGCTACGGATAGCGATGATGCCGAGCAAGCTGAATTTTGGTTGGACAACACTATCCGGTACTAGATGAACTATCTTGCACACCGATGAGTGCCTAAAGTGTACTATCTCCTTGCTACGTGATTACGCCTACTATTGGTGGAATACGTTGACTTCGTGGTGCCTGAGAGTAAGTAACTTGGGAGTTCTTCCAAACCGAGTTTGAAAGAAGTATATCATCGAGATTCATTGACCAAAACGGAAGGAATTTCTTGAATTCAAACAAGGTTCCATGTCGGTTCATCGACTATGAACGAAAATTTGTAAGGCTTAGCCAGTGCGCGAGAATGCATTTTTCGAAGCCGTGATGTGTAAATGTTTTGAGGATGGGCTGAATGATGATATAAAGTCAGTATGTTGGCATTTTGGAAACCGAGAATTTGTGGCACTTGTCGAGAGAGCTTGCAAAGTCAAGAGCTCAAGATGGAGAAAAGAAAAGCTAAGGTGGGAGCAAAGGAGTTTCAGAAGAGGTCTTCGGGGAAGCCTTTCCCACAGTCATCGAAGAAATTTAGAGATGGCATAGGCCGGTCTAGAGACACTTCGGGCTTTTCTAGACGAGATCACGATCGACCCCCTGTGAGCACACGAGTCACTTCGATCGCCAGTGTTGGAAATGATCGTCGAGATGTAAGCGGAGTGCCATGATTGTGGCAAATGGCATTCTGGAAGTTGTAGATTCCATGACCGCTCCTGTTACAAGTGCGGGTCAGTTGACCACTTTGTCAAAGATTGCCCGAGATTGTCTGAACAGAATGTAAATCAGAGTGGGAAATCGAGTGCTACCACTGCTCGAGGTAGACCATCTAGAAACACGAGAAATGCTAGTGGTGGTTAGAGAGGATCTAGAGATGCTACGACCAGATCTGAGGCTCGTGCTCCTGCTTGGGCTTATGCTATACGCGTACGCGAGGATGCTTCCTCGCCAGACGTTATTACCGGTACTTTTACTCTCTTTGATACTAATGTGATTGCTTTGATTGACCCGGTTCTACTCATTCTTATATATGTGAAACCTTAGCATCCAAGAAGACTTTGCCTATTGAGTCTCTCGAGTTCAGAATCGGTGTCAAATCCCTTGGGTCATTACGTGCTTGTCAACAAAGTGTGTAAGAAATGTCCCTAGTAATTCGAGGTTCTGTTTCCTAGCAGACTTGATGTTGTTGCCGCTTGATGAATTTGATGTTATCCTCAGTTTAGATTGGTTGACCGTGCATGATGCGATTGTGAATTGCAAAAGCAAGACTATTGATTTGAGGTGCGCAAATAACGAGATAATCCGAGTTGAGTCTACGGACTTAAAGGGGTTGCCAGCGGTAATATCATCAATGTTGGCTCAGAAATATGTAAGAAAGGGGTGCGAAGCATACCTTGCGTATGTACTCGATGACAAAGAGTTAGAAAGGAAACCCGAATCTGTGCCGGTGGTTTGTGAATACCCGGATGTTTTTCCTAAAGAATTACCGGGTTTACCACCTGTTCGGGAGGTAGAGTTTGGTATTGAGCTTGTGCCTGGGACTACGCCGATTTCGATAGCTCCGTATCGTATGGCACCAGTTGTGACGTCCCTAATTTGACCCTAGTCAGGAAGTGGTGTCGGGACCATTAAACCGAGTCTTATAAGTAATTAGAAGTCATATTCTATGTTTATGATGTTAGCAAATGCATGTGTGAAAGTTGCATGCATTAATTTGATCATTTCTATGTGAATTTATTTAGATGGACTTATATGAAACATTGTTGAAAGGTGATAGGCCAATCTTCAAAGGTCTAATAGTACATGCATGCAAAAGAATGGTTTTGCATGTCAATTTACCCAAAGAGAGGAAGTGGCCGCCATGGTGATGAATATGGGCAAAAGAAAACATGTCTTAAACATGTTTTGCTAGTGGTGGATGTTAGAAATAATAAAATAAGAGTATGGAAAAAAAAATTAACGTTAGTAGGATGAGAAACAAAAAAAAAAAGTGTTCATCTTTCTCCATAGCTCTTGGCCGAATGTCCTAAAGAAAGAAAAGAAAAAAATTTGTTCATCTATTTTCACTTCTTGGCCGAAAATACTAAGGAAAAAGGGGGAGGATTTTTGCTTCATGCTTGGTTTAGAAGAGATCTAGAAGAAGATTTGGCTAAATTTGTATCAAGAGTAAGGTATGTATGAGGTTGTGTTAGGAGTTTCATGCATGTTTTGGTTGCTAACTTGATGTGCATGTTAGCCATGGCTCAAATCTTTGTTATGCCATGGAAATGGTATTTGGCCAAAGTTGTTATGGTGATAAAGCCATTGCATGCTAAGTGTGAAGCTTGATGATGATGCATGCAATGATGGATTGTCTACTCTTGAGTAAGATTTTGAGTTTTCTTTTGTTTAACCATGATTGAAGTTGAAAAGGGCATGATTGTCATATTCGCCATGATGCATTCATGAGCATGATTCATGCTTCTTGCATGTTAGTTAAAATTTGTGTTTTGGATGGCTATGGACACCTTGAAATTCGCCATGCTCATATATGTATATATATGTTTGCACATGATGTTTTGGTTATGAAGGAAGTGATGAATATGTTTGTTTAAAGAAGAAGATGTTGAAGAATAATTGTGAAATTGCAAGCACATTCGGCCTAGCACACATATGAGTGCTTGATGCTATATTATAAGTTTTGAGCTACAATATGCAAAGCATTAACTAGTAAAATGCATGCTGTTTTTGTGAGGTATTAAGTGCATAATTGGCCTCAACATGTACATGAATATTCGGCCTTGGGTAGCCTATTGAAGGCCTTAGCTTTTCCTTGATGCTCGAATAAATTGTATTGAATTGCTTGATGTAGTATAAAATGTGCATGACCATTGTGTATTCAAGCTAAAGGGTGGCCATATGACCATTTAAACTCCTTGTCATATTCGCCATAAGCTAGCACAATGAGGTTTTAATAAATTGAATTTGTTTGAATTAGCTCAAGAGCTTAGAGGGCCACAATTGGACAAGGGGAAGGAGAAAGTGATCGAATAGCCGTAAAAGCCGTTCGACAACATCCGAGGTAAGTCCTCAAGAAGTGACCCTACTTGAATTATGTGAAATGATGTATGGATGTGTATTGATTATTGATTATGTGTGTATGAGTATTTGAATGATACCGGGCTAAGTCCCGGCGATTATGCTAGTGATCATAATTGTGTTTGAGCCTTAGTAACGAAAATGAGATATGTATGTCCAATGATTATTGATGTATGTGCGCATGAGAAATTGAATGATATCCGGCTAAGCCCAAGACGTTAATGCTGAAATTATATCCGGGTTAAGACCAAGGCAATTGTGCTAGTGGCTACATCCGGGCTAAGACCAAGGCATTCGTGCGAGTCATTCTATCTGGCTAAGACCAAGGCATTTGTGCACGTGGTTATATCCGGTTATATTCAAGAATCTTGGGCTGGAGGTGAGTGTTGGTTGCTGTAATAAATTCAATTAGTACACTCGAAAAGCCCAAAGAATAAGGTACGTTTATATGTGCATTGGAAAGTCGACATGTTTGAGCAACATTCGCTCAATCGACTAATGAATTTCAGCTATTGAATTGATTGATACTTTGTGAAAGTATGTAATGATGAAGTGTGAAGTAAGAATGTGTATTAATGAAATGATGCATTTGGCTATGTGAATGTATTGCTGTAATTAGAGTTGATTATATTCCTTGAGACTTACTAAGGATAAAAATGCTTACCCCGTTACTTTGGCTCTCCGTTTTATAGATTTCGCTCGATAGCAATCGGATTCGGGATCAATAAAGTCGAAGTCATCCACACTATCAACGCCTCTATTTTGGTATAAATTTTGTTTGAACTTTGAAATGGCATGTATAGGACTACCCTTGTTGGTTTAAAATGTGGTGATGTATATGTATACGGCCATGCGAAAATGGCTCGTAAAAGGAAGCATGAACTTAGACTATTTTTGGTTTGTATGTATATATATGGTGTCATGATGTGATTATGGATTGGAAATGGGAATGTTGGTCACATGATCAGCCATTGGTATGGTTAAAATGATCATATATGAACCTATGTATGGCAAGACTAGTTGGTTCATGGAGACTACAAAATAGGTAAGACCTACCTTAAAACAGAAGCTGCCAGCTGCAGTGACGTGAATGTGAAAAATCACCAAAATTTGTAGGAATGGTATTAAATAGTGAATAAGGTATGTAAATGAACCTTGATGAGTCTATTTTCATATGGAAGAAACGAAATGGTCATAGGAGTTACATGTTAAGAGATATTAAAGCTAGTGTGAGACAGGGCCAGAACGGTTTCTGGGTCCCCTGTCGCAACTTTAAAATTTACTATAAATTATCCAGAAAGAATTAGGAGTCATACCTTATATGTACAGATTCCATTTTGAGTCTAGTTTCATTAGAAACAAACGGCACCAGTATTAAAGCCCTGTACAGAGAGATATTCAAGTTATACCGCGCGAAGGTCAAAGCAGTCGATCCCTGTAACATGGGTGATTTTAACTAATAAACTGTACCAATTGGCCCGACCAAAAATTCTAGAAATAAATTCATGGATGGATATATGAGTCTAAATTCAGGGAAAATTTATGAAACCAGTTTCTGAGTTTTGAAACTCGAGATATGATTTTTAAGGCGACGGTGACGCAGCATTTCCAGCCTGACTGGAAATGTCAAATTGGTGGGCAAAACATGTGAACTTGGCTTGTTAACCCTCGTGTCCGACTAACGGCGATGGTCTCGGTTCGGGTGTTACAATTTTATTGGTATCGAGCCACGGTTTAGTCGATTCTAGGACTACCGTGATGTGTTTGGGGTCTAGCTATACATGCCATTAAATGATGAATCGATAGTGTGGATTTCTGACAATTTGACTTTGTGTTTGTTTATAGCAATGGATCCCGATCCCAACCGAAGCGATAGCTGATGATGTTGAGAGTGTGGCGCCTGCTCCGCGCAAGGGACAGCGCCGGCGGACTCTCAACCTATGGCCAACAATCCGAATGATGAGGCTAGGCAAGCCTTTTATAGTGTGATGAACGAATGGTTTAATCAATACATTCGAACTAACAGGTTGTTCCACAACCTCCATTCCCGAAAAATGCAACCCCTCAAGACATACAATACCTCCGTGATGACCAAATAAGGTCAAGTAAGCCCCAATCGATAGGATTGAAAACATGGGGCCACTGAATTTAAGGCTACGGATGATGATGATGCCGAGTGAGCTGAATTTTGGTTGGATAACACTATCCGGTGCTCGATGAGCTATCCTGCACACCCGATGAGTGCTTAAAGTGTACCATCTCCTTGCTACGCGAGTCCGCCTACTATTGGTGGAGTACTCGACTGTGGTGCCTAGAGAGCAAGTGACTTGGGAATTCTTTCAAACCGAGTTCAAAAAAGTATATTAGTCGAGATTCATCGACCAAAAGCGAAGGAATTCCTTGATCTTAAGCAAGGTTCTATGTCGATTCATCGACTACGAACGAAAATTTGTGAGGCTTAGCCGACTGTGCGAGAATGCATTTCGTCCGAAGCTATTATGTGTAAACGCTTCGAGGATGGGCTAAATGATGATATAAGGATGTTCGTTGGCATTCTCGAAATACGAGAGTTCAGAGTACTTGTTGAGCGAGCTTGTAAAGTCAAGAGCTTAGAAAGGAGAAACAAAAGTTGATGTGGGAACCGGAGAATTCGAAGAGGTCCTCGGAAAGTCTCTTCAACAGCATCGAAGAGATTTCGAGATGATGTGAGCCGGTCTAGAGGCGTTCGGGCTTTTCTAGACGAGGACGCGATCGACCCCTGTGACCACACGAGTCACTTCGATCGCCGATGGTGGAAATGATCGCCGAGAGAGGGCGAGTGTCTACATTGTGGCAAATGGCATTCGGGAGCTGTTGGTTTCGTGATCGCTCGCTATAAGTGTGGATCGGCCGACCACTTTATGAAGGATTGCCCGAGGATGCAGGAACAGAATGTAAGTCAGAGTTGAAACCCGGGTGCTACCACTGCTCGAGGTAGGCCACCTAGAAATATGGGCAATGTTAGTGGCGGTCAGAGAGGATCTAGAGATGCTACCATCAGATCTGAGGCTCGTGCTCCTGCTAGGACTTATGCCATACGCGCACGCGAGGATGCTGCCTCTCTAGATGTCATTACCGGTACTTTCACTCTTTTCAATACAAATGTGATTGCTTTGATTGACCCTGGTTCTACTCATTCATATATATGTGAAACCTTAGCATCCAAGAAGACTTTGCCTATTGAGTCTCATCGAGTTTGTAATTCGGGTGTCAAACCCCTTGGGTTATTACGTGCTTGTCAACAAAGTGTGCAAGAAAAGTCCCCTAGTGTTCCGAGGTTCTTGTTTTCCGGCGGACTTGATGCTTTTTCCGTTCGATGAATTCAACGTTATTCTTGGTTTGGATTGGTTGACCATGCACGATGCGGTTGTAAATTGCAAAAGCAAGACTATCGATTTAAGGTGCGCGAATAATGAGATAATTCGGGTTGAGTCTACGGACTTAAAGGGGTTGCCAGCTGTAATATCAGCAATGTTGGCCCGAAAATATATAAGAAAAGGGTGCGAAGCGTACCTTGCATACGTGCTCGATGACAAGGAATCAGAAAAGAAACCCGAATCTGTGCCCGTGGCTTGTGAATACCCGGATGTTTTCCCTGAAGAATTGCCGGGTTTACCACCTGTTTGGGAAATAGAATTTGGCATCAAATTGGTACCTGGTACCACTCCAATTTTGATAGCTCCATATCGTATGGCACCAACGGAATTAAAGGAGTTGAAAGCTCGATTGCAAGAATTGGTGGATAGAGGTTTTGCTCTTGAGTTTTTCGCCTTGGGTGCGCCGGTGTTGTTTGTGAAAAGAAGGATGGAACCATGCGGTTGTGCATCGACTATCGTCGACTTAATAAAGCGACGATAAAGAACAAATATCCGTTACCACGTATCGATGACTTGTTCGATCAACTCGAAGGAGCCTCGGTGTTCTCAAAAATAGATTTGAGATCGGGCTATTATCAATTGCGAATCCGAGATTTGGACGTACCCAAGACCGCCTTGAAGCGAGATATGGTCACTATGAGTTCCTAGTGATGCCGTTTGGGCTCACTAATGCCCCCTGCGGTATTTATGGATTTAATGAATCGGATCTTCGGACCATATTTGGATCGATTCGTAGTCGTGTTCATTGATGACATCTTGGTCTATTCAAGAAATGAGACCGAACATCTTTGAACACCGAGGTTAGTGCTGCAAATTTTACGAGATAAGCAATTATATGCTAAGTTCAGCAAGTGTGAGTTCGGTTAAGAGAGGTTAGCTTCTTGGGTCATGTGGTATCGCATCGGTATTCGAGTCGACCAGAATAAAATTTCAGCCATACTTAATTGGAAGCCTCAGAAATATTCTCGAGGTTCGGAGCTTTTTGGGGCTTGCGGTTATTACCGACGATTTGTAAAGGTTTCTCAACGATAGCCACGCCGATGACGGCTACTCCAAAAGGATGTTAAGTTCGAATGGACGGAGAAATGTCAAAAAGTTTCGATCAATGAAAACTTATTTGGTGAAGCCCCAATTCTAGTGCAACCCGAGTCCCAAGAAAGAGTTTGTCATCTATAGCGACGCCTCCTACTTGGGTTAGGTTGTGTATTGATGCAAGAAGGTCGAGTTGTGGCCTATGCGTCGAGGCAATTAAAGCCACATGAGAAAAATTATCCGACCCATGATCTCGAATTGGCGCCATCGTATTCGCCTTAAAGATTTGGCGACATTACTTATTTGGTGAAAGGTGCCATGTGTACTCGGATCACAAAAGTCTCAAATATTTGATGACCCAAAGAGACTTAAATCTGCGACAAAGACGTTGGCTCGAGTTGTTAAAGGATTATGAGTGGTCATTGACTATCACCGGGAAAGGCGAATGTGGTTGCGGATGCCTTGAGTCGTAAATCATTATTCACTTTACGAGCGATGAATGTGCACTTGTCTGCATTCGATCCGAGCGGTGTGTTAGTGGCTGAATTGAAAGCCAAACCATTATTGACACATCAAATTCGAGAAGCTCGGAAAGTCAACGACGAGTTGGGCGCAAAGCGGTGAGTGTGTTCGAACAAGGATTCGGAGTTTCAAATCAATGATGACGATTGTTTGAGGTTCAAAAGTCATCTGTGTGTTCCAAAGAATTGAACTCATTTCGATAATTCAATGAAGCCCATTGTAGCCGAATGGCAATCCACCCGGGAATACGAAGATGTACAATGATTTGAAACGTCGGTTTTGGTGGCATGGTATGAAGCGAGACATCTCCGACTTTGTTTGAGATGTTTAATATGTCAACAAGTGAAAGCGGAACATCGGTGCCTTGAGATTACTTCAGCCAATCACGATACCCGAGTGGAAATGGGATCGAGTCACAATGGACTTTGTATCCGGACTGCCATTGTCAGCAAGTAAGAAGGATGTGGTTTGGGTCGTGGTAGATCGATTGACTAAGTCAGCCCACTTTGTCCCTGTACGTACGGATTTTTCAATGGACAAACTAGCCGAATTGTACGTTTCTCAGATTGTGAGATTACACGAGGTGCCTTTTCCATCGTGTCGGATAGAGATCCGAGATTTACCTCGCGATTTTGGAAAAAGTTGCAAGAAGCTTTGGGTACCAAGTTGCATTTCAAAGACCGCCTTTCACCCCCAAACCGATGGTCAATCCGGCGGATAATTGAGATACTTGAGGATATGTTAAGATGTTGCGTCCTCGAGTTCGAGTGGTTCATGGGAGCGGTATTTGCCGTTGATTGAATTCGCTTACAACAACGACTTTCAATCAAGTATTAAGATGGCACCCTACGAGGCCTTATGCGGTCGTAAATGCCGTACACCATTGTTTTGACCGAGCTGGGTGAAAGCAAGATTTTGGGTGGATTTGATTAGAGATCTTTGAGCAGAAAGTGAAAGTAATCCGTGAAAGTCGAAGATAGCCTCCGATCGTCGAAGTCGTGCGCGGACCTAAAACGTAAGGATATCGAGTATCGTGGGTGATAAAGTGTTTCTCAAGGTATCGCCTTGGAAAAAGATACTCGATTCTACCGTAAGGGCAAGTTGAGCCCGAGGTTCATTGGGCCATATGAGATATCCGAAGCGAGTCGATCCGGTGGCATATCGTTTGATTTTGCCCCGAACTCGAAAAGGTTCACGATGTCTTTCACGTTCGATGCTTCGACGCTATAGATCCGATCCATCGCACATGATTAGTCCATCAGAAATTGAAATTCAAGCTAATATGAGTTATGAGGAAGAACCGATTCGTATCCTATCACGAGAAGTGAAAGAGTTGCGAAACAAGCGGGTTCCGCTAGTGAAAGTGTTATGGCTCAAGCACGGGATAGAAGAAGCTACTTGGGAGACCGAGAACTCTATGAAAGAGCGATATCCAAACCTATTTACCGGTAAGATTTTCGGGGACGAAAATTTCTTAAGTGGGGGAGAGTTGTGACGTCCCTAATTTGACCCTAGTCGGGAAGTGGTGTCGGGACCATTAAACCGAGTCTTATAAGTAATTAGAAGTCATATTCTATGTTTATGATGTTAGCAAATGCATGTGTGAAAGTTGCATGCATTAATTTGATCATTTCTATGTGAATTTATTTAGATGGACTTATATGAAACATTGTTGAAAGGTGATAGGCCAATCTTCAAAGGTCTAATAGTACATGCATGCAAAAGAATGGTTTTGCATGTCAATTTACCCAAAGAGAGGGAAGTGGCCGGCCATGGTGATGAATATGGGCAAAAGAAAACATGTCTTAAACATGTTTTGCTAGTGGTGGATGTTAGAAATAATAAAATAAGAGTATGGAAAAAAAATTAACGTTAGTAGGATGAGAAACAAAAAAAAAAGTGTTCATCTTTCTCCATAGCTCTTGGCGAATGTCCTAAAGAAAGAAAAGAAAAAAATTTGTTCATCTATTTTCACTTCTTGGCCGAAAATACTAAGGAAAAAGGGGGAGGATTTTTGCTTCATGCTTGGTTTAGAAGAGATCTAGAAGAAGATTTGGCTAAATTTGCATCAAGAGTAAGGTATGTATGAGGTTGTGTTAGGAGTTTCATGCATGTTTTGGTTGCTAACTTGATGTGCATGTTAGCCATGGCTCAAATCTTTGTTATGCCATGGAAATGGTATTTGGCCAAAGTTGTTATGGTGATAAAGCCATTGCATGCTAAGTGTGAAGCTTGATGATGATGCATGCAATGATGGATTGTCTACTCTTGAGTAAGATTTTGAGTTTTCTTTTGTTTAACCATGATTGAAGTTGAAAAGGGGCATGATTGTCATATTCGGCCATGATGCATTCATGAGCATGATTCATGCTTCTTGCATGTTAGTTAAAATTTGTGTTTTGGATGGCTATGGACACCTTGAAATTCGGCCATGCTCATATATGTATATATATGTTTGCACATGATGTTTTGGTTATGAAGGAAGTGATGAATATGTTTGTTTAAAGAAGAAGATGTTGAAGAATAATTGTGAAATTGCAAGCACATTCGGCCTAGCACACATATGAGTGCTTGATGCTATATTATAAGTTTTGAGCTACAATATGCAAAGCATTAACTAGTAAAATGCATGCTGTTTTTGTGAGGTATTAAGTGCATAATTGGCCTCAACATGTACATGAATATTCGCCTTGGGTAGCCTATTGAAGGCCTTAGCTTTTCCTTGATGCTCGAATAAATTGTATTGAATTGCTTGATGTAGTATAAAATGTGCATGACCATTGTGTATTCAAGCTAAAGGGTGGCCATATGACCATTTAAACTCCTTGTCATATTCGCCATAAGCTAGCACAATGAGGTTTTAATAAATTGAATTTGTTTGAATTAGCTCAAGAGCTTAGAGGGCCACAATTGGACAAGGGAAGGAGAAAGTGATCGAATAGCCGTAAAAGCCGTTCGACAACATCCGAGGTAAGTCCTCAAGAAGTGACCCTACTTGAATTATGTGAAATGATGTATGGATGTGTATTGATTATTGATTATGTGTGTATGAGTATTTGAATGATACCGGGCTAAGTCCCAAGGCGATTATGCTAGTGATCATAATTGTGTTTGAGCTTTAGTGTGAAAATGAGATATGTATGTCCAATGATTATTGATGTATGTGCGCATGAGAAATTGAATGATATCCGGGCTAAGCCCCGAAGACGTTAATGCTGGAAATTATATCCGGGTTAAGACCCGAAGGCAATTGTGCTAGTGGCTACATCCGGGCTAAGACCCGAAGGCATTCGTGCGAGTCATTCTATCCTGGCTAAGACCCGAAGGCATTTGTGCACGTGGTTATATCCGGTTATATTCCGAAGAATCTTGGGCTGGAGGTGAGTGTTGGTTGCTGTAATAAATTCAATTAGTACACTCGAAAAGCCCAAAGAATAAGGTACGTTTATATGTGCATTGGAAAGTCGACATGTTTGAGCAACATTCGCTCAATCGACTAATGAATTTCAGCTATTGAATTGATTGATACTTTGTGAAAGTATGTAATGATGAAGTGTGAAGTAAGAATGTGTATTAATGAAATGATGCATTTGGCTATGTGAATGTATTGCTGTAATTAGAGTTGATTATATTCCTTGAGACTTACTAAGGATAAAAATGCTTACCCCGTTACTTTGGCTCTCCGTTTTATAGATTTCGCTCGATAGCAATCGGATTCGGGATCAATAAAGTCGAAGTCATCCACACTATCAACGCCTCTATTTTGGTATAAATTTTGTTTGAACTTTGAAATGGCATGTATAGGACTACCCCTTGTTGGTTTAAAAATGTGGTGATGTATATGTATACGGCCATGCGAAAATGGCTCGTAAAAGGAAGCATGAACTTAGACTATTTTTGGTTTGTATGTATATATATGGTGTCATGATGTGATTATGGATTGGAAATGGGAATGTTGGTCACATGATCAGCCATTGGTATGGTTAAAATGATCATATATGAACCTATGTATGGCAAGACTAGTTGGTTCATGGAGACTACAAAATAGGTAAGACCTACCTTAAAAACAGAAGCTGCCAGCTGCAGTGACGTGAATGTGAAAAATCACCAAAATTTGTAGGAATGGTATTAAATAGTGAATAAGGTATGTAAATGAACCTTGATGAGTCTATTTTCATATGGAAGAAACGAAATGGTCATAGGAGTTACATGTTAAGAGATATTAAAGCTAGTGTGAGACAGGGCCAGAACGGTTTCTGGGTCCCCTGTCGCAACTTTAAAAATTTACTATAAATTATCCAGAAAGAATTAGGAGTCATACCTTATATGTACAGATTCCATTTTGAGTCTAGTTTCATTAGAAACAAACGGCACCAGTATTAAAGCCCTGTACAGAGAGATATTCAAGTTATACCGCGCGAAGGTCAAAGCAGTCGATCCCTGTAACATGGGTGATTTTAACTAATAAAATGTACCAATTGGACCAACAAAAAATTCTAGAAATAAATCCATGGATGGATATATGAGTCTAAATTCAGGGAAAATTTACGAAACCAGTTTCCGAGTTTTGAAACTCGAGATATGATTTTTAAGGCGACGGTGACGCAGCATTTCCAGCCTGACTGGAAATGTCAAATTGGTGGGCAAAACATGTGAACTTGGCTTGTTAACCCCTCGTGTCCGGCACCGGCGATGGTCTCGGGTTCGAGGTGTTACACCAATCGAGTTAAAAGAGTTGAAAGCTCAGTTGCAAGAATTGACGGATAGAGGTTTCGCTTGACCAAGTTTCTCACCTTGGGGTGCACCAGTATTGTTTGTGAAAAAGAAGGACGGAACCATGAGGTTGTGCATCGACTATCGTCGGTGAATAAAGTGACAATAAAGAATAAATATCATTATCGCGTATTGATGATTTGTTTGATCAACTAAAGGAGCCTCAGTGTTTTCAAAGATAGATTTGAGATCGGGTTATTACCGATTCATGAATTCGAGATTCGGATATACCCAAAGCGCTTTGAGCGAGATACGGTCACTACTAATTCTTAGTGATGCCGTTTGGGCTCTCTAATGCCCTGCGG
The DNA here is from genome assembly GCF_025698485.1 of Gossypium arboreum. Lineage (NCBI taxonomy): Eukaryota > Viridiplantae > Streptophyta > Magnoliopsida > Malvales > Malvaceae > Gossypium > Gossypium arboreum. The sequence continues at coordinate 120,842,172 of NC_069072.1, read as the reverse complement.
TATTTATGGATTTGATGAATCGGATCTTTAGACCGTATTTGGATCGGTTTGTAGTTGTGTTTATCGATGATATTTTGGTCTATTCGAGAAATGAAACCGATCATCTTGAACACCAGGATTAGTGTTGCAAATTTTACGGGATAAGCGGTTATATGCTAAGTTCGATAAGTGTGAGTTCGGTTAAGAGAGGTTAGCTTCTTGGGCCATGTGGTATCCGTGATCGGGTAATCTAGTTGACCCGAGCAAAATTTCAGCCATACTTAGCTGGAAGCCTCAGAAATATTCTTGAGGTTCGGAGCTTTTTGGGACTTGCTTACATTACCGACGGTTTGTAAAAGGTTTCTCGATGATAGCCACACCCATGACGGCTACTTCAAAAGATGTTAAGTTGAATGGACGGAAAAATGTCGAAAAGTTTTGATAAACTGAAAACTTATTTGATGAAGCTCAATTTTAGTGCTTGACCGAATCGGGCAAAGAGTTTGTCATCTATAGTGACGCCTCCTACTTGGGTTAGGTTGCGTATTGATGCAAGAAGGTCGAGTTGTGGCCTATGCGTCGAGACAATTAAAGCCGCATGAGAAAAATTATCCGACCCATGATCTCGAATTAGTTGCCATCGTATTCGCCCTGAAAATATGGCGACATTACTTATTTGGTGAGAAGTGCCATGTATTTTCGGATCACAAAAGTCTCAAATATTTGATGACTCAAAGAGACTTGAATCTGCGACAAAGGCCTTGGCTTGAGTTGTTGAAAGATTATGAGCTTGTCATTGATTATCACCCGGGAAAGGCTAATGTGGTTGCGGACGCCTTAAGCCGGAAATCACTGTTTGCTTTACGAGCGATGAATGTACACTTGTCTGTTTTACCCGACAACGTGTTAGTAGCTGAATTAAAGCCAAGCCATTAATGATTCATCAAATTCGTGAAGCTCAGAAAGTCGACGATGAATTGGTTGCAAAACGGGCTGAATGTGATTCGAACATGGAATCAGAGTTTCGAATTGATGACGATGATTGTTTGAGGTTCAGAAGTCGTTTGTGTGTTCCAAGGAATTCAGAACTTATTTCGATGACTCTGAACGAAGCTCATTGTAGCCGAATGTCAATTCACCCGGGGAGTACGAAAATGTACAACGACCTAAGACGTCAGTTTTGGTGGCATGGTATGAAACGAGACATTTTCGATTTTGTCTCGAAGTGCTTAGTATGTCAGCAAGTGAAGGCGGAACATCAAGTGCCTACTGGTTTGCTTCAGCCGATCATGATACCTGAATGGAAATGGGAACGAGTCACGATGGATTTTGTATCTGGGTTGCCAATGTCGGCAAGTAAGAAAGATGCGATTTGGGTCGTTGTTGATAGACTGACTAAGTCGGCTCACTTTATCCCCGTACGTACGGATTTTTCATTGGATAAACTAGCTGAATTGTATGTTTCTCAGATTGTGAGATTACACGGGGTACCGATTTCTATTGTGTCGGATAGAGATCCAAGATTCACCTCGCGATTTTGGAAGAAATTTCAAGAAGCTTTGGGTACCAAGCTGCATTTTAGCACCGCTTTTCATCCACAAACCGATGGTCAATCCGAGCGAATAATTCAGATACTTGAGGATATGTTGAGATGTTGCATCCTCGAGTTTAGTGGTTCGTGGGAGCGGTATTTACCTTTGATTGAATTCGCCACAACAATAGTTTTCAATCAAGTATTAAGATGGCACCTACGAGGCTTTGTACGGGCGTAAATGCCGTACGCCATTGTTTTGGACTGAGCTCGGTGAAAGCAAAATTTTCGGAGTAGATTTGATTAAAGATGCTGAATAGAAAGTAAAAATAATTCGTGAAAGTCGAAGGCGACATCGGATCGTCGAAGTCGACGCGATTTAAAACGAAGAGATATTGAGTATCGTGGGAGACAAAGTGTTTCTTAAGGTATCGCTTGGAAGAAGATACTCGATTTGGCCGTAAGGGCAAATTGAGTCCGAGATTCATTGGGCCGTATGAGATCTCCGAACGAGTTGGCCCAGTTGCATATAGATTGCTTTTACCCCCTGAACTCGAAAGGATCCACAATGTTTTTCATGTTTCGATGCTTCGACGTTACAGATCCGATCCTTCGCACGTAATAAACCCCTCCGAGGTCGAAATTCAAGCCGATATGAGTTATAAAGAAGAACAGATTCGTATCCTAGCTCGTGAAGTGAAAGAGTTGCGAAACAAAAGGGTTCCGTTAGTAAAGGTGTTATAGCTCAAACACGGAGTTGAAGAAGCTACTTGGGAAACCGAGAACTCTATGAGAGAACGATACCCAAACCTATTTACCGGTCAGATTTTCGGGGACGAAAATTTCTTAAGTGGGGGAGAGTTGTGACAGCCCTAAATTGACCCTAGTCGGAGAGTGGTTTCGGGACCACGAAACCGAGTCTTATAAATAATTAAAGATTATATTCTGTGTTTATGATGTGCGTAAATGCTTGTGTGATAGTTCCATACTTTAATTCGGTCAGTGTATGTGAAATTTATTAGTAGGGACTTATGTGAGACAATTTAGAAATATGCTAGGCAAGTGTTCAAGTGGCCTATTAATATATATGGGAAAGTGATTGTCCTTGCATGTCAAATTAGCCAAATTAAAGCATAGTGGCCGGCCATGCTATGGGTGGAAACATGTCACAAACATGTTATGTTAGTGATGTATGTTAGGAAAAATAAAATAATGAGCATGGTAATTAAATAATGAAAGGGAGGAGTGATGAAAAAAAAATGGTCTCATCCATGTCCCCCCTTTTGCCGTGAATGGAAGAAAGAAAACGAAGAAAAAAAAATGTGTGTTCATCCTTGAACATCTTTGACCGAAATTCAAAAGGAAAGAAAGGAGGAAAATGTTGAAGAGGTTCGGCCATGCATGTAACTAGGCTAAGGTATGTTTAAGGTTGCTCCATGAGATTCATGTATATTTTAGTAGTTAGCTTGAGTTCTAACTAGCCCATGGTTCAAATCTTTACTATGTCATGGAGATGATATTCGGCTAAGGTGGATTTGTGTTGATATCATTTGCATGCTAAAAGTGAAGCTTTGTAATGATGCATGTGATGGTGGATTGATGATTCTTGAATCTTCTTTTTAGCATTTTTGAGTGAGACATTAAGTTCTTTGTTTAACCATGACCAAAAATTGAAATGGTATGGTGTTGTGATGCATTCGGCCATGGTAGGAAGTAGAAGGGAAAATATGGTTGTTGTTAGATGAAGTAGAGTCTAACAAATGAGCACATATGTGCATTAGTTGCTAGATGGAGAAGAATCGGCTAGCAATTTGTGTGCTAAGGCCGAATATAATTTTGTATATTAATGAGTAATGCATGTGTTGAATCGATGGAATGGGAGAGGATGCTTTACTAGTGTTTATATGTGTATGGGCCAAGTTTTGAACTTGAAACAAAATGGTGTTTAGTCAATACAAGTGACCATACTTGTAGAGTGTATTGAGTGTTGCAATCGGCCTCAACATAGACATGTATGTTCGGCCACATGAATGAGTACATAAGTTGATGTGTATGTTCGGCCATAGGTAAGCATATTGATGGCTTTATCTTGACTTAGAAAATTCGGCTAAGGGGAATATTAGCTAATATGTTGAATTCGATTCGTGATTTCGTACATATGTAACTCTAATGTCTAATGTATTTATGGACTAAGTACCTTGAGGTTCTCTTTTGATGTTCAAATGAATTGTGTTAAATTGCTTAATGTGATTAAAAATGCGCATGACCATTGTGTATTTGAGCTAAAGGGTGGCCATATGTGTAACACCCCAAACCCAGCCTAGACGTTATGGCCGAATCTGACGTGCCACATTGGAGTTGAAAACCCACGTTCCGTTTTAGTGTTTTAAAACCATATATTTTGTTGAGTTAACAAAGTGTATAGAAATTTGGGCACCGGTAGGTATCGAGAGAGAGGATGTGAGCCATGAAGGTCGCTTAAGTACCAAGCTCTTTGATTGGATCCAATCCTAGACATGCTCACAACCATAGCCACACTTTGTTATATCGAGTTTAAATTTGTTTAAGTGAACGACTTTGATAAATCGATTAATCGTGGTGTTGAACTCTTTTGAAAACAAGTATCGTTTTGAAAACACGTCCTAAGTCTAGCCCATTTGAATAATTATCAACCAGGTTTGAAGTTATTAAAATTAAAATAATCCCAAAAAGAAATAAAAGGAAAGTGAAAATGGCCTTATTACAACCCAAAAATAAATAATATTTAAAGGAAATTTAAAGAAAACCTACGCTTATTTAAAAGTCCAAAGACAATCACCGTGGCCACTCTGAATCCCCTCCGGCCCAAGTCCCCACATCAAGGCTCACCTGCAAGGTTAAGGAAAGGGGGTGAGTTTGGAAACTCAGTGTGCAACAAGCCCCTTTCAGAGCCCAAACCAATAACAGCCTGTTGGGTCTAAGCCCAAATCCAATCTCAAACATGTACTGGGCCATAGCCCTTTTCATATTTCATATTTCATAACACTGGGCCGAAGCCTTTACTGTAAACGGTATGGCCCATAGGCCCATTTCAATATCACATATAATGTCAATAAAATAATGCAACCCATTTGGGAGACTACTCAACCCACCATCCGCTACTCTCCACCGTACCAACCAACACACCATGTGGGATTAACTCGACCCACCCCGCCATAACTCTCCTTTGGCGGCATAGGTGCTTTATCATATAACCGAGGCCTAGCCTCTTTTAACAACGGGCAAAGCCCTTTTAATAATCAGGGCATAAGCCCTTTAATAATCGGGGCATAAGCCCTTTTGATAATCGGGCATAAGCCCTTTTGATAAGCGGGGCATAAGCCATTTAATAACTGGGGCATAAGCCCTTTTTCACTTCCTCCATTCATATAAAACCCAACCCAATGCATTTATGATTACATCATGTGCATATCATACATATCATGTGCATATCATACATGTCATGTGCATATCATACATACCATGTTTATCGAATCCCATGTATTAAAATCATACATAAACCCTAGGGGTATAATGGTCATTTTACCTAGGGCAAACGGTCATTTTCATGTTATAGGGGTAATCTTGTAATTTTACCAAAAATTAGGGTTTCCATGTTCATTAACGGTGACAAACAATTCATGGGTGCATACAGTGATTCTGGCCCACTTTTAGCGAAAACGAGTTATTGGGCCAAAAAACCCCTGATGGGCCTTACTAGCTGATTTTGTCATCTAGGCCCATTTAGCCTATATCCATAATAGTATTAATAGTTTTAACAGGCAATTTAACAGATTTCCGTTTTCTAGCAATTTTACCCAAATGGGCTCGAAAGCCTATTGGGCCCTATTTCAGCCCCTCGAGGCCCAACTTACCGTGAACGCCAAAAACACGTCCTTACCGTTTCCATCGTTCTCGATCATCGTCTCATCGATTCTAACTAACTAGTGAGCGTTCGCTTGCTCACAAGTCCTCGAAATGCCAGAATTTCGGCATTTTGGCTTTTCGACATTTTATCGCTTTAAGCTATGAAAAAGGGTTCGTTACACACCTAATTTGCGATATTCCTTGACGAGATCTCCTATGCGATTTCTCCTATAATCAACCACTTATAGATTAGACCATGTTAATATTAAACCAAATCGAAAACTACCTATTATCATCACTTACACATTCGGCCACCATCCACAATGGCCCTTGGGTTCATACCTTTGCCGAAGTTGATGACTAGATTTAGTCACTCCGATGATCCAAGCTTTTCACACACTCCTCGATCGGTAGCCTTTAATCCTCACTATCACCAACAAACCAAATAACACAAAAACCCTTTTAGCCTTAGTCGATGAGAGGGTTTTCACTTTTCTTAAACCACAAGATACAAATGGAAAGAAGGTTCAATACTTACCAAGAGATCTACTCGTTGAAGAACGTTCCAAATACCTTCTTACCCCATATCCGTTGTGAATCCAACTTAAACGTGCGAGAAAATAGATCTAAATATTAATTCTGAATCACTAAAATATGAAGCTTTGGCTTTTCAAAGAAATATTAATCTAAGCTATTACGAGGTTAGTACACACCGCTACGGGTTGAAGTTGAAACGCTTCCAAAATCAATCGCCACGATAACCACCACTGTCACTCAAACTTAACTAATCCAATATCAATATATGTAAATCCTAAGCACATCACCATACGAAACATTAGGGCATATTCGTCATTTTACCATACTGAGGGTATTACGGTCACTTTACCATACAGGGCTTTACGGTCACTTTACCCTACAGGGCTTTACGGTCTTTTTACCTAATAGGGTATTTTAGTCATTTCATCCTACAAGGGTGTTTTGGTAAATCTACAAACCAAGGGTATTTCAAGTAATTTTGTAAACCAATGGTATTTCTATAATTTTTAGAAAGTCAAGGGTATTTTTGTAACTTTGTAAATCAGGGGTATTTTGGTAATTTTAAAAATTGAGGGTATTTCGATAATTTCACAAACCAAGGGTATTTTGATAATTTTACAAACTAGGGGTATTTTAGTAATTTTGTAAATCGAGGTAAAACAAAGAATTCAGTAAATCAAGGGTAAAATAGTAATTCTATAAATCGAGGTAAAAGCGTAATTACGTAAATCGAGGGTAAAACAGTAATTTGTAAGTCGATGGGAAAACGATAATTATGTAAATCAGGGGTAAAACGGTAATTATGTAAATCGGGGGTAAAACGATAATTCTGTAAATCGGGTACTTTGGTAATTTTACAAGTCGAAGGTATTTCAATAATTTTACAAATCGAGGGTATTTCAAAGATTTTTACAAACTAAGGGTATTTCGGTAATTTTAGTAAACTAAAGTATTCTAAACATGGATAACAATACTAATGGCTCTAAAGCCCATTCTCGCCCAAATGGGCCCACACGCTCGTGTGGCCCTTTTAACCCAAATCTAGCCACAAATATTAGATTCACCTAGCCTAGCCCAATATTTACTACACAATCAAACAACTTATCCAATTGGGCTCAGAGGCCCATTAGGCCCACATGACCCCTTTCGCCCATCACTACCAAGTAGCCATCCTACGACTAGAGTAGTAAGAAATACACACCGATAGGAGACTGGAGTTAATCCACGCTCCGAGCACTCTTAGCCGACGCCCAACCCAAACGAGCACGGCATACAGCGAAAGGGATTAGCCAAGAAAGGTGCCTTTACTCTCCTCATGGTTCCCTCTATTTAAAGCCAGCTTTGTATCCACTCTTATGTTAGCTTCCCGATGTGGGATCCCTCCAACATCAGAGTTTAAATTCAACACCAACTCTTGCCGCCCCCTTTTAGCAAAATAAATGCTCTTTGCTTGCCATGGGATTCGAACCCATGCCTCCCCTTAAATGCTCCACACGCTACTTGCCTCTAAGCCACAAGGCTTTTGTGTTATTTATTTAACACAATAATTTAAAACCCTCATCCAAGCATCCAGGTTTTTTTTTCACTTAATACCAAAATTTTGCTAAAGCCCAAGTTTGAACCCAAGATTTCTCCAACACTTCTCAAAGCCATTAACCACTAATAGCAAACATTTAATTGTTTCATTTCATTGCACAATTAAATACCTATATACAACCTCCTTACGGACCCCCACTCAAGGCCCAATACTTCTAGGCCCAAATTCGGGGTGTTACAATATGACCTATTAAACTCCTTGTCATATTCGGCCATAAGCTAGCATAATGAGACTTTAATAAGTTAAATTTGTTTGAATTAGCTCAAGAGCTTAGAGGACCACAGTTGGATAAGGGGAAGGAAAAAGTTATCGAATAGCCGCCGAAATCGTTCGACCACATCCGAGGTAAGTTTTCAAGTGATGGAACTTAGATTATGATTTGATTAGATCATGTTTTAAGCAAATCAAAATCATGCTCTTTGTATGTGGCTATTGAGCCGAAATTTCAAGTGTGATAAGTGTCTTGTGTTTGAGCTTTGGTAATGAAAATGAAATACGGATGTGTCATGATCTATTGATAAATGTACATGGTTATTGAATGATGTCCGGCTAAGTCCCAAGGCTTTGTGCTAAGTGACTATATCCGGACTAAGATCCGAAGGCATTTGTGCGAGTTACTAATTAGGGCTAAGCCGAAGGCATTTGTGCGAAGTTACTATAACCGAGCTATGTCCGAAGGCATTTGAACGAGTAGCTATATCCGGTTAAATTCAAGGTACGTGATTCGAAATGAGCGATCTTGCTGTAAAAATTTCAGTTAATACGCTTGTAAAATCCCAACAATGAGGTATGTTTCAGTATGTGCATTGGAATAGTTGATTCCTTGAATAATATTCGCTCAATGAGTAATGAGCTTAGGTATTTGGCTAAGATGATCCCTTATGTATGAATATAGGGGCTGGAATGTGAAGTAGGAATGATTTGAGAATATGTATATATGGAATTATCCGTTTAGTTATATGAATGCTATACTTCCGATGTGCTTAAATTCTTTGCTCAAAACTTACTAAGCATTTAATGCTTACTCCGTTTCTTGATTCTCTGTTTTATAGATTTTGGTTCTTCAGCTATCGGACTCGGGATTTTGAAGTCGAAGTCGCCCACACTATCAAAGCTCCTTTTGGTATTCTTTTGGTTGAACTTTGAAATGGCATGTATAGGACTACCCTTTTGTTGTTGGTCATGAACCCTTCGGTTTTGTGTAAATTTGGATAGCCATGCGAAAATGGCTTAAATATACTTTGATCATAGCATTATAATCGTTTTGTATGTTGTTCATCGAGAGGTATGGAAATGTTGGTAACGGTTAGCTATGGGAATGGTTATTCATGATCACTTTTGGTATATGTATGACAAACTCTAGTTGATCCATGGAGGATCATGAAATAGGTACCTTAAAAATAGATGCTGGAAGCAGCAGTGACGTGGATGTGAAAAATCACTAAAACTAGTAGGAATGGATTTAAATAGTGAACAAATTATGTAATCGAACCTTGATGAATCTATTTTCATAGGAAAGTAACGAAACGTTCATATGAACAGTATATTATGAGATGTTAAAGTTTTCGTGAGACAGGGCCAGAACTGTTTCTGGATCCCCTGATCTGAATTTGGAAATTCATTATAAATTAACCAGAGATAATTATAAGTCATGCCTTATATGTATAGATTCCTTTTTGAGTCTAGTTTCATTAAAAACAAACGGCATCAGTGTTGAAGCCCTGTACAGGGAGATATCCAAGTCGTAATGCATGAAGGTCAGTGTAGTCGCACCCTGTAACAGGGGAGATTTTAACTAATAAACTGTACTAATTGACCTGACAAAAAATTCTAGAAAAAAATCTGTAGATGGACATATGAGTCTCGTTTCATGGAAAAATTACGAAACTGATTTTCGAGTTTTGGAACTCAAGATATAATTTTTAAGGTGACAGTGATGCGGTTAGCCAACTGCCTGGAAATTTTTAAAATGGACTGTGAAAGTAAATGAATTAAGTCGGTTAGCACCTCATGTTCGACTCCGGCAACGGTCTCGGGTACGGGGTGTTACAAGAAACTTTGAGAATTCAAGTTTTGCAACTTATTCAATTTAGTCCCTAACTTCAAATTGAGCACTTTATGCATAGAAGTTTTTCACGAAATTTTCACAAAATCATGGAATCATATCATAGACCTCAAAATAATCATAAAATAATTATTTCTATCTCGAATTTTGTGGTCCCAAAACCTCTGTTCCAATTAGACCCAATTTTGGGCTATTACAATACAAATGCATTTACAGCTTGGCCTGACCAATGAGACCATCCTGGATCATATATGATGCGAAAGTTAATTGAGAATTTATATGGACATTGTAACGCCCCAAAATTTATATTGTTGTTCTGTTAAATTGTGACATAAATATCTGTCTGCTTCAGTGCTTAAGTGTTCTGGCTGTGTGTGTGAGGTCCCAAGTTCAAGCCTTGTCTTGGGAAAATTTTTTATTTTTTTGAGTAAAGCCTTAACCTGGCCTAAAGGGCTTAAGTTTAATTATTGATAAGCTTATATCAGAATGGGCCTTCTGGTCTGGTGGATAAGTTGAGTGTTGGTGTGATGAAGGTCTTGTGTTTGAATCCTCGCTGGGGCATTTTTTTTGCGCGATCGTCAAGGAAAAGTTTAAGTTTTAATAAGACTTTGAGTAGTGAATGGTTAGGGTGTGGATTAGTGGGGAGTTAGCAGAATCTGGCAAATTGTTATTTCCATCCAGAGGAAAATATTGACGTCGGTTTCATTGTGTCTCCCCTCTGTCAATAATCCTTTTCCCTCTTTCTTTTTTTTTTTCGAAAATATCTCCTTGAATTTTGCTTCCCATTCTATTTCTTCTTTATTTCGTATTATTTTCTGTACAAGGTTAGATTGTGCGTGCTTAGTAAGTTTTCGTTTCAGTAAACTCTAACGTTACTCTGGATAGGTGTTTAAGAGGGGTTTTTACTTGTGTTTTAGTAGTTAATCATGAGCCTGGAGAATGCCGATTGTCGTTTTAAGAGGGTAGAATTCTTGTTCTCGATTGAAGGTAAGAGTTTGAAGGTTTTGGGTTGAACATCTCGTTATAATATCGATTGAGTTTTGTTAATATTACTGAAATTGGGCATTGGAGTGACGATTTGTAGGTTTTGGAGTGCTCATGAATATTTTTAGCTTTAATTGATACTAGGTATGTACTTGAAAAGCAGAAAATGGGATTCGATGAAAAGCCAAAAAATCATTCTGTCGACGCCACATGGGCATGTGGTTGCCCATGTGGTAGGCAGTGTGACAAAACACGGGCGTGTGATCGATGAGCCAGGCCGTGCGCTCATGACACGACTGTGTGATCGACGAGCCAGGCCGTGCGCTCGTGACACGACTGTGTGATGGCCAGGCAGGCCATGTGAGACACACAGGCTAGACTGAATTGGGACATGTGGGCTACACGGGCGTGTAAGCCCACATGGGTAGTCCACATGGGCGTGTGTGATTCTAGGCCAGGCCGTGTGATTCATACGGTCAAGGCCAATTTGGACCGTGTGGGCCACACAGGCGTGGGGGCTGTAACACCCCTTACCCATATCCGACGCCGGAACAGGGTACGAGGTATTACCGGACTTGAGTACTTGTAATCATTTAAAACCGAGACATAAAATTTCATCAAATTTTAAAATTTTCAAACATATTCAAGCTATCCCTTAAAAAAAAACTTACAAGGTCCATATCATGCTTTAAAACCTTTATATATCGATCAATAGTTTGATAGTGTGATTTAACCTCCAGCGACCTCCAACTCGAGCTAACATCTGCAACACTATAGGAAAAAGGAAAGGAAGGGAGTAAGCATTATAGCCTAGTAAGTAAATATGTAAATATTAATAAACAATACATTATCATACATTAAACAAAGTCATAATATGTTCCCAGAATATTACCATCACAAACACACATACTTTCACTATTACAATTATAAACAGGTTCAAAATAAGTTGTCTAGCAGAGTACTAGAAGCTAAATTATTTATTTCTAGAGCTACAGAACTCCAAATTACAAACTGTAAATTTTCCTTGAAACTAGATTCATGAATATTCTTACCATAAAATTTTTAGAATTTTTAGTCTAGTCAATTAATACATTTTATTCATTGAAGTTACCCCTGTTTCACTGCTCAACTGCCCTGACCACTCTTCACTACAAATAAATTTTCTCTTTGTACAGAACTCGTATGATGTTATTGTTTATTTTATTTGAAAATATACTCATTAAGGATTTCAAACATATAAATTATATTCCATAATTATGTTTTACAATTTTTAATGATTTTTCAAAGTCAGAATAGAGGATCACGTAGTCATTCTGAACCACTCTCATAGAAACTTAAATATCTCAGAATATAGAATTCCTTTGCTTGCTCTGTTTCTGTTATATGAAAATAGAGTCATTAAGATTTAATTTGATATCTCATTCAGTCTCTGATTCAATTTCTACTATTTTTGGTAAATTTTTAGATTCTCATCACTGCAACTATCTAGAACAGTTTTATTGTCAATTTTGATCTTTCACACTTCAATTGTATTCATCACTTACCCATAACAATCTTTACAATTTCCAATCACATATCAAGCATATTGCTCATAAGTTACACACATATATACTTACACTTATCATCACAAAGTCATACACAATTTCATTTAATCAATTTCCCACTTGAACGCTTCGGAATAATAACAGATACGCGATGGTATCGCACACAGCCCACTTTTAAAACCGAAACTCTCTTGTACACATAGTGGCCTTCACTTAGCACCACTCATGTGACCTAGCTCGATTGTACACATAATTTTGGCTCTCTTGTACACATGGTGAACACTTAGTACCACCCATGTGACCTAGCCACTTTATCTCGTAGCTCTCTTGTTTACATGGTGTCCTTCACTTGGAACCACACATGCAACCTAGCTACATTTATCTCGTAGCTCTCTTGTCTACATGGTGTACAAATAGTATCACCCATGCGACCTAGCTACATATATCCCGTAGTTCTCTTGTCTACATGGTGTACACATAGTATCACCCATGCGACCTAGCTACCTCATAATGTCTCGTAGCTCTCTTGTACACATGGTATACATCCCGTATTACACATGTGACCTAGCTACATACCATCTGTATCTTTCTATTCCGAAGGTTCAAACGGGAAGTATCTCACTTTCTAATACTTTATTCCATTCTTCTAATAGTCAATTATGATTCAAAAATCAACTACAATACATAAAATATGCTGAAATATAAAAACGTAATAAAGATAATGTATTATTTACATACAAACTTACATACTTTCTCATTTCCATGTCGAATTAATATTGAACATTTAAATCATCATAATTATACTTACTTTCAACACCTCAGCAATCATAGTAAATATATCAAATTTACATTGAAACATGCATAAATTAATGCTTATTATACATATGAACTTACCACGATACTAAAACGGCCATTTTACCAACTTTCCCGATTTTCAATTTTTCTCCCATTCTAGGTTCAAATCTCGTTTTCTGGGATCTAAAACATCATATTTTACTTATTTAATTAATTTAATATTCAAAACAGTCCTTAACTCAAACTTTTGCAAAATTAAAATTTTGCCCCTAAATTTTTGCATATTTACACTTTTGCCCCTAGGCTCGGGAATTAAACTTCATCCTTTATTCTTCTATTTTATGACATTCTGATCATTTTTCCCTTCTATAGCAACATCAAATTCTCACTCTAACACAAAGTTATGAATAATAACAACTTTTACCGATTAAGTCGTTTTACTCATTTTTGCTTAAAACCGCTTAGCAAAAGTTGTTTAACATAATTTCAGCCTTCATACTCTACCATAAAACATAAAAATAAACACATTTCACCTATGGGTATTTTTCCAAATATGAACCCTAGCTTAAATTATTGCTAGAATAAGCTTAATCAAGTTACTTGGATTCCAAAAACATAAAGAACTTGAAAAACAGGGCTAGAACGGACTTACTATTGAGCTTGGAAAGCTTGAAAACCCTAGCCATGGCTTCCCCCATGCTAATTTCGGCCTCCATGAAAAAGATGAGTCAATTTTGGCTTTATTGTCCCTTTTTATTTCTTTTAATTACCAAATGACTAAAATGCCCTTAAGGCCTTTCTTTAAAATTTTGTCCTATTCATGCCCATTTTTGTCCAAAAGAAATATAATGGTCTAATTCCATTTAAATACCTCCTCTGTAAAACCCTATTTCAATCAAGTACTTATGAATTAGAACACATATTTTGCAACTTTTGCAATTTAGTCCTAAAAGTCCAATTAAGCATTTTATCAGTAAAATTTCTTAACGATATTTTTACACAATATTTTAATCAATAAATAAACCTTAAAACTTAATCGGAATAAATTTTTTGACTTCAAATTCGTGGTTCTAAAACCATCATTCCGTTTAGGCCCTAAATCGGGCTGTTACAGCAACTTCTGCAAATAAGCCCTAATAGGCAAATTAAACATGCAATCTATAAAATTCCTTATCAATACTCTAACACATGTATCTAATCACTCGATAAATCATAAAATTTAATCGAAATAAACTTTTCTATCTCACATTTGTGGTTTCGCAACCACTATTCCATTTAGGCCCTATTTCGAGATGTTACAAGGGCCCACACGGGTAGGCCACATAGGTGTGTCAGCCCATTTTTTTAAAATATTCTATAAGGTTGCATGGGTCGCCCTAGTTGACTGTAGATCTGCTGTAGGATCGATAAGCTTTACTTAGACCCCTAATTATGTGACTTATTGTAGGGTGCCTGACTGAACATGATATCTGTACTGAATTGAATGTATGTTTTGTTATTAGCATATTTACATGTCATTTATGGTATATTGCATTGCATGTGGGTGCGTTGATGATATTTCGCGGAAGTATCTGAAAGGTTTTTAAGCATATTATCTGGAAGCTTAGCTGCAACCTTCTGATTATGTGCCGCATCTCAGTATAGCATGGTGTGTAGGGATGGGTGGGTTGATTTAATCCCCACATTGTGACACCCCTAAAGTGACCCCAGTCGGAAAGTGGTTTCGGGACCACAAAACCGAGTCATAAAAATAATTAACCATTATAGTTGATGCTCATTATATGTACATATGCATGTGTGAAAATTTCATGTTTGAATTTTGTTAATTGTAAGTGAATTTTATCAAATAGGACTTATGTGAGAAAATTTAGAAATGTGCTAGGCAAATGTAAAGTGGCCTAATAATGCATGTTGTGAAAAAGATGGGTTTGCATGGCAAATTACCCAAAATTAAGCATAGTGGCCGGCCATGCTATGGGTGGAAACATGTTGGAAACATGTTGTGTTAGTGTGTTATGTTAGAAAGAATAAAATAAGAGGTTAGTATTAAAGAAATAAAAGAGAGGGTGATGAAAAAAAAAAGTTGTCTCACCTTGCTCCTCCATTGCCGTGACTTGGGGAGGGAGAAGAAAGTTGGGTTGCTTTAATTTTTAGCTTAGAAGATGGCAAGAAGGAGGAAAAACTATGATTTTAGCTAGTTAGGTAGCTGAAATTTCAAGTAACTCGGTAATCCATCGAAGAAGAAGAAGAGGGTGCAACAAAAAGAAAAATGGAGACACTTGCATGTTGAAGGAAACTAAGGATTTAGATTGTTTAGGAGTTGTATCCTAAGTTGGTAAGTTTTCCAAGCTCTCTTCTATCTTTAACTTTGTTTTAAAGAAAAATGATGATGGATTGTGGTTGGAAGGCATGAATGTGGGTTGTAGAAAAGAAAAGCTCTTAGATTAGTTGTAAAAAATTACTACCAGTCAATTTTGTGCCTTCGTTATGTCTGTCCAAAATTTGAACAAATTAATGGTTCTATTTTCATGCCGATTAGGGGTTGATAAATTGAGTTTAATAGCTAAAATATTATGTTAATCTTACTAAGTTTCAATTGTTAGTAGTGACGTAACCATTTGACAATTAAATGCATAAATGATCACTGGAAATTTCAGCTTGAAAACAAATTGTTCCAAGATGTAAATGCTGATTTGAATGTCTTTGTAAAATGTGGAGAAATTGGTCTCTGCATGCTTGAAATAAAAGAAAATAATGCTTGCTGTCCAGATTGAAATTTTGCTAGAAGGTTGAACAATTGTTGTTCAAATGAAATTTTGGAGTGTTTAATGGACTCCATGTTGCTAAAATTTTCATGAATAGAAATTTCTAAGCTTAAATTGTAAGAAATTGAGTTGTGTGGTTTAAATTGTCAAAGATGCATTTGGCAATTGATTATAATTTGTTAAAGGGTGTAAAGTATTGATAGTTCTAAATGATACATAGTTAAATGAAGATGGAAGCTCAATAAACTTTTATTTAGAATGGAAGTAGGAGAAGTGTGTATTCGGCATGTTGTGATTGAGTTGAATTTGAATGGTGATTGCCAAATGTGATTGTTAAGTGAATAATTGTAACGCCCTAAAAATTGGGCCTAGAAGAGTTGGGCTTTGAGTCTGGGATTCGGATAGAAGAAAACCTGAATATTGAGAAGTTTTAAATATTACTAGTGTTTAAAATATATATATATATATTGATAAAATATTTATGTTATTACTAATATTTTAATTTTTATGAAAATTATTATCATTATAATTATTAGATACAAATATATTTATAAAATTATTGTTGTTAATTTAGTGTTTAAATTAACATATTATTAAAAAATTTTACTGTATCTGTTTTTATTGATTTATGGAAATTATAATTATTATTATTAGGAAGAATATATATATATTATCGTATTTGAAATTTTCATTATTATGGTTATTATTATTATTTTAGTTTTTAAATAAATTTAGAAGTATTTAAAGTGTGGGAAAGATTCGGTCCAAGACTCTAGCAAAAATAATTATTTTTGTTTCTTTAGGGGATCTGGGCATTAAGGTTTATTAATAAGTTGGGCTAAAATTGGACAAAAGGAGGAGTCAGGCTTAGTGGTTAAGCGTGTTAAGCAGTAGGAAGGGAGCAGGGGTTCGATTCCCTGCGTGCGCAACTGTGGGTTTTTATTTTAGAAAACCCAAGGGCTGTCGCAGGTAAGCCTTATTAACTGTTCAGGCTAATTCATGTCAGAAGCAAGTATCTGGCCCAGTGGCTAAGCACGCTAGGAGGGCGTGGGAAGTGCCTGGGTTCAAGGCACGACGCGCGCAAATTGGGTTTTTTTTTTAGTATACAGGTTGCGGTTGGAATAGGCCTTAAAGGAAGTTACGAATGAAGTTTGACACAAAGAGAGCCTGTGGTGCAGTGACAAGCAACGTATGTGTGTGTTAAAGAGGTCGCACGTTCGATCCCGTACGTGAGCGAATCCTGTTTTATTTTTAAAGTGGGCCAGAACTGAAGCAGGTAAGGTTTATAATTTATTGTGACCATATATTAGCAAGGAAGGAAGCCTGGTGCAGTGGCCAACAGCATGGGCGTGGGCGCAAGGCGGACGGAGGTCTGGGGTTCGAGTCCAGGCTAAGGTATGTTTTAATGTTATATTTTTAAAATGAACGGGACTTCAACAGGTAACCTTTAAGATAAAATGGGACGGTATATTATTGAAAGCAAATGCGCGTCCCAGTGGCCAGCAGCATGCTGGGCAACCTGGAGGTCCCAGGTTCGAACAACGTCATGCGCAAAAGGGTCTTTCTTTTTGCTAAACGCACGTGGGAAGGACCGTACGGGATTGAAATGCTACCAGCTGCAGGAGGATTCGGCTGAATGGGGGACTGCTGCTCAGCAGTGGAGAGTTTGAATTAAATTCAAACTTTGACTATGGCCATGAATTAAGGAGATAAGGAAGGAATTAAAATTGGAAAAGGATTTTATTTTATTCTAATCTTAATCTTATTTCTTTTTGCTCTTATTCTTTTCTATTTTTCCCAAAAGCTGAACAATTTTCTCATTTTTTTTTAATTATTTTCTTCCCTTCTCTCATCTATTCCCCTCTTTTCTTTTCTTTCTCCTCTTGCCAATTGTTCTTAAGCTAATCCCTCTCTTTTCTCTTCCGTTATTTCTTCCACAAACTCTCTACCTCTCATTCTTCCTCTCTTTCATTTATAGTAAAAGCTAAACCGATCATTCTTTTCATTGCTAACCGAATATCAACAAGCCAAATCCCGAAGGAGTCAAAGGAAGTCGATTGCTTTATAAAGTGACCCAAAAGCCAAAAGCACAGCACCCTTGGGTGACTTGGTGGCCGATTCGTAGGATCCTTGTGGTATGGGTTCTGCTAGTGTTTTAGAGCTGCGACTGCATTGAATCGGAGTTAACACGGGATTGAAACGGTTTGGGTAAGTGAACCTTGGTAAGTGCTCGTAGCTTTAATCAATTCAATATTAGGGAGTTTAAGAAAAGCTGAAACCTCTCTAATTTAGGGAGATGGCCGAATATGGGCTAGACTTTATGGGGTCTTCTTTTAATATTTTTGGTTTATTTATTGAAGGAGTAGCAAGGTGTAGTGTCGATTTGGAGTAGCTTGGATCGCCGGAGTAGCTAGGCCTAGTCATCAATCGCGACAAAGGTAAGGTGCCTAAGGCCATTGGGGATGGTGGCCGAATGTGTAAGTGATGATAATAGGTAGTTTTCAATTTGGTTTAATATTAACATGGTCTAATCTATAAGTGGTTGATTATAGGAGAAATCGCATAGGAGATCTCGTCAAGGAATATCGCAAATCAGGTGTGTAACGAACCCTTTTTCATAGCTTAAAGCGATAAATGTTAAAAGCCAAATGCCAAAACTCTAGCATTTCGAGGACTTGTGAGCAATAACGCTCATTAGTCGATTAGATTCGTTGAGATGATGATCGGGAAGGTTGGAAAAGGTAAGAGCGTGATTCTTGGCATTCACGGTAAGTTGGGCCTCGAAGAAGTGAAACAGGGCCGATGGGCATTCGGGCCCATTTGAGTAAAATTGGTAGAATATGGAAACTTGTTAAATTGCATAGAGACCGATAAAACCGTTATGGAATATAGGCTGAATAGGACTAGATGACAAAATCGGCTAAGTAGGGCCATTAGGGGTTTTTGGCCCAATAACTCGTTTTCGCTAAAAATGGGCCAGAATCACTGTTTGCACCCATGAATTGTTTGTAACAGTTAATGAACATGGAAACCCTAATTTTTGGTAAAATTACAAGATTACCCTTATAATATGAAAATGACCGTTTTGCCCATAGGTAAAAATGACCATTATACCCCTAGGGTTTATACATGAACTTAATGCATGGGATTTTGATAAACATGATACGTATGATATGCACATGATATGTATGATATGCACATGACATGTATGATATGCACATGATATGTATGATATGCACACGAGATGTTCATAAATGCATTGGGTTGGGTTTTTATATGAATGGAGGAAGTGAAAAGGGCTTATGCCCCGCTTATTAAAGGGCGATGCCCGATTATCAAAAGGGCTTATGCCCGATTATCAAAAGGGCTTACGCCCTGATTATCAAAGGGCTTACGCCCAGATTATCAAAGGGCTTATGCCCGATTATAAAAAGGGCTTTTGCCTGATTATTAAAAAGAGGCTAGGCCTCCGGTTATATGATAAAGCACTAAGTTGCCGGTGGAGAGTTATGGCGGGGTGGGTCGAGTTAATCCCACATGGTGTGTTGGTTGGTACGGTGGAGAGTAGCGGATGGTGGGTTGAGTAGTCTCCCCAAATGGGTTGCATTCTTTCATTTGACATTACATGTGTTATAAAATGGGCCTATGGGCCATACTGATTTCTGATAAAGGCTTCGCCCGAGAATATGAAACTTGAAAAGGCTTCGGCCCAGTGTTATGAAATATGAAATATGAAAAGGGCTATAGCCCAGTATATGTTTGAGATTGGATTTGGGTTTAGACCCAACAGGCAGTTATTGTTTTGGGCTCTGAAAGGGGCTTGTTGCACACTGAGTTTCCAAACTCACCCCCTTTCCTTAACCTTGCAGGTGAGCCTTGATGTGGGGACTTGGGCCGGAGGGGATTTAGAGTGGCCACGGTGATCGGTTTTGGACCTTTAAATAAGCGTTGGTTTTTATTTAATTTCCTTTAATTATTATTTATTTTTGGGTTGTAATAAGGCCAATTTTAACTTTCCTTTTATTTCTTTTCGGAATTATTTTAATTTTAATAACTTTAAAAATTGGTTAATAATTATTCAAATGGGCTAGACTTAGGACGTGTTTTCAAAATGATACTTGTTTTCAAAATATCTCAACACCACGATTAATCGATTTATCAAAGACGTCCACTTAAACAAATTTAAACTCGATATAACAAAGTGTGGCTATGGTTGTGGGCATGTCAGGATTGGATCCAATCAAAGAGCTTGGTACTTAAGCAGCCTTCATGGCTCACCTCCTCTGTCTCGGATACCTACACGGTGCCCGGCTTCCATACACTTTGTTAACTCAACAAAATATATGGTTTTAAAACACTAAAACGGGCGTGGGTTTTCAACTCCAATGTGGCACGTCGATTCGGCCATAACGTCTGGGCGGGTTTGGGGTGTTACATTTAGTGGTATCGAGCTAAGTTGCAACAACTCGGTGTGGATCGGTCCGAAAATTTTTCAAAATTTAGGCCTAAGAAGGGTATTTTGGAAATGGTTTTGAAAAGTTCATTTTAAAGATGTTTTATGAGTATATATGTTAAAATGGTCCAAGTTTTTCTGTTTTAAATCAAGAGTTTCAAAATAAAGGGTGTTTTCAAATCAAAGTTTTTTTTTGGTGGTCAAAACATGGTTTTCGAGTTTTAAATGGATTGAGAAAGAAGTGGCGTCTTGAATCCCGGCACCAAGTCTGTAAGTATTTACATTCCTCATATTACCTTTGTATTAAGATATTCTTGTAGATAGAACTGAGACCATATCATGACATTATAACTAGGGCAACCCTAAAAACTCTAGAATCGAGAGGCGTAGCTAGGCTATGATTACGTGAAAATAGAAACTTTAAAATACTATCTCTGCATAAGACATATGAATAAATAGTAAAATTTTGAGATCTTTGTAGTTAATTGATATGTGTACTGGTAATGTAGAGTATTGATATGGATTCGAGGGTAAGCAAAGTCTACCAACTTGGTTGCGGTAACTTCAGAGCTTGGTCTTTGAGGCCTTGGCCGAGTTAGTAAGGAAAGTGGTAGAGGAAGTATTGGATACCAAAATTAAGGAAATTAAGGAAACGCTTCAAGTAGGGTGCTTGGAGTGTAAGAAAAGGAAGGATTCTAGTTCTCGAAAACCAAGCCTCGTTACGTGAAACATGTTGAGCACGACCAAAATTTCCAACCCGCAAAAGCGCAGCAGGCGTCATCCGGGTGAATGCCATAGGAAGGCAGGAGCATGTCTTAGATGTGGGTCCAAGGAGCATCGAGCTCGGGATTGCCAAGTTTATTCTATTTGAGTGTGTGTTACACGTTTCTTTATTCGGTAATTAGATGTTCGGGTCGTATTAAAATTATTTAGATCGAGTCTTGTGACGATAGCATATTAGCATAGTGGTTTGACTTGAGTAATCTGATTAGTTGATAGTTGGAAATTTCGAGGACGAAATTTTTTTAGAGGATAGAGTTGTAACGCCCCAAAATTGGGCCTAGAAGAGTTGGGCTTTGAGTGCAGGATTCGGATAGAAGAAAACACGAATATTGAGAAGTTTTAAATATTACTAGTGTTTAAAATATATATATATTGATAAAATATTTATGTTATTACTAATATTTTAATTTTTATGAAAATTATTATCATTATAATTATTAGATACAAATATATTTATAAAATTATTGTTGTTAATTTAGTGTTTAAATTAACATATTATTAAAAATTTTCTTGTATCTATTTTATTGATTTATGGAAATTATAATTATTATTATTAGGAAGAATATATATATATTATCGTATTTGAAATTTTCATTATTATGGTTATTATTATTATTTTAGTTTTTAAATAAATTTAGAAGTATTTAAAGTGTGGGAAAGATTCGGTCCAAGACTCTAGCAAAAATAATTATTTTTGTTTCTTTAGGGGATCTGGGCATTAAGGTTTATTAATAAGTTGGGCTAAAATTGGACAAAAGGAGGAGTCAGGCTTAGTGGTTAAGCGTGTTAAGCAATAGGAAGGGAGCAGGGGTTCGATTCCCTGCGTGCGCAACTGTGGGTTTTTATTTTAGAAAACCTAAGGGCTGTCGGAGGTAAGCCTTATTAACTGTTCAGGCTAATTCATGTTAGAAGCAAGTATCTGGCCCAGTGGCTAAGCACGCTAGGAGGGCGTGGGAAGTGCCTGGGTTCAAGGCACGGCGCGCGCAAATTGGGTTTTTTTTTAGTATACAGGTTGCGGTTGGAATAGGCCTTAAAGGAAGTTACGAATGAAGTTTGACACAAAGAGAGCCTGTGGTGCAGTGACAAGCAACGTATGTGTGTGTTAAAGAGGTCGCAGGTTCGATTCCGTACGTGAGCGAATCCTGTTTTATTTTTAAAGTGGGCCAGAACTGAAGCAGGTAAGGTTTATAATTTATTGTGACCATATATTAGCAAGGAAGGAAGCCTGGTGCAGTGGCCAACAGCATGGGCGTGGGCGCAAGGCGGACGGAGGTCTGGGGTTCGAGTCCAGGCTAAGGTATGTTTTAATGTTATATTTTTAAAATGAACGGGACTTCAGCAGGTAACCTTTAAGATAAAATGGGACGGTATATTATTGAAAGCAAATGCGCGTCCCAGTGGCCAGCAGCATGCTGGGCAACCTGGAGGTCCCAGGTTCGAACAACGTCATGCGCAAAAGGGTGTTTCTTTTTGCTGAACGCACGTGGGAAGGACCGTACGGGATTGAAATGCTACCAGCTGCAGGAGGATTCGGCTGAATGGGGGACTGCTGCTCAGCAGTGGAGAGTTTGCATTAAATTCAAACTTTGACTATGGCCATGAATTAAGGAGATAAGGAAGGAATTAAAATTGGAAAAGGATTTTATTTTATTCTAATCTTAATCTTATTTCTTTTTGCTCTTATTCTTTTCTATTTTTCCCAAAAGCTGAACAATTTTCTCATTTTTTTTAATTATTTTCTTCCCTTCTCTCATCTATTCCCCTCCTTTCTTTTCTTTCTCCTCTTGCCAATTGTTCGTAAGCTAATCCCTCTCTTTTCTCTTCCGTTATTTCTTCCACAAACTCTCTACCTCTCATTCTTCCTCTCTTTCATTTATAGTAAAAGCTAAACCGATCATTCTTTTCATTGCTAACCGAATATCAACAAGCCAAATCCCGAAGGAGTCAAAGGAAGTCGATTGCTTTATAAAGTGACCCAAAATCCAAAAGCACAGCACCCTTGGGTGACTTGGTGGCCGATTCGTAGGATCCTTGTGGTACGGGTTTTGCTAGTGTTTTAGAGCTGCGACTGCGTTGAATCGGAGTTAACACAGGATTGAAACCGTTTGGGTAAGTGAACCTTGGTAAGTGCTCGTAGCTTTAATCAATTCAATATTAGAGAGTTTAAGAAAAGCCGAAACCTCTCTAATTTAGGGAGATGGCCGAATATGGGCATAGACTTTATGGGGTCTTCTTTTAATATTTTTGGTTTATTTATTGAAGGAGCAGCAAGGTGTAGTGTCGATTTGAAGTAGCTTGGATCGCCGGAGTAGCTAGGCCTAGTCATCAATCGCGACAAAGGTAAGGTGCCTAAGGCCATTGGGGATGGTGGCCGAATGTGTAAGTGATGATAATAGGTAGTTTTCGATTTGGTTTAATATTAACATGGTCTAATCTATAAGTGGTTGATTATAGGAGAAATCGCATAGGAGATCTCATCAAGGAATATCGCAAATTAGGTGTGTAACGAACCCTTTTTCATAGCTTAAAGCGATAAATGCCGAAAAGCCGAAATGCCAAAACTCTAGCATTTCGAGGACTTGTGAGCAAGCGAACGCTCATTAGTCAGTTAGATTCGTTGAGATGATGATCGGGAAGGTTGGAAAAGGTAAGAGCGTGATTCTTGGCATTCACGGTAAGTTGGGCCTCGAAGGGTGAAAGCAGGGGCCGATGGGCATTCGGGCCCATTTGAGTAAAATTGGTAGAATATGGAAACTTGTTAAATTGCGCATAGAGACTGATAAAACCGTTATGGAATATAGGCTGAATAGGACTAGATGACAAAATCGGCTAAGTAGGGCCATTAGGGGTTTTTGGCCCAATAACTCGTTTTCGCTAAAAATGGGCCAGAATCACTGTTTGCACCCATGAATTGTTTGTAACCGTTAATGAACATGGAAACCCTAATTTTTGGTAAAATTACAAGATTACCCTTATAATATGAAAATGACCGTTTTGCCCATAGGTAAAAATGACCATTATACCCCTAGGGTTTATACATGAACTTAATGCATGGGATTTTGATAAACATGATACGTATGATATGCACATGATATGTATGATATGCACATGACATGTATGATATGCACATGATATGTATGATATGCACACGAGATGTTCATAAATGCATTGGGTTGGGTTTTTATATGAATGGAGGAAGTGAAAAGGGCTTATGCCCCGATTATTAAAGGGTGATGCCCTGATTATCAAAAGGGCTTATGCCCCGATTATCAAAAGGGCTTACGCCTGATTATCAAAGGGCTTACGCCCGATTATCAAAGGCTTATGCCCCGATTATAAAAAGGGCTTTTGCCCGATTATTAAAAGAGGCTAGGCCTCGGTTATATGATAAAGCTAAGTTGCGGTGGAGAGTTATGGCGGGGTGGGTCGAGTTAATCCCCACATGGTGTGTTGGTTGGTACGGTGGAGAGTAGCGGATGGTGGGTTGAGTAGTCTCCCAAATGGGTTGCATTCTTTCATTTGACATTACATGTGTTATAAAATGGGCCTATGGGCCATACCGTTTCTGATAAAGGCTTCGCCCAAGAATATGAAACTTGAAAAGGCTTCGCCCAGTGTTATGAAATATGAAATATGAAAAGGGCTATGGCCCAAGATATGTTTGAGATTGGATTTGGGTTTAGACCCAACAGTGATTATTGTTTTGGGCTCGAAAGGGCTTGTTGCACTGAGTTTCCAAACTCACCCCTTTCCTTAACCTTGCGGTGAGCCTTGATGTGGGGACTTGGTAGGAGGGATTTAGAGTGGCCACGGTGATCGGTTTGGACCTTTAAATAAGCGTTGGTTTTATTTAATTTCCTTTAATTATTATTTATTTTGGGTTGTAATAAGGCCAATTTTAACTTTCCTTTTATTTCTTTTCGAATTATTTTAATTTTAATAACTTTAAAATTGGTTAATAATTATTCAAATGGGCTAGACTTAGGACGTGTTTTCAAAATGATACTTGTTTTCAAAATATCTCAACACCACGATTAATCGATTTATCAAAGACGTCCACTTAAACAAATTTAAACTCGATATAACAAAGTGTGGCTATGGTTGTGGGCATGTCTAGGATTGGATCCAATCAAAGAGCTTGGTACTTAGCAGCCTTCATGGCTCACCTCCTCTGCTCTCGGATACCTACACGGTGCCCGGCTTCCATACACTTTGTTAACTCAACAAAATATATGGTTTTAAAACACTAAAACGGAACGTGGGTTTTCAACTCCAATGTGGCACGTCAGATTCGGCCATAACGTCTGGCCCGGGTTTGGGGTGTTACAATAATATTAGTTAAGTACTTAAGCAATCTATTGTTTTACTTAAGCTTAAGAGCAAAGAGGATCAAAGTCGGATAGGGGAAAAGAGAAAGTAAACGAATAGTCGTGGACATCTAATCGTCGACCACTTCCGAGGTAAGTTTTAAGCGATTAATCGTTGATTAAATTCAATCATAATAGGACATAATGAGTTGATTTGATAAGATATGATGTGGCCATGATATGTCTTAAACTCAAATGGCAAGTTCATAGGTGTTTGGACTTGGAAATTTAAGAGCAAATTGTAATAATTTGCTTTGGACAGCAGCAGTAACGTGATTTTAGAAAATCATTATAAATTGTACAAAAATGGTTATAAGATAAGATTTATATGCTTAGACTCCTTAATGAGTCTAGTTTCAAATGGAATCAAATAGAACACATTATGAATTCTGTACAATGAAAAATTTGATTCGTAGCGAAGAGTGGTCAGATTAGTCAAACAGTGAAACAGGGAAACTTTAAGAAAAATCTGGTATTGATTGGCCAAACCTAAAATTCTGAAAATTTTATGGGTGAAAGATACATGAGTCTACATTCGGGGAAAATTAACGGCAATTGATTTTGAGTTTTGTAGCTCCAGTTATAAACAACTTAGTGACTGTTGGTCAGGAAAACTGCTTGTAGTGAATATGTGATTTTGTTGTAAACTTCGATGAAACTATTTGAGTTGCTTATAAGCTATTGCTGAAATTGATGTACAAGAAAAATATGAAATATGTATGATATACATATATGTGTGATAAGGCCAAATGGCCAATGTGATGAATGTGAAAGTGTATATATGTGATAAGGCCTAATGGCCGATGTGGTGAATGTGAAAGTGTATGTATATGTGATAAGGCCGAATGGCCAATGTGATGAATGTGAAAGTGTATATATGTGATAAGGCCTAATGGCCGATGTGGTGAATGTGAAAGTGTATGTATATGTGATAAGGCCTAATGGCCGATGTGGTGAATGTGAAAGTGTATGTATATGTGATAAGGCCTAATGGCCGATGTGGTGAATGTGAAAGTGTATATATATGTGATAAGGCCTAATGGCTAATCTAAGATATATGTGTGATATGCATATGTGGTAAAGCCGAATGGCTAATGTGAATGTTGTAACATGTATTTAAATGTACATGAAACTTGGAATATGTTCCGGGTGAGACCCGATGACTACGTGTGGAGATTATGACCGGGTAAGACCCGATGACTACGTGTGAAGATTATGACCGGGTAAGACCCGATGACTACGTGTGGAGATTATGTCCGGGTAAGACTTCGTAATAAGAATTGCTTATAAATATACGCAATGCGAAAGGTTAAACAGGTATGTACTCCAAGGTTATATGTGAGCTTGATTTAAACTAAACCATAAGGTAGTTATGTGATGTATACGAGAGCAATCTATGAGACTATTCCTATGATTATGATGAGATGTGCATATTCGAATAAAGGGGTGGTATACCTGAAGGAAGGGTGAAATAAAAATACGAACAACTATGTTATAACTTGATTGTTATCTGTTGACACTGCTTGAAACTTACTAAGCATTGTAATGCTTACTCCGTGTACTTTGTTTCCTCTGTTTTATAGATCTCATTTGGAAGCTACAGGCTCGGGGATCGTCAGCAACTAGTCACACTATCACTATCCACTGTTTTGTACTGCTATGTTTTGGAATATCTTATGGCATGTATAGAATAGACTAGTAGTGAGAGGATATCTTGGTTAATGTATAGGACTACCCTTTTGTTGTAGGTCATGTACCCTTCGGTTTTGTGTAAATTTGGATAGCCATGCGAAAATGGCTTAGATATACTTTGATCATAGCTTTATAATCGTTTGTATGTTGTTTGTCAAGAGGTATGGAAATGTTGGTAACGGTTAGCCATGGGAATGGTCATTCATGATCACTTTTGGTATATGTATGACAAACTCTAGCTGATCCATGGAGGATCATGAAATAGGTAAAGTTTACCTTAAAAATAGATGTTGGTAGCAGCAGTGACGTGAATGTGAAAAATCACTAAAAATAGTATAAAGGGAATTAAATAGTGAATAAATTATGTAGTCGAACCTTGGTGAATCTATTTTCATAGGAAAGTAACTAAACGATCATATGAACAGTATGTTAAGAGATATTTAAGTTTTCGTGAGACAGGGCCAGAACGGGGTCTGGATTCCCTGTTCCGAATTTGGAAATTCATTGTAAATTAACCAGAGATAATTCGGAGTCATGCCATATATGTATAGATTCCTCTTTGAGTCTAGTTTCTATAGAAACAAACAACATCAGTATTGAAGCCCTGTACAGGGAGATATCTGGGTCGTAATGTATGAAGGTCAGTGTAGTCGCACCCTGTAACAGGGGAGACTTTAACTAATAAACTGTACTAATTGGCCTGACCAATAATTCTAGAAAAAAATTTGTAGATGCATATATGAGTCTAGTTTCAGGGAAAAATTACGAAACTGGTTTTCGAGTCTTGGAACTCAAGATATGATTTTTAAAGTGACAGTGACGCAGTTAGCCAACTGCCTGGAAATTTTTTTTTTAAAATGGACTGTGAAAGTGAATGGTTTAAGCCGTTAACCCCTCGTGTCCGACCCCGGCAGCGGACTCGGGTACGGGGTGTTACAATTTTATTGGTATCAGAGCTACGGTTTAGTCGATTCTAGGACTAACGTAGCACGCGTGAGTCTATTTATACATGCCATAAAGTGATAAAATGATAGTGTGATGATTTTTGACTATTAAAATGTGGTTGTTGTATTGTAATGAATCTTGATCCCGATCGAGCTGTAGCAAGCTTCTGACTATGAGAATTTGTGATATAACTTCACTTAGATATGCCTAAATTATTAAGTTGATCAGGTACGTATCATGTACTCGTATTTGAATTTCGATTTGGATTGAATTAAGTGTATAAGCGATGCAATTTTGAAAGAGTGTTATGACTATAAATGTGATTTTTGTATGTGGCTATGGAACTGGAAGTTGAATGGTCGATAAGCATGTTGTGTTTGTATTCAAGTAATGTAAATGATATACAAATGTGTATTGCTATATGTGTATATGTACATGAGAATTGAGAGTGATGTATCCGGGCTAGGCCCCGAAGAGCAATCATACTGGTGACGTGTATTCGGGCCTTCGTGCCTAGTAGGCTTCGTGCCGGTAATTTGAGCAAAGTTTAAGTGTTCATTTCTATCTAATTCAAACTTAAATGAGATGATATGTTTAAAAGTGCACATATATGATGTTTTATAGACTTGGTTAAGTCCTTTCAATGGGTAATAACAAATGAATATGGGCATTACGTTATGCGAATGATTAGAGGCTTTGTGTGTGCAAATTCCGTTAACCGAGCACTATGTGTGCGAGATCGAATCGAGGCACTATGTGTGCGAGATCGATAATTGAGGCACTATGTGTGCGAGATCGAGTAATTGAGGCACTATGTGTGCGAGATCGATGAATTGAGGCCTTGTGTGTGCGAGTTTTTCAACAGAGCACTAAGTGTGTGAAATGAGACTCATGTAAGACCTCGTCTGCAATGCGAAGGCATTGATTTGAGATGTTGTGTAAGACCATGTCTAGGACATGGCACCGACTCGATATGTGATAACATGTAAGAACATAGTTGGACTATGGCTTTAAGTAAATGACTTACTCGAGACAAGCACGACGCTCCTTAAGTTGACTAATGTTAAGAAGTAGAATTGAAGTTAGATGTTGAATTTTAATTAGATATCGATATTCGGTATTTGAGTTTGAATCGGGGATTAATAGATATAAATTAATGATTGATTATTGTCTCGGCTGTAATTTTGTTATAAGTGGATACAAAAAAATGTGTGGATATGTTGTTAAGGAATGGATTTACGTTATGTACACGTAAGTGCTTAGTTGAAAATGTGTTATGGATTTAGTCTATGAGATTCTCGGCATATGAAATTATATGTGCTAATTGCTGAATGGACACTATTTTGTTAATCTTGTTCAAGAAATTACTTTGATTAAGTTTCGACATTCGGAAGTTTGTAAGAATTTTGATGAATGCTGATAATTTTGGATATACGAGTTATGCGCTAGAATAAATCTTATGCCGATGTGTTATATTAAGCTTATGCCTAATCGACTATATACGGGTAACGTTAACTATGATTGAATATGCTAAATGAATTCAATGTTCAGGTATGTGGAAGTTGATTTTCTGTTGGAAAGAGGTTAAGTTGAATAGTGAGATATGATGGAATTATAAAGGATATTTATTGGGATGTTTGAGTATATGTGTACTTTACGTCAAAGTTACTGACTTATACATGAATGAAAATGTGGGTTACAAATATGTGGGATGATGATATGAATTATACATGTTAATATGTGATTTATATGTGTTTGAAATGCATTTGTGAATTAAATTAAGTGATTATTGCTTATGAAATCCGAAATGAGATATATGTGCATCTTGGTAGAAATGTTTATGTATTTGTTTTAAGATAAGAAAATGAATTTATAGATCGATCTGAAATCAATAATGAATTACAATTGCTATCAATGAGCTAATGTCTTTGTGGATATAATTCAATAAGAGGACGTTATCCTAACCTAGGCATCGGTAGAAATTTTCGGGACGAAAATCCCTAAAGTGGGGAGAGTTGTGACACCCTAAAGTGACCCCAATCGGAAAGTGGTTTCGGGACCACAAAATCGAGTCATAAAATAATTAACCATTATAGTTGATGCTCATTATATGTACATATGCATGTGTGAAAATTTCATGTTTGAATTTTGTTAATTGTAAGTGAATTTTATCAAATAGGACTTATGTGAGAAAATTTAGAAATGTGCTAGGCAAATGTAAAGTGGCCTAATAATGCATGTTGTGAAAAGATGGGTTTGCATGGCAAATTACCCAAAATTAAGCATAGTGGCGGCCATGCTATGGGTGGAAACATGTTGGAAACATGTTGTGTTAGTGTGTTATGTTAGAAAGAATAAAATAAGAGGTTAGTATTAAAGAAATAAAAGAGAGGGTGATGAAAAAAAAAAGTTGTCTCACCTTGCTCCTCCATTGCCGTGACTTGGGGGAGGGAGAAGAAAGTTGGGTTGCTTTAATTTTTAGCTTAGAAGATGGCAAGAAGGAGGAAAAACTATGATTTTAGCTAGTTAGGTAGCTGAAATTTCAAGTAACTCGGTAATCCATCGAATAAGAAGAAGAGGGCTGCAACAAAAAGAAAAATGGAGACAGCTTGCATGTTGAAGGAAACTAAGGATTTAGCTTGTTTAGGAGTTGTATCCTAAGTTGGTAAGTTTTCCAAGCTCTCTTCTATCTTTAACTTTGTTTTAAAGAAAAATGATGATGGATTGTGGTTGGAAGGCATGAATGTGGGTTGTAGAAAAGAAAAGCTCTTAGATTAGTTGTAAAAAATTACTACCGTCCAATTTTGTGCCTTCGTTATGCTGTCCAAAATTTGAACAAATTAATGGTTCTATTTTCATGCCGATTAGGGGTTGATAAATTGAGTTTAATAGCTAAAATATTATGTTAATCTTACTAAGTTTCAATTGTTAGTAGTGACGTAACCATTTGACAATTAAATGCATAAATGACTGCTGGAAATTTCAGCTTGAAAACAAATTGTTCCAGCATGTAAATGCTGATTTGAATGTGCTGTAAAATGTGGAGAAATTGGTCTGCTGCATGCTTGAAATAATGCTTGCTGTCTAGATTGAAATTTTGCTAGAAGGTTGAACAATTGTTGTTCAAATGAAATTTTGGAGTGTTTAATGGACTCCATGTTGCTAAAATTTTCATGAATAGAAATTTCTAAGCTTAAATTGTAAGAAATTGAGTTGTGTGGTTTAAATTGTCAAAGATGCATTTGGCAATTGATTATAATTTGTTAAAGGGTGTAAAGTATTGATAGATCTAAATGATACATAGTTAAATGAAGATGGAAGCTCGATAAACTTTTATTTAGAATGGAAGTAGGAGAAGTGTGTATTCGGCCATGTTGTGATTGAGTTGAATTTGAATGGTGATTGCCAAATGTGATTGTTAAGTGAATAATATTAGTTAAGTACTTAAGCAATCTATTGTTTTACTTAAGCTTAAGAGCAAAGAGGATCAAAGTTGGATAGGGGAAAAGAGAAAGTAAACGAATAGCCGTGGACATCTAATCGTCGACCACTTCCGAGGTAAGTTTTAAGCGATTAATCGTTGAGTAAATTCAATCATAATAGGACATAATGAGTTGATTTGATAAGATATGATGTAGCCATGATATGTTTTAAACTCAAATGGCAAGTTCATAGGTGTTTGGACTTGGAAATTTAAGAGCAAATTGTAATAATTTGCTTTGGACAGCAGCAGTAACGTGATTTTAGAAAATCATTATAAATTGTACAAAAATGGTTATAAGATAAGATTTATATGCTTAGACTCCTTAATGAGTCTAGTGTCAAATGGAATCAAATAGAACACATTATGAATTCTGTACAATGAAAAATTTGATTCGTAGCGAAGAGTGGTCTGATTAGTCAAACAGTGAAACAGGGGAAACTTTAAGAAAAATCTGGTATTGATTGGCCAAACCTAAAATTCTGAAAATTTTATGGGTGAAAGATACATGAGTCTACATTCGGGTAAAATTAACGGCAATTGATTTTGAGTTTTGTAGCTCCAGTTATAAACAACTTAGTGACTGTTGGTCAGGAAAACTGCTTGTAGTGAATATGTGATTTTGTTGTAAACTTCGATGAAACTATTTGAGTTGCTTATAAGCTATTGCTGAAATTGATGTACAAGAAAAATATGAAATATGTATGATATACATATATGTGTGATAAGGCCGAATGGCCAATGTGATGAATGTGAAAGTGTATATATGTGATAAGGCCTAATGGCCGATGTGGTGAATGTGAAAGTGTATGTATATGTGATAAGGCCGAATGGCCAATGTGATGAATGTGAAAGTGTATATATGTGATAAGGTCTAATGGCCGATGTGGTGAATGTGAAAGTGTATGTATATGTGATAAGGCCTAATGGCCGATGTGGTGAATGTGAAAGTGTATATATATGTGATAAGGCCTAATGGCTAATGTAAAATATATGTGTGATATGCATATGTGGTAAAGCCGAATGGCTAATGTGAATGTTGTAACATGTATTTAAATGTACATGAAACTTGGAATATGTTCCGGGTGAGACCCGATGACTACGTGTGGAGATTATGACCGGGTAAGACCCGATGACTACGTCTGGAGATTATGTCCGGGTAAGACTTCGTAATAAGAATTGCTTATAAATATACGCAATGCGAAAGGTTAAACAGGTATGTACTCCAAGGTTATATGTGAGCTTGATTTAAACTAAACCATAAGGTAGTTATGTGATGTATCTGAGAGCAATCTATGAGACTATTCCTATGATTATGATGAGATGTGCATATTCGGATAAAGGGTGGTATACCCGAAGGAAGGTGAAATAAAAATACGAACAACTATGTTATAACTTGATTGTTATCTGTTGACACTGCTTGAAACTTACTA
This sequence comes from Gossypium arboreum, assembly GCF_025698485.1. Taxonomy (NCBI): domain Eukaryota; kingdom Viridiplantae; phylum Streptophyta; class Magnoliopsida; order Malvales; family Malvaceae; genus Gossypium; species Gossypium arboreum. The sequence goes on along the minus strand of NC_069072.1, from coordinate 120,809,336 downwards.
AGCATTGTAATGCTTACTCCATGTACTTTGTTTCCTCTGTTTTATAGATCTCATTTGGAAGCTACAGGCTCGGGGATCGTCGACAACTAGTCACACTATCACTATCCTTTGTTTGGTACTGCTATGTTTTGGAATATCTTATGGCATGTATAGAATAGACTAGTAGTGAGAGGATATCATGGTTAATGTATAGGACTACCCTTTTGTTGTAGGTCATGTACCCTTCGGTTTTGTGTAAATTTGGATAGCCATGCGAAAATGGCTTAGATATACTTTGATCATAGCTTTATAATCGTTTGTATGTTGTTTGTCAAGAGGTATGGAAATGTTGGTAATGGTTACCCATGGGAATGGTCATTCATGATCACTTTTGGTATATGTATGACAAACTCTAGCTGATCCATGGAGGATCATGAAATAGGTAAAGTTTACCTTAAAAATAGATGTTGGTAGCAGCAGTGACGTGAATGTGAAAAATCACTAAAACTAGTATAAAGGGAATTAAATAGTGAATAAATTATTTAGTCGAACCTTGGTGAATCTATTTTCATAGGAAAGTAACGAAACGATCATATGAACAGTATGTTAAGAGATATTTAAGTTTTCGTGAGACAGGGCCAGAACGGTTTCTGGATTCCCTGTTCCGAATTTGGAAATTCATTGTAAATTAACCAGAGATAATTCGGAGTCATGCCATATATGTATAGATTCCTCTTTGAGTCTAGTTTCTATAGAAACAAACGACATCAGTATTGAAGCCCTGTACAGGGAGATATCTGGGTCGTAATGTATGAAGGTCAGTGTAGTCGCACCCTGTAACAGGGGAGACTTTAACTAATAAACTGTACTAATTGGCCTGACCAATAATTCTAGAAAAAAATTTGTAGATGCATATATGAGTCTAGTTTCAGGGAAAAATTACGAAACTGGTTTTCGAGTCTTGGAACTCAAGATATGATTTTTAAAGTGACAGTGACGCAGTTAGCCAACTGCCTGGAAAATTTTTTTAAAATGGACTGTGAAAGTGAATGGTTTAAGCCGTTAACCCCTCGTGTCCGACTCCGGCAGCGGACTCGGGTACGGGGTGTTACACACATGGTGTGTAGGGCTGGATAGAAATGGTGTGTAGAGGCTGGTGGGTAGGATTCTAATTTACTGTATCTGTATTCTGTATCTGATATGGGCCAAGACCCTAATATAATTTTGAAATTGTATCTGATTAGGCAAAGGCCCAAACCGAATCTGTAATGGGCTCAGGCCTAGCTTATATTTGACTGTATTCTAATATGTTCTATATGCATGTTATCTATGGGGATTACATGTTGAGTTTGCGAAAACTCACCCCTTTCTGTTTAATCTGTACAGGTAGTCCCAGACTTGATGGATCGGTACAACGGAGGACTCGATGGTGGTCACACATTAGTTTTAGACTGATTTTCGTAAATTTTTAGATTTTATTACTTATTTGGGGGGTTTAATGTAAATTTTGGACTTGGACTGTTTGGTTTTAAATTTGGGTCATACTATTCTTTTGGGTCTTTAAACTGCAACTCAATAAAACATGGGTTTTCTCTAAAAACTAAGGTTTTCGTAAATAAAAATGGTTTTTCCTAAAATAGTCGGTTACAAAAGCTTCCGCTTAAAGGACAAGTTTTGAGGCAAATCACCTAGAGCACGTTCTTTCAAATTAAATAAAAGCTACTAAACTAGAATGATTTTTAATTTGACAAGTTCGTTTTCAAACTCCATTCCATGTAGCACCGCTAGATTCGGCCATAACGTCTAGGCCGGGTTTGGTTTGTTACAGATATTCATTAAAGAACCAAAAGATTCTTTAATTGAAAGAATTCTCATTTGTTGCTTGTTCTAAATGAAAATTGATTGCTAAAAACTCACTAGCTAAAGTTGAGATTTAATATCTTGTATTTCTAAAATGAATATGGGCCCATTCATCTATCAAGTGGATGGTTTTGATATTATATGATTTTGGTAGATGCATCCACAAAATAATCACATATGTGTTATCAACTTGTAACCTGTCGTTTGCAAGATTGCTTGTTTAAAAAATTAATTTCAAATCATGCAATTAAGATAATTCATCTTGCTAACACTGATGAGTTTATATCTCAGTCTTTTGTTGATTGAGTTTGAAAAACTTTTGTAAAAGTTTGTTATTTATCTACATAATGGTTTAGAGAAATTATTGATTGAACACTTCTGAATGTCTAAACCATTACTTATGAGAACTAAACTTCTTATTTTAACATGAGATTATGTTGATTTACATGTTATATGCATCAAGCCAATAAGTTATAAATACTCTCCATTACAATTGGGTTTTGATCAAGAGCTAAATATTTCTCATCTTTGAATTTTTGTATGTGTATATATGTTCCAATTGCTCCACCACAACGCACAAAGATGAGAGAATCCTCAATGAAATTTGGGAATATATATTAATAACAAGTCTATTTGTAATATTAGATGTTTTGATTGTATTGTAGATTCAATTATGAAATGATTTCTGATTACCATTTTGATTCAATAGTTTTCACAACATTAGGGGGAGAGAAATAATAAATTGTAATAAGTTAGGGTGAGAGTAATTTGAACTCATACATATCATGGCATAATATGAAAATGTTTGGTATTGATGAATTTTCTAAAATAATTATTTAGATCGAGAATTGGATCAAACCGAAGATATTGCAAAAAAGTCAAAATTATCGATTAGTCCTTGGAAGTTCAACTTGTTTTTTGTTTTTTCCAGGTGAGTTCATATGGTATAAATGTATTTAAGTAATTATGTATTTGAATTGTGTATGTAAGTGTGATTGTGGGTTGATTTGTGGTAAATTGGTATAAAAGGTAAAAGTTGGACTAAATTATAAAGAAATGTTTATGTGTTAAAGATGTCTTGGTGAACTTAATAAAGGTTGGGATAAGATTGACATGCCAATAGGGTTTTGTGCATGCTTTTGCGGGATTGGTTACAGATGTTATCAAGATCCAACATTTTGTTACGGACTCAAAGATACATGTGACATAGGTTTAGCCTAGACTTGTAACCTGATGTCATTTTAAAGGTTAAGCCTGGACAGGTAACCTGACATATGTATATTCAACTTGGACAAGAAACTAAACTTGTCGTTATAAAGGTTTAGCTTGGACTGGTAACTTGACACGAATATATTCAGCTCAGACAGGCAATTGGTGTAATAAAGATACTTGTGTATCAAAATTTGTTTACTAGGGTTCATCAGGCATAACAGTTAAAGTGAAGATGAAAAAGTGAAATTATATGATTTGAACTTGATGTCCAATTGGACAATTGTTGAATTCAACATGAGTATGGTATTGAAATGTTGACATTTTCATATATTTACATGATTGTAACATTCCTTAATTGAATAAGTTTTGAGTCTGGTTAAGTGAATGACTTAAAGTGGCATGTTATGTACTTGTAATAGCATATGATTTGATTATTAGTAAATACTTACATTTTTAATGTTTTGGTTTGCAATGTTAGCCAAAATATGTAACTTGTGGCGGCTTTTTGTATTTAATTGAAAGCTAAGGTAAGTTTTGTTTAATGCCTATGAACTTACTAACCATTTTATATGCTTACCCAATTTGTTATCCCTTTTCCTTGTAGATAGTTACCTTGCCAAACGTGTTAAGCCAAACCATTTCGAAGCTCACACTATCCTATCACCATATTGATATCTTTTTTATCATTTTGAGTCAAGGATTGTGGTATGTATATAAGTGTTTTGGTGTAATATCCTGAATTAGGGCTTAATCAGAATAGTGGTTTTGTGACCACAAATCCGAGATAGAAATAATTATTTTATAATTATTTTGATGAATATGATATGATTGCATGATTGTGTGAAAATTTCGTGATGAAATTCTATGCCTAAAGTGCTTAAATTGAAAGTAGGGACTAAATTGAATAAGTTGCAAAATTTGCATTGTAACACCCCAAACCCGGCCCAGACGTTATGGCCAAATCTGACGTGCCATATTGGAGTTAAAAATCCGTGTTTCGTTTTAGTGTTTTAAAAGCCATATATTTTGCTGAGTTAACAAAGTGTATGGAAGCTAGGCACCAGGTAGGTATCCGAGGCAGAGGAGGTGAGCCATGAAGGCTGCTTAAGTACCAAGCTCTTTGATTGGATCCAATCCTAGACATGCCCACAACCATAGCCACACTTTGTTATACTGAGTTTAAATTTGATTAAGTGGACGTCTTTGATAAATCAATTAATCGTGGCGTTGAGATATTTTAAAAACAATTATCGTTTTGAAAACACGTCCTAAGTCTAGCCCATTTGAATAATTATCAACCAATTTTAAAGTTATTAAAATTAAAATAATCCCGAAAAGAAATAAAAGAAAAGTTAAAATTGGCCTTATTACAACCCAAAAATAAATAATAATTAAAGGAAATTAAATGAAAACTAACACTTATTTAAAAGCCCAAAGACGATCATCGTGGCCACTCTGAATCCCCTCCGGCCCAAGTCCCCACATCAAGGCTCACTGAAAGGTTAAGGAAAGGGGTGAGTTTGGAAACTCGGTGTGCAACAAGCCCTTTCGAGCCCAAAACAATAATGACTGTTGGGTCTAAGCCCAAATCCAATCTCAAACATGTACTGGGCCATAGCCCTTTTCATATTTCATATTTCATAACACTGGGCCGAAGCCTTTTCAAATTTCATATTACTGGGCCGAAGCCTTTACGGTAAACGGTATGGCCCATAGGCCCATTTCAATATCACATATAATGTCAATGAAAGAATGCAAACCCATCTGGGGAGACTACTCAACCCACCATCCGCTACTCTCCACCCGTACCAACCAACACACCATGTGGGGATTAACTCGACCCACCCCGCCATAACTCTCCACTGGCAGCTTAGCTGCTTTATCATATAACTGGAGGCCTAGCCTCTTTTAATAACTGGGGCAAAGCCCTTTTTTAATAACTGGGGCATAAGCCCTTTAATAACTGGGGCATAAGCCCTTTTAATAACAGGGGCATAAGCCCTTTTAATAACTGGGGCATAAGCCCTTTTAATAACTGGGGCATAGCCCTTTTGCACTTCCTCCATCCATATAAAAACCCAACCCAATGCATTTATGAACATCTCGTGTGCATATCATACATATCATGTGCATATCATACATATCATGTTTATCAAAATCCCATGCATTAAGTTCATATATAAACCCTAGGGGTATAATGGTCATTTTTACCTAGGGGCAAAACGGTCATTTTCATATTATAAGGGTAATCTTGTAATTTTACCAAAAATTAGGGTTTCCATGTTCATTAACGGTTACAAAGAATTCATGGGTGCAAACAGTGATTCTGGCCCATTTTTAGCGAAAACGAGTTATTGGGCCAAAAAAAAACCCTTAATGGGCCCTACTTAGCCGATTCTGTCATCTAGGCCCATTTAGCCTATATTCATAACAGTATTAACAGTTTTAACATGCAATTAAACAGATTTCCGTTTTCTACCAAATTTACCCAAATGGGCCCGAAAGCCTATTGGGCCCTAATTCAGCCCCTCGAGGCCCAACTTACCGTGAATGCCAAAAACACGTCCTTACCGTTTCCATTATTCCCGATCATCATCTCATCGATTCTAACTAACTAGTGAGCGTTCACTTGCTCATAAGTCCTCGAAATGCCAGAATTTCGGCATTTCGGCTTTTCGGCATTTATCGCTTTAAGCTATGAAAAAGGGTTCGTTACACACCTGTTTGCGATATTCCTCGTCGAGATCTCCTATGTGATTTCTCCTATAATCAACCGTTAATAGATTAGACCATGTTAATATTAAACCAAATCGAAAACTACCTATTATCATCACTTACACATTCGGCCACCATCCACAATGGCCCTTGGGTTCATACCTTTGCCGAAGTTGATGACTAGATTTAGTCACTCCGATGATCCAAGCTTTTCACACACTCCTCGATCGGTAGCCTTTAATCCTCACTAGCACCAACAAACCAAATAACACCAAAAACCCTTTTAGCCTTAGTCGACGAGAGGGTTTTCGACTTTTCTTAAACTACAAGATACAAATGGAAAGAAGGTTGAATACTTACCAAGAGATCTACTCGTTGAAGAACATTCCAAATACCTTCCTACCCCATATCCGTTGTGAATCCAACTTAAACGTGCGTGAAAATAGATCTAAATATTAATTCCGAATCACTAAAATATGAAGCTTTGACTTTTCAAAGAAATATTAATCTAAGCTATTACGAGGGTTAGTACACTCACATTACGGGTTGAAGTTGAAACATTTCCAAAATCAATCGCCTACGATAACCACCACATCACTCAAACTTAACTAATCCAATATCAATATATGTAAATCCTAAGCACATCAGTCATACGGAACATAAGGGCATATTCGTCATTTTACTATCTGAGGGTATTTTGGTAGTTTTACAAATTGAGGGTATTGCGGTAATTTCACAAACCAAGGGTATTTTAGTAATTTTGTAAATCGAGGTAAAACAGTGAATTACGTAAATCAAGGGTAAAACAGTAATTCTATAAATCGAGGGTAAAATGCTAATTCTGTAAATCGAGGGTAAAACGATAATTTTGTAAATCGAGGGTAAAACAATAATTATGTAAATCAGGGGTAAAATGGTAATCATGTAAATTAAGGGTAAAACGGTAATTCTATAAATCGAGGGTAAAATAGTAATTCTGTAAATTGAGGGTAAAACGGTAATTTTACAAATCGAGGGTAAAACGATAATTCTATAAATCGAGGGTAAAATAGTAATTCTGTAAATCAAGGGTAAAACAATAATTACGTAAACCGAGGGTAAAAGCGGTAATTACGTAAATCGAGGTAAAATAGTAATTACAGAACCGAGGGTAAAAGCAGTAATTCAGTAAATCGAGGGTAAAACGGTAATTTTACAAATCGAGGTAAAACAGTAATTCTATAAACTGAGGGTAAAACGGTAATTCTATAAATCGGGAGTACTTTGGTAATTTTACAAGTCGAGGGCATTTCAGTAATTGGTAAACTAAAGTATTCTAAACATGGATAACAATACGAATGGGCCTAAAGCCTATTCTCGGCCCAAATGGGCCCACACGCTCGTGTGGCCTTTTTAGCCCAAACCTAGCCACAGATATACGATTCACCTAGCCTAGTCCAATATTTACTACACAATCAAACAACTTATCCAATTGGGCCCGTGAGGCCCATTGGGCCCAAGATGGCCCCTTTCTACCATCGCGCCAAGTAGCCATCCAACAACAAGAGTAGTGATAAATACACACCTGATAGGAGACTGGAGTTAATCCACGCTCCGAGCACTCTTAGCCGACGCCCAACCCAAACGAGCACGCCATACAGCGAAAGGGATCAGCCAAGAAAGGTACATTTACTCTCCTCATGGTTCCCTCTATTTAAAGCCAGCTTCACAACCACTCTTATATTAGCTTTTCGATGTGGGATCCCTCCAACATTAGAGTTTAAATTCAACACCAACTCTTGCCGCCCCCTGTTAGCAAAATAAATGCTCTTTGCTTGCCATGGGATTCGAACCTATGCCTCCCCTTAAATGCTCCACACGCTACTTGCCACTAAGCCACAAGGCTTTTGTGTCATATTTTATCCCCAATTAATTATAAGGTCTAAAGGCCAAAGTCCGGTTCCTTTAAAAAAAAAAACAAAATAAATTGCAAAAGCCAAGGCTTGAACCAGGCTCCCATACAACCTTAATGACACCACAACCACTAGACTACAAGCTTCCTTGTGTCATTTATTTAACACAATAATTTAAAACCCTCATCCAAGCATCCGGTTTTTCACTTAATACCAAAATTTTGCTAAAGCCCAAGTTTGAACCCAAGATTTCTCCAACACTTCTCAAAGCCATTAACCACTAATAGCAAACATTTAATTGTTTCATTTCATTGCACAATTAAATACCTATATAAAACCTCTTTACGGACCCACACTCAAGGCCCAATACTTCTAGGCCCAAATTCGGGGTGTTACATGCATTCTAGAAGTTTTTAGTATGAAATTGCATTGAAATATTAATTAGGAGGTCTTAAATAACAATTTGACCAATTTCTAAGTCTATGGAAAAAATTGGACATGGATGGAATTTTTGGAAAGTTTAGTAGTAAGGGCATTTTGGTCATTTAGTTATTAAAATGAATTAAAAACAAAATTAAAAGCCAATTTTTGTCCATCTTCTTCATTAGGCCGAAATTTCAAGGGTTCTCCATAGTTAGGGTTTATTTCAAGCTTCCAAGCTCCATAGTAAGTGATTCCAAGCCCCGTTTTTAATGTTCTTTACGTTTTTGGAATCCCGGTAGCTCGATTAAGCTTATGTTAGCAATAATTCAACCTAGGGTTTATATTTGGAAAAATACCCATAGGTGAAATTTGTGTATTTTGATGTTTTATGATAGAATATGGGGTTTTAAATTATGTTAGACAACTTGTGCTACTCGGTTTTGAGTGAAAACGAGTAAAAGGGCTTAATTGGCAAAAAATACCTAATAGTCACAAGTATATGTTAGAGTAAGAATTTGATGTTGCCATAGAAGGGAAAAATGATCAGCATGTTATAAAACATAAGAATAAGGAATAAAGTTTAATTCCGAGCCGAGGGCAAAAGTGTAATTATGCAAAAGTTTAGGGGCAAAAGTGTAATTTTTCCAAAGTTCATATTAAATGCTGTTTTGATGAATGTATGTATTAAATAAGATTAATTTGGCATTATAGATCAAGAGAAACGAGATTCAAGTCGCGATCGAGGAAAAGAAAAGATTGTGGACTAAATTCCAAAATCTTTATATTTTGGTACCAAGGTAAGTTCATGTGTAAATAATGTAGCATAAATGTTATTTTTAAGTTATTAATGTTAATTATATGATATGCTGATTTTTAATCGTGAAATATTATGCTTTGTGGTTAATATTGAGTAATATGCAAATTATGTTTACTACTTGATAAATATGAATTGCTACCGAGTATCGGTTCCGATATTCCATGGAAGACGGCAAATGTGAGATCGAGGGAAAAAGCCCGTTTGAACCTTAGGAATAGATTAGGATACAAGTGACATGTCACTAGGATGGTTGAGCATCCGAACTCGTTGAGTTGAGTCCGAGTTCACTTATGGATGCGAATGTCCGAACTCGTTGAGTTGAGTCCGAGTTCACTTATGGATGCGAAAGCCCGAGCTCGTTGAGTTGAGTCCGAGTTCACTTAGGGGCGGGTTACATGATTTCTTGATTACATATGAGGCACTTATGTGCAAATTATCCGTGTATCCGATTTGTATTCCGATGTGTTCAACGGGTGAAATTTCTAGTGAAATGAAAGAACACTTAAGATGCAAGCGACGTATTGGTAAGTGTTGTGAAATGGACACTTTGGACAGGTATGTTATTAACCCTCGGGTTGATAATAGATACAACAATGATAAGGTGGTAAGATGATGAATGATGTTTAGAAATATGACATGTTTTGGTGATACCATGCTAAAGTTGTTTGGTATATTTGTATTGTTATGTTACTTGTTATTTACATATGAACTTACTAAGCATTTATGCTTACTCCTCCTCTTTATTTCTGCAGTTTTGAACAAGCCATTTCGGGAATCGGGACGGGTCGAAGGTTCGATCACACTATCCAAAGGACTTTCATCTGGGTAAATGGCTTGTAAAACTTAAGTATGGCATGTATAGCAATATACTTATTTTGTGTAAATAATTTTATGATATGGCCATGATTGGTTGAGAAAATGTTTGATATTGATAAGTCATGGTGATGGTTAAATTTAGATCATGTTTGATATCATGGAAGTTTAATAGGTTATCTAGTTCATAACAACTCATGAAAAGATGAAATTTGCCTTAAAACAGAATATTGCTGCAGCAATGACATGAATTTGAAAAATCACTAAAAATAGTATAAATGGAATTAAATGATGAGAAAGTTATGAAATTTAAGCTTAATAAGTCTATTTTCATATGGATAAAAAAAACAGGCATATAAATTATACTTTATGAGATATTTGAAACCTTGTGAAACAGGGCCAGAGTGATTTCTGGATCCTCTATTCTGACTTTAAAAATTCATAATAAATTGTAAAAAAATAATTAGAAGTCATTATTTACATGTACATATTCCTTATTGAGTCTAGTTTTAAGAGAAACAAACCCCGTAGTCATTGAAATTCTTTATAGAGAGATATCTATTTCGTAATACACAGATGTTAGAGCATTCGAACCCTGAAACAGGGGAGACTTTAACTAATAAACTGTACTAATTGGCCTAACCAAAAATTCTAGAAAAAAATTAGTAAATATATATATGAGTCTAGATTTAGGGAAAATTTACGGATCTTGATTTTGAGTTTCGTAACTCAAGATATGATTTTTCTTGTAACTGTGACGCGGGTAGCTAGAAAGCTGTGAATGTAGAAACAAATGATTTGAAGTTCTTAATTTGATAAATTATGTTTGGTAACCCCTCAAGCTTGACTCCGGCGACGGTTTCGGGCGTGGGGGCATTACATTTGGTATATACCTTGATGTATAGGATGTTTTGATGAGTTTGGTAACTTGAGATGTTTTAATGGTTTTGATTTATATATGGTGATGAATATATATATATGTGTGCATTTCATGCTTAATGGTGTGATAATTACAACTATATGAATAGTGCATGAAAATGGTATTGAACTTTGTTTATGTTGATTTGGATGTTGGTCTTGGTATGTGATTTAGAAATACATAAATTGGCATTGATGATGCATAGTTGAATTGAAATTTTTTTATTGATATAATTGGAATATGTATGGCATATAAATGGACATGTTTCAAGATAGTTCGACATATGTAAATGCTTGGTATTTGGATAATTTGATTGATATGTCTTTCATGAAAATGGAATGTTAAGTCTAATGGTTGAATAGGAAATAAATGTTGTTTAGAAGTTAAATGTGGTTATTTGAACTTGATTGGTATGGTTTTGGGTATGTTTTGGACCAATTGGATTTGATGATTGGTGCATATGTTGTATGTTTTGTTTAAAAGCATTGAAAGAGGTATCGAATGGTTCATTTTTACCAAAAATAGAGTCTTTGTACCAACGAGCATCCTTCCTCATCACAATGACGATCGACAGTAAGTGACACCGTTACGTCGAGTGGTTTGACATCGTGACATGAAATATTTTTTTGGTGACGTCCCAACATGGAATTGATGATGTCACAATATTGACTTTGAACTTTTAAAACTTTGCAATTTGGTCCTTTTTCGTGCTCAAGTTATCAAAAGAGATTTTGTAAGCTTGGTTAAGATTCGAGATTGATTGTTAAACCTAAAATGAATGTGATTGATGTTTGAATGCTTATGGAAATGGTTATCTTATTATGAATTTGACTATAATTGCTCTAGAAACGACTGTAGCATCTTGTAGCTCAAACCCGACAATCGAGTTTAGCGAGGGGTGTTACAAAGATTATCAATAATTCCCAAAACTTCTTTCATCATATACAAAATAAAAGTAAACTTGATGAAGGTCATGATGGAAATGGGGTTTGCCAAATAATGGACCGACAAAATTATGGGTTGTGTTTGTTCCGTTAGATACTTGATCAAATGCAATAATACTTTATCAGATGTTATTTTTCCTAAGAGGGGTCTTCATCAAGGGGATCCCATTTCTTCGTACTTGTTCTTATTTTGCATGGAAGCATTCTTAAGAATGCTAATCCATGTTAAGAGGTATTTGTACAAGCATGAACAGCCCGAGGATCAATCATTTGTTCTTCGCCGATAATGCTCTTCTCTTTGTGAGTAACAAAAAAAGTGATGCTGAATGCATTGTTAATATTCTTAGGAATTTTGCTATTGTTTCAGGACAAGAGATAAACTTTGAAAAATTGATGGTCCTTTTTAGTCCAAAGAATCTGAGTGCTCAAAGAAGAAATTTTGGCGATCTTCTAGGTATGAACACCTTGGAGAAGTTGGATAAATACCTAAGCCTCCCGCTCCCTATAGGTAAAAATAAAAAGTAGCCTTCATTGAAGTTACTAATGGATTATCATGCAAGACCAATAGCTGGACCAAATTATTACTCTCATACGGTGGCAAAGAATTTTTCATTAAGGCGTGTTACAATCTATTCAACATACGCTTTGTCTATCTTCCTGGCCCTGAAGAGTGTGATCGAAGGTTTACAAACCAATCTTAGGAAAACATGGTGGGCAGGAAAGGATAAGGGAAAATTCTAGTTGATGTTCCCTTAGAAGACTTTGTGCCATCCCACTAGTATAGAGGGTTTCAGCATAAGAGATATACAGCTCTTCAATCTTGCTCTTATTTGTTGTCAAGTTTGGAGACTCATCAATAATAAAGATACTCTCTGTTTTAAAGTGCTATCATCAAAGTATTTCCATGACGGTAATATTTTTATTGCTAAAAAGATTGATAAAGCCTCTTTTACTTGGTCGAGTATTGTTGCTGCTGCAGAGGCTCTCAAGAATGGTATCGGTTGGCAAATTGGAAATGGTGATCATGTTAATATCCAGGTTGATAACTAGAGTATGGAAGACTTAAATGGAGGAGCCCTTATTTCAGATATGCTCAACCCTCATGAAAGTAGTGTTAGAGATATTTGGCTTGGGGATGAAAGACACTGGGACATTGATCAAGTTTACAAGTTGTACGGGAAAGATTGGGGTAACAGGATTTGTAGTTTACCCATCGGGAATGAGGCCAAAGTGACAAAATTGTGTGGTTTCATAATCATCATGGTTGCATCACATCAAAATCTACCTACTCTTGGCTTCTTTTGAAGGAGTTGGGTCTTGGTCGATACAGGTTCTATTGGAAAACCATTTGGAAGCTCGATACTTTACCTAAAATTTGGGTGTTTTCTTGGCATGTGGGGCACGGGCTCCTCCCCATGAACGTCAAAATTGCATCTATCAAAAATGGCTTTGATCAAGGATGTCCTAGCTATGAAGTTATAGCCGAGACTCTTATTCATGCTCTAAAATACTGCCCTATGTGGTGTGAGGTTCTCTCTATTGGCGGGTGGGACATGAGCACCATGTCGAGACAGTATGATCACTGTATTGACTGGCTTGAAGACATGATGAGAGCCCTTGACAAGAGAGCCATGGCTGACTTGATGACAACGTTATGGAATTGCTTGAACAATAGAAATAATTTTTTGTTGAAGGGTAAAGAAGGCAAAGCATAGATCATTTGGGAAAGGGCTAGTAATCTTAGCAAAAACTTTCGCATCAATAATATTTTGAACGAACCTCTGCTTTCCCAAAATGAAGCAATCAAGAAATGGGAAAAGCTTCCAAAGGGCGCTGTTAAAATTAATTTTGATGCTAACAGAATGGGTTATGGCATGATCATTCGGGACGATGATGGTTTTGTGTTAGGAGGAGGTGCGGGTTTTATTGAAAAAAAGGTATCGGTGCATGAGACAGATGCATTGCATTTGAGAGAAGCATTGAGCTGGTGTGTCAGCTCAATATTAATGGCTACATGCTCTTTGAAACCGACCATGCTGGTCTTGTGAACAAAATGTGCAACAATGGTATGGACGCCACTATCATTAGATCGAGGATTAAGGAATGTAAAGATGCCTTCAACAACTTCAAGTCTGTTGACTTAATTTGGACAAATTGGTCTTGTAATAATGTTGCTGATTTAATCTGTACTAAAATGTGTAGTGAAGAAAAAACTTGGTTCTTCGATGGATTATCCAAAGGAAACATAATTCTATTGTTAATGATGTTACTTAATAAAAGTGTTTAACCTTGTGGCCGTTTTATGTTAAAAAAAAAATGCCAAATCCCAATTCAACTAAGACAACATGTTCTATTTCATATAAGCATCAATTATTGCCAAACTAACATTTCTACTTCATTCATGCCATTTCATATATCATTCCTTTGATTATAATTCATTTCATCTATTAAAATAAGTGCACACATGCACACACACACACATATATACTCAGCAACATGAATAATTCACGTCATTAATTCAACATGATCATTATAGGTTAAAGCAAACTTGCCATAAGTAAGCATATTTACATGCTAAGTTATACCACAAGACACCTTATATACATGTCACAATCTATAACTCAAAATGATCAAAAGCTACCAAATCAGTGATAGGATAATATGAGCTTCAAGTTAGCCTGGCTAGACGCGTTCTGCAAGGTGATGATCTACAAGAGAAAGGGGAAACAAACGGGTAAGCATATATGATGCTTAGTAAGTTCATAGGCATTTAACAAAGCTTACCTTATCATTTCATCTAAATATAAGAAAACCTACCATAACTTAACATGTACATGGCAATTATAACAACAATCAAGTGAGTAATAACTTATAACCACAATCATATGATGCTTCAATCATGTAACAAGCAATTTCATGTCAATTTAGATAACCAATCTCAATAATTCATCCAATTCAAGAATAATATGTTCACATAAATTATTCAAGGCATTTTATTCAATCGATTCCTTAATCTTCCTTTTTAACATCAAGTTCATCTATCTAGTTTTAATTTCTCGTTTATACATTTATCACTTAGTCCGATGAACTCTAGTAAACAGACTCAAATACACAGGTAACTACACCACACCAGTTGTTGGTTTGTGCTCGATATATATTCGTGTTAGGTTACTTGTAACACCCCTTACCTGTACTTGAGGCTGGGATAGGATACGATGATTATCAAACACACACACACAGTCTTTCATACAAAACCGACTATAAAATTTTTCTTCAAAACAACTTCATTCATACATACACAATTTGTTCCTAATACGAGCCTACGAGGCCCAAAACAAACCATCGAAGAAGATTCGGGACTAAATCGAGGACTTTAGAAAAGTTTAGGAAACTTTCTCTAATACAGAGCCACACACCCAAGTGAGACAAGAGACACGCCTGTATGCTCTTACACGCCCGTGTCCTCCGGCCGTGTAACTTTCTGACTATGACGTTAGCACCAATTTAGGGTCACACGGCCATATCACACGCCCGTGTGGCCAGACCATGTGGTCAATAAAAATTAAATGATTTTTCATAAAAAATGGTGCAGACTTCACACGGCTAGAGTACACGCCCAGGTGGGTAGGCCGTGTCTCTCACACGGCCAAGACACACGCCCATGTGGGTAGGCCGTGTCTCTCACACGGCCAAGATACACGCCCACGTCTAAGCCTGTGTGTTTAATACTGAACATATTGAGTTACAAAAATAGGGTGCAGGGGACACACGGCCGTTCAACTCGCCCGTGGGGTAGACCGTGTGTCACATACAGTTTAGACACATGCCCTTGTGTCTACCTGTGTGGACCATTTTAAGGCTATTTTCCAAGCCAATTGTCACCCTCAATCATTCATATCCTCAAACATATTTCATAGCATGCAATGTGACCTATTTAGACACTCAAGGATTTAACATCATGGCACTCTCACATCTTCATAATGCCATCCTATTGCATATTCATTTAGTTACACCATTTAGAAGCATTTCACACCAATTTCATGAATAATCAAATTTGTTACCATAACTTCAAATTATACATTCATGACTATAGTCATCTTAAACCATTTAGTCATCCCTTATCTTTTAGCATCTAGTCCATACTTTATCATACATTTACCAAACAATAACATATCATATCATCAAGGCATTAACACATGCATGCATGAACAATTAGACATTACAACCCAATAATCAATTATGAGCCATATCACATGGCTATTACAAAATGAATCATCAACATCATAGGCCTTTACAAATTGGCCAAATAGCATGACACTTATCACAAAATAACCGAGTCCCCTATACATGCCATACTCAAAATAACAATTTCAGTATACCCAATATTCCTTGGATAGTGTGATCGAATACTTCGATAGCTTTTGATCCCTGAGCTAGCTTGGCAGAACTACAAAGGATGGAAAGTAAACGGGGTAAGCATTAAAGCTTAGTAAGTCCACATGCAAATAATATGCAATGATAGTAAGCAATTAACATGCAAAGACATAATAACATATACATAAAGATTATTCATCATATAAACCTTTTAACTTACTTATCATATGTACACATATACTTTATCATCACAAATGATTCTTTATCAAGGCATTATTCATAGGTTTAGTGTACATACTTGTACTCATCGTAGTATATCATATAACCATACCTCTTTAACATGCCCTCCTCGGGACTTTCATCATATCCATTGCATTACCCGTTGAACACTCAGAATACTATTGGATACGCGAAAAACTTGTACATAAGTGCCACATATACATACGTAGCCAAAGCTACCTCATAACATGTAACGCTCATAATGGAGCTACTCACGGGCTTGCTCATAAAAGCTATCGGTCAAGTTGTAGCTACACGGTCTGCTCACACAAGCTGTCAGGTACCGACCAACTCAAAGATTACCTAGCCACCGGTAGGACACACAAGACCATTGCCTGGAACCCAATTACATGTATCGCATCCATAATAAATTCGGACCAACTCAATGAGCTCAGATGCCTCATACATATCACGAACATGGACCAACTCAACGAGATCGAATTTCTAAATTCCTAGTGACATGTCACTTGTATCCTAGACTATTCCTAAGGTTCAAACGGGATTTTCCTCACTTGCACAAGGCATACATTGTCGTACTTTCTCGTGATGTCGTGGATAATGACCAATATCATTCATACTTGTCGTGGATAATGACCAATATCATTCATACTTACAAAGTTACCATTAGGCATAGCATACATAATAAGCAATAAAATAATTATCAAATAATGTTAACACAACATAACATACCACATTGTCACATTATTTACACATGAACTTACCTCAGTACAAAAATGATGGCAATCAAGCCTAATCGTTGTATACTTTATTCTTCCCTCGATCAAGGCCCGGTTCACATTTTTCTTGATCTAGAATGTCAATTTAACTTGTTTATTAATCACATTACTCAAATCAATCCATAATTCATGCTTTGGTAAAATTACCCTTTTACTACTATCTTTCCACTTATTTATGATTTAGTCCCTAGACTCGTAAAATTAAATGCATGCATTTTCTTAGTTACCCAAACCTAGCCGAACTTTACAATGCTCATATCAACCCATATTTTCCTTTATTTCACATTTTTACTACCCACTTTTACAAACAAGTCCCCCTTTTAGGTGTACTCACTAAAAATCACCTAGTAAAAGATGTTTATCATGCATCAAACATTCACATTCCTCCATTAATCATCAAAATACATGCATGTTACACATGGGTCAAATTTAATACATGAAACCTAATATAGTTAGAAATGGGTAGATCATGCTTCAAAGACTTCATAAATATAAAGAACATTAAAAATGGGGCTAGGGAGCACTTACAATCAAGCTTGGAAATGTTAAACAAAACCCTAGCTATGGCTATTGAGAAATTTGACTAGCACTTGGAGAAGATGAACAAATTTTTTCTTTGATTTTCCCTTTTTATTCTTTTAATTACCATATGACTAAAATGCCTTTAGGGTTTTTCTTTCAAATTTTTCCTATGCATGTCCATTTTTGTCCAAAATTATAGAAATTGGTCAAATTGCTAATTAGGGCCCTCTAATTCATAATCTAAAGCAATTTCATGCTTAAAGCTTCTAGAATGCAAGTTTTGCATTTTATTCAATTTGGTCCCTAAAGTTCAATTAGACATTTTATGCATAGAATTTCTTCATGAAAATTTCACATAAGCATGAATTTATATTATAGACCTCATAAAAATCATAAAATAATTATTTCTATCTCAGATTTTTGGTCTCAAAACCACTGTTCCAACTAGGCTCTAATTCGGGATGTTACAACTCTCCCCCATTAGGGATTTTCGTCCTTGAAAATCTTACCGGTAAAAAGGTTTGGGTACTATTTCCTCATAGCCTCCTCGGGCTCCTATGTAGCCTCTTCAACCCCATGTCTTTGCCATAAAACTTTCACAAGAGCAACAGTTTTGTTTCTCAATTGCTTGACTTCCCGAGACAAGATCTTAACCGGTTCCTCAGTATAAGTCATATTAGGTCTGATTTCAACCTCGGTCAGTGCAATCACATGAGAAAGATCGGATCTATATCGGCACAACATGGATACATGAAATACATCGTGAAGCTTTTCTAATTCAGTCGGCAAAGCCAATCAATAAGCAACAAGCCCTATCCTTTCGGTAATCTCATACGGTCCTATAAAACGAAGACTCAACTTGCCTTTTTTACCGAATCTCAAAACCTTTTTCCATGGAGACACTTTCAAGAATACTTTATTACTGACCTGATACTTAATTTCCTTTCTTTTCAAATCCGCGTACTACTTTTGTTTATCTAATGCCGCTTTCGAACAATCACGAATTACCTTCACATTTTCTTCGGTTTCCTTAGCTAAATCAATTCCATGAATCTTATCCACCTTAAGCTCAGTCCAATACAATGGTGTACGACATTTATGTTCTTACAATGCCTTATAAGTCACCACTTCAAGCTTGACTGAAAACTATTGTTGTAAGCAAATTCAACCAAAGGTAAGTACTTTTCCCAACTACCTTGGAATTCAAGAACACAACATCTGAGCATATCTTCCAATTTTTGAATTACTCTCTCGGATTGTCCATCAGTCTGTGGATGAAAAGCACTACTAAAGTTCACCTTTGTACCCAAAGCTTCTTGTAACTTTATCCAAAACCGCGAAGTAAACCTCAGATCCCTATCTGAAATAATTAATAAAGGTACTCCATGAAGTTTCACAATTTTAGAAGTATACAATTCAGCTAACTTATCAAGTGAATAATCAACGCCTACCATTATAAAATGAGCCAATTTAGTCAATCTGTCAACCAAAACCCATACAGCATCTTTCCTTCTTGGTGTCAACGGCAAGCCTATCACAAAGTCCATAGTAATTCGATCCCATTTCCATTCGGGAACTAAAATAGGCTGAAGTAAACCTCAAGGTACTTGGTGTTTGACCTTTACTTGCTGACAAATCAAGCACCTCGGTAAAAACTTAGATATATCTCTTTTCATACCATTCCACCAATACATTTTCTTTAAATAGTTGTACATTTCCATGCTACCTGGGTGAACTGACATCCCTTCGTTATGCGCCTCATGAAAAATATTCCGAATCAAATCAGCATTCTTTGGAACACAAATCGTTCCACGAAACCTCAGACAACCATCAGAAGCTCTTTGAAAATCTGATTCACTGTTTGACTCACACTGAGTTTTCTTAGCTTGTAACCCTTTATCAGCTTCCTGAGCATCATAAATTTGTTGAAGAAAGGTTGATCTAGCTCTTGACTCTGCTAGAATTGCACCATCATGAGATAGGGTTAGTCGTGCGTTCATAGCTCTCAAAGCAAATAAAGACTTTCTGCTCAAGGCATCGACAACCACATTTGCCTTACTGGGATGGTAATCAATCACAGGCTCATAGTCTTTTAACAATTCAAGCCATCTTTGTTGCCTCAAATTCAAGTCCTTTTGGGTCATCAGATACTTAAGAATTTTATGGTCTGTATAGACATTGCACTTCTCCCCAAATAGGTAATGTCGCCAAATCTTCAAAGCAAATACAATGGCAGCCAATTCTAGATCATGCATAGGATAGTTTTTCTCATGAGGCTTCAGTTGCCTCGAAGCATAAGCTAATACCTTGCCTTCTTGCATAAGCACACAACTTAGTCCACTCAAGGACGCATCATTGTAAATCACAAATTTTTTACCAGATTCTGGTAGTACTAACACTAATGCCTCGGTCAATAACATTTTCAACTTCTCAAAGCTCTGCTGACATTTTTCCGACCATTCATGCTTGAGATCTTTTTGAAGTAGTCTCATCATAGGAGTGGTTATCATAGAGAATCATTTCACAAACCATCTGTAGTATCCGGCCAAACCCAAAAAGCTTCTAACTTCAGTTACATTCCTTCGCGGCTTCCACTCCACAATAGCAGAAATCTTACTGGGATCAACTTGTATACCATCTCCTAAAACAATGTGGCCTAAAAATCTGACCTCTTGAAGCCAAAACTCGTTTTTACTAAACTTAGCATACAACTCTTTGTCCTTCAAAGTCTGAAAAATAGTTATTAAATGTTCGACATGCTCTGCCTCATCTCTAGAATAAATCATAATATCACCGATAAACACCACAACAAACTTATCCAAATATGGCCGAAAAATTCAGTTTATTAAATCCATAAACACTGTAGGAGCATTCCTTAATCCAAATGGCATAACAAGAAACTCGTAGTGGTCATATCCCATTCTAAATGTAGTCTTAGGCACATCAAACTCTTTAACTCGTAATCGGTAGTATCTGAACCTCAAGTCTATCTTAGATAACCATGTCGCTCCTTTCAACTGGTCAAACAAGTCATCAATCCATGGAAGAGAATACTTATTTTTGATTGTCACCTTATTAAGCTATCGATAGTCAATGCATAATCTGTGACAGCCCTAAAGTGACCCTAGTCGGAAAGCAGTTTCGGGACTGCTAAACCGAGTCACCAAATTATTTGAACATGGTATTTATTGGCTAAAATGTGTGATTATGAATGTGTGAAAGTTTTAGGCTTCGATTTAGTAAATTGCATGCGAATTTAGTCAAAAGGACTTATGTGTGACATTTTTGAAATGTGATAGGCTAATCTACAAGGATCGATAGTGCATGTAAACAAAAGGGAGGATTTGCATGTCAATTTCCCCCAAATATGTAGTGGCGGCCATGAGCATGGGTGGACAAGGTGTTATGGTTAAAAGAAACATGTCATAGACATGTTGGCTTAATGCATTATGTAAGGAAAAATAAAATAATGAGCATGGTAATTAAATAATGAAAGGGAGGAGTGATGAAAAAAATAAAAAGAAATGGTCTCATCCATGCCCCCCATTGCCGTGAGTTGAAGGAAAGAAAAACAAAAAAAAAAAGTGTTCATCCTTTGGTTCATCCTTGGCCGAAAATTTTAAGGAGAAAGGTTGAAGAGGTTCGGCCATGCATGTAACTAGGCTAAGGTATGTTTGATGATGTTCTATGAGATGCATGCATGTTTTAGTTGTTAGCTTGAGTTCTACCTAGCCCATGGTCTAAATCTTGCTATGTGATGGAAATGACACTCGGCCATGGATGCATCATTCTTGCTTGGTGTTGATGTCATTTACATGCTAAAAATAAAGCTTTCTAATGATGCATGTGAAGGTGGATTGATGACTCTTAAATCTTCTTTTTAGCATTTTTTTTTGAGTGAGACATTAAGTTCTTTGTTTAACCATGACCAAAATCGAAATGGTATGGTGTTGTGATGCATTCGGCCACGGTAGAAAGTAGAGGAAAAATATGGTTGTTGTTATATGAAGTAGAGTCTAACAAATGAGCACATATGTGCATTAGTTGCTAGATGGAGAAGAATCGGCTAGCAAGTTGTGTGCTAAGGCCGAATATAATTTTGTATAATAATGGGTAATGCATGTGTTGAATTAATGGAAAGGGAGAGGACGCTTTAATGGTGTATATATGTGTATTAGCCAAGTTTTGAACTTGAAACAAATGGTGTTTAGTCAATACAAGTGACCATACTTGTAGAATGTATTAAGTGTTGCAATCGGCCTTAGCATAGAGGTGTATGTTCGGCCACATGAATGAGTCCATGAGTTGATGTGTATGTTCGGCCATAGGTAGCCTATTGATGGCTTTAGCTTGACTTAGAAAATTCGGCTAAGGGGAAATATTAGCTAGTATGTTGAATTCGATTCGTGATTTCTTACATATGTGACTCTAATGTCTAATGTATATATAGGCTAAGTACCTTGAGCTTCTCTTTTGATGTTCGAATGAATTGTATTAAATTGCTTGATGTGATTAAAAATGTGTATGATCATTGTGTATTTGAGCTAAAAGGTGGCCATATGACCTATCAAACTCCTCGTCATATTCGCCATAAGCTAGCAAAATGAGACTTTAATAAGTTAAATTTGTTTGAATTAGTCAAGAGCTTAGGGGACCACAGTTGGATAAGGGAAAGGAAAAAGTGATCGAATAGTCGTTGAAGCGGTTCGACAACATCCGAGGTAAGTTTTGAGTAATGGAACTTAGATTATGATTTGATTAGATCATGCTCTTTGTGTGTGGCTATTGAGCCGAAATTGCAAGTGTGATAAGTGTCTTGTGTTTGAGTTTTGCTAATGAAAATGAAATACGAATGTGTCATGATTTATTGATAATTGTGCTTGGTTATTCGAATGATGTCCGGACTAAGTCCCGAAGGCTTTGTGCTAAGTGACTAAATCCGGACTAAGATCCAAGGCATTTGTGCGAGTTACTAATTAGGGCTAAGCTCAAGGCATTTGTGCGAGTTACTAAATCCGGTTAAGTCCGAAGGCATTTGTGCGAGTTACTATAACAGGGCTATGTCCGAAGGCATTTGAACGAGTAGCTATATCCGATTAAACTCCAAGGTACGTGATTCGAGAATGAATGATCTTGCTGTAAAAATTTCGATTAATACGCTTGTGAAATCCCAACAATGAGGTATGTTTCGTATGTGCTTTAAATTAGTTGAGCCCTTACAAATAAGTATTCGCTCAGTTGATAAATGAGCTACCGGCCTTTGGCTAAGTTGATCTTTGTGTATGAATATAAGAGTTGGTAATGTGAAGTAAGTATGATATTGAGAATTTGTGCATATGAAATTATCTGTTTAGCTACATGAATGCTATACTTTGGTTGTGTCTAAATTCATAACTCAACTTACTAAGCATTAAATGCTTACTCCGTTTCTTTGATTCTCTGTTTTATAGATTTTGGTTCTTCAGCTATCGGACTCGGGATTTTTGAAGTCGAACTATCAAAGCTCCTTTTGGTATATTTTTGGTTGAACTTTGAAATGGCATGTATAGGACTACCCTTTTGTTGTAGGTCATGTACCTTTCGGTTTTGTGTAAATTTGGATAGCCATGCGAAAATGGCTTAAGTATACTTTGGGCATGGTATTATAATCATTGTATGTTAAATGTTTGGAAACGATTAGCCATTGGGATGGTTAATCATGATCATATTTTGTGCTATTTATGTTAAAGGGCTAGTTGAATCATGGAAACTATGAAATAGGTAAAGCCTACCTTAAAGACAGATGCTGATAGCTGCAGTGATGTGGATATGAAAAATCACTAAAAATATTAGGAATGGAATTAAATAGTGAATAAATTATATAAACGAGCCTTGACGAGTCTATTTTCATAGGAAAATAACGAAACGATCATATGAACAGTATGTTAAGAGATATTTAAGTTTTCGTGAGGCAGGGCCAGAACGGTTTCTGGAGTCCCTGTTCCGACTTTGGAAATTTATTATAAATTGACCAGAGATAATTAGAAGTCATGCCATATATGTACAGATTCCTTTTCGAGTCTAGTTTCTGTAGAAATAAACGGTACCAGTATTGAAGCCCTGTACATGGAGATATCCAAGTCGAAATGCGCAAAGGTCAGTGTAGTCGATCCCTGTAACATGGGGGACTTTAACTAATAAACTGTACTAATTGGCCCGACTAAAAATTCTAGAAAAAAATTTGTAGATGCATATATGAGTCTAGTTTCAGGGAAAAATCACAAAACTGATTTCGAGTTGTGGAACTCAAGATATGATTTTTAAGGTGACAGTGAAACAGTTAGCCGGCTGTCTGGAAATTTTTAAAATGAACTGTGCAAGTAAGTGGATTAAGCCCGTTAACCCCTCGTGTCCGACTCCGGCAACAGTCTCGGGTACGGGGTGGTACATAATCTCATGGAACCGTCCTTTTTTTTCCACAAATAACACGGAAGCACCCTATGGCAAAAATCTTAGTCTCACAAAACCTTTGTCAGTTAACTCTTTCAACTGTCACCTTAATTTTTTCAGCTCAGTCGGAGCCATCCTATAAGGAGAAATAGAGATAGGTGCTGTCCCTGACATTAACTCGATACCGAATTCAATTTCTCTAATTGGAGACAAACCTGACAATTCCTCTGGGAATACATCCACATACTCATACACAACTAGCACCGATTCGATTTTCAATTCGAATTCCTTTGTATTCAATACGTATGCCAAATAAGCTTCATACCCTTTTCTCATACATTTCTGAGCAGTTATCGAAGAAATTACAATTGGTAACTTATCTGACTCGTCTATTTTAAATCAGAGAATCTCACCATTATCACACTTCAATTCGATAACTTTCTGTTTACAATTCACTATAGCATCATGTAGTGTTAACTAATCCATACCCAGTATAACATCAAATTCATCAAAAGGCAACAACATCAAGTCGGCCGAAAAACAATGACCTCTAATCATCAAAGGGCATCTCTTATATACTTTATCAACTATCACATGCTTTCCTAATGGATTTGACACTTTAACCATAAATTCGATAGACTCAACAGGTATATTCATACTAATTTCCAATTTCATACACACATACAAATGAGTGGAGCCAGGGTCTTTCAAACCAATAACAGTAGAATCATAAAGAGAAAAATTACCAGTGATCACATCAGGAGAAGTTACATCATCACGCGCACGTATGGCATAAGCTCTAGTCGGAGCTCTAGCTTCAGACCTCACTGTTGTATCTTGTGTCACATTCTTACTACCGAGGTAAGTTTTCGAGTAATGGAACTTAGATTATGATTTGATTAGATCATGCTCTTTGTGTGTGGCTATTGAGCCGAAATTGCAAGTGTGATAAGTGTCTTGTGTTTGAGTTTTGCTAATGAAAATGAAATACGAATGTGTCATGATTTATTGATAATTGTGCTTGGTTATTCGAATGATGTCCGGCTAAGTCCCGAAGGCTTTGTGCTAAGTGACTAAATCCGACTAAGATCCAAGGCATTTGTGCGAAGTTACTAATTCGGGCTAAGCCCAAGGCATTTGTGCGAGTTACTAAATCCGAAGTTAAGTCCCGAAGGCATTTGTGCGAAGTTACTATAACCGGGCTATGTCCCGAAGGCATTTGAACGAGTAGCTATATCCGGTTAAACTCAAGGTACGTGATTCGAGAATGAATGATCTTGCTGTAAAAATTTCAGTTAATACGCTTGTGAAATCCCAACAATGAGGTATGTTTCAGATGTGCTTTAAATTAGTTGAGCCCTTACAAATAAGTATTCGCCGCTTGATAAATGAGCTACCGCCTTTGGCTAAGTTGATCTTTGTGTATGAATATAAGAGTTGGTAATGTGAAGTAAGTATGATATTGAGAATTTGTGCATATGAAATTATCTGCTTAGCTACATGAATGCTATACTTTGGTTGTGTCTAAATTCATAACTCAACTTACTAAGCATTAAATGCTTACTCGTTTCTTTGATTCTCTGTTTTATAGATTTTGGTTCTTTAGCTATCGACTCGGATTTTTGAAGTCGAACTATCAAAGCTCCTTTTGGTATATTTTGGTTGAACTTTGAAATGGCATGTATAGGACTACCCTTTTGTTGTAGGTCATGTACCTTTCGGTTTTGTGTAAATTTGGATAGCCATGCGAAAATGGCTTAAGTATACTTTGGGCATGGTATTATAATCATTGTATGTTAAATGTTTGGAAACGATTAGCCATTGGGATGGTTAATCATGATCATATTTTGTGCTATTTATGTTAAAGGGCTAGTTGAATCATGGAAACTATGAAATAGGTAAAGCCTACCTTAAAGACAGATGCTGACAGCTGCAGTGACGTGGATATGAAAAATCACTAAAAATTGTAGGAATGGAATTAAATAGTCAATAAATTATGTAAACGAACCTTGACGAGTGTATTTTCATAGGAAAATAACGAAATGATCATATGAATAATATGTTAAGAGATATTTAAGTTTTCGTGAGGTAGGGCCAGAACGGTTTCTGGAGTCCCTGTTTCGACTTTGGAAATTTATTATAAATTGACCAGAGATAATTAGAAGTCATGCCATATATGTATAGATTCCTTTTCGAGTCTAGTTTCTGTAGAAACAAACTGCACCAGTATTGAAGCCCTGTACAGGGAGATATCCAAGTCGTAATACACAAAGGTCAGTGTAGTCGATCCCTGTAACATGGGGGACTTTAACTAATAAACTGTACTAATTGGCCCGACTAAAAATTCTAGAAAAAAATTTGTAGATGCATATATGAGTCTAGTTTCAGGGAAAAATCACGAAACTGATTTCGAGTTGTGGAACTCAAGATATGATTTTAAGGTGACAAGGAAACAGCTTAGCCTACCGTCTCGAAATTTTAAAATGAACTGCAAGTAAGTGGATTAAGCCCGTTAACCCCTCGTGTCCGACTCCGCAACGGTCTCTGCACGGGTGTTACAGATTTATTGGTATCGAGCTACGGTTTAGTCGATTCTAGGACTACCGTAATACGTGTGGGTCTAGCTATACATGCCATTTTGTGATTATTTGATAGTGTGGTGATTTCGACATTTGCAAATGTGTTTATTTATAGTAATGGATCCCGATCCCGACCGAAGCAGTAGTGATGATCTTGAGAGTGTAGCGCTGCTCGCGACAAGGGACAAGACCGCGGACTCTCAACCTAATGCTAGTAATCCGAATGATGAAGCTAGACAAGCTTTCTATAGCGTGATGAATGATTGGTTCAACCAATACATTCGAACTAATACTACTGTTCCACAACCTCCATTCCCGACAAACACAACCCTCAAGACTTCACGATACCTCCTAGTAGCTGACCAAATAAGGTCAAATAAGCCCCCAGTTGATAGAATCCGAAAGCATGGGGCTACTGAATTTAAAGCTACGGACAGCGATGATGCCGAGCAAGCGGAATTTTGGTTGGACAACACTATCCGGGTACTTGATGAGCTATCTTGCACACCCGATGAGTGCCTAAAGTGTACTATCTCCTTGCTACGTGATTCTGCCTACTATTGGTGGAGCACGTTGACTTGTCGTGCCAGAGAGCAAGTAACTTGGGAGTTCTTCCAAACCGAAGTTTGAAAGAAGTATATCATCGAGATTCATTGACCAAAAACGGAAGGAATTTCTTGAACTCAAACAAGGTTCCATGTCGGTTCGACTATGAACGAAAGTTTGTAAGGCTTAGCCGATGCACGACGAGAATGCATTTCCTCGTAAGTCGTAATGTGTAAACGTTTGAGGATGGATTGAATGATGAGATAAAGTCGTATGTTGGCATTTTGGAAATCCGAGAATTTGTGGTACTTGTTGAGCGAGCTTGCAAAGCCGAGGAGCTCAGTATGGAGAAAAGAAAAGCTGAGGCGGGAGCAAGGGAGTTTCGTAAGAGGTCTACGGGGAAGCCCTTCCCATAGTCATCGAAGAAATTTAGAGATGGCTTAGGCCGGTCTAGAGACACTTCGGGCTTTTCTAGACGAGATCGCGATCGACCCCTTGTGAGTGCACGAGTCACTTCGATCGCCGATGTTGGAAATGACCGTCGAGACAGAGCGGAATGCCAGATTGTGGTAAATGGCATTCGGGAGTTGTAGGTTCCATGACCGCTCTGTTACAAGTGCGGTCATTGACCACTTTATCAAAGATTGCCCGAGGGTTGTCGAGCAGAATGCAAATCGAGTGGGAAACGGGTGCTACCATCGCTCGAGGTAGACCATCTAGAAATACGGGCAATGCTAGTGGTTGTCGAGAGGATCTAGGATGCTACGACCAGATCTCGAGGCTCGTGCTCCAAGCTAGGGCTTATGCTATACGCGCACGCGAGGATGCTTCCTCACCAGATGTTATTACCGGTACTTTTACTCTCTTTGATACTAATGTGATTGCTTTGATTGACCCTGGTTCTACTCATTCTTATATATGCGAAACCTTAGCATCTAGTAAGACTTTACCTATTGAGTCTACTGAGTTCGTAATTCGGGTGTCAAATCCCTTGGGTCGTTACGTGCTTGTCGACAAAGTGTGTAAGAAATGCCCCCTAGTAATTCGAGGTTTCTGTTTTCCAGCGGACTTAATGCTTTTGCCGTTTGATGAATTTGATGTTATTCTTGGTTTGGATTGGTTGACCATGCATGATGCGGTTGTGAATTGCAAAAACAAGACTATTGATTGGAGGTGCGCAAATGACAAGATAATCCGAGTTGAGTCTACGGACTTAAAAGGGTTGCCAGCTGTGATATCAGCAATGTTGGCCCAGAAATATGTAAGAAAGGGGTGCGAAGCATACCTTGCGTATGTACTTGATGACAAGGAATTGGAAAAGAAACCCGAATCTGTGCCGGTGGTTTGTGAATACCCGGATGTTTTTCCCGAAGAATTACCGGGTTTACCACCTGTTCGGGAAGTAGAATTTGGTATTGAGCTTGTACCTGGGACTATGCCAATTTCGATAGCATCATATCGTATGGCACCAACCGAGTTAAAAGAATTGAAAGCTCGATTGCAAGAGTTGACGGATATAGGTTTCGCCGACCAAGTTTCTCACCTTGGGGTGCACCAAGATTGTTTGTGAAAAGAAGGATGGAACCATGAGGTTGTGCATTGACTATCGTCACCGAATAAAGTGACGATAAAGAATAAATATCCGCTATCACAGTATTGATGACTTGTTTGATCAACTAAAGGGAGCCTCGGTGTTTTCAAAGATAGATTTGAGATCGGGTATTACCAGCCATAATTCGAGACTCGGATATACCCAAACCGCTTCGAGCGAGATATGGCCATCGCGAGTTCTTAGTGATGCCGCTTGGGCTCACTAATGCCCTCGCGGTATTTATGGATTTGATGAATCGGATCTTGAGACGAGATTTGGACCGGTTCGTAATTGTGTTCATTGACGACATCTTGGTCTATTCAAGAGACGAGACCGAACATGCCTTGAGCACCGAGATTAGTATTGCAAATTTTACGGATAAGCAATTATATGCTAAGTTCGAGAAGTGTGAGTTCGTTAAAGAGGTTAGCTTCTTGGGTCATGTGGTATCCGCGACGGGTATTCGAGTTGACCCGAGCAAAATTTCAGCCATACTTAACGGAAGCCTCAGAAATATTATCGAGGTTCGAGCTTTTGGGACTTCTTGGTTACTACCGACGGTTTGTAAAGGTTTCTCGATGATAGCCACACCCATGAAGAAGCTACTTCAAAAAGATGTTAAGTTCGAATGGACGGAAAAATGTCAGAAAAGTTTTAATCAACTGAAAACTTATTTAACTGAAGCTCCAATTTTAGTGCAGCCCGAATCAGGCAAAGAGTTTGTCATCTATAGTGACGCCTCCCTACTTGGGTTAGGTTGTGTATTGATGCAAGAAGGTCGAGTTGTGGCCTATGCGTCGAGACAATTAAAGCCACATGAGAAAAATTATCCGACCCATGATCTCGAATTAGCTGCCATCGTATTCGCCTTGAAAATATGGCGACATTACTTATTTGGTGAGAAGTGCCATGTATTTTCGATCACAAAAGTCTCAAATATTTGATGACTCAAAGAGACTTGAATCTGCGACAAAGGCGTTGGCTTGAGTTGTTGAAAGATTATGAGCTGGTCATTGATTATCACCCGGGAAAGGCTAATGTGGTTGCGGACGCCTTAAGCGAAATCACTGCATTTACTTTACGAGCAATGAATGTACACTTGTCTGTTTCTACCCGACAATGTGTTAGTAGCCAATTAAAGGCCAAACCATTATTGATTCATCAAATTCGTGAAGCTCGTAAAGTCGACGATGAGTTGGTTGCAAGACGAGCTGAATGTGTTCGAATGTGGAATCGGAGTTTCAAATTGATGATGATGATTGTTTGAGGTACGAAATCGGTTGTGTGTTCCAAGAAATTCGAACTCATTTCGATGATTCGAACGAAGCTCATTGTAGCCGAATGTCAATTCACCCGAGAGTACAAAATGTACCACGACCTAAGACGCCGATTTTGGTGGCATGGTATGAAACGAGACATTTCG
This sequence comes from Gossypium arboreum, assembly GCF_025698485.1. NCBI lineage: Eukaryota > Viridiplantae > Streptophyta > Magnoliopsida > Malvales > Malvaceae > Gossypium > Gossypium arboreum. Next base: position 120,779,282 of record NC_069072.1, on the reverse strand, counting down.
ATTTTGTTTCAAGTGTTTAATATGTCGCAAGTGAAGGCGAACATCAAGTGCCTACGGGTTTACTCCAACCGATCATGATACGAATGGAAATGGGATCGAGTAACGATGGATTTTGTATCCGGGTTGCCGGTGTCGGCAAGTAAGAAAGATGCGATTTGGGTCGTTGTTGATAGATTGACTAAGTCGGCTCACTTTATCCCCGCACGCACGGATTTTTCAATGGATAAATTAGTGAATTGTATGTTTCTCAGTTGTGAGATTACACGGGTACCTATTTCTATTGTGTCGGATAGAGATCCGAGATTCACCTCACGATTTTGGAAGAAATTGCAAGAAGCTTTGGGTACCAAGCTGCATTTTAGCACCGCTTTTCACCCCAAACCGATGGTCAATCCGGCGGATAATTCAAATACTCGAGGATATGTTGAGATGCTGCATCCTTGAGTTTAGTGGTTCATGGGAGCGGTATTTACCTTTGATTGAATTCGCCACAACAACAGTTTTCAATCAAGTATTAAGATGGCACCTTACGAGGCTTTGTACGGTCGTAAATCTTGTACACCATTGTTTTGGACCGAGCTCGGTGAAAGTAAAATTTTCGAGTGGATTTGATTAAAGATGCTGAATGTAAAGTAAGAATAATTTGTGAAAGTCCAAGGCGAGATCGATCGTCGGAAGTCGATGCGGATTTAAAACGAAGAGATATTGAGTATCAGGTGGGAGACAAAGTGTTTCTTAAGGTCTCACCCTGGAAAAAGATACTCAGATTTGGCCGTAAGGGCAAGTTGAGCCCGAGATTCATTGGGTCGTACGAAATCTCCGAACGAGTTGGTCCAGTTGCGTATAGATTGATTTTGCCCACTGAACTTGAAAAGATTCACGACGTCTTTCATGTTTCGATGCTTCGACGTTATAGATCCGATCCGTCACACGTAATTAATCCATCAGAAGTTGAAATTCAATCTGACTTGAGTTATGAAGAGGAACCGATTCGTATCCTACCTCGTGAAGTGAAAGAGTTGCGAAACAAAAGGGTTCCGTTGGTAAAAGTGTTATGGCTCAAACACGAAATCGAAGAAGCTACTTGGGAAACTGAGAACTCTATGAAAGAACGATACCCAAACCTGTTTACCGATAAGATTTTCGGGGATGAAAATTTCTTAAGTGGGGGAGAGTTGTGACAGCCCTAAAGTGACCCTAGTCGGAAAGCGGTTTCGGGACCGCTAAACCGAGTCACCAAATTATCTGAACATGGTATTTATTGGCTAAAATGTGTGATTATGAATGTGTGAAAGTTTTAGGCTTTGATTTAGTAAATTGCATGCGAATTTAGTCAAAAGGACTTATGTGTGACATTTTTGAAATGTGATAGGCTAATCTACAAGGATCTAATAGTGCATGTAAACAAAAGGAAGGATTTGCATGTCAATTCCCCCCCCCCAAATATGTAGTGGCCGGCCATGAGCATGGGTGGACAAGGTGTTATGGCTAAAAAGAAACATGTCATAGACATGTTGACTTAATGCATTATGTAAGGAAAAATAAAATAATGAGCATGGTAATTAAATAATGAAAGGGAGGAGTGATGAAAAAAAAAAAAAGAAATGGTCTCGTCCATGCCCCCCGTTACTGTGAGTTGAAGGAAAGAAAAACAAAAAAAAAAGTGTTCATCCTTTGGTTCATCCTTGGCCGAAAATTTTAAGGAGGAAGGAACGAGAAAGGTTGAAGAGGTTCGGCCATGCATGTAACTATGCTAAGGTATGTTTGATGATGTTCTATGAGATGCATGCATGTTTTAGTTGTTAGCTTGAGTTCTACCTAGCCCATTGTCTAAATCTTGCTATGTGATGGAAATGACACTCGGCCATGGATGCATCATTCTTGCTTGGTGTTGATGTCATTTACATGCTAAAAATGAAGCTTTGTAATGATGCATGTGAAGGTGGATTGATGACTCTTAAATCTTCTTTTAGCATTTTTTTGAGTGAGACATTAAGTTCTTTGTTTAACCATGACCAAAATCGAAATGGTATGGTGTTGTGATACATTCGGCCACGGTAGAAAGTAGAGGAAAAATATGGTTGTTGTTAGATGAAGTAGAGTCTAACAAATGAACACATATGTGCATTAGTTGCTAGATGGAGAAGAATCGGCTAGCAAGTTGTGTGCTAAGGCCGAATATAATTTTGTATATTAATGGGTAATGCATGTGTTGAATTAATGGAAAGGGAGAGGACGCTTTAATGGTGTATATATGTGTATTAGCCAAGTTTTGAACTTGAAACAAATGGTGTTTAGTCAATACAAGTGACCATACTTGTAGAATGTATTAAGTGTTGCAATCGGCCTTAGCATAGAGGTGTATGTTCGGCCACATGAATGAGTCCATGAGTTGATGTGTATGTTCGGCCATAGGTAGCCTATTGATGGCTTTAGCTTGACTTAGAAAATTCGGCTAAGGGGAAATATTAGCTAGTATGTTGAATTCGATTCGTGATTTCGTACATATGTGACTCTAATGTCTAATGTATATATGGGCTAAGTACCTTGAGCTTCTCTTTTGATGTTCGAATGAATTGTATTAAATTGCTTGATGTGATTAAAATGCGTATGATCATTGTGTATTTGAGCTAAAAGGTGGCCATATGACCTATCAAACTCCTCGTCATATTCGCCACAAGCTAGCAAAATGAGACTTTAATAAGTTAAATTTGTTTGAATTAGTGAAGAGCTTAGGGACCACAGTTGGATAAGGGAAAGGAAAAAGTGATTGAATAGCCGTTGAAGCCGTTCGACAACATCCGAGGTAAGTTTTCGAGTAATGGAACTTAGATTATGATTTGATTAGATCATGCTCTTTTGTGTGTGGCTATTGAGCCGAAATTGCAAGTGTGATAAGTGTCTTGTGTTTGAGTTTTGCTAATGAAAATGAAATCTGAATGTGTCATGATTTATTGATAATTGTGCTTGGTTATTCGAATGATGTCCTGCTAAGTCCCGAAGGCTTTGTGCTAAGTGACTAAATCCGGACTAAGATCCGAAGGCATTTGTGCGAAGTTACTAATTCGGGCTAAGCTCAAGGCATTTGTGCGAGTTACTAAATCCGGGTTAAGTCCCGAAGGCATTTGTGCGAGTTACTATAACGGGCTATGTCCCAAGGCATTTGAATGAGTAGCTATATCCGGTTAAACTCAAGGTACGTGATTCGAGAATGAATGATCTTGCTGTAAAAATTTCGATTAATACGCTTGTGAAATCCCAACAATGAGGTATGTTTCAGATGTGCTTTGAATTAGTTGAGCCCTTAGAAATAAGTATTATTTCGCTTGATAAATGAGCTACCGCCTTTGGCTAAGTTGATCTTTGTGTATGAATATAAGAGTTGGTAATGTGAAGTAAGTATGATATTGAGAATTTGTGCATATGAAATTATCTGCTTAGCTACATGAATGCTATACTTTGGTTGTGTCTAAATTCATAACTCAACTTACTAAGCATTAAATGCTTACTCCGTTTCTTTGATTCTCTGCTTTATAGATTTTGGTTCTTCACTATCGGACTCGGGATTTTTGAAGTCGAACTATCAAAGCTCCTTTTGGTATATTTTGGTTGAACTTTGAAATGGCATGTATAGGACTACCCTTTTGTTGTAGGTCATGTACCTTTCGGTTTTGTGTAAATTTGGATAGCCATGCGAAAATGGCTTAAGTATACTTTGGGCATGGTATTATAATCATTGTATGTTAAATGTTTGGAAACGATTAGCCATTGGGATGGTTAATCATGATCATATTTTGTGCTATTTATGTTAAAGGGCTAGTTGAATCATGGAAACTATGAAATAGGTAAAGCCTACCTTAAAGACAGATGCTGACAGCTGCAGTGATGTGGATATGAAAAATCACTAAAAATATTAGGAATGGAATTAAATAGTTAATAAATTATGTAAACGAACCTTGACGAGTCTATTTTCATAGGAAAATAACGAAACGATCATATGAACAGTATGTTAAGAGATATTTAAGTTTTCGTGAGGCAGGGCCAGAACGGTTTCTGGAGTCCCTGTTCCGACTTTGGAAATTTATTATAAATTGACCAGAGATAATTAGAAGTCATGCCATATATGTACAGATTCCTTTTCTAGTCTAGTTTCTGTAGAAATAAACGGCGCCAGTATTGAAGCCCTGTACATGGAGATATCCAAGTCGAAATGTGCAAAGGTCAGTGTAGTCGATCCCTGTAACATGGGGGACTTTAACTAATAAAATGTACTAATTGGCCCGACTAAAAATTCTAGAAAAAAATTTGTAGATGCATATATGAGTCTAGTTTCAGGGAAAAATCACAAAACTGATTTCGAGTTGTGGAACTCAAGATATGATTTTTAAGGTGACATTGAAACAGTTAGCCGGCTGTCTGGAAATTTTTAAAATGAACTGTGCAAGTAAGTGGATTAAGCCCGTTAACCCCTCGTGTCCGACTCCGGCAACAGTCTCGGGTACGGGGTGGTACATAATCTCATGGAACTGTCCTTTTTTTTTCACAAATAACACGGAAGCACCCTACGGAAAAAATCTTAGTCTCACAAAACCTTTGTCAGTTAACTCTTTCAACTGTCACCTTAATTTTTTCAGCTCAGTCGGAGCCATCCTATAAGGAGAAATAGAGATAGGTGCCGTCCCTGACATTAACTCGATACCGAATTCAACTTCTCTAATTGGAGACAAACCTGACAATTCCTCTGGGAATACATCCACATACTCATACACAACTAGCACCGATTCGATTTTCAATTCGAATTCCTTTGTATTCAATACGTATGCCAAATAAGCTTCATACCCTTTTCTCATACATTTCTGAGCAGTTATCGAATAAATTACAATTGGTAACTTATCTGACTCGTCTATTTTAAATCAGAGAATCTCACCATTATCACACTTCAATTCGATAACTTTCTGTTTACAATTCACTATAGCATCATGTAGTGTTAACTAATCCATACCCAGTATAACATCAAATTCATCAAAAGGCAACAACATCAAGTCGGCCGAAAAACAATGACCTCTAATCATCAAAGGGCATCTCTTACATACTTTATCAACTATCACATGCTTTCCTAATGGATTTGACACTTTAACCATAAATTCGATAGACTCAATAGGTATATTCATACTAATTTCCAATTTCATACACACATACAAATGAGTGGAGCCAGGGTCTTTCAAACCAATAACAGTAGAATCATAAAGAGAAAAATTACCAGTGATCACATCAGGAGAAGTTACATCATCACGCGCACGTATGGCATAAGCTCTAGTCGGAGCTCTAGCTTCAGACCTCACTGTTGTATCTTGTGTCACATTCTTACTACCGAACCTATTCTCGGTATTTCTCGAGGGTCTTCCACTAGAAGCTTTGCCACTCGACCTTGAGTTCTGAAATCTTTCTTTCTCTACCATTTCGGGGTAGTCTTTAATATAGTGGTCTTGAGAACCACACTTGAAACAAGATCCCTCACTCACCCTATAGGTGCCAAAATGACATCTACCATATTGTTGGCACTCGGGTTTGGAAGGTTTAGCATTACCCACACTTGCCACAGATGTCGCTTGAGATTTAAAGCTCGAATTTTGCTTTCTACGGGTCCTGTATGAATGTCCAAGTGACACATGTGAACGAGAGTACATCTCTCTAGATTTCTTAGACTGAGATAGCAATGACTTACTCATATACCTCTTTCTTGTATCTCTTGCCTCAGACTCGGCTTTCCTATTTTCTTTGATCAACTCCTCGGCTTTATAAGCCTATTTAATGAGTACCACAAATTCCTTCAACTCAAGAATTCCCACTAATGTCTTAATATCCTCATTAAGTCCATCTTCAAATCTTCAACATATCTTAGCCTCGAAAGATACACATTTCCGAGCGTACATACTGAGTCTAACAAATTCCATATCATACTCATTAACTGTCATACAACCTTGTTTCAAATCCAAAAATTCCTTGCACCTCTGATCAATGAACCGTTCGTTAATGTATTTCTTTCGGAATTCCTCTTGAAAGAATTCCCAAGTAACCCTTTTCAGTGGTACTAAGGATATCATCATTCTCCATCAGTGGTACGCCGCATCTCTCAACAAAGATATGGCACATTTCAAGCACTCCTCGGTTAATTAATAAACTTGATGAATTAATAAGTTCAATAAACAAATCATGCAAGATATGGATAAAGCACAAGACTTATTCTAATATTCATACAAACATTAGTTGATTAGGCTAAAAAAATATAAATAAGAGAACAAAATAGAAGATTAAAGAGAATTCTCATTGATAAATATAATGAAGCACTGATCCGGAGCAATCTCCACTTGCAATTGTCTTTACATCGGAATAGAAAAGTTTTGACTAAAAAATCATGAAAAGAAAAGAAAATTAAAAGTTGTGTTTGATGGATGGATGGATTGATTGATGCACTAATTTGTGTACAAAAGACTCTTATTTTTAGGCTATAACGTGTGCACTTTATGCCTAATATGCCCCCGATACTATGGGTGCAAGTATGGTTGCTGACATCATCATTGCTTATGACCCATGTTCAGGCTATGGCTCAAGATAGGTTGTGTGTCATGCCATAGACTTCCTATGTTGCACCATAACTATCTTTTTTATGGCTTTGGATGTTTTTATCGTGCTTTCATGATTTGGGAAGATTGTACAACACTCATCCCAAGTTCTTACGTCAATTGGGCCTAAAATTAAGCCTTCTGTACACTTAAATACAAAAATTAAGCCCACTTAAGGCCAGTGCTGGCCTAATAGGTAATCAACACTAAAAAATATGTTAAAGATACTTATTTTTATTAAAATTTAATACTTAGTACTAATTATTGAAAACTTAATATTAAATACTAAAGTCGCTAGAAAACAAGCTCCTTAAGTGCGAAAATAAACGGAAATTACTACTACCTTTGACGTTAGGTCAGTAGACGGTTGGCTTCTCCTGGTGGACTTTATTAGGCTTCTGCATCTGTTGAGCTTCTTTCTACTAGGTTGAATTTCCTTCTTGAAGCCTTAGGAGGTTGCAAATTTCACATGGAGTCCTCAAATATGTAAAAAGTACTATATTTAGGATAAATTTTATTAAATTGACATAATTCCATAGTAGAATTTAATATAAAAAAAGTAGAAATAAAAACTATAAAAACTGTTATCAATTACTCGAATTTTGCATAAATTGAATACGAAAAAGTGTTGAAAATAACTCTATATTTTAGAGTTATCGTACACCAATCCTATTTGTGAAAAAGTAACTATTTGTGAAAAAGTAAGATGGATCGATGAGACTGTGTATCGATTACAAGAAATTTGTAACACCCCTAACCCTTATCCATCATCGGAGTAGGGTTACGAGGCATTACCTGACATAGTACAACTCAAATCGACATTCATTACATTCCATACTTTGTAATTCATCCACATTTAAAACACTTATTTCACCAAAAATTTTGAAACTTTAATACAATTGTAAATTTTATCATTTAATACTTACTTATAATCAATCATGTATATTTAATTAACATGTACCGAGCAAGTGACAAAATGATTAATACATTAGCTTAATATTAAATATACCATTTCATAATCAATACACATGCACATTTTAAAACTAAATGAGCCATATTACTCAACTTAAATACCACTCACATAAACGGCATAGGTATTAGCCAATATGAACAAACATGCTTTGCACATTATTTTAAGTTAAAACATACACATGGCAATAATCAAACATTTACATATACTTCACTTAAATAAATATCATTTAAGACTAAACATACCTCTTTTCTAGTCACTAGACCATGCACATATTGAACCAAATAATACATAAGTACCATAGCAACATTACAACATGACCGAACATACCATAGTTGCTTATACTACATGTGCATATTTACTAATATTAATAAACTATATCTAAACATAGTTTTGAAATGACCAAATGTACCTATTCTATTATCACAATTTATGCGCATATGACCATAATAAATTGAACCATTTTGAGCACAAATAACAACCAAAAAGTTCACCCATTTCGCATGCTTATTACCATGTCTAAAATGACATACTCACTACCAAACATTTAGCAAACATTCGGTCATTCAAAATAACTTTAATATGACTTTTAAAATTTTGTTCACTCTTTGCTATCCAAGACCGAACCTGAATAGCTAATTCATAAGTGAACATGTCATAAGCATATACCTTTTATTTTAACTAAGTTTAGCCAAATATACTCATACATTGAACAGCCTACCATTTAACTCACAAATAACCAAGCTTATACCTTTTATTTTAACTAAGTTTAGCCAAATATACTCATACATTGAACAACCTACCATTTAACTCACAAATAACCACATCAATTACATGAACATATAACATAAACATTACTTAATCAACTTATATGTCATTTTCCATAATTCATCAAGCATTGATCATATACCTTATAGTCTAAGCCAAGTTCATAAATTATTGATCACATATATGAATACAAATTACACTGCATAATCAAAAATACCATTCATGCATGTCGTATAGCATATTTACCAAAAATGAGCTTAAACCATGAACAAACATTATCAAACTCAAGCATAAAAAAAAATCAAGCCATTTTCACATGGCTTTATATATATACACTTTCAAAATCAAACACATTAAGACTAGCTTATACACATATACACTTCCAAAATCAACCAACACAAAGGCTAGCCTATACATGTCATATGTTCATAGTTTCAAACTTTTGAAATATCGAAATAGCGATTAATAGTGTGACGGATTTCCTTGAATATCCCCAAGCTCGTTACCAGCTTCCAAAATCTATAAAACAATGAATGAACACACATTGTAAGCTTGAATAGCTTAGTAAGTCATAAGCAAATAAATCATTTCAATGACATATATAATTCAATTAAACTAAGCCAAATCAAGCAAACCTCAATCACATATACATTTATCATACTTGAAAATTCATATATCATCACCTGAATATTAACATTATAATGTCATTTGACCGAATATGAATAATCACATGTACATATAAGTCACCTTTTTCATCATGCACAATTTATATCATCATTTCAAGTACTAAACTTACCTTATTTTCATGAGTATTTAACTTGGCATGTACCTGAACCATTTAGCTCGATTTTACATTCGATCTTAACTTAATATTGCCCGTTGAACCATTCGAAATCAACAAGGATACCTGGATAGCTTGAAAAGCTTGTACAATGCCTACATCTCAGATGAGGTCTTACACGTAATCGACTATCGATGCCACTTTCCCAGACAGGGTCTTACACGAACTCATATACGATGCCAATGTCCCAGACATGGTCTTACACGTAAACCACAAACCGATGCCAACATCCCAGGTCGAAATCATATGTCATGACATATGTACCCTAACAATTCCTAAGGTTCATACGCAGCTTTTGAACGTCGTTACTCGATCGATTCATGCTCGTAACACATCATTCAATGCTAAATTCAATTCGGATAAGTAGTTATACATACATAAAATTCAATTCGGCTATTTAAAAAATCAATACATTCGATTTAACAACATTTATTTACTTATGAACTTACCTCAGACAGAGACGAACGAACCAGTGCGACTATTCAACAACTTTTGATTTCCCCCGATCTAAATCCATTTTCCTCTTTTCTTGATGTAAATTAGTATAAATTAGACTTATTTAATCACATATGTACTCAAATTCACACAAAAACACATAAAAGGGAAATTTGCACTTTAACCCTTCACATTTCATATTTTTTACAATTTAGTCCCTATTTCACAAAACACAAAATACACATAATTTCATTAAGCTCTAGTATAGCCGAATTTTACTAAGGTTCATGGCAGCCCATTTCTTTCATTTATTTCACATTTTGACCCCTCAATTTACAAAATTTACAATTTAATCCTAAATAGACATTTTTACAAAAAAATGATTTAATTAAAATATTAATTTAACAACATATTTTTATTTTTCATCATCAAACAAAAAAAACCACAAGCTATCATCAATGGCAATTCATGAATGCATCATCAAATTCAAAAAATCAAGCATGGGATACCTAGTATTCAAAGCAATGATCTCAAAAAATATATATATATCAAAAACTGAGCTAAACACATACCTTAATTGAGCTTGGACATGGCCGAAACCCAAAAACTCTTTTTCTTTTCTTTTTCTTTCAAGTTTCAACTATGGGAAAAGATGAACATGCTTAATTTTTAGTTTATGTTTTATTACAATAGATATTAACATATTAATTAACATTTTAACCTTATTGAAATAATACCAAAAATTTATATTGGTTGTCCATTTTTGTCTATGCATAATTCTAATGGTTAATTATCAACATGAGGACCCCACATTATAAAGAACATAGCAACTTAGCACTTTAACAAATAGCTAGCCAATTTTACATTTTACGCTATTAAGTCCTTTTATTAAATCGAACACTCAAATGATAAAATTAAATCACGAAAATTTCACACATATAAATTGACATCTTGTAGACACCAAAAATAATATTAAAATAATTTTCTAACTCAGATTTATGGTCTGGAAACCACTGTTTTGAATAGGGTCTAAATCGAGCTGTTACAACTCTCCCCCCTTAGGGATTTTTGTCCCCGAAAAACTTACCAGTGAATAAGTTTGGGTACCGTTCTCTCATAGTATCCTTGGGCTCCCACGTAGCTTCTTCAACCCCGAGATGGTGTCATAAGACTTTCACTAAAGATATTTTCTTATTTCTCAATTCTTTAACCTTGCGATCTAAAATCTGGATGGGTTCTTCTTCATATGTCATATCAGGTTTAATTTCAATCTCAGATAGAGCAATCACATGCGAGGGATCAGATCGGTATCGTCGAAGCATCGATACATGAAATACGTTATGAATCTTTTCTAATTCAAGTTGCAACAACAGTCTATAAGCAACCTGCCCAATACGCTCAATAATCTCATACGGCCCAATGAATCTCAGACTTAATTTGCCTTTATGACCGAATTAGAGTATTTTCTTCCACGGAGATACTTTTAAAAACACTTTATCCCCAATCTGAAACTCAATATCTTTCCATTTTAAGTCTGTGTACGATTTTTGATGATCTGATGTTGTTTTTAGACTTTCATGAATCACTTTCACTTTTTGTTCAGTCTCTTTGATCAAATTGACCCCGTGTATCTTATTCTCACTAAGCTCAGTCTAATATAAAGGTGTTTGACATTTGCGACCGTACAAAGCTTCGTAAGGTGCCACTTTGATACTCGATTGAAAGTTATTATTATACGTAAATTCAATTAGTGGCAAGTATCGTTCCTACGTACCTTCAAACTCAAGAATACAACATATCAACATATCCTAGAGTATCTAAATAATCCGCTTGGATTTACCATCCATCTGTGGGTGAAAAGCAGTGCTAAAGTGTAGTTTTGTACCTAATGCATCTTGCAGTTTCTTCCAAAACTACGATGTAAACCTCGGATCTCTATCCAAAATAATAGAAATAGGTACTCTGGGCAATCTCACAATCTGAGAAATGTACAACTCAGCAAGCTTATCAAGTGAATAATCTATGCGAACCAGAATGAAATGAGCTAATTTAGTCAATCTATCAACAACAACCCAGATTACATCTTTCTTACTCAGTGACAGAGGCAATCCCGATACAAAATCCATCGTGATTCTGTCCCATTTCCACTCGGGAATTATAATCAGCAGAAGTAACCCAGACGGAACCTGATGCTCAAATTTAACTTGCTGAAAAGTTAAGCATTTCGAAACAAATTCTGAGATATCTCGTTTCATACCATGCCTCTAATAAAGCTGTTTCAGATCATTATACATTTTAGTACTACCAGGATCAACAGATAACCGACTGCTATGAACTTCATTTAAAATCATCTGAATCAACTCTGAATTTCTCGGAACACATATTCGGCCTCTGAATCTCAAACAACCTTCAACATCAACTCGAAATTTTGAATCAGTATTCAAATCACATCGAGCCCGTTTTGCTAACAATTCATTATCGACTTTGTAAACTTCGCAAATCAACTGCATAAATAATGGTCTTGCTTTCAACTCAGCTACAATTGAGCCATCATCATATAAAGCCATATGCGCATTCATCGCATGCAGAGCAAACAGAGATTTTCGACTTAGAGCATCGGCAACAACATTGGCCTTTCCCAGATGGTAGTCAATTACAAGCTCATAATCTTTTAACAACTCTAACCATTTTCGCTGTTGCAGATTTAGATCTTTTTGAGTCATCAAATATTTTAAGCTTTTGTGATAAGAATAGACGTAAAATTTCTCACCGAACAGATAGTGGCGCCAAATCTTCAATGCGAATATAATAGCTACCAATTCCAGGTCATGTGTCAAATAATTCTTTTCATGCGGTTTTAACTATCTCGAGGCATAAGCTATGACTTTGCCTTCCTGCATCAAAACACAACCTAAACCATTCAAAGGTGCATCACTATAGATCACAAATTCTTTACCTGATTCTGGCTGAACTAACACCAGAGCTTCAGTCAAGAAAGCTTTCAACTAATCAAAACTGTTCTGACACTTTTCTGACCACTCAAATTTAACATCTTTCTGAAGTAGTCTCGTCATCAGAGTTGCAATCATAGAGAAACCTTTTACAAACTATCTGTAATAACTAGCAAGTCCCAAAAAGCTTCAGATTTTAGAAACATTTCTCAGAGGCTTTAAATCTAGTATTGCCGAAATCTTGCTCAGATCAACCCAAATGCCCGATGTTGATACAACATGTCCCAAGAAACCAACTTCACGCAACCAGAACTCACATTTATTAAACTTTGCATACAACTGTTTATCTCGCAAAGTCTGTAGCACAATTCTTAAATATTCGGCGTGCTCGAATTTATCACGGGAATAGATCAAAATGTCATCTATAAACACAACCACAAATTGATCCAAATACTGTCTGAAGATCCGATTCATTAAATCCATAAAAATAGTAGGCGCATTAGTAAGTCTAAAAGGCATAGCCAGAAACTCATAGTGTTTGTACCTCGTTTGGAAAGCAGTTTTCGGGACATCGGAGTCTTTAACTCTAACTGATAATAACCTGATCTCATTTCTATCTTTGAAAACACTGTAGCCCCTTTCAACTGAATGAACAAGTCGTCAATTCGTGGAAAAGGATATTTATTCTTTATAGTCACCTTATTGAGCTATCGGTAGTCGATGCACATTCTCATAGTTCCGTTTTTCTTTTTCACAAACAAAATCGGTGCACCCTAAAGAAAAAAACTCGATGGTGCGAAGCCTCTATTAGTCAATTCTTGCAACTGAGGTTTCAAGTCTTTTAATTTAGTCAGTACCATTATATACGGAGCTATCAAAATCGGAGTTGTCCCCGACACTAACACAATGCCAAACTCTACCTCTCAAATTGGTGGCAAACCCGGTAATTCTTCAGGAAAAACATCCTGATTTTCGCACACTAGTGGTACTGATTGAATCTTCTTTTTAGTCACTTTAGAATCGACTACATAGGTAAAATGCTTTACAACCCTTTCTCACATATTTCTGAGCTAACATCAAAGAAATCACTGCCGGTAAACCATTCAGATCATTAGACTTAATCTAAATTATTTCATCATTCTGGCATCGCAAATCAATAGTCTTCCATTTGCAGTTCACAATAGCATCATGCAACGTTAGCCAATCCATACCCAGAATTATATCAAATTCATCAAATGGCAACAACATCAAGTCAGCCAGAAAACATGAATCTCGAATCATCAATGGGCAATTCTTACATACTTTATCAACCAAGACACACCGCCCTAAGGGGTTCGATACTCTAATCACAAACTCAGTAGACTATACAAGAAGAGTCTTACTGATACTTAAGTCTCACATACATAAGAACGAGTCAATCCAGGATCAATCAATGCAACAACACTAGAATCATAGAGAGTGAAAGTACTTGTAATCACGTCCGGAGACGAAGCTTCTTCAAGAGCGCGGATAGCATAAGCTCTGTCAGGTGTGCGAGCCTCAGATCTAACAGCTGTGTCTTTAGTTCCCCTCTGGCTACCACTCACATTACCCGTGTTTTTGGGTGGTCTACCTCGAGCTGCCATGATACTCGGCCTCGTATTCTGCATTGTGTCTTGCTCAACCAACTCAAGGAATTCACGAATGAAATAATCTAATGATCCACATTTAAAACAAACCCGATCATTCAATCTACAATTACCAGGATGTCATTTACCCCAATGTTTACACTCAGTTTGGTTCGGTCAGATGTTGCCAACACTAGCTACTGAGGTAGTTCTCGAGCTCACAGGTGGTCTATCTCGATCATGTCTAGAATAGCCCGTAGTAGCCTTTGAATGGCTAAAGTCATCTCAGAATTTCTTTGATGCTGACTGAAATGACTTATTTGATCTCTTTCGTGAATCTTTAGCTTCAAAGTTAACCTTTCTTTTCTCTTTCCTGAGCTCTTCAACTTTGCATGCTCGCTCGACTAGTACCACCAAATCTTTTATTTCAATAATCCTGACTAACAACTTAATATCTTCATCGAAACTGTCTTCTAATCTTTTACACATTATTGCCTTGATTGATACACATTTCCGGGCATATCTGCTGAGTCTTACAAATTCTCATTCATATTCTGCAACTCTCATGCGACCCTGTTTTAACTCGAGGAATTCTTTGTGTTTTTGATCTATAAATCTCTGACTATTATATTTCTTTCGGAATTTAGTCTGAAAGAACTCCCACGTAACCTGTTCTTTTGGAACCATCGATACTAGTATATTCCACTAGTGATACGCAGAATCTCGAAGCAAAGATACATCATATTTAATACACTCGTCAGGAGTACAGGATAGCTCATCAAACACACGGACAATATTATCAAGCCAGAATTCAGCTCGCTCAGAATCGTCATCAACAGTGGCTCTAAATTCTTCAGCCTCATGTTTTCTGATTTTATCAACTGGGAGCTTATTTAATCTCATCGGATCAATAACTTTCCACGTCATCTGCTACGACTTGATCGGGATCCATTCACTATACGAAAAAACATTTTAATTGTCAGGAATCATCACATTATCGCAATTTATAAATATGACATGTATAGCTAGACTCACAAGCGCTACGTTAATCCTAGAATCAACTAAATCGTAGCTCTGATACCAATCAAATGTAACACCCCTAACCCTTATCCGTTACACGAGTAGGGTTACTAGGCATTACCTATCATAGTACAACTCAAACTGACATTTATTACATTCCATACTTTGTAATTCATCCACATTAAGAACACTTATTTCAGCCAAAAATTTTGAAACTTTAATACAATTGCAAATTTTATCATTTAATACTTACTTATAATCAATCATGTATATTTAATTAACATGTATCGAACAAGTGACAAAATGATTAATACATTAGCTTAATATTAAATATACCATTTCATAATCAATACACATGCACATTTTAAAACTAAATGAGCCATATTACTCAACTTAAAATACCACTCACATATGCGGCATGGGTATTAGTCAATATGAACAAACATGCTTTGCACATTATTTTAAGTTAAAACATCCACATGGCAATAACCAAACATTACATGTACTTCACTTAAATAAATATCATTTAAGACTAAACATACCTCTTTTCTAGTCACTAGACCATGCGCATATTGAATCAAATAAAACATAAGCACCATAGCAACATTACAACATGACCGAACATACCATAGTTGCTTATACTACATGTGTATATTTACTAATATTAATAAACTATATCTAAACATAGTTACCAAATGACCAAATGTACCTCTTCTATTATCACAATTTATGCGCATATGACCATAATAAATTGAACCATTTTGAGCACAAATAACAACCAAAAAGTTCACCCATTTCGCATGCTTATTACCATGCCTAAAATGACATATTCACTACCAAACATTTAGCCAACATTCGGTCATTCAAAATGACTTTAATATGACTTTTAAAATTTTGTTCACTCTTTGCTATCCAAGACCGAACCAAAATAGCTAATTCATAAGTGAACATGTCATAAGCATATACCTTTTATTTTAACTAAGTTTAGCCGAATATACTCATACATTGGACAACCTACCATTTAACTAAAAAATAACCAAATCAATTACATGAACATGTAACATAAACATTACTTAATCAACTTATATGTCATTTTCCATAATTCATCAAACATTGATCATATACCTTATAGTCTAAGCCAAGTTCATGAATGATTGATCACATATATGAATACAAATTACACTGCATAATCAAAAATACCAATCATGCATGTCGTATAGCATATTTACCAAAAATTAGCTTGTACCGCCCAAATCTCGAAAACCCCTGTTAAATTTATTTTTGTGTGTTTGTGTTGTGGATGTTTGTTGCCTTAGTGGTTTAGTGCTTTGGGAGTGTCTGGTAAGTCAT
Organism: Gossypium arboreum; assembly: GCF_025698485.1. Taxonomy (NCBI): domain Eukaryota; kingdom Viridiplantae; phylum Streptophyta; class Magnoliopsida; order Malvales; family Malvaceae; genus Gossypium; species Gossypium arboreum. The sequence goes on along the minus strand of NC_069072.1, from coordinate 120,762,717 downwards.
GAGTTCAAGCCTTGACTTGAGCAAAAAATTTTCTTCTACTTGAATAAACCCTTATCTCCAACTGGTAGACTCTTAAATTAATGTGAGTAAAGCAAGACATAAAAAGCTTGTTAGCTTAGTGGTAAGTGGCGTGTGGAGTGAGCAAGGGGATCTGGGGTTCGAATCCCTACCTCTACTTATGGAGATTATTTTTTCTAGTGACCATAGGAGGAGGTTGTGTTTGATCGAAACACTAAGGGTTTGAACAGATTTGAATGGAGTTGTTGGTAGCTAAATTTGTAACATCCCGAATTAGTGGTTTCGAGACCACAAATTCGACGTAATAGAATTTATTTTTAATATATTTTTATGGTCTACAATTTCACATAATGATTTCGTGAAAATTTCGTTCAAAAATTTTGACGTTTGGGCACTCAATTTGGTCAAAAGGACTAAATTGTAAAAAGTAAAAAAGTTTAGTTCTACATGTTAGAGGTGTCTAATTTTTATGAAATTTTAAATGGGAGGTCCTTAATTGGTAATTATACCATTTTATTATTTTTTGGACAAAAATGGACATGAAATGGGTGAAATAGAATATTTTAATTTAGGGGCATTTTAGTGATCTAGTAATTAAAATGAATTAAAAACAAAATAAAAGCCAAAATTTCTTGTCCACCTTCTTCCTTGGCTGAATATGACATGAAGAAACCATGGCTAGGGTTTTCCAAGCTTCCAAGCTCGATTGTAAGTCCGTTATTGCCCCGTTTTAATGATTTTTATGTTTTTGAAATCCTCGTAATAAGATCTAGCTATTACTACCATTTATTTGAGCTAGGGTTTGTGTTTAAAAATTTACCCATGAATGATATGCATGTATTTTGATGTTTAATTGTAGAGTATAAAGGCTCGATGTGTAATAAACGACTTTTGCTAAGTGATTTTCGGTAAAAATGCATAAAAGGACTAAATCGTAAAAGTTATAAAATTAGTCATAAAAGGGTGATTTAGTGGAAATTGGGGACTTCCATAGTTATGAAAATGATTCGTCTAGGCTTGAAATGCAAGGAAATTGAATAAAAATCATTTTACGAGCGTTGGGGAAAAAGTGCAACTATGGGAAATTTTAGGGGTCAAAATGCAAATTTTTAAAAATATGATTTTTGGACCCATATGAATAATGTGACTAATTATTAGGCTAAATGTGATATTATAGATCAAGGAAAACAAGATTCAGGCTTAGAATGAGGTTGAATAAGGTTAAGCACAAACTCGAAATAAATAGTCATACTTGAAACCGAGGTAAGTTCATATCTCAATGATAATGCAATGATATCATTGTTCATGCTTGAACTCAAATTGATGTGTCAACATTGTGTGATGAATATTTATACAGTTGATATGAAGATTATATATTGTGACAAATGCCTAAATATAATTATGTGCAATACCATGTTTATTTCATGGACTAATATCCAAATAAATATGAAAATGTGTTGAATTGAATGTACATTGCATGATCAGCTATGCTTATTGGTATACTTGGTGAAAAGAGAAAATCCCGGTTGAAAATAAAGGGATATCTGATGGATACGCTATTCTTACATGATACGATATGTGTTGTAGAAAAAGATTTAGCCCAGACGGGTAATCTGTTAATCTCGGTATAGAAAGGTTTTAGCCCGGACGAGTGTTTCTTGTGTGATCAAGCCTCCCGAAGAATATGTGTGCATTATGGATTTAGCCCGGACGGGTAATCTGATTAGGGTCTGAATTTAGCCTGGATTGGTAATTCAGATCCGAGCTCATTAAGAGTGTTTGTCATTACAAGGGATTTAGCCTGGACTGGTGATTCTGACATCACTCTATGAGTTTATATTATGGGGGACTTAGCGTGGACTGTAATCCCGCCGTAAGATGTAAGGTTCGCGGGAGTGCTTGCTTGAAAACAATCACTTGTATGACTTGATGGTAAATGAGCTATCCAATGAGATTTTTAAGAAATTCAATGGGTATTATAATGAATAATGCGATGAAAGTCCCGAGATGGGTGTGGTGATAAAGGTAAAGTTAATTGATATACTATGGATATGTACAGGTACATACATTATACTCATAAGTGTTGCCTTATTGAAATGTGATAAATGATGAGTAAGTGAATTCATGTATGTGTATACATGATAACCATCCTTATGCTTATGATTATGAATTGTGTTGTAATATCATGTTAACTTACATTGTGTAATGAGATATGGGTTTCATGAAATGATGAGTCCATGATCAATAAGCTTATGATAGTTACTATGAATTTGCACTAAAACAGTTTTGGACAGCAGCAATAGTCCGACTTTGAAAATCCACCAAAAATAGTGGAAATTGAGTTAGAGACTGAATAAAATATGAAATTAATGGGTCTAATTTCAGATAAAGGAAATGGTGCTAGTAAAGGAATCTCATATGATGAGATATTTGAATTCTTGTGAGACAGAGTTAGAATGAGTTTGGAATCCCTTGTTCTGACTTGGGAAAATCACTAGAAATTGTACAAAAATAATTATGAGTTAGAATCATATGAATGAAATCCTTAATGGGTATACTTTCAGGAGAAAGAGACAAGAACATTATCCGAGTCTCGTACTATGATATAAATAAATTTTAGTGAAGAAAGGTCGAAGCTATCAAATAGCGAAATAGGGGAGATTTTGAATAATAAACTGTACTTATTTACTAGACCAAAAATTCTAGAAATTTTATTGTAATAAGATAAATGAGTCTAGTTTTAGTTAAAATTAATGGATTTTAATTTGGAGTTCCATAGCTCTAGATATAAATAAATTAGTAACTACGAGTCGAGAAAATAGCTTAACCAGTATATGAGTAAAAGTGTCATTATGGTTGATTGTGTGACAGCCCAAAATTGACCCTAGTCGGGATGTGGTTTCGGGACCACAAAACCGAGGCATAAAAATAATTTAAAATTTATTTTGATGCCTATGATATGTGTTAAATTGTGTGTGACATTTTTGATGATTTGATTTAGTGTTATAAATGTGAATTTCACTAGAAAGGGCCTAGTAGTAAACTTTGAAAGTATGATGGGAAGATGTGGGATGACTAGTTGATCATGCATGCAAAAATAAGGGATTTGCATGTCAAATTTCCCCAAAAGAAGCATAGTGGCGGCCAAGGTAGGTGTTGATGGGCAAGGGAAACATGTTTCCAACATGTTTGGTTAGTGAGTTATGTATGAAGAAATAAAATAAGAATTAGCATTAAAGAAATGAACAAAAAAAAGATGAGCATGGATGCCCCCCTTACCGTGAGTTGTAGAGAAAGAAAGAAAAAAATTTGTTCATCCATTTTTCACTTCTTTGGCCGAAAATACTAAGGAAAAAGGGAGGATTTTGCTCCATTTTTGGTTTAGAAGAGATCTAGAAGGAGATTTGGCTATACTTGCATCAAGATTAAGGTATGTATGAGGTTGTGTCATGAGATTCATGCATGTTTTAGTTGCTAACTTGATGTTCATGCTAGCCATGGTTCAAATCCTTGTTATGCCATAGAAATGGTATTTGGCCAAGGTTGATATTGTGTTGAAGCCATTGCATGCTAAATGTGAAGCTTGCTAATGATGCATGTAATGATGGATTGACTACTCTTGAAATTTCTTTTAGTATTCTTGAGTAGGGCATTGAGTCCTTTGTTTAACCATGACCAAAATTTAAAAGGAGTATGGTGTGTGAGGTATTCGGCCATGGCATGCTCATGAGCATGGTTTATGTTTCTTGCATGTTAGTTAAAATTTGTGTTTTGGATGGTTATGAACACCTTGAAATTGACCTTGCACCTATATGTGTATATGTGTTTGCACATGATGATTTGGTTATGAAGTAAATGATAAATATGTTTGTTTAAAGAAGAAATGGTTGAAGAATGTTTGTGAAACTTGCATGTATATTCGGCCTAGTACTTATATGGTGTGAAAATCTCGAAATTTATTGTTGATTTTGTGACAGCCCAAAATTGACCCTAGTCGGAAAGTGGTTTCGGGACCACAAAACCGAGTCATAAAAATAATTAATTGTTATATTCTATGCTTATTGTGTGTGTACATGCACATGTGGAAGTTTCATTCTCTAATTTTATCAATTGTATGAGAAATTATTAAATAGGGATCAATGTGAGACATGGTGAAATATGATAGGCTAATTTTAAATGGCTTATTAGTGCATGTTAACACAAAGGTGGACTTGCATGTCAAATTGCCCAATTTATTAATGGTGGCGGCCAAGATGGGATATTGATGGGCAATATATATGTTTAATTAGATTTTAATAATAAGGAATGGGTCATTGGAGATAAAATAATGTTAGTAAAGAAGAAAAAGAAAAGAAAAAAAAGAATGCTCATCTTTTCTCCATTGCCGTGACTTGAAGGAGGAGGAAGAATGGAATTCTTTGGTTCATGATTTGGCTTGGATGATGCTTAGGAAGAGGTAAGCACTTTGAAATCCTTGGAAATTTAGGTATAAATGAGGTGATTAGTTCAAGTTCTACTCATTTCATGGATTAAATTTTGTTGTTTGGAGGTTTGATATTCGCCAAGTAGTTGAAGCTCTTGGTGCATATGTTTTTTTTCTTTTGAAGGTTGAAATTGGTTTGTTCATAAGGGGGTGCGAATGTGGCCATCGAAAGGTCTTAATGAACAATATATGTAGCTTGGGTTTATAACATTCGGTTAAGGAATGTTGTGTGCTAGCAAGTTTGGTTTAATACTAGATGTAAACCACTTTGTATTTGATGAATTGAAGAAAATAGCGAAGGGCAAATTAAAAGATGTTGAATGAATTTTTGGCTTAGTTGAGCTTAAGCATTCGGTCAATTATGGGCATTGTTGTAACCTAATTGTAATTTGCAACTCTTAATTTTGAGATGTGAAGCTATGCTAGAAGAGAAAAGAAAATTCGCCAAGTGTTCATGGGAGGAAACTATGTGCTTGAAAGAATAAAAGTGACACTATAATTGATAGTATAGGTATTCGCCATTCAATCAAGTGTATAGGTGATGTTAGATCAAATTTAGCATATTCGCTATATAAGTATACCCATTTATGATATTGCCTTCGATTGTATAAAATTGACTAAAATGGGTAATTAGTAAGGGTGGTTACCTAATATACGAATATGTATATGTGTATGTATGATTGGATTATTGATAGTATGGTAATTGCATAAGGCTATTAGCGAATAGCTAAGAACGTAAGGTAGTAAGATAAAAATTTTACCATGTCGTTCCGTATGTCATAAGATCATTAAAATGTGGATACCAATATATGTACCAAAGCGGTTGAATGAGTTAATTTATTTGTTTAAGCTCAAGATCCTAAAGGAGAGGCGTCCAACAAGGGGAAATCGAAGATCATCGAGTAGCCGACTTGGAATTATTTACCCAGCACAAGGTAAGTCATTAAGCACATATGTTTGATATTGCTTAAATGATTGGAAAATCTATGCAATTGTGTTTAATGGAATGCTATATATATGTATAAATGAAATTGTATGTGTATGGAATGAGGATAATTGTTGAATGTAAAAGAAATAGTGGAATGTGTAGAAAGTTTGCTTTCGGCACTATGTGTGCGGGCAATACGTGTGTATGGTGACGAGATTGGCACTAAGTGTGCGTGCTGGAAATATATGGCACTAAGTGTGCGTGCTGGAAATATATGGCACTAAGTGTGCGTGCTGGAAATATTTGGCACTAAGTGTGCAAGCTGGAAAAATACGGCACTGGGTGTGCGAGTTCGGAGGGTATGGCAATCGTGTGTGCGAGCTTAAATTACGTGGCACTAAGTGTGCGAAATCGAGTGGTAAGCACTGTGTGTGCGTACTCTATATATATGGAGGTGTGTCTCCATTGAATTGAGTATGGACAGCGGATCGGTAAGTACCTCGAGCTCATGACGAATAGAGAATTCGTTCATGCTTGGGGATTGAAATTGGTAAGCCTTAAATCTATGTGATGATTGAAATGTGTATGGTTGTGCTGGAAAATGAGTTAATGTGTAAAAATGCTTCGATTATCTTGTTGTGTAGAATATGAAATGTGGATGTATGAATTGGTACGAGATTGGACCGAAAGGTCCGAGGTATTATGGTATAGATTCGATATGGACGAGTACCTAGCCTCATTTGTTGTACATGTAGTAGTAACTTTATCAGTGGATTGATTAATGCTTATGACTTACTGAGTTGTAAACTTTAAGCCATGCGAAAATGGCCTATGTGGTCGTCGAGTGGGATGCTAGAGCCTATAGCCACGAGTCTTAGAAACTCTAATTTTGATAAGGTGGCCATAATTTGTGTCATGTATGATGGATGATTAAGGCCAAGGGAAAATTCATGAAATTGGCATAGTCTACTGCAGTAACTGTTGCGGACAGCAGCAGTGAGATGAGATTGAAAAATCACTAAAAATAGTAGAAGTAGAATTAAATAGTGAGTAAATTATGGAACTGAACCTTGATGAATCTATTTTTATAGGGACGAAACGAAACGACCATATGAGCAGTATACTGAGAAATATTAAAGTTCTCGTGAGACAGGGCCAGAACGGTTTCTGGGTCCCCTGTCGCGACTTTGAAAATTTACCATAAATTATCCAGAAAGAATTAGGAGTCATGCCTTGTATGTACAGATTCCATGTTGAGTCTAGTTTCATTATAAACAAACGGCACCAGTATTAAAGCCCTGTACAGAGAGATATCCAAGTTGTAACGCGCGAAGGTCAGAGCAGTCGATCCCTGTAACATGGGTGACTTTAACTAATAAACTGTACCAATTGGCCCAACCAAAAATTCTAAAAATAAATCCATGGATGGGTATATGAGTCTAAATTCAGGGAAAATTTACGAAACCAGTTTCCGAGTTTTGAAACTCGAGATATGATTTTTAAGGCGACGGTGATGCAGTTTTCCAGCCTGACTGGAAATGTCAAATTGGTTGGTATCTTGAGAGGATTTGGCCGTTAACCCCTCGTGTCCGACACCGGCGTCGGTCACGAGTTAGGGGTGTTACAGATTTGTGCAAGTATGACTAAGTATAATCGGCCATATGAGTGCTTGATGCTATGTTATAATTATTGAGCTTAAGTATGTGGATGTAAGTGTGTGCGGCCTTATAAGGGCTAAGTACCTTGGATTCCCCTTTTGATATTCAAAACGATTAAATCAATTTATTTGTTAACATTAAGCTCAAGAGCAAAGGGAACTAGCTCCAATAAAGGAAAAGAAAAGGTGATTGAATAGCCGTTGGAAGCGCCGATAATCTCCAAGGTAAGTTTTGAGTATCGAAACTTAGATTTTGATTCGATTGAACGAAGTAATAAGCAATCGAAATTGTGCCCTTGTATGTGGCCATTGAGCGAAATGATATTCTTGATTAAGTAAATTGTGCATAAAAGTTTGTTATGAAATTGAAACAAAGATGTGTATGAATGTGCGATTGTGATATCGGGCTAAGCCCAAGGCAATTGTGCGAGTTGTGATATCGGGCTAAGCCGAAGGCAATGGTGCGAGCTATGATATCGGGCTAAGCCGAAGGCAATTGTGCGAGTTGTGATATCCGGGTTAAGTCCCGAAGGCATTTGTGCGGGTTACCATAACCGGCTATGTCCCGGCGTTTGAACGAGTAGCTATATCCGGTTAAACTCGAAGGTATGTGATTTGAAAATTATAAGCTTGCTGGAAAATTTTCAGTTAATGCACTTGTGAAATTCCCAACAACAAGGTATGTGTTGTGTGTGCTTTGCACACTAGGAGTAAGTGCGTATGAATATTTGCTCCAATGATAAACGAGTTATCGGCCTTAACTAAGCCGTTATTTGTGTATGAATATAAGAGTTGGGATTGTGAAGTAAGCATGTCATTGAGAAATTGTGCATATGAATTATTGTTTAGCTACTTGAATGCTATGCTTTGGTTGTGTGTAAATTATGGCTCAAACTTACTAAGCATAAATTGCTTACTCCGTTCCTTTGTTTCTCTCTTTTATAGATTTTGCTCGTTAGCGATCGGATTCGGGATCATTGAAGTGAAGTCATCCACACTATCAAACCCCCTTTTTGGTACTCTTTTGGTTGAACTTTGGATATGGCATGTATAGGACTACCCTCGTTTGTTTTTAAGTTCTTTGTAATGTATATGTGTACGGCCATGCGAAAATGGTTCGTAAAAGTGGAGGATGGAATTTGACCATTTGTGCTTTGTAATTATATTTGGTTTCATGATGTGATTATGGTTTGGAATGAGAGTGTTGGTCACATGATCAGCCATTGGAATGGCTAAATATGATCATATGTGGACCTATGTATGTCAAACTTTTAGTTGGCCCATGGAAACCACAAGATAGGTAAAGTTTACCTTGAAAATAGATGCTGGCAGCAGCAGTGGTGTGGATTTGAAAAATCGTCAAAATTTGTAGGATTGGTATTAAATAGTTAATAAGTTATGTAAACGAACCTTGACGAGTCTATTTTCATATGAAAGTAACGAAACGATCATATGAACAGTATACCGAGAGATATTAAAGATCTCGTGAGACAGGGCCAGGACGGTTTCTGGGTCCCCTGTTGCGACTTTAAAAATTTACTATAAATTATCCAGAAAGAATTAGAAGTCATGCCTTATATGTGCAGATTCCATTTTGAGTGTAGTTTCATTAGAAAGAAACAGGACCAGTATTAAAGCCCTGTACAGAGAGATATTCAAGTTGTAACGCGCGAAGGTCAGTGTAGTCGACCCCTGTAACATGGGTGAATTTAACTAATAAACTGTACCAATTGGCCTGACCAAAAATTCTAGAAATAAATCCATGGATGGATATATGAGTCTAAATTCAGGGAAAATTTACGGAATCAGTTTCCGAGTTTCGAAACTCGAGATATGATTTTTAAGGCGACAGTGACGCAGTTTTCCAGCCTGTCTGGAAAGGCCAAATTGGTCGGCACTTTAAGAGGATTTGTCTCGTTAACCCCTCGTGTCCGACACCGGCGATGGTCTCGGGTTCGGGGTGTTACAGATTTCCTAAGGAAACATGTTGTTATAATGCTTATTATTTTCATATGGACTTACTAAGCTTTAAGCTTACTCCCTCCTCTCCATTTTTTTAGTGTTGTTAGGTCGGCTCAGGGTTGGAGATCGTCGGAGGCAGCATCACACTATTAAGCTATCAACTCCACAGTATTGTCATACGTGTATTAAACACTTTCAAGTGAGTGGCATGTATAAGGACTAGTTTTTATATTAGATGTTGTTATGATTAGCCAAATGTATCGACTTATATTGATCTATTGTATATAGCCATGAGATGTGGCTTATTATGGTTATGGCTTGTAAGCCTAATTATTCCTGCTATGGGTTAATGCATGTTGTGTGATTATAATTGGTTGCTATGAATAATTAGTATAACACATGTATACGATGAATGCCCTAGAACCATTCGAGGTGGTCGTGGCCATGGAATGAATATGTGGCATGGTAGTAAGTTGATAATGATTAAACATGGACAATTTTAGAATGTGTAGAGATTAAGTGCTAGGTAATAAACACTTGTAAGACAACATGAAAATTATTTAATTGAATCTTTCTCAAGGTCGATTAATCATTAAATTGATGCTATAGTTTGGGTCCATGATGTGTAAAGTATGGGAAAGGATTAAGGACAACATAAGGCTTGGAAAATAGCTAAGTGTTGTCCACACGGGTAGAGACACGACCATGTGTCTCAACCGTGTGGAGGACACGGTCTAGCACACGAGTGTGTGGCTTGATCGTGTGGATCAATTTGTTTAGCTGACGTCATAAACAGAGAGTTAAACGGGCTGAGGACACGGGCGTGTTCCAAGCCACACGGACGTGTGTGACAACACGGCCCAACCCACACGGGCGTGTGACTCTCCAAAGTAAGAAAATTGGTTAAGTTGCCCAAAGATTTTCAAAGTTCTCGGTTTAGTCCCAAACCCCCCCGATGTATGTTATAGGCTTTGAAGGCTTGTATAAGGGACGATATGCATGTGTTTGAGATGTTTTAAATTTGGGCAAAAATTTTTGTGGTCCGGTTTTGTATGTTGTGAATGTTTAAGTTTGGTAACGCCTCAAACCCTGTCCCGGCGTCGGATACGGGTAAGGGGTGTTACAAAATCTGAGGAGATAGAGCGGAGCAAATTAAGGAGAATATCGAGCAAGTTTGAATTTGGTGAAGAGTCATGCCAAGTTTGAACTTTGGCATTTAGTGTTCAGTTGTGTAGAGGTGTGAGGGGGTATTTAGTGTGTTGAAGACAAACCGATTATGTGGAGTTCTTTTGGTCAAATTCAGTTATAGGTTTTAGGTGTCGATTTGTGCTAGATAACAAAAGGTTAACTTTGTTTTCAATATTTCGTGTTGGCAAATTTATTTCTTTTGTTTATTGGCTTTAGTCGAATACTCTGGAAAACCCTTCTCAGTCTTTTGTTTCCTCTTTTTGGTCGTATACCTAAGTGACATTTTACTCTCCATCCTTTCTTTGATTCAAACAAATTACCTGACATTAGTGAAGGTCGATTATCTCGATTGAGTATTTTCTTCTTTTTCTCCTCCTCTTCTCTGAAACCGAATACTTCCTTTTCCGTTTTTATTCTTCCTTTCTCTGTGGGACTGAATACCATACTCTCCCCCTCTCAAATCTTTTGTTTGTCTTTCTTTGGTGGAATCTCTTTGATTGACTGTTGCCGAAATTCACTGGATTTATTGGTAAGGCTGAGTTATAATCACTTTATTATTTCTTTTCCTAGCCAAATTTCTGTTGGCTCTGCTATCAAGTTTCGAGTTTCCCTCCTCTTGCTCTTTGGGGAGGCCGAATGTATGTTTTTCTTCTAACGACTGTGATTTGCCAAATCATGCTAGGAGTGTGGACTGTATTTTGGAAGCTTGGGCCGATTACTCTTTGCATTTTAGGTGATCTATCCACTTTTGGGGTAAGTGCTTTAAGTTTTAGTTATGGTTATGATAGGTTATTGATTCTTATGAATCGATTAACTATTTTGTGTGAAGGATAAAGCAGCAGGAGGTAAACGTTGGTTTTAGAACAAACGGGGTTTTGCAATTGATCGATTGGTAAGTAGCGATAAATCGGTTAAAGTATTTTCAATACTATGGTTTTAGATTAACCATGAATATGGATTGATGGTGGGGTTGTTGTGAATCACAGGTGTTGATCTCCGAACCGTTGCAACTACAGTTTCATAACAGGTGTGTGAGCATCACTGCTATTAGGTGTGAAACTGGCAAAAGCTGAAAAGCCGAAAAATAAACAGTCGACACCACTCGAGTGTGTGACCGCCTGTGTGGCAGGCCATGTGATAAAACATGGCCGTGTGGTCGATGAAATGGCCATGAGCGCTTTCATGGACTAAAACAATATTGGGTCATTTTGGGCCAAACTGGGTCGTGTAGGCCCAATGGGCCTCACACGGGGAAATTTACATAAGTGTGGTAGTTAGTGGGCCAGGCTGTGTATACCACACGGCTAAGGCAGGCTATGTGGGCGATACGGGCGTGTGGGCCACATAGGCCCACGATATGGGCTGTAGGCCTATTATCACTAATTAACTGTTAAGGGTGCACGGGCCACCCGAGACGACTGTGGATCTACTGTTGGGCTGGTAAGTATACCTGGGCCCTTATTTTGGTAAGATGACTGTTTTACCCCTATGTGATGTATGATTGTTTGAGCATGCCCTTTTTTACTGTATGTACATTTATATTATGTTGCATTGCATGGCATGGGATATATGATTTTGGAGGAAGTGTACTGAAAGGCTATAAGCCTATTACTAGCAGCTCTACTGCAAATACGGTTTTAGTGTTGCAACTGGTACGACTTGGTGTGTAGGGTTGGGTGGGTCGATTTTGCCCGCACATGGTGTGTAAGGTTGGTACGAAGATGGTGTGTAGCGGATGGATTGGGTAGGATTCCTTGTTTGCATATTGTACTGAAATGGGCTAAGGCCCCATCGCCATCGATCTTGAAATAGGCTCAGCCTGCATCAATTTACGCATCGAAAGAGGGCAAAGGCCCTAAACTGAAAGGGCTTAGGCCCAAATTATGTTTACTTTGACTGTATGCTTTTATGGCATTTCACACACTGAGTTTTCCTAAACTCACCCTCTGTTAACTGTGCAGGAAATCCCAAGGCTTAGATGGATCGAGGCGACGGAGGACTTAGAGGTGGCCATTCGACGAAGTTTCTTCTATTATTAAAATAAAGAGTTTATTTTGGGTTTTCATTTTGTAATAAAGCCTCTTTATAATTATTTTTATTTTAATTTGGAAATTTTAATCTGGTAGTAGTAGGTCTCGAGTTTTCAGGAAAGTATAAACAAATATTTTTTTTTTGAAAACACCACATTTACGCAACACATTTTGAAAGCTTCCGCAACAAACACTATTTTAAAAATTAATAAAAAACTAATATAATTAATGTTTTGCTAAGACAACTTGAGTTTTCACAATGAACCGGACATCCAAAACTTTTGTTAAGAACCTAAAGCAGTTTTATGTAGAACAAATTGTCACACAATTTAAGTTTTGGAAAAACACTCCAATGTGAAATCACAGATTCGGCCATAACGTCTAAGCTAGGTTTGGGGTGTTACAGAGCTTAAACCATGATCAAACATTATCGAACTCAAGCATAAAAAAAATCAAGCCATTTTCGCATGGCTTTATATATATACACTTTCTAACTCAAACACATTAAGACTAGCTTATACACATATACACTTCCAAAATTAACCAACACAAAGGCTAGCCTATACATGCCATATGTTCATAGTTTCAAACTTTTGAAATACCAAAATAGCAATCAATAGTGTGACGGATTTCCTTGGCGATCCCTAAGCTCGTAACCAGCTTCCAAAATCTATAAAACAACGAACAAACACACACTGTAAGCTTGAATAGCTTAGTAAGTCATAAGCAAATAAATCATTTCAATGACATATGTAATTCAATTAAACTAGGCCAAATCAAGCAAACCTTAATCACATATACATTTATCATACTTGAAAATTCATATATCATCACCTGAATATTAACATTCTAATGTCATTTGACCAAATATGAATAATCACATGTACATATAAGTCACCTTTTTCATCATGCATAGTTTATAACACCATTTCAAGTACTAAACTTACCTTATTTTCATGAACATTTAACTTCACACGTACCTAAGCCATTTAGCTCGATTTCACATTCGATCTTAACTTAGTATTGCCCGTTGAACCATTCGGAATCAATAAGGATACTCGGATAGCTCGAAAAGCTTGTACAATGCCTACGTCCTAGACGAGGTCTTACATGTAATCGACTATCGATGCCACTATCCCAGACATGGTTTTACACGAACTCATATACGATGCCGATGTCCCAGACATGGTCTTACACGTAAACCACAAATCGATGTCAATGTCCTAGATGTGGTCTTACACGGATCACATATCGAAATCCTATGTCATGACATATGTACCCTAACTATTCCTAAGGTTTGTATGCAGCTTTCGAACGTCGTAACTCGATCGATTCATGCTTGTAACACATCATTCGATGCTAAATTCAATTCAGCTAAGTAGTTATACATACATAAAATTCAATTCCGCTATTTAACAACATTTATTTACTTATATACTTACCTTGGACAGAGACGAATGAACAGGAGCGACTATTCAACAACTTTTGATTTCCCCCTGGTCCAAATCCATTTAAGCTAAATTAGACTTATTTAATCACATATGTACTCAAATTCACCTAAAAACATATAAAAGGGAAATTTACATTTTAACCCCTAACCTTTCATATTTTTTACAATTTAGTCCCTATTTCACAAAACATAAAATACACATAATTTCATTAAACTCTAGTATAGCCGAATCTTACTAAGGTTCATAGCAACCCATTTATTTCATTTATTTCACATTTTGACCCCTCAATTTACAAAATTTACAATTTAATCCTAAATAGACATTTTTACCAAAAATCACTTAATTAAACATATTAATCTGACAACATATTTTTATTTTTCATCATCAAACAAAAAAACCACAAGAAATCATCAATGGAAATTCATGAGTACATCATCAAATTCAAAAATTCAAGCATGGGCTAGCTAGTATTCGAAGCAACGATCTCAAAAACATAAAAATTATAAAAACCGAGCTAAACACATTAATTGAGCTTGGACATGGCCAAAACCTAAAAACTCTTTTTCTTTTCTTTTTCTTTCAAGTTCGGTTATGGGAAAAGATGAACATACTCAATTTTTAGTTTATGTTTTATTACAATACATATTAACATATTAATTACCATTTTAGCCTTATTGAAATAATACCAAAATTTTCTATTAGTTGTCCATTTTTGTCCATGCATAATTCTAATGGTTATTATCAACATAAGGACCCCACATTATAAAGACATAGCAACTTAACACTTTAACAAATAGCTAGCAAATTTTACATTTTATGCGATTAAGTCCTTTTATTAAATCGAACATTCAAACGATAAAATTAAATCACGAAAATTTCACACATATAAATTAACATGCTGTAGACAACAAAAATAATATTAAAATATTTTTGTAACTTGGAATTGTGGTCCCAAAACCACTGTTTCGAATAAAGTCTAAACCGAGCTGTTACAAAATTAAACAAGGTCACTATAAAGAATAAGTTCCCATTGCCCCGTACAGTTGATCTATTCGACCAATTAAAAGTAGTCACCGTATTTTTGAAGATCAATCTCTAGTTTGGCTACTATCAATTGGGAGGAGCTTGATGTACCAAAAACTACCTTCAAGACTAGAAACGGTCACTATGAGTTCCTTGTAAAGCCATTTGGTCTGACTAATGCCCCTATCATGTTTATGGATTTAATGAACCGAATACTTCAACCATATTTAGATAGATTTTTTGTCGTATTTATCGATGATATTCTGGTTTATTCAAAGGATGAGACTGAGCATGCTCACCATTTGATAACCATATTACAGATTCTGTAAGATAGATAATTATACGCGAGGATCAAAAAATGTGAATTTTGGCTCTGAGATGTTGGATTTCTAGGACACATAATTTCTATAGATGGTATCTAAGTTAATTTGAATAAGATTTTTGCAATTTTGAGTTGGAAACTTTCGAAAAATGTTACTAAGGTGTGAAGTTTCCTAGGATTAGCCAGATATTGCATACGATTTGTTAAAGGTTTTTCGATGATTGCTCTACCGTTGACAAAGCTGTTACAAAAAAAATTTTATTTCATCTGGTTAGAAAAATGCCAACAAAGTTTCGATCGATTGAAAGCATTGTTGATATAAGCTCTAGTTCTAACTCAGCTTGAATCCAAGAAAGAATTCATTGTTTATAGTGATGCTTTGTTAAACAAATTATGTTGTGTTTTGATGAATGATGATAAAGTAATAGCTAATGCTTCCTAATAGTTGAAACTACACGAGAAAAACTATTCGACACATGATTTGAAACTGACAACTATTGTGTTCGCTTTAAAAATCTAGTGACATTATTTGTATGGTGAGAAATGTCACATCTTTATTGATCATAAAAGTTTGAAATACCTGATGACTTAGAAAGAGTTGAATTTGTGGCAATGTGGATGACTTGAACTGTTGAAAGAATATGATCTAGTCATTGATTACCACCCGAGTAAAGCTAATGTGGTAGGTGATGCATTGAGCCGAAAATCAATGTTTTCCTAGTGGCTGGGAATGAAGCGTGATATTTCAGAGTTTGTATCGAGGTGTTTAGTATGTCATCAAGTCAAGGTTGAATACCATTTTCCATCAGGGTTTGATACGTGATATTCGTGATAGGTTTTAAATATTTATAATGAATCGTTCTTGAAACTAACTATTATAAAGATGAAGGCAAGTGTACTTATTGAACAGTAGTATAGCTTTAGCAAGACCAGATTATCGAACCCAAAAGAACTAAAAGTACTAGTATTAACTTTCTTTTTATTATCTAGCCTAAAAATATTGGGGTTTGTTTCAACTAACTAATTAACTAAACTAAGAAATCGTAGAAAATAGAATTGCGGAATTACTTTTGGAAAAAAATGATTGAATTAAAACAATACCTAAGGAAAAATCCACCTAGACTTCACTTGTTATTTGACTCTAAATCAGACGATTTATTCATTTGACTTGATCTGTAGAAATCCCTAAGTTATATTATTATCCTTCTCGAGACTAACAACGTTTAACCCTAGGTTGAATAATTGAAATCTCTTTCTAATTAACTCCCTAGGGTTGCATTAACTCGATCTATAGATCCCCTTATTAGGTTTCACCCTAATTCGACAAAATCTTGTCACCCTATCTCTAGGCGCGCAACTAACTCCGCTTAATTATGACAAATGTACTCTTAGACAGGGACTATTCCTCCTCTGAATAAGAGCTTAACGTGAATCAATATCCTGGAATATCAAAACAAGAATTAAGAACACATAATTAAGAACAAGTCAAATATTTATCATACAATTCAGATAATTATAACAAGATCTATCTTAGGTTTTATTCCCCTTAGGTATTTAGGGGTTTTAGTTCATAACTAAAAAGGTAAACATCTCAAAAGAATAATAAATACAAAACATAAAGAAAAACCCAAAACTCCTGAAGGGAAATTAAGGGGAGATCTTCAGTCTTGATGATGAATCCAGCTTCTGAGATGGATCAATCGGCTTTCCTTGAGTAGTTCCCTACTTCCCTCTCTGTGTTTCCTTTTTCCTCCTCCTCTAGGGTGTATTTATAGGCTTTGGAATGCCTAAGAACCCTCAAAATGGGCCTTTTCTGACTTGGACTACACTTGGGCTCGACAGGGACACGCCCGTATGGCACCCTCGTGTGCGATTACTTCAAGCCATGGTCAAGCCTGTTAAAGAGGCACGGGTGTGTGGTCCACCCGTGCGAGTCGTGCTTCAATTCTGCCAAATTGACACGCCCGTGTGGTCTGCCCGTGTGAGGAGGTCCAGGCCATGTTGATTTCGTATGTTGGAATATTTTCTCCGTTTTTGGCTCATTTCTCGTTCCTTTCACTCTCCTATGCTCACCTAGGTATGAAACATGAAATTAAGGCATTAAGAGCATCAAATTCACCAATTTTAAGGAAAAATCATCCATAAAATGTGGTAAGAATGGGATAGAAATATGTATAAATTACGATTTATGAAAAACCCCCACACTTAAGCATTTGCTTGTCCTCAAGCAAAATCTTCAACTCATAATCAAAATAAATTCTTCTCAACTTTTAATTTCTATCGATAATATCTCAAAATAATCCATAGGTAATCATACATTGAAAATTCAACTGAAAGAACATCAAAGTTTCAAACATTCTAACTTGAGTATTTTATCATGAAAATATAGGTGTCTCCCCTTGTTTAAGTACTTACCTTTGATTCAAAATGTCATAGAGTTTAACATCCTCATTAAAGATTCACTCAAATCACTCGAGGTGTTTAAGGACAATAAACGAAGCACTCAATAGTCAATAATGAAAAGTCATTACCATAGGCTTACATGAAAATCAAATCTCCACCACTATAAATTGAGATGAAACATCAATCAAAAAAGTCTTTAGAGGGTTGTAACGTGGCTTTAGTTAGAGGGTATGTCACAAGCTGAAAGAAAGGGTTAGAATCGAGATTGAATTGAAAAATTGCCTGGCTAGAAAAATGGCTAGTCATCAATTGCGTACAATAGAGCTTTTTCTCAGAATATGGAATTTAACTCTTTAGCTCAGAAGATCACTACTACTAAAATGTATACATGTATATATATATATTTATTATTATTTTTTTAGGAACAAGTCAAATTACAAAATAGAATAAAACATAGCTAAGCAACTATTCCAACTCAAATCTCGACAAAAATAGGGATCAAATTAATTTAGGAGATTGCAACAATAATGAGTTATGGGTTAATATTTAGGGTACATCAATGAATGGGTTGTTAGGCTCAAGGGGGTTCACTAAGGGTTAATTTTAAAGGTAGGCTTTTATAGAGTGAATGGGTTAAACATAAGTGTCTTTATCATTTTGACATATCAAATCAAATGGTGTGGTCTTGACATGCATAATCAAGCAAGTTCTAGAATAACAATTCAATACTGACGCACTCATAATGAAAGTGAGCATGAAAGAAATAATAGATGCTCTAAATGCTCAAGATCTCACAAAAATTATGGCTTTTTTATGTTTAAACTTGTGAATTCCAACTCAAGATAATACCTAAACTTGAGGAAACAACCTAAAAGTTTTTAATTCGTCAAAAATCAACTTATATGCTTGATTCCGTAATGTCTTAAAGTTTAAACAATCAATGCATAAATGCCTATGTTTTAATTCAAGATATATCAATAAAAGTCATAAATCAATCAAAATTTATCCTAAACATGATATGAGAGCTTTTCAAGAGAACAAGGCAATCATTCAGGGATTTTTCTGATAGTGAAATGAATAGCCCCCACACTTAAGATGTACATTGCCCTTAATGTACGAAGATAGATATATAGAAAAGAATATAAAAAAAAAGATAGGGAGAGAAGTGAAACTTAATTAACTAAATCTTAAACCAAATTAACAAAAGTGAATGGATTTCCTAATCATCCACCACCGTTTGGTCATTTACAATTGGATTAATTTCTCAATTGGTCCTTTAATTAATTATAAACTGATATTGATTAACTTGTACTACTTTTACAATTTAGTCCTCATACCTTATTTAACTACCTAAATGACAAAATTAGTCGACCAAACTATAAGTAAACTTTATACTAACCAAGTAAATATTAAAGTAATAATATTTACAGACTCAATCATCGAAAATGGGGTTTCGAAACTACCATTTCTAACATTACTAAAAAAAGGGCTGTTGCAAATCCAAGTGGTCATTTTGCATCAACTATATTTATTCATAATGGTTTTAGTAATCATAAAAAGGTACATGATGGATGAAATTGTGCTTTTTTTACACAAAAAGGAAAAGATCTAAATTCACAACATAACAATTCACAATAAGTTTTTGCAAATTTAATTAATCAAGCCCAACATATTGAAGCATCACTTGAAAGGAAAACAACACAAAAATTTTTAGCTAATCATTTATGTCTTAAAAAAATATAGATATTATCTGGTGGTTGACGTTTCGAGGTTATGGTCATGATGAAATTTTGGAATAAAAAATTCATGGAAACTTTCTTAAATTGTTAACCTCCTTAGCAACTTATAACAAGAACACAAAATGCTACATACACTTCTTCAATAATGAAGAAATTGATATTGTAAATATATGCTTCTAAAGTTCATAATACAATTCGTGTAGAAATTGGTGATAGAAAGTTTTGCATTATTATGGATGAAGTGAGAGATGAATCAAGAAGAGAGCAAATGGAAGTGGTTTTAAGATTTGTTGATAAAGAAGAGTTGGTTAAAAAATAACTTTTTAATATAGTGTATGTTAAAGATACCGCAACGTTGACTTTAAAGAATGAGATTTTTAATGTTCTCTTGCAACATAGTTTTGGCATACAAAATCTATGAGGTCAAGGCTATAATGGAGCGAGCAATATGCGTTGGGAATTGAATGGCTTGCAAGCTTTGATTTTGAACGTGTGTAAATATGCTTATTATGTTTATTGTTTTTCTCACCGGCTTCAATTAACATTGGTTGTAGTAGCTAAAGAAGTGGTTGAAGTGCATTAATTTTCCAAAGACTTGCTTTATATTGTTAATATGGCTTTTGCTTCTTCCAAACACCATGATGAATAACAAAGTGCCTAAGCAGCTATAATAGCTTTTTTAGTTTCCATAAACTAGTTAGAAACTAGAACATGTATAAATCAAATTGGATCTTTACAATGTCCTAGTGAGACTTGATGGAACTCTCATTTGAATTCAATTACTAGCTTATTCTAAATGAGGAGATGCAACAAATTGATTTCTAGTGGTATTGAAAAAGGCAATTTCAGAACCCTATTTTCATAAATCAGGTTTGTAAATATTAAATATAAATATTTACAAATTTGATATTAAAGTTTATTAAAGTTTAATCCTTCAATTTTTTTCTATTAATGGTTTAATTTATGGTATAAAGACTAAATTGTAAATGTCTTATCACTATTGTAATGCCCCGAATTTTAGGTGGTTAAATTTGTATGTTATGTTGCATGTTGGCTTGCTTGCTTTGATGGTTAAGTGCTCTGGGAGTTGTCTGAGAAGTCCTAGGTTCAAGCTTGGGCTTCATCAAAATTTTGTTTTAGTTGAGTAAAACCCTTGCTACTTGATAGTGGGTTCTTAAATAATTGTAGGGAAATCAATTCACAAAAAGCCTACTAGACTAGTGGTAAATAGTGTGTTGCTAATGCTAAGAGACTTGAGTTCGAGCCCTGTGGCGCGCAAAGGGAGTTTATTTTTGCAGCTCTGCCGTGTGGGTAGTTGTAGTTGACCAAAACTTTGCTAGTTGAGGAGTGTTTGAATGGGTGGTTGAGGAGATGTTGGAGGAGGGGTTTTAGGAGGATTTTGTGGAATTTGAAAATTGAAAAAGTTGTGCCGAAATTGAACTCTTCTTCGTGAGAGTTTCGGCTGAAATGGGAAAGGGTTGAATGAGTCTAGTGTGGGGGTTGTTTGAGGTCTTGCCGAATTAGGAGATCCATTTGGGCAAAATCGGCTCTAGCTTTTTGCTTTGCCTTTGGTGCCGAATTTGGCTAATTTTCGGTTGGCTTCCTTACTGTTGTGATCGAATTGTGCTTGTTTCTTCGGGTCTTTCTCCCTTTTGTGTTTTATGGTTCTATCTCTTTGGTTAATTGATTCCCTTTCCCTCTTCCTCGTTTGGTTTTTCTTTTCTTTCCTTCTTGACCGATTGTTGCTTTTCCCTATCAGCACTTTCGGCTTTGTTCCACCTCCCCCTCATTGGAATTGCTTGACCAAATACCTTTTTTGGTCCCTTTTCCGCTATTCTTCCTTCTCTCAACTATGTTTTCCCCTTTTTGTGCTTTGGCCGAATACCACTTGACTCCTCTCCCTCTCTACTCATTTGGTTTTCTCGTTGCTAGCCTTTTGTTCTCTTTTTCTTGAAGCCGAATCTCCCTGCACTTAATTAAGGTAACTGGTTCTTCGTTTAGTGTTGTTGAATCTGAGACTTATAGTCAGACTTTACCGTTGCTGCTATCTATGTTAGGATTCATAGTTTTTCTTTTCCTCTTGTTCTCTGTTGAAATAAGCTTCCTCTCTAACACCAGCTTTTATCTGTCATCTCTGACAGGGGTGTGACTGTTCATCACGTGTCTCAATCTTAGAGTATGCTATTGCAGGCCGATTAATTCTTGGTGGTAGTAAGTTATTGTTCACTTGGTTCTAATCATGTTCGTTCATAGCTTTAGTTAACAAGGTTGGAATGCAATGCATATTTTACCAAGGTTTTGGAAGGCAACTACAATCAGTGGTTTAAGTGAGAAATTGTTTGCTTATTCAAGGTAGGTATCAAATTTCCATTTTTAGGATTAGATGCTATTAGGGGATGTTAACTCTAACGAATGAAGGACTGACATTGGGTCATGATTGAATCTAGGTTTGGCGTCGTGGAGATTTACGCACTTTTTACAAACAGGTGTGTAATCACACTACTAAAACTGTTAATCAACAAAAGCCATAAAACATGCCCATAGACGTTATACGAGCGTGCGCTTGCTCGTATGATGATTCAAACACATAAACGTGGATGTTTGACAGTAGAGGTCGCCATGAGCAATTTTATAGGCTTAGGTCATTTTGGGGCTAGTTGGACCGAAATGGGCATTGTGGGCCCCAAGGGCTTGTAGGCCCCACACGGGTAAATCACACTAGCATGTGGGATTATTGGGCCAAGCTGTGCAGGTTGCACGGCCAAGGCCATTCATGGGCTTATTGGGCCACACGAGCGTGTGGGCCCACATGGGCCATATTATGGGTTTGGGCCCATTTTCACTGTTTGACTGTTAAGGTTGCACGGGTCGCTCGAGACGACTATGGGCCTACTGTTGGGTCAGTAAGCATGCCTAGGCCCTAATCTGATGAAATGACTGTTATAACCCTATGAGGTAAAAAACGGATATACCTCTATTGATGTATGACTATTTGAGCATGCCATATTTACTGCACGTACATCTATATTATGTTGCATTGCATGGGGTGGGATATATGATATTGGAGGAAGTGTACTGAAAGGCTATAAGCCTATTACTGGCAGCTCTGCTGCAAATACTGTTTTAGTGCCACAACTGGTGCTATATTCTGGAGTGTAGGGATGGGTGGGTCGATATTATCCCCACATGAAGTGTAGGGCTGGACGGAACGGAGTGTAGAGGATGGATGGGTAGGATTTCTTATTGCATTTCTATTATCATATCTTGAAATGGGTTAAGGCCTACATCTGCTATCAAATCAGATATTGGGCTAAGGCCCCAATCTATCGAATCGTTATTGAAACGGGCTTAGGCCCAGACTGTATGTGCTTAATGTATATTTGATGGTTTGTTAATAAAGGTTATACACTAATTTTTCATAAACTCACTCTTCTGATTTCCTGTACAGGTAATCCTTAGGAGGGTCAGTGCTGCGAGGGACTCGATAAGGGCCACACGACTGCTTTTAACTGTTGTTTCTGATTTAATTCTTTAAGTTATTTAATTTGGGTATTGGTTATGTAATAAGGCCTCTCAAAGTTTGATTTTTAATTTGGGATTTTTCAATTGCTTTGTTTTATAACTGCTAGTAGTAGGATGCGAACTTTCAAAAATAATAACATTTTCAAAACATCACGTCATTACGTTTTAAAACGTAATATCAACTTAAGATAAGTAACCATTAGCTAAACCTGCTTGAGTTTTTATTAAAGACAAGATACTTAAAAATTTTGTAAAAGAGCACTACAAAGGTTTTTATTTTATACAGACTTCTCGAATAGAATGATGTTTTTCAAACACACTTCAATGTGACATCGCAGATTTGACCATAACGTCTAGGCTGGGTTTGGGGTGTTACAACTATAGATTTTTAAATAGTCAAAGGTCTCAAGGGGCAATTAAACCAATTTATAATTTATGTTACTGGGAAATGATGTAAAAACTAGTAATTCATGATTAAATGTTGATTAAGTTAGTTAAAGGTAGAATTAACTTAATTAAACTAAATTAATTAAGCTTAAACTAAAGTACAAAAGAATTATTAAATGGAAGGAAAGAGAGTAAAGTCTTCATTTTTTCCATCCACCACAGAAACTTCATAGCCGAGATTTTAGAAAAATCAAATAAGGGTTTCACACTTTCATTTAGTAATTGGTAATCTTTTCTATGTCACTTTCTTGTAATTTATATGTTTTTTAGGTCATGAAAGCTTGATTTAGCTAGCCCATTTACTAGTTTTTAAAACTATTAAAGTTTTTGAATGTTTCCATTGATGATTTCTTGAAGAAATTGGTGTTAAATTAATAGGTTTTAAGCTTAGTTGTGAAAAAGGACTAGACTGTAATGGTTAAATGTTAGTTTTTGAATATAAGGACTAAAGTGAATAAATTGTGAAATTTATGTGAAATTTATGTAACAATATATAGTAGAGGATCCCTAAGGGAAGTGATTGAGATCGGTTTTGAAACTGAGGCTCAAAATTGAAAGATATTGTTATTTCATTTTTAGAGCTAAATTGAATAAAATGCAAAAGTTAAGGGGCATTTAAGAAATGAAATTAAATAGGTTCATGCATATCATGGAATGACATAAAAATGTTTGGTATTAATGAATTGTCTAAAATAATTTTTTAGATCAAGAATTGAATCAAACCGAAGATAATCGAAGAAAAGGAAAAAATTGTCGAATAGTCTTTGGAGGTTCAATTTGCTTACTATT
This sequence comes from Gossypium arboreum, assembly GCF_025698485.1. NCBI lineage: Eukaryota > Viridiplantae > Streptophyta > Magnoliopsida > Malvales > Malvaceae > Gossypium > Gossypium arboreum. The sequence continues at coordinate 120,738,755 of NC_069072.1, read as the reverse complement.
TTGACCAAGTAAGTTCATATGGTATTAATGAATTGTCTAAAATAATTGTTTAGATCAAGAACTAAATCAAACCAAAGATAATCGGGGAAAAGGCAAAAATTGTTGAATAGTCCCTGGAGGTTCAATTTGCTTACTATTTTGACCAAGTAAGTTCATATGGTATTTATAATTTAGATTGTATGTATTAGAATTATATATGTATGATTGGTTGTAAATTGAATTAGTTGTGAATTGGTACAAAAGGCGAGAAATGGACTAAATTGAAAAGTGATGATTATATGTGTAATAAATGCCCATTTGAACTGATTAAAGGTTAAGATACGATTGGCATGCCAATAGGATTTTTTGCACGCTTGTACAAGATTGGTTACAGATGTTACCAAGATCCAACATTTGTTGCGAACTCGAAGATACATGTGACACAAGTTTAGCCTATACTGTTAGCCTGATGTCATTTTAAAGGATTAACACGAACGAGTAAATTGACATGTATGTTTTTAGCTTGGACAAACAATTGGATGTGTTTTTATAAGATTTATCTTGGACTAGTAATGTAACATCCCGAATTTTACCAAAGCATGAATTATGGATTGATTTGAGTAATGTGATTAATAAACAAGTTAAATTTGGCATTTTAGATCAAGCAAAACGTGAACTGGGCCTTCATCGAGGGAAGAATAAAGTATACAATGATTAGGCTCGATTACCATCATTTTTGTACCGAGGTAAGTACATGTGTAAATAATGGGACAATGTGGTATGTTATGTTGTGTTAACATTATGTGATAATTATTTTATTGCTTATTATGTATGCTATGCCTAATGGTAACTTTGTAAGTATGAATGATATTGGTCATTATTCACAGCATCACGAGCAAGTACGACAATGTATGACTTGTGCAAGTGAGGAAAATCCCGTTTGAACCTTAGGAATAGTCTAGGATACAAGTGACATGTCACTAGGAATTTAGAAATCTGAGCTCGTTGAGTTGGTCCAGGTTCGTGATATGTATGAGGCATCCGAGCTTGTTGAGTTGGTTTGAGTTCATTATGGATGCGAGCATCCGAGCTCATTGAGTTGGTCCGAGTTTATTATAGATACGGTACATGTAATTGGGTTTCGGGCAATGGTCTTGTGTGTCCTACCGGTGGCTAGGTAATCTTTGAGTTGGTCGGTACCTGACAGGTTGTGTTAGCAGCAGTGTAGCTACACCTTGATCGATAGCTTTTATGAGCAAGCCCGTGAGTAGCTCTATTGTGAGCGTTACATGTTATGAGGTAGCTTTGGCTACGTATGTATATGTGGCACTTATGTGCAAGTTTTCCATGTATCCAATAGTATTCCGAGTGTTCAACGGGTAATGCAATGGATATGATGAAACTCCCGAGGAGGGCATGTTAAAGAGGTATGGTTGTATGATATACTAAGATGAGTATAGGTATGTACACTAAAGCTATGAATAATGCCTTGATAAAGAATCATTTGTGATGATAAAGTATATGTGTACATATGATAAGTAAGTCAAAAGGTTTATATGATGAATAATCTTTATGTATATTTTATTATGTCTTTACATGTTAATTGCTTACTATCATTGCATATTATTTGCATGTGGACTTCCTAAGCTTTAATGCTTACCCCGTTTACTTTCCATCCTTTGTAGTTCTGACAAGTTAGCTTGGAGATCGGAAGCTGTCGGAGTATTCGATCACACTATCAAAGGAATATTGGGTATAGTGAAATTGTTATTTTGAGCATGGCATGTATAGGGGACTTGGTTATTTTGTGATAAGTGTCATGCTATTTGGCCAATTTGTGAAGTCCTATGATGTTGATGATTCATTTTGTAATAGCCATGTGATATGGCTCATAATTGATTATTGGGTTGTAATGTCTAATTGTTCATGCATGCATGTGTTAATACCTTGATGATATGATATGTTATTGCTTAGTGAATGTATGATAAAGTATGGACTAGAAGCTAAAAGATAAGGGATGACTAAATGGCTTAAGATGACTATAGTCATGAATGTATAATTTGAAGTTATGGTAACAAATTTGATTATGCATGAAATTGGTGTGGAATGCTTCTAAATGTTGTAACTAAATGAATATGCAATAGGATGACATTATAAAGATGTGAGAGTGCCATGATGTTGAATCCTTGAATGTCTAAATAGGTCACATTGCATGCTATGAAATATGTTTGAGTATATGAATGATTGAGGGTGACAATTGACTTCGAAAATAATGTTAAAATTGTCCACACGGGTAGACACAGGGGCATGTGTCTAAACCGTGTGTGACACACGGTCTGCCCCACGTGCATGTTGAATGGCCGTGTGTCCCCTGCACCCTATATTTGTAAGTCAATATGTTCAGTAGTAAACACACAGGCCAAGACACGGGCGTGTGTCTTGGCCCTGTGAGAGACATAGCCTACCCACATGGGCGTGTACTCTAGCCGTGTGAAGTCTGCACCATTTTTTATGAAACATCATTTAATTTTTATTGACCACACGGTCTAGCCACACGGGTGTGTGATATGACCGTGTGACCCTAAATTTGTGCTGATGTCATAGTCAGAAAGTTACACGGCTAGAGGATAGAACGTGTCAAGAGCACACGGGTGTGTCCCCTGTCTCACACAGGCATGTGGCTCTGTATTAGTAAAAGTTTCCCAAACTTTTCTAAAGTCCTCAATTTAGTCCCGAATCTTCTCCGATGGTTTTTTTGGGCCTCATAGGCCCGTATTAGGGATAAATTGTGTATGTATGAATGAAGTTGTTTTGAAGAAAAATTTTATAGTTGGTTTTTGCATGGATGACTGTGTGTGTTTGTTAATGCATCGTATCCTATCCCGGCCTCGGGTACGAGTAAGGGGTGTTACATTTAGTGGTATTAGAGTTATGGTTTTGTCAATTCTCGAACTAACCTAGCGTATTTGATTCTAGCTATACATGACATATGTATATATATAATGATAGTGTAATGACTCTTGACAATATTATAATGTGTTTTTATATAGCAAATGGATCCCGACAGAGTAATGGCAGATGATGTAGAAAGTAACGTGCCTACTCCGGCTGAAGGAGCGCTACCATCCGAGAGTAGACCCGAAACTGTCAGTAGAGGAGAAGGAGGCAGAGAGGCCTTTCTCCACATTATAATGCATGGTACACGGAGTTCATTCAAACAAATGCGAATGCCCAACCTCCCCCACCTCCCCTGAATCCTTAACCCGCACCCATGATACCTTAGAGTATGGCATTTGGTGGAGAAAATGAGGTCGGGAGATAAGCAAGTATCCACCGATTAATTAATTAGTAGAGGCCGAGAGGTAATACTAGTTAATTAATAGAAAATTCATATTAAAACCCGAGTTCTAAAATTAGTTAATCTTCTATTTATTAATTAGGAATTTAATCGATCATAGGCTAGAGGCTCACATTGTTGACTAGGAATAGGAAATTCCATTATGTTAATTTAAGTTTATTTAGTTTAATTAGTTTAATTAATAATTTAATTTGGATTCGCACTACTAATTGTGACTTGATTAGATTAATAATTATTTTTGTAATTAATTTAATTTTAAATTTCTCCAATCTACAATAATACTTGTCAATGTTTCATTGTAAATTTTACTATATTACAATTTGACTCGTAAGCTTACAAGCATTGCTAATTTAATTTCTTATATTTTTGGTATGATATTTTTACGATAAATGATAACACGTTTTGTAAGCGGTCATCCACACAAGGGTAAAATGGTCTAGAAGACTCATTCTCTTCTTCCTTCAACCTCATTTCTTGAGTCAAGGAACCACCTTATCTTCATTTCAAGGGATGACAACCTTTTCATCCAAAAATAGCAAATCGACAACCTCCTCCTCCACTATTCAAGGTTCGGCCAAACAATAGAGATTTTCAAGGGAAATTTTATGCTATTTTTAATATGGGACGTTGGTGGCTAAACTAGTATAAATAGAGCCCTCAATCAATCCTTTAGGCATCATTCTTCATTCATCAAAGAATCTTTCTTCTCTCATCTCACATTTTCATTTTTGCATTCTTTCTACATTTAAGGAGAGTGTTAAAGCTCTCAGGCCCACCACCTGAGGAGTAAATTTGCATAGGAGCAAAGGAGAAGAAAGGAGGAAACAACCACAAGCAGTATTATAAAGAACCACCAGATTCTACTTGGAGTTTTTCATTCCCTTGAATCTTTGTTTTTTATCTAAGTTGAAATATATGATTGCAATTTATAGTATTACTTTTGATTTAATAATGATGACTTAGTTTTGTTTATGCTAGAATGATTGCAAATTCTTGACTTATGTTGTTCATAACATGTTTATAATATTCTATGCCTCAATTTTTTATTTATCCAAATCAAATCATAGACATGTTTCTCATGCATAATTAATGTTTGACTGCATATGAACAAGTCATTTAATTAGAACCAGATGGTGATTAGTGGACATGATATTTGGATGGTGCATGTTTGATCTTCTAATGATGAATTAGGTCAACTTAGTAATAATATTGAAAGGTATTTACTACCTTGCATAACTTTAGGAGGATTAATGTGATTAAATTGTTTCAGTATAGACATATCAATGTTACTTCACATAATTTTTAATGAATGGTGCTTCATAATATAATATTTAGTTAAATATGGCATAGACATATGCATTTTGACTAATAGATAAACATAGGACTTCGACAGAAGCTTATGACTAAGATTCTAAGTTAATAAATAGTTTAGTTGCCATGGATTTTTCTTGAACATTTATTTAACATTGTTATGAATAAATTAAGTTGAAAAGAGTAATTATTCTAGCTCATTCATGTCATAGTTGTTAAACCTCGTGAATTGTTGCTCAATTTTACATTTGTTTTTTTATTTAGTTAATTCACATTTCACAATTTAATTATTTTTAATCACCAACTTGCCAATTGAAATTTCATAATATTTGCCTATACAGTCCCTATGGACACAATACTCTTACTCACTACTTTATTACTTGTTGACGACTGTGTATACTTGCACATCAATCGCAAATATAATCTTCGTGACAGTGCACCCCAAGGTGACACGCTCGGTTATATGAATCCTCTATGAATCAACAATTGCAACTGTGCATTTAGGTCTTTTAGCTCAGTTGAAGCGATTCTGTGTATAGGGAAATTGAGACTGGGGCAATTCCAGGCGTTAAACCAATAGCGAATTCAACTTTTGTTTTGGTGGTAACCTAGGTAACTCTTCTAGAAACACATTGATAAACTCATTAATTGTTAGTACCTGATCAATCTTCGAATCTATCACTCAAGTATCCAAAATGTAAGCTAAAAATGCCTCACAACCTTTTCTAATCAATTTCTGAGTAGAATCTGTCGACATAAAATTGGTAGTACCATAAGTTCTTTTAGATTCAATAGTGATCAACTCACTACTTTGGCATCTTAGAACAATCCACTTTTTTTCTACAATTAACTACAATGTCGTGCAAAGTAGTATCACATCAAAATCATCAAAAAGTAACAACATTAAATTGGTCAGAAACTCACAACCCCATATTCTCAGTTGACATATAACACCCCTAACCTGTATCCATTGCCGAACTAGGGTTAAAGGCGTTACCAGACGAAATAGAACATTTAACTTTCATTTCATAATCATCAATGCATCAAAGATCAACATGAATATAGAGTCCCTTATATAGGTCGTCAAGACCTTAAACATGCTTTAGAAAGGGGTCGGGACTAGACCGAACACATACAGAATTTTTCCAAAATTTAAACATTTTTCAAACATGTATAGGTCACACGCCCGTGTGAACAGGCCGTGTGCCTCGCACGGTATTAGACACGCCCATGTGTCTAGGCCGTGTCAAAACAGGGCATACATACTGACTTGATCACACGGCCACAAGACACGCCCATGTGCCTCGGCCGTGGTCGAATCTGACTTGGTTCACACAGCTAGCCTCACGTCCGTGTGCCTTGGCCATGCTCGAGCTGACTTATAATTGCAGGGTACCCCAGGGGAAACACGACCATGTAACATAGCCGTGTGTCGCACATGGCTGAGACACACGCCTGTGTCTCTGCCAATGTGGACAAAAACAGGCCATTTGAGTAGCCAATTTGCCACCCCCTATTGGGTCAAACCTATAAGCAATAAAACAAGCATACTTGCCCTACCAATTCAACCAAATTCAATATCAAAACATAAGCCATTCATATCATATATTAGTCAACCAAATCTATACTCATAAGCCTTACTAATCTATGTCCAAACATATGTCAAAAGCATATCAAGCATTTCTTTCCATACATCATTCAATCTCATGCTAAAACTTACCAAAACTTACCAACATTTATCATTTCTTTTGTCCAACTAAAACATACCACATTTACACATTAGTATCACATGCCATAAGCCATTATCACTATGAGTTCATACACAAACTAACCAAATCACATGGCTAAGTATATACATCACAAAATATAATCTCAAAACTACTAGCCTATACATGTCATACTTTAATATATACATTTTCAAGTACCAAAATGAGGTTCGATAGTGTGGTGACAATATTCAATGATCCCTGAGCTCACAGTAGCTTTGATATCTATAACACAATGCAAACACACACAAAGTAAGCTTTCAAAAGCTTAGTAAGCTCGTACCAAAAATCATAAACAGTATATAAAATATGAACCATCAATACATAACTATTTATAATTTCTCAAATCAGCTATCAATTCTATGCCAACACAATTCATATGTTCATACCAATTCAATGAGCTTCACATACATAATATCATCTACCACATAGGTATCGTACCTACCTGAACCTTCTGTACTTATTAATTTTCATTCTCACCTTCCGTTCGGATATTTTAAGACTCTCTGTGAATTGCTATTGCTTCAAACATCCGCATACTTAGTGGTTTAAAGGTTAGCCAAAGCTAAAAGGATTCCACACACTTAGTGCCATCTTAATTAACCGAAACTATATCGGTATCGCACACTTAGTGCCTCAATAGCCGAAGCTAGTTTAAATCGCACACTTAGTGCCAAATACCATTGATTTACCATCATATTAATCCAAACCAAATATATATTTTGCGTACAAACTTACTGTGTATAATCAAAGTATCAAAACATACTTATAACATCATATTCTGCGTACGAACTTACCTCGTACTCAGAATTTGTCGACTCAGATTATTTACTCTATAATCTTCGACTTCCCTTGGTCTAAGTCTGAATTCCTCCTTTATTGATCTATATTTTTTCAAAATTAACCCATTTATTCACCAAAACATTCAAAACAATCCATAGACACATATTTAGGGCATTTTGCAAACTAACCCTCACATTTTCACATTTTGACACTTTAGTCCCTAATTCACAAAATCACAAAATACACATAATTTTCTTATACACAAGCTTAGCCGAATTTTCATATCTCTCATACAAGTCCATACATTTCATTTATTTGACATTTTAGTCCCTCAAAATAACATTTTTACAATTTAGCTCAAATTACTCAAATTCATCAAAAATCCAAAGAGAAAATATGTAAACCCAACATCAAGCTTTCATATTTCAACATATAACATCACCAAGCTAATGAATTCATCCATGGCACATTTCCAATTTATCAACAATTGCATGAATTTAAGCATGGGCTAGCTAGAGCACCTAAAACGATCACAAAAATATAGAAATTATAAAAAACTGAACAAAACTCATACCCTAATCACTAAATCAAAGTGCCGAATATGAAAGCTCTTCCAACCCTAATATCCTTTGTGATTTTCTGCCAAAATGATGAACTAATGGCTTATTTCATGCATTTGTTTTATTTAACATAATTTAATTACTAAATACCAATTTTAACCTTATCTATATCATTATAATTCTACTAACTATTGTCCATATTTGTCCACTCATTAAACCAATGGCCTAATAACTACATAAGGACTTCTCATGTACAAAACCAAGTCAAATAGGCATTTTTAACAAGTAGTAAGCAACTTTTACATTTTACGCGATTAGGTCCTTTTATCAAATTAAGCACACAAACAATTAAATTTTCACATGAAACTTTCACACATGCTAATTCACATATAATAATCACGGAAAATAATATTTAAATATTTTTTGACTTCGATATGTGGTCCCAAAACCACTATTCTGACTAGGGTTAAAATCAGACTGTTACACGACACATTTTACAAATCAAGTTGATTATGAAACTTTGATGCAACGGATTTGTTACTGTAACATCAAATTCAGTTGGTTCTATTAATATGTTTTTTTTAGTTACTAAAGCAGTGCAAATGTAAGGATAGGTTGATTTAGGGTCAATCAGTGCATATGTAGTAGAATCAAAGAAAGAGAAAATACCAGCAATGATATTTGGGGCAAAAGCTTCCTACAAAGCTCGAATGGCATAAGCTCTACGCCCTAGCCTCAAATCCAAAAGTAAAATCTTTGGTTCCACCTCGAGTTACTCTAGTGTTACTGCTTTGTCCTGGTCATCGACCTCTCTAAGAAGCAGACATCGGTCTTCTAACCTAGTCATTAGTATTGCCCGGCTTCTTTGGGTAGTCTCTCAGAAAGTGATCAGTGGAACCACATTAGAAACAAGCCCCACTTTTAACTCGGCATACACCCTCGTGAGGTTTCTCATGATGATAAAAAAAATAGGTCTATCTGCATTATGAACATTGACAACACTGGTTGTTGGCATACTCTATGGTCTCAAATTACTCGATCTTGGTTTATCTCTTCTAGAATACCCTGAATGAGAGGTAAAACAACTGTGGAACTCCCTTGATATCTTTGGCAGAGGAGTCTGAAATGATTTTGACATACTCTGTTTACTGGAGTCCAAAAATTTAATTTTGGCATGTTTCTTCTCATTGCAAATATCCTCCATCTTTTGCGCTTACTCAGACAGAACTACAAACTCTTGTAGTCCCACTGCTTTGACTAACATTCAGATATCATCATTCAATCCACATTTAAAGTAGATGCACATCTTGGTCTCAAGCAGTATAATTTCACGGGCATATTTGTTAAGTCAAACAAATTCTCATTAATACTTAGCCACAGATCTAGTTCCCTACTTAGTTTTAAAAACTCTCTTTTTCTTTTCCCAATACAACATGTTGATATATCTTTTTTGGAATTCAGTTTGGAAAAAGTCCCAATTAACAATGTCCTTCGGTAAAATGGCTATCAACATAAATCACCACTAATAAGTTTCATCTTTCAACAACGACACTACACATCTCAAATAGTCATTAGGATTAGTGCCATTTCGTTGAAGACTCTCTATGTGTTCTCTAGTCAGTATTCAGCCCTGGCTTAATTATCTTCTATTTTTACTTAGAACTCTTCTACCCCACAATTTCTAATCTTGTCAATCAGAGGTCCTCATACACTTTTCGTATTCTAAGGACGATAGGGTACCACAGGAGTCACATTAGGGGGTGGAGGTTGTTAAGTCGCAAGATTGACTCGTATAAATTTACAAAACCACAAATTCATCATACCAAAGAAGGCATTTCTTGCCTCATTTCCTGACATTTGCAAAATGGGGATACTGTGACTTTCTCCTAATCAAAAGTTGGAATCTACTTCATCAGAGACGACATGATTTAATTCAACCGATAACTTTGTATCTATAAGAAGATAAAGTCATGTCGTATCAGAAGACAGCACACTTCACAGGTTATCATGGCATGTATTTTCTAGACTCAATTCAAGTTATGTTGATCCCGTGATTTCATGATAGGTTTTAAATATTTATAATTACTCGTTCTTGAACTAACTATTATCGCGATGTAGGCAAGTGTACCTATTAGTATAGTTTTAGCAAGACCGGATTGTCAAACCTAAAGGAACTAAAAGTACTAGTAATGACTGTCTTTTTATTATCTAGACTGTACTTGTTATTCTGGCTCCGAATTGGACAATTTATTCATTTAACTTGTTCTGTAGAAATTCCTAAGTTATGTTATTATCCCTATTCAAGACTAATAACATCTAATCCCTAGATTGAATAACTGAGACTTTTCTCTAATTAACACGCTAAGGTTGCATTAACTCGATCTATGGATCCCCTTATTAGGTTTCACCCTAATCTGGCAAAATCTTGTCACCCTATGTCTAGGCGCGCAATCAACTCCGCTTAATTATGATAAATGTACTCTTAGACAGGGTCTATTCCTCCTCTGAATAAGAGCTTATCTTGAATCAGTATCCTGGGATATCAAAACAAGAATTAAGAACACGTAATTAAGAACAAGTTAAATATTTATCATATGATTCAGAAAATAATAACAAGATTCGTCTTAAGTTTCATTCCCCTTAGGTATTTAGGGGTTTTAGTTCATAACTAAACAAGAAAACATCTCAGAATGATAATGAATACAAAACATAAAGAAAACCCAAAACTACTAAAGGGAAATTGAGGAGAGATCTTCAATCTTGATGATGAATCCGGCTTCTGAGATGAATTAATCGGCTTCCTTGGAGTAATTCCTTACTCTCTCCTCTATGTCATTTTCTTCCTCCTCTATGGTGTATTTATAGGCTTTGGAATGCCTAAGAGCCCTCAAAATTAGCCTTTTCTGAATTGGACTCAACTTGGGCTTGGCAGGGACACGCCCGTGTGACACCAGTTCATTGATTACTTGAGCCGTGCTCGAGCACGCTAAATTGACACGACCTTATGGTCCGCCTGTGTGAGGAGGTCCAGGACGTGTTGATTTCGTACTTTGGCCCATTTTCTCCGTTTTTGGCCCGTTTCTCATTCCTTTCGCTTTCCTATGCTCTCCTAGGTATAAAACATGAAATTAAAGCAGTAGGAGCATCGAATTCACCAATTGTAATGGGAAATCATCCATAAAATGTGTTAAACATGGGGTAAAAATATGAATAAATTAAGGTTTATCATATGTTTATTCATAGAATTGTGTAAATCGTAACTCTGGTACCAATAAATGTAACACTCATTGCCCGGTCCGGTCATCAGACCCGATCTATAGGATACTACAACAATACAACTTGCACTTGTGCTACAACATGCATATTACTACTTTATGGACCAACTCGTACTTAGATGCTTTATAGAGAGCTTGCACATACACACCATACAAAGTCGATTCACACGTAACAACGTTAATGAATTGGTTCACACATACTTGACAAATTCAGTTTGTATATACACTATAGATTTAATTAGCACATGACTACCTACAAAATCAGTTTACACATATGTTATAGTGGCAGTTCACACATTTACATAGTTCACATATAAACACAACATGCAAATTGCCATAGCTTGCATATTTACACGGTTCACACATTGGCACAGTTCACATATAAACATAATACACACATTATGTCACACCCGAAAATATTAAAGGTTTGGTATAAAAAATTTTGAGTATTTCATTAGAAAATTTATTATTTAAGCGGATTCTAGTATGCTTATAAGAATCTTGTATGTTGATTGGTAAATAGTTTGTAACAGCTCATTTTTGGTCAAATCAAAACAGTAGTTTTGGGATCACAAATCCAAAATTGGAAAAATTATTTTATTATTATTTTAGTGTCTACATCATGATAGTATCATTTGTGAAAATTTCATTAAGAAATTTTATCATTTGAATGCTTAATTCGGTAAAAAAGACTAAATTGCGTAAAATGCAAAAGTGATTTCTATTAGCTAAAAGTGTCTAATAGCTATGGAACTTTAAAGTAGAGGTATTTATGTGGTAAATAAACCATTTTTAGTGTTAGTTAACAAATATGGACATGCATAAATGAATTTTAATGGTTTATATTAAAGGTTAATGTTGTAATTTGGTTATTTAAGTAAAATAAATAAAACAAAAATCAAAATTTTTAAGGCTATCATCTTCCTAGCCAATTTTTAGCAAAGAAGAAAGCCATTTTTAGGGCTTGAAGCATTCGTTCATCTCCTAGCTCAATTGTAAGTCCATTTTTGTTTGGTTTTTAATGATTTTTATGTTTTTGAAATCGTTGTAGCTAAGTCTAGCTAGCCCAGGGACTATTTTTCAAAATTGTTAAAGATTTTAGATATTACCATTGATGAGTACATGATTATTTTGATGTTTGATGATGGATTATAAATGTTTGATGATAGTTATACAAGTTTTGTTAAGTGATTTTTAATGAAAATGCAAATTAGGGATTAAATTGTGAAATGTAGAAATTTTGTGGTTAAATTGTGAAATAAATGAAAATACAGGCTACTAGGGACATAATAGTAATTTGGCTAGCATGGGTTAGTATTGAAGTGCATTAATTTGTGTTTTAATGAAATAAGGACTAAATTGTAAAAGATGTGAAACATTAAGGGCAATTGTGTAAAAATGCCTTAAAGTGAATTTTAGACTAAATTGAATAGAGAGATGACTAAATAAGTTAATTTTGATTATATTTAGATCAAAAAAGGTGAAATACAGACTTAAATCGGGGAAAGAACAAAGTTACGGAATAGTTGAATCGTTTCACCGTTTTAGCATTCGAGGTAAGTTCGTATGTAATAAATTTCATTATAAATGTATTTTAGATGTTTTGATATCGCATAAACTGTGAATACGACACTTCGGACATGTTCGATAATGATTTCATCACGGTTCAGCGTTCAAAATCCTAGTTGAACCTTAGGAATAGATATGGATACTAGTGACATGTCATTAGGGGATTATTGTGATTATGTGATACAAGCTTTGGTCCTATACATCCTACCAGTGGATGAGTATACCGGCATGTGTTGCAGTTACTTGACCGCTTAAGTGAGTAGCACCTTGTAGCTACGTCTTGACCCATAGCTTGTGTGAGCAGGCCCGTTGATAGCTCTAGTGTGAGCAGTATATATGTGGCACTTCAAGTGCGAGTTTCCCAACTATCCGATAGTATTTCGAATGGTTCAATGAGTAAATGAAAGATGTGATTGTGTGTAACATCCTAAAATAGGGCCTAGTAGATATAGTGGTTTTGGGACCACAAATCCGACGTTGAAATAATTTTTTATGATTATTATAAGGTCTAGAATATGAAAATATGCACGTGTTAAAGTTCCATGAAGAAATTCTATGAGTAAGGTGTCCAATTGGAAAATAAGGACCAAATTGAATAAATTATAAAACTTGGATTCTAGAAGCAATTTGCATGAAATTGCTTTAGATTATTAATTAGAAGGTCTTAAAGAGCAATTTTTCAATTTCTGAGTTTTTGGACAAAAATGGGCATGTATGGAGAAATTTAAAAGTTTAGTATTGACGGGCATTTTGGTCATTCAGGATATTAATGAAATAAAATGGGAAAATAAGCCAAAAATCAGCCCATTCTCTCCATGTTGCTACCGAATTAGGGTTCTCCATAGCTAGGGTTTTCAAGCTTTCCAAGCTCAATAGTAAGTACTCTCTAGCCCCGTTTTTAATGTTCTTCGTATTTTTAAAATCCCAGTAGCTTACTCTCTTCATTTCTACCCATATTTCATGCTAGGGTTCATGAATAGAAATTTACCCATGCATGAGATGCTTGTATTTTGATGTTTTGTGGAGGAAAATAAGAGTTTAAAGGATGGTAAACAACTTTTACCAAGTGGTTTTTCATGGAAATGGCTTAAAGGACTAGATTGAAAAAGTTGTAAGAAAATGGGTAGAAAGCTGTGAAATAAAGGAAAATATGGGCTGCTATAAGAATGAAAAATATTTGGTTAGGCTTGGGTAACCAAGAAATTTCATGCATTTTAATATACGAGCCTAGGAACTAAATTGTAAATAATGTGAAAGGTTAGGGGCAAAACGGTCATTTTGTATGGGGGTGAAATTTAGGCTTGAAAAGAATAATGTGAGATATTGATGATTTATTTTTATTGTTATAGACCCTGAGGAACAAATTTCAGAGGTCGATCGAGGAAATCAAAAGGTTTCGGAATAACTGAAACGCAAAATCGAAACGAATACCAGGTAAGTTCGAATAACTTAAAATAAACTCATAATATGCCTATATGTATGTTATATGAATGTATGATAAATGTGGATATGATGATAGCATGAAAATCCATAAAATGTGTTAATAATAATGACAAAATGATAAAGTTCCCGGTTGAGGTAAAAAGGGAAATTCGATGGATATACCATGGCTTACATGTCTCAAGATCCTACATGTGTTGCAGAAAAGGATTTAGCTAGGAAGAGTAATCCGTTGATCTCGGTATAGAAAGGATCTAGCCCAGACGGGTGTTCCTTGAGTGATCGAGCCTCTCGAAGAATATGTGTGCAGTAAAGATTTAGCATGGATGGGTAATCCGATTAGGGTCTAAATTTAGCCTAGACTGGTAATTCAAATGCGAGCTTATTAAGGGCATTTTTCACTATAAGGGATTTAGCCTGGACTGGTAATCCCATTGTAAGATGTAAGGTTCACGGGAATGCATACTTGAGAAGATCACTATTACAATTTGACAGTAAATGGATAATCCATCGAGATTTTCGAGGTACTCAACGGGATTAACATGAGATATAGAAATGAAAATGTTGAATGATGAGCTCATTTAAAACAATTTATATGATGAAATATTGTGGCACTAACTCAATGTTTGAGTGCATGTGATAGGAGGCTATCCTATATTTGTTGGATTAGTTGTCTAATATGATTGTATGTTAATTAATCGGTAAGTTTACTTTTCAGTTATTTGGGCTTACTATGCATGTAAATGCTTACCCCTCTCTTTTCCCTGTCTTACAGAGCTCAAGGACTCGTGGAGATTGGAAGACGGTTGGAGAATCAACACACTATCAACTTGTCCAGCTTTGGTATATAGATACTTTTATTTTGTTCAATGGCGTGTATAGGGCTTTTGTTTATTTTGTCATATGTGTCATTTGATTTTACAATATGAAGGCTTATAAAGGTGTTCATATTCACTTGTATAAAGCCTTGGGATATGGCTCATTTTGATGTAGGTTATGACCTACAAATTGTGCATGGTTTTGTTCAAATGTTCTTGTGATGATTGAAAATGATGTACCACAATTAGACACATATAATGTGATCAAAACACAGGGAATGGTTAGGTTAAAATTGGCAATGATTTAAGATAATGACCCAATCTTAAATGTGTTATAAGACATAAAAATCCTTAATACAAAAGGGAATAAACTAGTATGTATAAAACCGATGAGATGAGGTTTACATGCAATGAGGTATATCAAGGTTATTTAAGAGTATAATTGGACCATGTTAAATATTATTGAAACTTATAAGTATGTATGGATGTTAGAGGGTGACCAAAGGCTTGGAAAATAGCTCAACAAGGTCTACACGGGTAGACACACGGGCGTGTGTCTAGGCTGTGTGTGACACACGGATACCCCATGGGCGTGTGGTACGGCCATGTGTCCCTTGAACCTAAAAATTTTTAAGTCAAAATGCATGATAGTAAACACATGGGTAGAGACACGGCCGTGTGTTTCAACGTGTGGAGGGCACGGCCCAGCACACAGGCGTGTGCCTTGGTCGTGTGCCCCTAAATGCATGCTGACGTCATAAACAGAATACTCGAGTTTTTGGACACGAGCGACCACACAGGCATGTCTAGGCTGTGTGACGGACACGTGCCATGGACACGGGCGTGTGCTATTCCGTGTGAAAACCCCTGTAGGTTCGAAATAATAAATAAATTTAATTAATTCTACACGGGTTAGGGACACTGGCGTGTGCATTGTCTCCACATGGGCATGTGAGACTTAACCTAGAAAATTTTCTTAGGTTATCGATTTAGTTCCGGACCATTCCCATTGTATGTTTTGGGCGTCATAGGCCCATAACAATGACATTAAGATGTTGTTTGATGGGTTTTAAATTGGAACGAAATTTTATAACCCGTATTTTTTTGAAAATGTCCAAGTATGTGTCTGGTAACACCTCGTACCTGGTTCCGGTCTTGGGTACGGGTAAGAGGTGTTACATTGTGTATGAGAGTAATAAAAGATGGTACATGTATGTACATGAACCGTATAAGCTTAAATCAAAGAAGTTATGAAATTCATACATAAGGTTATGATAGAAAATGTGAAAGGTTTGTTAGTTAAATGAGTTACATGATGATATGTTCAAGTTGATGATTTGTATATTCATGTTGAGATTAAGTTTATTTCATACGAGCTTACTAAGCTATAAAGCTTACTTTGTTTATTTTTCCATGTTTTATAGTGACGTTAAATCTAGCTTGGACTCGAGGATCGTCGGAGAAATCGTCACACTATCCAACTATCAAATTGGTACTTTTAAGCTTGTGTTTTGGTCATATGGCATGTATAGGGACTTTGGTCATTTTGATATGTATTTTGGTGGTGAATTTTTCCATTTAAGTTGGCTTGTAAATTGTTATGTTTTGCTTTATATATATAGTCATGATAGTTGGCTTGATTTGGTTGTTTTAGTTAGGTATATATATATATATGTTCATACATGGATGTATTGTGAGTTCATGGATGAATATATAATCCTTGTGAACTATGAAGATTGTAAAGGTTAAATGGTTGATTTCTGGATATTGGTTTGCTTGTAAAATTAGGCTACATGATGCATATTTGGAAGTTTATATTTAATTGAATTGTATATGTGAATTTAGTCTAAATGGTATGGTATATTTTGTGTATAGTGTGTATTGAGAAAGGTAGTATAGATTGTGCATGAATTAAGCTTGAATTGGTTGGTTAAAAATGTCAGATTATGCTATGTTTTGGTGCAAATTGGGTTGATGTAGGTGTGCATAAGATAGGATGGTAATATAACTTGGTAAATAGCCTATTTTTGTCCACACGGGCAGAGACATAGACGTGTGTCTCAGCCGTGTGTGATACACGGTTATGTACACGATCATGTGTCCTGTAGTGTTGAAATTAAAATCAGGTCAGTATGCTCGACACGGCCTGACACACGAGCGTGTGACTTGGCTGTGTGGCATAAGTCAGTATACTCTACAATTTTGGCATGGCCTGGCACAAGGGCATGTATGGCTATTTTTAGGGCACACGGGCTAGCTACACGAGCTTGTGCGTTGGCCGTGTGACCCAAGCCAATGAGTTACACGGGCTGGGACACGGCCATGTGCTCCCATTTCGAATGTCCACACAGCCTTCAACACCAATGTTTCTTTGGCTATGTGAAAGACACGGCCAGGCCAAACGGGTGTGTGTCCCCTATTTTTGGGAGAATTTTCTAAGTTTTTAAAAAGTTTCCAAAGTTATCAGTTTAGTCTCGAACCACTCCCAATACATGTTTAGGGCCTCGTAGGCTCGTAAAAGGGACAAAATGTTTGGTTGTGAATGAAATGTATATAATTTTATTTATTGTATGTGAAATGTGTGTTTAATTATAGTATAAGTCTGGTAATTCTCCATAACCCTGTTCTGGCATTGAATACGGGTGAGGGGTGTTACATAGTTAGAATTCAAATCTAGTTTTGTTACATTAGAAAGAGTCTTCTTTTAATGGGAAACATTATGATTAAGGGTATTAATAGTACTGATTGACTTGGGATTAAGGGAAATGGTAGTGGAAAGATTATGTATAGAAGGATTCTTTCATTCTAGTATTCATTTTCTTTCTTTCATTTTCTTCTTTGGTTTGTTCTATAAGAGAGAAAAGTTAAGAAGCAATTTGCATGGAGAGAGAAAATAATGTATTAGCTTAAGTGATTGAAGGTTTAGTAAACTGGTAATCTTTTTTTACTTTTCTATATATTTTGATTGAAGGAAAAGGGAAGGAAAATTAAAGATTTCAATTTAATTCATCGAGCTTGTATTGAGATGTTTAAGGTTGCAAATAACCTATAAAATTTCTCTACATGCAAATGAATTATGGTTTTCTTACATATGAATGCCTTTGTTTTAATCTTGATATGGTTATTATGTTTAGCTAACCAAGAAGGAGGAAGCTCGGGTGATAAGGAAAAGCTAACCAAGTGTAATTGGTACTAGCTTTTAGGTATTTTCCTGTTGAGTTCTTGAACTAAATTACTCATTAGTTATTTTATTAGTTTCAGTATTGTGTTGTTTCGGTATATTTGACTTTGCATTCTACTAATGATGGGAAATTTTTATATGGCGAGATTGTTGTTGTATTGTTGGTGTATGTTTAGTGTTGAGATGTAAATACATGTTTGGTTGTAAGAATAAGTTGGATTTTTGATGAATTGTTTCTAGTAAAGCCCTATCGAATATGATGTTGTTGAATGGTCAGTTCGGTGATATATATGGTATGATTTGCGTTGTTCTTAATAGTATGTTCAGTTGAATGCTTGTTATATGTCTGTCATAAATATGAATGATATACAGAGTATGGAGGGATGTATTGGAAGATAAAAGATGAAAAAATGACATTTTGTGCACTATGTGCCACATGATATTGCTATTGTAGAGGTTCAGGCGGATTGTACAGTGAATGTATATGCATGATGTTTGGTTTTGTGGAGGTTCGGTTGGATTGTATGGAGATACTTGCGCACATGTATATGATAACTTGATATGTTGTAATTTAGTGTAGCAGATTAAACTAGTTTTTGCATTTAAGGAGCTTGAATATAAGTACTTTGGTTAGGTTGTATTTAAGTTTTTGTAATTTTATTTGCATTCAATAAAATGTGTAATTTGAGTCTTTTATTGATCTTAGGGGTCGAATGAGACCTAAGGGTGAGCTAATATGCTTTATGAATATGCAGGAGACCATTAGAAGGCTTGCTAACTCAATACTACTCGCTGTGTTGAAACACAGAGAGCTTGATGTCGCAACATAGAGAGCAAAATAAAAGAATTCCAAGATTGCCTTCAGTGTCGTGACACACACCAGAAGCTACCCTTAAAATGAGCATATTGCCTTCGGTGTCACGACATAGGCTTTAATGGTCGCAATATCAGTCCTATACGGGAAATAATTACGAGCCAATAGCCTTTTGGTTCGCACAATCAAACATTAAGCACAAGAGCGTTAGCTGACCTAGGGCTGAGGATGATGGCCACCCTAAATCTATAAATAGGCTCATTTAACACATGTTATTGACAACTTGGGATACTCTATAATTTCTTTTGTAATTCAGTTTTTAGTTTTTCCTTTTCTTAAACTTTAGGTTATTTTCAGTTTCATTCTTTACTTTTATTGGGAGATTTGATTTGTGGAACTCAATTCCTATAAAAGTTCTTACCTATTAGCAAGACAGTCCAACTAAGGAGAGAGATGGCTACGTTTAAGAAATTAGAAGGAGAAAGTTTCCATGAAGCTTGGGAGTACTTTAAAATGTTGATTCAGAAATGCCCACACCAAGGACTACCTGAATGGTTATGATTACATATGTTTTATAATGGGTTGGATGCACATGCACGGTCTGGTTTAGATGGAGCAGTAGAATGAGCTTTAATGAATAGGAGATATGAGTATGTATATGAACTTATAGAAAACATGGAGATGAACTCCTACCAATGGGAAACTGAACGCTATGTATATGGCCAAAGACCATCTACAGTGAAGGCCATCTAGGAGGATAACAGATACAAATGATTAGTGGACAGACTCATCCACATTGAGGCTTTGAATAGTGCACCATCTATATATGGAAACCAATCTTCTACTATATTAACAATCCTACCGAGGATGTAAACTACATCAAGAATAGCGACGAAAACCCTTATTTGAATATATACAATCCCGGACAAAGAGATCACCTAAACCTGAGATAGGGAGGAAATCAAGGAGGAAATAGTTCTAATCAGGTTAAAAATGCTAACTACAACCTCCTTATTTACAAAAACCTCAAGAGAGGGCCAACCTAAATGGTCAATGTTTGGATTAAATGGAAGGGTAAATTCAGTCAATAAGGACAGACATGAAACAAGTGCAGTTTGAGTGTACTAGTTCAGTGAAAACATTGACTAAACTTGAAGATCATATGAGGCAATTGATGAGCATGATGGGAGACATCGAGAGACAAATTGGGACTGGTATCCCTAGTAACACTGAAGATAATCCTCAAATAGAAGGGAAGGAGCATGTGAAAGCAATCACACTCCAATTGGGTAAAGTGTTGAGTAGCCCAGAGAACCCAACTCAGAAGGTGAATAAGGGGAATACTGATGATATTCATGAAGAACCTTTAGAAGCTGATGACGAATTAGAGCTACAAGAAGTAGCTAAACTGAAAACTAAGCCAGAGGAAAAGCAAACAAATGAACCTGCAATTGCAAATGTACCATTCCCGTCACGGTTGAAGGAGAGATAAAGATAAGGGGAATACGATTTTGTAAGTTTTCTAAATTTATTTAAATCATTAAATGTTAACCTACCATTGATAGACTTCATTGAAAAAGTTCCGAAGTACTCTAAGTACCTTAAAGAAATTATTTCAAGGAGTAGGAAAATTCCAATCAGAGAGTAGATTAATATAGATGCATCATGTGGTGTGCTAATATCTAGAAAGGTTTCCCCAAAATTAAAAGATCCAGGGAGTTTTCCAATACATATAGAGATAGGAGATATCCATTTTAGTAAAGCTCTATGTAATTTAAGAGCTAGCATAAACGTAATGCCTGTGGCTATATATGAAAAAATTGGGCTAAAGGACCTAAAAAATATTTAAATTACATTGCAGTTAGTCGATAGGTCGTTAGTACAACCTAAGGGAGTATTAGAAGATGTGTTGATAAAGGTGCGTAATTTCATAATTCCCGTAGACTTTGTGATCCTCAACTTTGAGGAAGATTGTGAAATACATATTCTGTTAGGTAGGCCTTTTCTAGCTACATCAAGCTCTACCATCAATCTAGAAAAAAAATGAATTAACCATGAAGACCAGTGGTGAAATAGAAACTTTTAAATGTGGACACCAACAAAGTGAGGAAAATAGGACAAAGTTAGGAGAACATTTTCATAAAATATCTATCCTTAAGCCTAACTACCCTAAATCAAGGGAGGTACTTTTTGTAATCTGTGCAGGTTGAAAGAACAGTTTTAAAGATATGGACAAGTGGAAGAAGGTGGAGTGGCACAACGAACACTGGGCCAACACTGAAAGATACAGGAATAGAAAAGTGTCTTTGGAACTGTCGGGCGAATCCGACAATAAAATTTAATAGTTCTAATTAACCTTTAATTTTATGTAAATTATTATATATCTAACTAACTGGTTAGTCTGGATTCTAATTTGTATCAAATTTATGTTATGTAGGAAATAAAACACTTTAGAAATTGGAAATTTGGGCTAAAACAGAGTCGGTGTCGCAATACGGCAACCCCGTGTCCCAACACCAAGGCTAGAATCTAAAGAATCGTACAGGTCAGGTTGTAATATAGTTTTTACAACGAATTTGGTGAGTACATCGAGGATCGTACCCAAGAGAGGCAAATACTAAAATAATGTTAAATTAAACGCAAATAGAATTAATTAGTAATCTAAATAAATTATATTATGATTGAACATAGAAAGAGATTTTTAGGTTTTTATAAATAAAGAAATAAAAACTGCATAAAAGAGTGAACATCAGAATACTAATATCTAAACTCAAATAAATTTAAGCATGAGTGATTAGCTTGCTTTGGTGGTCATAACTAATTCCTAGTTCGAGTTTCTAGTTAATCAACTAATCGGTACCCTAGTAGTATCTCTCGATCTTCCACTAAACTACTGAGTTGGCAAGAACTACTTAACTCTTGACCTTATAGTTCAGACTAGTTTGGGGCTAAGGTATTCATGGATAGGCCATACAAAGTTTAGGTTAATTCCCACCTAAATGACTTCCTAAGGTTGTCAAGCATAGAGTTTAAGTTATTCCTCTCCCAACCAGTTGATCCGCTAAGAAAACCTTACATAGTAATTAGTTAATAACACATCCATTCACTAATCCCCCATAAGAGGATTAGTTCCTCATGGAATCCATAAACACAATAAACATTATAAATAAGACATGCATAAAAAATAAATCAAGCATAAGGTTTTGGAGAATCCTGATTGTATTTAATTTATGAAAGCACAGAAATCCACAATAGTTTGATTGCGTCTAAAAATAAAGTTCTCTGAAGAACACGAATGAAAATAACTAAAAAGAAATCTCAAGCCTAAAAAAAGGAAAATTGAAACTAGAATTACAAACAAAATTCTAAACTATCAAAACTGTCCTCCAACAAGTGTTTAATGAGCCTATTTATAGAGTTAGGGTTGGTCGTCATCCTTAACCCTAGGTTTGCTGACATTTTAGTGTTACTTTTCATTGTATGGACAAAAATGCCTCTTAATCGTAATTCTTCTCGTATAGGGCCGATGTCGTGACACCTAATGCCTGTGTCACAACATCAAAGGCAGTATTCTCTGGTTCAGGTTTGGCTACAGAGATGTGTCACAACATCTTATGGCTATGTCGTGACACCAAAGGCAATCTTGACATTCTTATATTCTGCTCCCTATGTTACGACATTAGGCTTTCTGTGTTGCAATACAGCAACCAACCTTGAGCTATTTTACCTTTGAATGATGTCTTGCACACTCACTTAGTCTGTTAGCTCACCCTTAGGCCTCATTCAGCTGCTAAGGTCATAAAAGGACTGAATTTACACTTTTTATTTAATTAAAACTAAAATAGAAAAACTAACTAAAACGTAATAAAATTGTTTGTATTCGAGCTACTTAAGTATGAAAACTAGTTTAATCTGCTACTTCGAATTACGACATATCAATTTACCATTTCATACTTAATACATTTTCAAGTTTTCCCACTTCAATTCAAAATAAATATCACCCGATGGAACTCTAGTAGGTTGGACTTGGATACATAGGTGAATCTCAACTAGACTAGATCTTGTTATATTATCCTGAGAATCTACAACAAGGCTAGATCTCGTTATATTACACGAGAATCTGCAACAAATGTTAGATCTCATTATAATCTATAATAATCTTCGATCAAGTGCGCATATGGCTCTATCATTATGCCAATTGTATCCAAAGATTTTACCAAGTTTATGTAACACCCATAACCCGTTCCTGTTGCTGGATTAGGGTTATGACATATTATTGTACAATCCAGAACAATCAAGAACAGATAGCATCAAGTTGTCAAATTAATTAATAATTTCATAATAAATCATATCGGAGTAATAAATACATTTATGAGCATTAAATGAAGCTTACAAGGCCTTAAAATTTGTTTAGAAACAATCAGGGACTAATTTTAGAATAATTCAAAATGTTTAGGGAAAAACTAAAAATTTTCACTATAGGGGTCACACGGCTATGTGGCTATCTGATATACCTGTGTGCTCACCCGTGTAACTCACTGACTTGGGTCACAAGGCCGTGTGCTAGCCCATGTGAACTGTGCACCTAACAGATTCAAGGCACACACCCGTATGTGACAAACGACATTGTGATAGCCCGTGTCCCAGGCCGTATATGTCTAAAAGTTACCTAAATCATGTTTAGTTTTCATCCAATTGCATAGATACCTAAACCAATTCTCAATGCAATATTATAAGACTTTAAAATGCATTCCAATGACACCCAAAACATGTCAAAACAAACATCTTAAGGTCTAACCAATGTGCCATCCATGACACCACATTTCAAGTACTTTCACAATTCATTTCCTTAACTAAGTTTACAAGCTACAAGCACATTCAAATAAATTATTTTCTATCTCAAACTACTATACCATAAAATCAAGTGTGCACCTCACTTAGCTACTAATACCACATCATCATATGCATATTAACAACAAGACCAATAAGTACTTATGAACCCTTACAAACATAATCAGATTCTCCTATTACATGCTATATAAGCCAAGATATATTCAAAAGCTACCAAATGATCCTCGGATAGTGTGATTCTTTAAGCTAATTCAATCTCCCAATCCATAAAACATGTCTTCAAGAACTAAGACAAATAACATGAGTAAGCTTTCGTAAAGCTTAGTAAGTTCATCGATTGAAAGGTAAAGCTGTAACAACCCATTTTAGGGTCAAATCGAAACAATGGTTTTGGGACCAAAAATTCGAAGTATAAATATTTATTTTATTATTTCTATAATGTCTATAGTATGATTGAATGATTTTGTGAAAATTTTGTTAAGAAATTTTATCGATTGAGTGTCCAATTTGACTAATAGGACTAAATTGCAATAGGTGCAAAATTGTGTTCTAGAAGCTAGAGGTGTCTAATTGGAATGAAATTTTAAATTTGAGGTCTTTAAATGGTAATTAGACCATTATACTTTAAGTTGGACAAAAATGGACATGGATGGGTAAAATTTTGAAGTTAGGCATTAAGGGCATTTTGGTCATTTGGTAAATAAAGACAAATAAAACAAATAAAAAGATGTCATCTTCTCAAATTAGTCCTCCCCATAGCCAAAAATTTCCAGGTCTCTATAGCTATGGTTTGGCCAACTTCCAAGCTCAATTGTAAGTCCGTTCTTGCCCCGTTTTTAATGACTTTTACGTTTTTGTAAATGTTGTAACTTGATTTAGCTATTTTAAGGACTAATTTGAAAGAAAATCAAAGTCTAAAATTTCACCCATGTTGAATATTTGTGTATTTTGATGTTTAATGGTAGAAAATGTATGTTTGATGTTAGGTAAACAACAATTACAAAGTGATTTTTGATGAAAATGTCAAATCGGGACCTATTTGTAAAGGTTGTAAAATGTGTGTAAAAATGTGAATAAATGAAAATTTTGGGCTGATATGAGTACTAAAAATATTCGGCTAGGTTTGGGTAATGAAGAAATCGAATGAAAATCATTTTACGAGTCTAGGGACTAAAATGTAAAAAAGTTGAAAAGTTAAAGGGAAAATGTAATTTTTTCCATAAGTTGTTTTTGGGATTAAATTGAATAATGTGATAATTTAATAAGTTAAATTTGATATTATAGATCAAGAAAGACGAGGTTCTGACCTAGACCGGGGAAAGAACAAAGTTGTGGACTAAATCGAACAATTAGCCATTTTGTACCGAGGTAAGTTCGTATGTTAAAAATAAGCTTTAGAATAATTGTATTTAAATGCCTTAATATTGCATGATTTGTATGTTTGATTTTGTGAATGAGTATAATACTACGAACGAGTTCGACAACGAATCGACAAGCAAAAATCCCATTTGAACTTTAGGAATAAGGTAGGATACAAGTGACATGTCACTAGGGTAGTATGTGTTATGTGATTATGTGATCCGGTTGCTGGTCTTGTACGTCCTATCGGTGGCTGAGTATACCAGCATATGTTGTGAATACTTGACAGCTTGTGTGAGCAGCATCGCGTAGCTACGTCTTAACTGACAGCTTGTGTAAGTAGGCCCGTTGATAGCTCGAGAGTGAGCAACTATGTGATATGAGTTTTGAGGTAGCATTGGCTACATATGTGGCACTTAATGTGCAAATTTCCCGAGTATCCGACATTGTTATTCCAAGTGGTTCACAGGTATGTCATAGATTAGATTATGTGTAAATTCCTTTCAGGATGGTACAGGTATGTACTTGAAGCTCATATCCATTAAATGCTTGAAATGATGAATATGAGGTAAGTTTTGTGATGAAATGAATTAGATACTATGGTAAATGTACATTTAATTATCTTATATCACTTGAATGTTATATGTATAGTAAGGTTGCTTATTTCTTGCATACGAGCTTACTAAGCTATATAGCTTACTTCGTTTATTTTCCATGTTTTTATAGTGTCACCAAGCTAGCTCAGAATCGAAGATCATCAGATATTCGCCTCACACTATCAAAACTGTTATTTTTGGTATTTGATGATCTTAGCATTTTGAAAGTATGGCATGTATAGGGACTTGGTCATTTTTTTATATGTGTCATTATGATTGGCCAAATGTATTGTCTTGTAATAGCTATTGGTTTATTTGGTACCTTGTCATGTTAATTGGCATATTTTGGCTAGCATGGTTGTAAGCCTAAGTATATTCAAATATGTGCCAATGTCTTTGGTGATATGATCATGGTATGCTTGGTGAATGATGGAATGAGATTCATAGCATGAATGTGTTGTATTGGAAATGTGATTTATCGGTGAGATGATTGTCGTATGCACAAATGGTGTCATGAAAGTTTCTAACTGAGGCTTAATGAATGTGAAAGTTGCATGATTGATTTTGGGACACAATAAATGTTATGAGCATGATAGTGTATGGTATTACATTGATATGCTTTAGCCATGATTGTGGATGTTTGGTAAGTGTGCCATGGATTTGTGCTATTGAATTGGTATAAGTGTTTGTGCTAATAAGGGTGGCAAATGGCTTGGTAAATAGCCCCTAGTTTGTCCACACGGGTAGACACACTGGCGTGTGTCTAGGCCGTGTGTGACACACGGTCTGCCCCAAGGGCATGTGTTCCAGTCGTGTGTCCCCTGTACCTTAATTTTGAGAAACAGAATGCTCAAAATTGAGTACACGGCGTGTGTCTCAGCCATATGGACGGCACGGCCTCGAACACGGGCGTGTGCCCTGGCTATGTGAAGTCTGCACCTATTTTATGAAAATAAATTTTCTACAAGGCCTAGCACATGGGTGTGTGACTTGGCCGTGTGACCACAATTTGTTCATGGGTTACATGTTAGTGAGTTACATGGGGTCGGGACATGGGCGTGTTGTAACAGCCCATTTTTCAGTAATATCAGAATAGTTGTTTCGGGACCACAAATCCGACCCAAAATATATTTTATTTTTATTTTATCATATGGCATGTAAAATGTTAGAAATGACGTATGAAAGTTTTAATATGAAAATTTTATCGATTAAATGTTTAATTACGAGAATGACTAAATTGCATAAAATACGAAAGTTGAACTCTAGTAGCTATGAAGATCAAATAGCTATGGAATTCAAAACTAGAGGTCATTATATGGTAATTATACCATTAAGAAAAGTATGTAGATTTTTCTTGGTGACTCATCCATGGAATTATAGAAAAAGACAAAGGACTAAATTGGAAATACCAAAATATTTAATTAATTAAAAGATGAAAAGAAATTATATCATTTTATTTTCATCATCTTCAACCTAAAAACACATGGAAACCCTAGGAGAGAGAAAAGAAACTTTCAAGGCCTAATTGGGTAAGTTCTCTTGTCCTGTTTTTAGTAATTTTGGTATTTTTGAAACCGGGATAGCTTAATCTCTCTATTTGGTGGATTAATTTGAAAAGTTATCAAAGTATGAAAATGGTTCGTAGATGTCTTATGCCGAAAATTAGAAATTTATGGTAGAAAATGAAAGATTATTGATAGATAAACAACTTTTACAAAGTGATTTTTGATGAAAACATGATTTAGGGACTAAAATGAAAAGTTGTAAGATTTGATGAAAAATTTTGAAATTTTATGAATACATGTGCTGGAAAATTTGTAATGGGGCTTTGGTTAGGCTTGAATAGGGAATAATTTGTACAAGTTTCATTTTCCGGGCCTAGGGACAAAATTGAAATTTATGAAAAAGTTAGGGGCAAAATGGTAATTTTGCCTAGAACGTAAATTGAGTCCATGTAACACCCCTAACTTGTATCCATTTCCAGACTAGGGTTAAGAGGTATTATCGGACATATTGGAACATTACAAAATCATAATCATACATCATCATATCATAGCAATTCATACACTAATTGTCCTTTTAGAAGGTTTACGAAACATTAAACATGCTTTGGAGAAGGTTCAGGACCAAGCTGAACACATACAAAATTTTTTGAAACTTAAATAAATTTTCTAAGTTACAGAGGTCACATGTCCGTGTGAACAGGTCATGTGCCTCACACGGCATTAGACACACCCGTGTGTCTAGACCGTGTCAAATTAGGGCATTCATACTGAATTAACCACACGGCCATAAGACATACCCGTGTGCCTTGGCCGTGGTCGAAATTGACTTGGGTCACACGGCCAGCCACACGCCCATTGTAACACCCCCACGCCCGAGACCGTCGTCAGAGTCGAGTATGAGGTGTTACTAAGCTTAATTTAACATATTTAGAACTTTGGATTATTTATTTCTACATTCGCAGCTTTTAAGATACTTGCATCACAGTCACAAGAAAAATTATATCTCGAGTTAAAAAACTCAAAATTAAGATCCGTAAATTTTCCCTGAATCTAGACTCATATACCTATCTACTAATTTTTTTCTAGAATTTTTGGTTGGGCCATTTAGTACAGTTTATTAGTTAAAGTTACCCCTGTTTCAGGACTTGACTGGTCTGACCTCTGTTTACTACGAACCACATTTCTCTCTGTAAAAAATTCATATGAATATTAGGTTTATTTATCCTGAAACTAGACTCAATAAGGATTCTTAGAATATAAAATACACTACCTAATTATATCTTTAAAATTTATGGTGAATTTCTAAAGTTGGAACAGGGGATTCAGAAACTGCTATGACCCTGTTTCACTAAAATTAAAATATCTTCTAATATATAATTCTTTTTCTTGTTTCATTTATTTCATGTGAAACTAGACATAATAAGATTCAATTTGATATGTATTCCATCACCAAATTCAATTTCTATGATTTTTAGTAAATTTTCAAACTCGTGTCACTGTTGCTGCTGTATCCTGTTTATGGCAAATTTCATCCCTTTTGATGAGTTTTTATACACTAAGTATCTTATTAATTTTCCTTATCATCAAACATAATCTAAACTAACCATTTTCATAATTTATCATTATCAAACATTTCCTCAACCATTCCATTACCATACCATAAGATCATTTACACAAAATAGATATATTGCTATACATGCCATACTTAAATTTACAAGCCTTTACCAAAAGTCTTAGGATAGTGTGGTGAGCCTTTGACCTATCCCGACTCCTGAGCTGGCTTGGCCAAAACTACAATGAGTAAGAAGGAGGGAGTAAGCATAAATGCTTAGTAAGTTCATATGCAAATAATAAGTAACATAACAAACAGTCATACCAATCAACATTAGCATGTATCACTAAAACACATATCACATTTTTAATCATTTTTCATCATCTTATTACCTTATCGTGGTTGTATCAATACTCAACCCGAGGGTTAAATACATACCTGTTCAAAATATCCATTTCACATCACTTACCAATACGTCTCTTACATCTCAAATATTCCTCCATTTGAGTAGAACTTTACCCGTTGAGCACATCGGAATATAATTCGGATACATGGATAACTTGCACATAAGTGCCATATATGCACTCAAGCAATCATGTAACCCGCCCCTAAGCGAACTCGGACTCAACTCAACGAGCTCGGGCGTTCGCATCCATAAGTGAACTCGGACTCAACTCAACGAGTTCGGATGCCTAGTTACATCTCACGAACTCGGACTCAACTCAACGAGTTCGGACATTCGCATCCATAGGTGAACTCGGACTCAACTCAACGAGTTCGGATGCTCAACCATCCTAGTGACATGTCACTTGTATCCTAATCTATTCCTAAGGTTCAAACGGGCTTTTTCCTCGAACACTTATCCTTGCCGTCTTCCGTAGAATGCCAAATCAATACTCGGTAACAATTATATTTAACAAGTAGTTCACATAATTTACATATTATTTGAAATTAACCACAAAGCATACATTTCATAATAAAATTCAGCATAACATATAATTAACATCAATAACTTAAAAATAACCATTATGCTACATTATTTACACATGAACTTACCTTGGTACCAAAATACAAGGATTTTGCAATTTAGTCCACAATCTTTTCTTTTCCTCGATTGAGGTCGATTCCACGTCTTTCTTGTTCTAAAATAACACATTTAGCTTATTTAATACTCACATTATCAAATTAATCCTTAACTCAAATTTGGGCAAAATTACAATTTTACCCTTAAACTTTTGCATATTTACATTTTTGTCCCTAGGCTCGGGATTAAACTTTATTCCTTATTCTTATGTTTTACAACATGCTGATGACTTTGCTCTTCTATGGCAACATCAAATTCTCACTCTAACATGTACTTGTGACTATTAGGTATTTTTACCGATTAAGCCCTTTTACTCGTTTTTGCTTAAAATCGAGTAGGACAAGTTGTCTAACATAATTTAAAACTTCATATTCTATCATAAAACATCAAAATACACAAATTTCACCTATGGATATTTTTCCAAATATAAACCCTAGGTTATTGCTAACATAAGCTTTATCGAGTTAGGGATCTCAAAACGTAAAATCATTAAAAGCGGGCTTGGAATCACTTACTATGGAGCTTGGAAGCTTGAAACAAACCCTAGATATGGAGAACCCTTGAAATTTCGGCCTAATGAAGAAGATGGACAAAAATTGGCTTTTAATTTTGTTTTTAATTCATTTTAATAACTAAATGACCAAAATACCCTTACTACTAAACTTTCCAAAATTCCTTCCATGTCCTAATTTTGTCCATGAACTTAAAATTGGTCAAATTTCTATTTAAGACCTCCTCATTAATATTCCAAAACAATTTCATACTAAAAACTTCTAGAATGCAAGTTTTGCAACTTATTCGATTTAGTCCCTACTTTCAATTTAAGCACTTTAGGCATAGAATTTCATCACGAAATTTTCACACAATCATGCAATCATATCATAAACCTTAAAATAATTATAAAATAATTATTTCTATCTCGGATTTATGGTCACGAAACCACTATTCGATTAGGCCCTAATTAGGGATATTACAACTCTCCCCTTTAAGGATTTTCGTCCTCGAAAATCTTACCAGAAACAGATGTGGGTATTGATTTCTTATAGTTTCTTCGGATTCCCATGTAGCTTCTTCTACTCCATGCCTTTGCCACAACACCTTCACAAGTGCAATATTTTTATTCCTTAGTTGTTTGACCTCTCAAGCTAAAATCTTAATCGGTTCTTCTTCGTGAGGTCATATCTGGTTGTAGTTCAATTTCGTCATTTGAAACTACATGTGAAGGATCCGAATGATACCGATGTAACATAGATACGTGGAACACATCATGAATCTTCTCTAATTCGGTGGTAATGCTAGCCGATATGCTCTGGGTCCAACTTTTTCAATTACTTCATACGGCCCAACAAAATGCGGACTTAATTTGCCCTTCCGTCCAAATCTAAGGACTTTCTTCCACGAGTCACCTTTAAAAATACTTTATCACCAACTTGAAATTCAATGTCCTTTCGCTTTAGGTGCGCATAAGATTTACATCTATCTCAAGCGACTTTCAAACAATCTCGAATTATCTTCACTTTTCTTGATTTCTTTTATTAGATCAACTCCATAAATCTGATTTTCCTTGACTTCATCCAATACAATGGCGTTCAAACTTACGACCATATAATGCTTCATAAGGTGCCATTTTCAAGCTCGTCGATAACTATTATTGTAAGCAAATTCCACCAACGGTAAGTATCTTTCCCAACTTCCTTGAAATTCCAATACACAACATCTAAGCATATCTTCAAGAATCAATTATTCTTTACGATTGTCCATCGGTTTGTGGATGAAAAGCGATCGAAATTTAACTTTGTACCTAACGCGTCTTGCAACTTTTGCCAAAATCGCGAGGTAAACCTTGGATCTCTATCTAAAATAATCGACAATGGTATTCCGTGTAATCTAACAATTTCTCTAATATACGATTCAGCCAACTTGTTAAGAGAATAATCCGACGCATCGAGATAAAATGAACCGACTTAGTTAATCATCAACTATTACCCGGATGGCATCTTTCTTTCCGGAGTCAATGGCAATCCTGAAACAAAATCCATAGTAATCCGATCCCATTTCCATTCAGAACCATAATAGGTGGAGTAATCCGAAGGTACTTGGTGTTCACTTTCACCGTTGACAAATTAAGCATTTGGACACAAACTCGATATATCTCTTTTCATTCTATTCCACCAATACATTTTCTTCAAGTCATTATACATTTTCGTACTACTACGGATGAATCGAGAAATAACCACTATGTGCTTCTGTAGGATCTTTTGAATCAGTTCCTCATTCTTGATTACACAAATCCGATCTTTAAACATTAAGCACCCATTAGAACCAATTCAAATCGATCCCGTATCGACTTCACCTTTATTTTCTTTTGGCTAGCAAATCTTGATCATTTTTCCGAGTTTGAAATCTCTTGTAAAAACTTCGGTTTTACTCTTAGCTCTGCTAGAATCGAACAGTCATCTGACATTTTCAACTGAGTGTTCATAACTCTCAAAGCAAACAACAACTTTCTACTTAAAGCATCGGCAACCACATTCGCTTTTCCCGGATGATAATCAATAACAAGCTCATAATCTTTCAATAACTCCAACCACCTTCGCTGTCTCAAATTCAAGTCTTTTTGTGACATCAAGTATTGAAGACTTTTGTGATCGGTATATACTCGGCACTTTTCACCATACAAATAATGTCGCCAAATCTTCAAAGCAAACACCACTGCAGCCAATTCCAAATCGTGAGTAGGATAATTCCTCTCATGAGGTTTTATCTGCCTCGAAGCATAAGCCACCACTTTTCCTTCTTGCATGAGTACACACCCCAAACCATTTAGAGAAGCATCACTATACACCATAAATTCTTTACCTAATTCGGGTTGTACCAACACTGGTGCTTCATTAATAACTTTTTAATTCTTCAAAACTCATTGACATTCTTCCGTCCATTCAAATTTAACATCCTTTTGAGTAGTCTAGTCATAGGAGCAGCAATTATAGAAAATCCATTTACAAACCGCCGATAATACCCAGCTAGCCCCAAGAAACTTCTAACTTCAGTTACATTTTTCGGTGGTTTCCAATCAACAATGGCTGAAATTTTACTAGGATCAACCCGTATACCATCACCTGAAACAATATGACCCAAAAATCCAACTTCCCGGAGCCAAAATTCACTTTTACTAAACTTAGCATACAGCTGCTTATCTCTCAAAGTTTGCAAAACTATCCTCAAATGCTCAGCATGCTCTGTCTCATCTTTTGAATAAATTAAAATATCATCTATAAACACCACAACAAATCTGTCCAAGTATGGCCAAAATATGCGATTCATTAAATCCATAAACACAGCAGGAGCATTTGTCAACCCGAATGGCATAACTAAAAATTCATAATGACCGTACCTTGTTCTAGAAGCAGTTTTAGGCACATCCGACTCCTTTACCCGCAGTTGGTAATACCCAGATCTCAAGTCAATCTTTGAAAACCATGTCGCTCCTTTTAGCTGATCAAACAAATCATCAATTCTTGGCAACGGATACTTGTTTTTGATTGTCACCTTGTTTAACCGCTTAGGTAATCAACACACAACCTCATAGAACCATCCTTCTTTTCACAAATAACATGGGAGCACCCCAAGGTGAAAAACTTCGGTCTCACAAAACCTTTATCATCAACTCTTGCAAGCTGCGACTTCAATTCCTTCAACTCTGCTGGTGCCATTCTATACGAACAATCGAAATCGAGCTGTTCCGGTATCAAATCAATACCAAATTCTACTTCCCGACCGAGGCAAACCCGACAATTCTTCTAGAAATCGTCCGCAAATTCACACATAACCCAAGACTTGATTCAACTTTCTTTTAAACTTCTTTTGTATTAATTACATACACCAAATAAGCTTCATAACCCTTTCTCGGATATCTTTGAGCCGACATTGAAGAAATCACACTAGGCAATGCCTCGATTTATCCGATTCAACCCATGAGTTTCACCATTTTCACACTTTAATTCTATAACCTTTTCTTTGTAATTTATTTTAGCATCATGCAATGTCAACCAATCCATACCCAAAATAACATCAAACTCATCAAACGGCAACAACATCAAGTCGGCCGGAAAGTAATGATCCCAAATAATTAAAGGACATTTCTTACATACTTTATCAACAAATCACACATTTGCCTAACGGATTCGACACTCCAATCATAAATTTCGTGTTCTCAACGGTATATTCATACTAGACACCAATTTCATGCACACATATGAATAAGTAGAACCGGATCAATCAAAGCAATAACATTAACATTATAGAGAGAAAATGTACCGGTAATCACATCGGTGAGGAAGCATCTTCACGCGCTTTAATAGCATAAGTTCTAGCCGAGCCCTTCCTTGAGTCTAACAGGTGCATGCTCGGCTACATTCTTCTCGCTTGTTTCACTTCCGCTTTTTCTCGGATACCTTCCCTCGAGTCTGCACCACTAGCTTTTACATTCGGAAATTTTTCTTTCTCACTCTCTCAGGCGTCTCTAATAAAATGATCCGGAGAACCACATCGAAAACATTCATTTGCTCGCACGGACCAAAATGATTTCTACCACACCACCGGCTTTCGGGTTTAACAAATCTCGAGTTCCCTACCTTGGCTGCAAGTATTCGAGATTTAGGACCCACATTTTGCTTCTTATAATTCCCATATGACTGTCGGTGAAGCTTGGGAGCGAGGATTCATATTCCTTGACTTTCTAGGTTCTTTGTGAAAATGAACTACTCATCGGTCTTTTCTTCCAATTTCTAGTCTCACCTCTACCTTTTCTTTTCTTTAAGTAGTTCTTCACCTTGCAAGCTCGATCAACCAAGACTACCATTTCTTTTAGTTCAAGGATCCCGACAAATACTTTAATGTCTTCGTTGAGCCCGTCTTCAAATCGTCGGCACATCTTGGCTTCAGAGGAACATATTCCACGCATACTTACTCAATCGAACAAACTCTCTTTCATATTCGAGATCGTCATATTACCTTGCTTCACTCAAGAAACTCTTTACATTTCGATCAATAAACCTTTCACTAATATATTTCTTCCGAAACTCTTCTTGAAAGAATTCCCGAGTTACCCTCTCTTTGGTACCACCGAAATCAAAGTCTTCCACCAATTATAGGTGAATCTCTCAACAAAGATGTAGCACATTTCAAACATTCTTGGTGTACAAGATAATTCATCAAATACCGGATAGACTTTTCAAGCCGAACTCTACTTTCTCGCATCATCATCAATATTTGCTCTAAATTCTTCACCCCTTGTTTACTTAATTCACAATCAGGCGTTCGTGAAATTTTATCATATCCATACCTTGAGGCATCGAAGTGCAGGTTGAGGAATTGGGGAGGTGGGGAGGTCGTACATTTGGGTTCGTCGAACGAACTCGGTGTACCATGCACTCATCATTTGGAGAAAGGCTTCGATCCCTTTCTCCTCCTCCCGACCAACAATAGGAGGTGGATTTTCGATGGTATTGTTCCTTCAATAGGAGCTGGTGCATTACTTTCTACTTCATCGCCACTGGCGGATCGGGATCCATTTACTATAAAAAATCATTTAAAAGGTCAGAAGTCGTCACACTATCACAATTCATACATATGGCATGTATAGCAAAATCCGTACATACAACACGTAGTCCGAGAACCGACAAAACCTGCTCTGATACCACTAAATGTACATACATATGGTGAATTTCTAAAGTTGGAACATCGGATTCAGAAACTGCTATGATCCTGTTTCACTAAAATTCTAATATCTTCTAACATATAATTCCTTTTCTTGTTTCATTTATTTCATGTGAAACTAGACATAATAAGATTCAATTTGATATGTAGTCCATCACCAAATTCAATTTCTATGATTTTTAGTAAATTTTCAAACTCGCGTCGTGTTTCTGTCTTGTATCCTGTTTATGGCAAATTTCATCCCTTTGATGAGTTTTTATACACTAAGTATCTTATTAATTTTCCTTATCATCAAACATAATTTAAACTAACCATTTTCATAATTTATCATTATCAAACATTTCCTCAACCATTCCATTACCATACCATAAGATCATTTACACAAAATAGATATATTGCTATACATGCCATACTTAAATTTACAAGCCTTTACCAAAAGTCTTAGGATAGTGTGGTGAGCCTTGACCTATCCCGACTCGAAGTGGCTTGGCCAAAACTACAATGTGTAAGAAGGAGGAGTAAGCATAAATACTTAGTAAGTTCATATGCAAATAATAAGTAACATAACAAACAGTCATACCAATCAACATTAGCATGTATCACTAAAACACATATCACATTTTTAATCATTTTCATCATCTTATTACCTTATCGTGGTTGTATCAATACTCAACCCGAGGGTTAAATACATACTGTTCAAAATATCCATTTCACATCACTTACCAATACGTCTCTTTACATCTCAAATATTCCTCCATTTGAGTAGAACTTTACCCGTTGAACACATCGAATATAATTCGGATACATGGATAACTTGCACATAAGTGCCATATATGCAATCAAGCAATCGTGTAACCCGCCCATAGCGAACTCGGACTCAACTCAACGAGATCGGGCGTTCGATCCATAAGTGAACTCGGACTCAACTCAACGAGTTCGGATGCCTAGTTACATCTCACGAACTCGGACTCAACTCAACGAGTTCGGACATTCGCATCCATAGGTGAACTCGGACTCAACTCAACGAGTTCGGATGCTCAACCATCCTAGTGACATGTCACTTGTATCCTAATCTATTCCTAAGGTTCAAACGGGCTTTTCCTCGAACACTTATCCTTGACGTCTTCCGTAGAATGCCGAAATCAATACTCAGTAACAATTATATTTAACAAGTAGTTCACATAATTTACATATTATTTGAAATTAACCACAAAGCATACATTTCATAATAAAATTCAGCATAACATATAATTAACATCAATAACTTAAAATAACCATTATGCTACATTATTTACACATGAACTTACCTTGGTACCAAAATACAAGGATTTTGCAATTTAGTCCACAATCTTTTCTTTTCCTCGATTGAGGTCGATTCCACATCTTTCTTGATCTAAAATAACACATTTAGCTTATTTAATACTCACATTATCAAATTAATCCTTAACTCAAATTTGGGCAAAATTACAATTTTACCCCTAAACTTTTGCATATTTACATTTTTGCCCCTAGGCTCGGGATTAAACTTTATTCCTTATTCTTATGTTTTACAACATGCTGATGACTTTTCTCTTCCATGGCAACATCAAATTCTCACTCTAACATGTACTTGTGACTATTAGGTATTTTTACCGATTAAGCCCTTTTACTCGTTTTTGCTTAAAATCGAGTAGTACAAGTTGTCTAACATAATTTAAAACTTCATATTCTATCATAAAACATCAAAATACACAAATTTCACCTATGGGTATTTTTCCAAATATAAACCCTAGGTTAAATTATTGCTAACATAAGCTTTATCGAGTTACCGGATCTCAAAACGTAAAAATCATTAAAAGCGGGCTTGGAATCACTTACTATGGAGCTTGGAAGCTTGAAACAAACCCTAGATATGGAGAACCCTTGAAATTTCGGCCTAATGAAGAAGATGGACAAAATTGGCTTTTAATTTTGTTTTAATTCATTTTAATAACTAAATGACCAAAATACCCTTACTACTAAACTTTCCAAAATTCCTTCCATGTCCTAATTTTGTCCATGAACTTAAAATTGGTCAAATTTCTATTTAAGACCTCCTCATTAATATTCCAAAACAATTTCATACTAAAAACTTCTAGAATGCAAGTTTTGCAACTTATTCGATTTAGTCCCTACTTTCAATTTAAGCACTTTAGGCATAGAATTTCATCACGAAATTTTCACACAATCATGCAATCATATCATAAACCTTAAAATAATTATAAAATAATTATTTCTATCTCGAATTTATGGTCACGAAACCACTATTCCGATTAGGCCCTAATTCGGGATATTACACCCATGTGCCTTGGCCGTGCTTAAGACTAACTTAAAATCGTAGGGTACCCCAGGGGACACACGGCCATGCAACATGACCGTGTGTCGCACACGGCTGAGACACACGCCCGTGTCTCTGCCCGTGTGGACAAAAATAGGCCATTTGAAAAGCCAATTTGCCACCCAATTTAGGTCAAACCTACAAGCATCATTCAAGCATCAATATACCACATTTTCAGCCAATTTCAATCTCAAAACATACACCATTCAAGTCATGTAATCATCAATTTGTTTCATGCTCAATATCTATACCAAAACATACCAAAATCTTAAGCCAAATTCATTCAATCATACATTACCAACATCTCAATTTCTTATTCATCTTCATGCCGAACTTTTACTAAATTTAACAATTAAGCACATACCAAATTGACCATTTCATTTAGTTATTCATATGCATCAAATCATACCATTTTCTCATCACATAAACCATAACAAAACCAAATCATATTCACATTCATTATCATTATCATTGGCAAATCATATATTTACATCTCTAAACGTATTCACATACTTCTAGCCTATACATGCCACATAACCAAAGCTCAAAACAATATTTACCGAAATGATAACTAGATAGTAGGATGTCGTCTCCATCGACTTCCAACCCATACAGATCTCCGAAAATCTATAAACATAGGAAAAACACACAGAATAAGCTTCGAGAGCTTAGTAAGCCATAAGCAAATAATTCTTCACAAGATCATTAATATAATTCAACTTGAATAAGTCAAATTTAGTTAACTTCATACACATATTTAATAACTTATATTATATAATCCAACATCACCATATTAAGTAACTTCATTAATCTTGTTTATCGGTGAACATACAAACCATGCTTTCAATTTCAAATAATGACTATTAGATCATTCATATAAATTAATCTTGCGCAATTTCATTACATAACCAACCGAAACATGGTCAATTATTACATTTCATGCATAGAAGTATATCAATTTCTTTTTATGCATTTCAAAACCCGAATAACCATAACAAATCACACATCCAAACCATGTTTTATTTTTCATAATTCTCATGTCAAAAACATAGGACCATAATTTCATATAACGAGCATATATAACACATCATACATTGTCATATATTTCACATATCGTCATTTTCACATAAATCATATATCAATTAGTCATAATCATACTCACTTTCATTGCTTAATTTCATATACATCACAACATACCTGATTCGGATGCACATTATTATACTCATTTCGCTCAAATACTTAGAACCATTTTCTCACATGTACATCACATTTCCATATAATACAAACATACTTCATATGTTTACACATATAAACATATACTTACTTTTCATTCTCAAGCTTAATATACATTTCATACATACCTGAATCAGATACACATCTCATGTTTTCATTCTTTTCTCGGAATGCCCATTGAACTGTTAAGAATCAATAAGGATACTTGGATAGCAAATAAGCTCGTACAATGCCAATGTCCCAAACTTGGTCGTACATGTAATCAAATATCGATGCCATTGTCCCAAACAGGGTCTTACACGAAATCATATACGATGCCAATATCCCAGACATAGTCTTACTCGTAAATCACAAATCGATGCCAACGTCCCAGATGTGGTCTTACACGATAGCACATATCCAAATCCTATGTAATGACATATGTATCCTAACTATTCCTATGGTTCGTACAGGGCTTTTCAGGCATTGTCACATTATCAGAACTTCCTCAATTTCACCTATTTGAACAATCCAAGATCAAAACAGATTCTCCAAAGCTCGATTCAATTCTGCATATACACATATATTTATTATAATTCAATTCAGCACATATAACACACATACACATATATATTTATATATATATTTGAATTTAATAGCATTTATTTACTTATGAACTTACCTCATACAGACACGAACGGATCGAAATGACTATTCGATAATTTTTTACTTTCCCCGATCCAAATCCAATTTTTCTCATTTCTTGATCTAATTCAATACAAATTCAACTTATTTAATCACGTATTTACTCAAATTCATCCAAAAACACAAAAAAGAGCAATTTGCACTTTAGCCCCTAACATATTTCATTTTTTACAATTTAGTCTTTATTTCACAAAATAAAAAATACTCAAAATTTAACCACACCCATGCTTGGCTAAATTTTACTAAGGTCCCTAGCAGCATTTACAAATTTCACAATTTAGCCCAAATTACTCAAATTCATCAAAAATTAAAGACAAAAATTAATAATCTATCACATATCTTTAATTTACTATCATCAAACTTCATAAAGCTCACATTATCAACAATGGCATAACTCAAAATCATTAACAAAATCAGAAATTAGGGCATGGACTTGATAGATTACTAAGCAATGATTACAAAAACGTAGAAATTATCAAAAACATAACAAAATACATACCAAATCATCAAATCTCTTAGTCGAACCCTAAGCTTGAGTTTTCTTTCTTTTTGCTTTGATATATTTGGCCAAATGAAGAATAAATGAAGCCAATATTATGTTTTGTTTAATTAATAAACATTAATACACAATTTACTATTATAACCTTTGTAATTAAATTAGAAAACCATATAACATAAGCCCATAACCGTCCAAGATATGAATTAATGGCCTAATTTCATTATAAGGCCTCTACATTAAAAGAACATAGCATTGTTACACTTTAACAAATAGCTAGTCACTTTTACAATTTACGTGTCAAGTCCTTTTTCATAAATCGGCACTCAAACAATGAAATTTTCATACGAAAATTTCACACATATCAATTCACATACTTCAAGCACAGAAAATAATATTAAAATATTTTTTTGACTCGATTTGTGGTCTCGAAAAACCACTATTCCTACTAGGGTCTAAACCTGGCTGTTACAGTCCATTTAGTTATGAAATGTGTGAAATTGATGTCAAATTCATTTATATAGATCTGGACAAAACTAATTCGAGGTTAGATCGAGAAAAAGAAAAGATTTTGGATTAGTATACTTTTACGCGAACAAGTGTTGAGGTAAGTTCATGTAACTTAATCGGGCATGTAATTATGTTAATTAATTGTTGTGTAACACCCCTTACCCGAGTTTGACTTCGGAACAGGAATACGAGGTGTTATCAGACTTAAACACATACAATCATACATTTCCTAGTTATGAAATTTCGTCCCAATTTAAAACTTTTCACAATACCTTAATGTCCTTACTATAGGCCTACGACGCCCCGAACACATTTTGGAATTAATTCGGGACTAATCTGTGCACTCTAGAAAACTTTGTAAATTCTCAAGCTGACAGGGGCACACTCCCGTGTGGAAGGGCAATACGCCCGTGTGTTGTCTTAACATGGGTATGTTGAAGGCCTGTGTTGCTCACACGGCCTGAACATATCGAGACACGTCTGTGTCCTTAGCCCATGCAAATTTATTTTTTGATTCGAACCTACAGGGTTTTTCACATAGCTTGGCACATGCCAGTGTCCATGACCCATGTCTCCCACCAGCCATGACACGCCCATGTCTCAGCCTGTGTGCAAAAACTTGACATTTTGTTTCTGACGTCCGCAACCCCTTAAGGGCACACGGCCAAGGCACACATCCTTGTGTGAGGCCGTGTCCTCCACACAGCTGAGACACACGGTCGTGTCTCTTCCCGTGTGTTTACTAGCATGCAGACTGACTTGTAAAATTGAGGTGCAGGGGACACACGGTCGGACTACACGCTCGAGGGGTAGACCATTTGTCACACATGGCCTAGATACACGCCCGTGTGTCTGCCTTTATGGACAAAAACAAGGCTATTTACCAAGCCTTTTTGCCACCTTTAATTGCACCA
This sequence comes from Gossypium arboreum, assembly GCF_025698485.1. Classification (NCBI taxonomy): domain Eukaryota; kingdom Viridiplantae; phylum Streptophyta; class Magnoliopsida; order Malvales; family Malvaceae; genus Gossypium; species Gossypium arboreum. The sequence continues at coordinate 120,697,043 of NC_069072.1, read as the reverse complement.
ACCTATACAACATCAACCAAAACCAATCCAAGCATAACACATATATCCAAAACAACCACAACCATGAGAAATTTGCATCAAATGCATTTAATAATAATTAATATTAGCCAACATTAATGGCTTGAAAAAAATAAATATCACATACATCATATGAGCCAACTCTTGTGGCTAAACTAACAAGACACTAAAAAAAAGACTCAAATCTCTATACATTCCAAAATCAAAATATTAAACTGGCTATACCAAAGCTTCAAGTGATAGTATGATCGATGCATCTGATGTCCCTTGATCCCTGATACAAGCTTGGTGGCACTATAAGAAAATGGAAAGGAGACGAAGTAAGCATAAAGCTTAGTAAGTTGCATATAAATAAGTAACAACATCAACCATACATATTATAAATCAACACAACATTATTGAGTGAACATGGGTAAATATCACTACATGCTTATATATATATATATATATATATATATATATATCATAAGTATAAACCAAAGATTTCAATATTGTCCCAAGATCATTTTCATAGCTAGAACTTACTCGTGTCATTCTTACCATCAAGGCAACATAACAAGACTCACATCTCATGAGTTTCGAATAAGAACCTGTACCACTCACAACATGATTATATCATTCCATATCATTGTCATAAGCTTTTAAAATAACTCGTGAACCCATTTGGAATACTAAAGGATATCTGACAAGCTTTACACAAGAGGGTGAATTGCTGATGCCATGTTCCAAACATGGTCTTACACTGGCTCACATGTTGAGGCCGATGCCATGTCCCAAACATGGTCTTACACAAGCTCTCGTCTTAATACTGATGCCATGTCCCAAACATAGTCTTACACTGGCTCTCATAATGTGGTCGATGCCATGTCCCAGACATGGTCTTACACTGGCTCTCACAATATCGCTGATGTCATGTTCCAAACATGGTCTTACATTGGCTCTCATATTGTGGTCGATGCCATTTCCCAAACATCGTCTTACACTGGCACACATATCATGGCCGATGCCATGTCTCGAACATGGTCTTGCACTGGCACACATATCGTGGCCGATTCCATGTCCCAGACATGGTCTTTCATTGGCACACATATCACCCAAATGTCAAAGCATGGATATCCAATCTATTACTAGGTTCAATCGGGACTCTACTACATTGAATTTCATCATGCATTATTCATAACCAATTTCAACCATATTACACAAAATTAATCATTCAACACATAATAATGATAAAGTTATCTTACTTACGTACAACTTACCTCGATATACAAAAAGTGGACGACTAAGTGGCTTTAGTCTACTAGTTTGGCCTTTCCCCAATCTAAGTTTAAATTTCGTATTTCTTGATCTAAAATGATAAAAATTCACTAATTTAATCATCATATTAATTAATGCATTTCATAAATCATATTTTGGCAAAATGGCCATTTTGTCCCTAGACTTTCACAAAATTACTATTTTACCCCTAGGCTTGTAAATCAATTTTTATCAAATTTTCTCACTAACCAAGCCTAGCTGAATTCTTTTTATACTAGAAGCAGCCCACAATTCCCATTATTTCACAGAGTTACCACATAATTTATAACTTACGCAAAATGGTTCTTAGTTAGGGTTTCCATGAAAACTACTTCACAAATGTAACACCCCGAACCCGAGACCATCGCCGGTGTCGGACACGAGGGGTTAACAAACCAAGTTCACTTGTTTTGCCCACCAATTTGACATTTCCAGTCAGGCTGGAAAACTGCATCACCGTCGCCATAAAAATCATATCTCGAGTTTCAAAACTCGGAAACTGGTTTCGTAAATTTTCCCTGAATTTAGACTCATGTATCCATCCATGGATTTATTTCTAGAATTTTTGGTCGGGCCAATTGGTACAGTTTATTAGTTAAAGTCACCCATGTTACAGGGATCGACTGCTCTGACCTTCGCGCGTTACAACTTGAATATCTCACTGTACAGAACTTTAATACTGGTTCCGTTTGTTTCTAATGAAACTAGACTCAAAATGGAATCTGTACATATAAGGCATGACTCCTAATTCTTTCTGGATAATTTATAGCAAATTTTTAAAGTTGCGACAGGGGACCCAGAAACCGTTCTGGCCCTGTCTCACAATAGCTTTAATATCTCTTAACATGTAACTCCTATGACCATTTCGTTTCTTCCATATGAAAATAGACTCATCAAGGTTCATTTACATAGCTTATTCACTATTTAATACCATTCCTACAAATTTTGGTGATTTTTCACATTCACGTCACTGCAGCTGGCAGCATCTGTTTTTAAGGTAGGTCTTACCTATTTTGTAGTCTCCATGAACCAACTAGTCTTGCCATACATAGGTTCATATATGATCATTTTAACCATACCAATGGCTGATCATGTGACCAACACTCCCATTTCCAATCCATAATCACATCATGACACCATATATATACATATACTAACCGCAAATAGTCTAAGTCGATACTTCACTTTTACGAGCCATTTTCGCATGGCCGTACACAAATACATCACAACATATTTAACCAACAAGGGGTAGTCCTATACATGCCATTTCAAAGTTCAACCAAAAATTTATACCAAAATAGAGACGTTGATAGTGTGGATGACTTGACTTTATTGATCCCGAATCCGATTGCTATCGAGCGAAATCTATAAAACAGAGAGCCAAAGCAACGGGGTAAGCATTTTATGCTTAGTAAGTCTCAAGGAATATAATCAACTCTAATTACAGCAATACATTCACATAGCCAAATGCATCATTTCATTAATACACATTCTTACTTCACACTTCATCATTATATACTTTCACAAAGTATCAATCAATTCAATACCTGAAATTCATTAGTCGATTGAGCGAATGTTGCTCAAACATGTCGACTTTCAATGCACATATAAACGTACCTTATTCTTTGGGCTTCTCGAGTGTACTAATTGAATTTATTACAGCAACCAACACTCACCTCCAGCCCAAGATTCTTGAATATAACCGGATATAACCACGTGCACAAATGCCTTGGTCTTAGCCGGATAGAATGTCTCGCACGAATGCCTTGGTCTTAGCCGGATGTAGCCACTAGCACAATTGCCTTGGTCTTAACCGGATATAATTTCCAGCATAATTGTCTTGGGCTTAGCCGGATATCATTCAATTTCTCATGCACACATACATCAATAATCATTGGACATACATATTTCATTCTCGTTACTAAGGCTCAAACACGTTATAATCACTAGCATAATCGCCGGGACTTAGCCGGGTATTATTCGAATACTCATACACATAAATCAATAATCAATACATCCATATTTCATTCCACATAATTCAATTAAGGTCACTTCTTGAGGACTTACCTCGGATGTTGTCGAGCGGCTTTTACGGCTATTCGATCACTTTTTCCTTCCCTTGTCCAATTGTGGACCTCTTAGCTCTTGAGCTAATTCAAACAAATTCAATTTATTAAAACCTCATTGTGCTAGCTTATGGCGAATATGACAAGGAGTTTAAATGGTCATATGGCCACTCTTTAGCTTGAATACACAATGGTCATGCACATTTTATACTACATCAAGCAATTCAATACAATTTATTCGAGCATCAAGGAAAAGCTAAGGCCTTCAATAGGCTACCCAAGGCGAATATTCATGTACATGTTGAGGCCAATTATGCACTTAATACCTCACAAAACAGCATGCATTTTACTAGTTAATGCTTTGCATATTGTAGCTCAAAACTTATAATATAGCATCAAGCACTCATATGTGTGCTAGGCGAATGTGCTTGCAATTTCACAATCATTCTTCAACATCTTCTTCTTTAAACAACCATATTCATCACTTAGTTCATAACCAAAACATCATGTGCAAACATATATATACATATATGAGCATGGCGAATTTCAAGGTGTCCATAGCCATCCAAAACACAAATTTTAACTAACATGCAAGAAGCATGAACCATGCTCATGAATGCATCATGGCGAATATGACAATCATGCCCTTTTCAACTTCAATCATGATTAAACAAAAGAAAACTCAAAATCTTACTCAAAAGTAGACAATCCATCATTGCATGCATCATCATCAAGCTTCACAATTAGCATGCAATGGCTTTATCACCATAACAACTTTGGCCAAATACCATTTCCATGGCATAACAAAGATTTGAGCCATGGCTAACATGCACATCAAGTTAGCAACCAAAACATGCATGAAACTCCTAACACAACCTCATACATACCTTAATCTTGATGCAAACTTAGCCAAATCTCCTTCTAGATCTCTTCCAAACCAAGCATGAAGCAAATATCCTCCTTCTTCCTTAGTTTTGGCTCAAAGAAAGGATGAACAAAATTTTTCTTTCTTTCTCTACCACTCACGGCAATGGGGGGGAATACCACACTCACACACATTTTTTTTTCATTCTTTTCTTACCCATACACCTTTGTTTATTATTTCTCCCTAATGCACCAACAAAACATGTTTCATGACATGTTTTGCCCATCCTCTCTTGCCATGGCCGGCCACTTCATGTTGGGGGGAAATTTGACATGCAAATCCCTTATTTTTGCATGCATGAGCAACTAGTCATCACACATTAACACATATCATAGGCATCAAAATAAATTTTAAATTATTTTTATGCCTCGGTTTTGTGGTCTCGAAACCACATCCCGACTAGGGTCAATTTTGGGCTGTCACAACTCTCCCCCACTTAAGAAATTTTCGTCCCCGAAAATCTTACCGGTAAATAGGTTTGGATATCGCTCTTTCATAGAGTTCTCGGTCTCCCAAGTAGCTTCTTCTATCCCGTGCTTGAGCCATAACACTTTCACCAATGAACCCGCTTGTTTCGCAACTCTTTCACTCTCGTGATAGGATACGAATCGGTTCTTCCTCATAACTCATATTAGCTTGAATTTCAATTTCGATGGACTAATCACGTGCGATGGATCGGATCTATAGCGTCGAAGCATTGAAGCGTGAAAGACATCGTGAACCTTTTGAGTTCGGGGCAAAATCAAACGATATGCCCATGGACCGACTCGCTCGGATATCTCATATGGCCCAATGAACCTCGGGCTCGGCTTGCCCTTACTACCGAATCGAGTATCTTTTTCCAAGGCGATACCTTGAGAAACACTTTATCACCCACGATACTCGATATCCTTACGCTTCAGATCCGCGTCGACTTCGACGATCGGAGGCTATCTTGAGACTTTCACGGATTACTTTCACTTTCATTCAGCATCTCTAATCAAATCCACCGAAAATCTTGCTTTCACCGAGCTCGGTCCAAAACAATGGTGTACGGCATTTACTACCGTACAAGGCCTCGTAAGGTGCCATCTTAATACTTGATTGAAAGCTATTGTTGTAAGCGAATTCAATCAACGGCAAATACCGTTCCCATAAACCACTAAACTCGAGGACGCAACATCTTAACATATCCTCAAGTATCCGAATTATCCGCTCGGATTGACCATCGGTTTGGGGGTGAAAGGCGGTCTTTGAAATGCAACTTGGTACCCAAAGCTTCTTGCAACTTTTTCCAAAATCGCGAGGTAAATCTCGGATCTCTATCCGACACGATGGAAATAGGCACCCGTGTAATTTCACAACTCAGAAAACGTACAATTCGGCTAATTTGTCCATTGAAAAATCCGTACGTACGGGGACAAAAGTGGGCCGACTTAGTCAACTATCTACCACGACCCAAACCGCATCCCTTCTTACTTGCGACAATGCCAGTCCGGATACAAAGTCCATTGTGACTCGATCCCATTTCCACTCGGGTATCGTGATTGGCTGAAGTAATCCTGAAGGCACCTGATGTTCCGCTTTCACTTGTTGACATATTAAACATCTCGAAACAAAGTCGGAGATGTCTCGCTTCATACCATGCCACCAAAACCGACGTTTCAAATCATTGTACATCTTCGTACTCCCCGGGTGGATTGCCATTCGGCTACAATGGGCTTCATTCGAATTATCGAAATGAGTTCAATTCTTTGGAACACAGACGACTTTTGAACCTCAAACAATCGTCATCGTCGATTTGAAATTCCGAGTCCTTGTTCGGAACACACTCAGCCCGTTTTGCAGCCAACTCGTCGTCGACTTTCTGAGCTTCTCGAATTTGATGTATCAATAGTGGTTTGGCTTTCAATTCAGCTACTAACACACTATCGGATCGAACAGACAAGTGCACGTTCATCGCTCAGAAGCGAATAATGATTTACGACTCAAGGCATCCGCAACCACATTCGCCTTTCCGGATGATAGTCAATGATCAGCTCATAATCCTTTAACACTCGAGCCAACGTCTTTGTCGCAGATTTAAGTCTCTTTGGGTCATCAAATATTTGAGACTTTTGTGATCCGAGTACACATGGCACCTTTCACCAAATAAGTAATGTCGCCAAATCTTTAAGGCGAATACGATGGCGCCAATTCAAGATCATGGGTCGGATAATTTTTCTCGTGTGGCTTTAATTGCCTCGATGCATAGGCCACAACTCGACCTTCTTGCATCAATACACAACCTAACCCAAGTAGGGAGGCGTCGCTATAGATGAAAAACTCTTTCTTGGGACTCGGGTTGCACTAGAATTGGGGCTTCATCAAATAAGTTTTGATTGATCGAAACTTTTTGGCATTTCTCCGTCCATTCGAACTTAACATCCTTTTGGAGTAAGCCGTCATCGGCGTGGCTATCGTTGAGAAGCCTTTACAAATCGTCGGTAATAACCGCAAGCCCCAAAAGCTCGCACCTCATTAATATTTCTGAGGCTTCCAATTAAGTATGGCTGAAATTTTATTCGGTCGACTCGAATACGATCAGATACCACATGACCCAAGAAGCTAACCTCTCTTAACCGAACTCACACTTGCTGAACTTAGCATATAATTGCTTATCCGTAAGATTTGCAAAGACTAACCGCAGTGTTCAAAGATGTTCGGTCTCATTTCTTGAATAGACCAAGATGTCATCAATGAACAATTCTTGTGGAAAACATCCGGTATTCACAAACCAATCGACACGATTCGGGTTTCTTTTCGATTCCTTGTCATCGAGCACGTATGCAAGGTACGCCGCACCCTTTTCTTACATATTTTCGGGCCAACATCGGCGATATTACGGTGGCAACCCTTTAAGTCCGTAGACTCAACTCGAATTATTTCATTATTCGCGCACCTCAAATCGATAGTCTTGCTCTTGCAATTTACAACCGCATCGTGCATGGTCAACCAATCCAAACCAAGAATAACGTCGAACTCATCGAGCGGCAAAAGCATCAAGTCCGCGGAAAACAAGAACCTCGGAACACTAGGGGACTTTTCTTGCACACTTTGTTGACAAGCACGTAATGACCCAAGGGTTTGACACCGAATTACAAACTCGAGAGACTCAATAAGCAAAGTCTTCTTTGGATGCTAAGGTTTCACATATATATGAATGAGTAGAACCGGGGTCAATCAAAGCAATCACATTTGTATTGAAAAGAGTGAAAGTACCAGTAATGACATCCGAGAGGCGGCATCCTCACGTCATGGCGTATGGCATAAGTCCTTGCAGAGCACGAGCCTCAGATCTAACGGTAGCATCTCTAGATCCTCTCGACCGCCATCGACATTGCCCATATTTCTAGGTGGCCTACCTCGGCGATGGTAGCACCGGGTTTCCACTCGACTTACATTCTGTTCATGCATCCTCGAAATCCTTCATAAAGTGGTCGGCCGACCCACACTTATAGCAGGAGCGATCACGAAACCAACACTCCTCGAATGCCATTTGCCACAATGTGGACACTCCGCCTTCTCTCGGCGATCATTTCCACCATCTTGGCGATCAAGTGACTCGTGTGGTCACAGGGGTCGATCGCGTCCTCGTCTAGAAAAGCCCAAACGCCTCTAGACCGGCTCGCATCATCTCGAAATCTCTTTGATGCTTGTTGAAGAGACTTTCCGAGGACCTCTTTCGAATTCTCCGGTTCCCACATCGCTTTTTGTTTCTCCTTTCTAAGCTCTTGACTTTACAAGCTCGCTCAACAAGTTCTATGAACTCTCGTATCTCGAGAATGCCAACGAACATCCTTATATCATCATTCAGCCCATCCTCAAGCGTTTACACATAATGGCTTGGACGAAATGCATTCTCGCGTCTGGCTAAGCCTCACAAATTTTCGTTCGTGATGATGGCGACATAGAACCTTGCTTAAGGTCAAGGAATTCCTTCGCTTTTGGTCGATGAATCTCGATCGATATACTTTTTGAACTCGGTTTGAAAGAATTCCCAAGTCACTTGCTCTCTAGGTACCACGAAGTCGAGTACTCCACCAATAGTAGGCGGACTCACGTAGCAAGGAGATGGTACACTTTAAGCACTCATCGGGTGTACAGGATAGCTCATCGAGCACCACGATAGTGTTATCCAACCAAAATTCAGCTCGCTTCGGCATCATCATCATCCGTAGCTTTAAATTCGGTGGCCCCATGTTTTGAATCCTATCGATTGGGGCTTACTTGACCTTATTTGATCGATCCTTTGGAGGTATTGTAGGTGCGGGGTTGCATTTGTCGGGAATGGAGGTTGTGGAACAGTAGTGTTAGTTCGAATGTATTGATTAAACCATTCGTTCATCACACTATAAAAGGCTTGCCTAGCCTCATCATTCGGATTCTTGGCCATAGGTTGAGAGTCCGTCGGCGCTGTCCCTGCGGAGCAGCGCCACACTCTCCACATCATCGCTATCGCTTCGGTTGGGATCGGGATCCATTGCTATAAACAAACACAAAGTCAAATTGTCGAAATCACCACACTATCGAGTCATCATTTAATGGCATGTATAGCTAGACCCCAAACACATCACGGTAGTCCTAGAATCGACTAAACCGTGGCTCGATACCAATAAAATTGTAACACCCGAACACGAGACCATCGCGTGTGTCGGACACGAGGGTTAACAAACCAAGTTCACTTGTTTTGCCCACCAATTTGACATTTCGGTCGGTGGAAAAGCTGCGTCACCGTCGCCTTTAAAATCATATCTCGAGTTTCAAAACTCAAAACTGGTTTCAGAATTTTCCACGAATTTAGACTCATGTATCCATCCATGGATTTATTTCTAGAATTTTTGGTCGGGCCAATTGGTACAGTTTATTAGTTAAAGTCACCCATGTTACGAGGATCATTCGCTCGACCTTCGCGTTACAACTTGAATATCTGCCGTTTGTTTCTAATGAAACTAGACTCAAAATGGAATCTGTACATATAAGGCATGACTCCTAATTCTTCTCGGATAATTTATAGCAAATTTTTAAAGTTGCGACGGGGACCCGAAACCGTTCGCCCTGTCTCACAATAGCTTTAATATCTCTTAACATGTAACTCCTATGACCATTTCGTTTCTTCCATATGAAAATAGACTCATCAAGGTTCATTTACATAGCTTATTCACTATTTAATACCATTCCTACAAATTTTGGTGATTTTTCACATTCACGTCCTTTGCGTTGTGGCAAGATCTGTTTTTAAGGTAGGTCTTACCTATTTTGTAGTCTCCATGAACCAACTAGTCTTGCCATACATAGGTTCATATATGATCATTTTAACCATACCAATGGCTGATCATGTGACCAACACTCCCATTTCCAATCCATAATCACATCATGACACCATATATATACATATACTAACCGCAAATAGTCTAAGTCGATACTTCACTTTTACGAGCCATTTTCGCATGGCCGTACACAAATACATCACAACATATTTAACCAACAAGGGGTAGTCCTATACATGCCATTTCAAAGTTCAACCAAAAATTTATACCAAAATAGAGACGTTGATAGTGTGGATGACTTGACTTTATTGATCCCGAATCCGATTGCTATCGAGCGAAATCTATAAAAGAGAGCCAAAGCAACGGGTAAGCATTTTTATGCTTAGTAAGTCTCAAGGAATATAATCAACTCTAATTACAGCAATACATTCACATAGCCAAATGCATCATTTCATTAATACACATTCTTACTTCACACTTCATCATTATATACTTTCACAAAATATCAATCAATTCAATACGAAATTCATTAGTCGATTGAGCGAATGTTGCTCAAACATGTCGACTTTCCAATGCACATATAAACGTACCTTATTCTTTGGGCTTCTCGAGTGTACTAATTGAATTTATTACAGCAACCAACACTCACCTCCAACCCAAGATTCTTGAATATAACCGGATATAACCACGTGCACAAATGCCTTGGTCTTAGCCCGGATAGAATGTCTCGCACGAATGCCTTGGTCTTAGCCGGATGTAGCCACTAGCACAATTGCCTTGGTCTTAACCGGATATAATTTCAACATAATTGTCTTGAGGCTTAGCCGGATATCATTCAATTTCTCATGCACACATACATCAATAATCATTGGACATACATATTTCATTCTCGTTACTAAGGCTCAAACACGTTATAATCACTAGCATAATCGCCTTCGGGACTTAGCCGGGTATTATTGAATACTCATACACACATAAATCAATAATCAATACATCCATATTTCATTCCACATAATTCAATTAAGGTCACTTCTTGAGGACTTACCTCGGATGTTGTCGAACGGCTTTTACGGCTATTCGATCACTTTTTCCTTCCCTTGTCCAATTGTGGCCCTCTTAGCTCTTGAGCTAATTCAAACAAATTCAATTTATTAAAACCTCATTGTGCTAGCTTATGGCGAATATGACAAGGAGTTTAAATGGTCATATGGCCACTCTTTAGCTTGAATACACAATGGTCATGCACATTTTATACTACATCAAGCAATTCAATACAATTTATTCGAGCATCAAGGAAAAGCTAAGGCCTTCAATAGGCTACCCAAGGCGAATATTCATGTACATGTTGAGGCCAATTATGCACTTAATACCTCACAAAAACAGCATGCATTTTACTAGTTAATGCTTTGCATATTGTAGCTCAAAACTTATAATATAGCATCAAGCACTCATATGTGTGCTAGGTAGAATGTGCTTGCAATTTCACAATCATTCTTCAACATCTTCTTCTTTAAACAACCATATTCATCACTTAGTTCATAACCAAAACATCATGTGCAAACATATATATACATATATGAGCATGGCGAATTTCAAGGTGTCCATAGCCATCCAAAACACAAATTTTAACTAACATGCAAGAAGCATGAACCATGCTCATAAATGCATCATGGCGAATATGACAATCATGCCCTTTTCAACTTCAATCATGATTAAACAAAAGAAAACTCAAAATCTTACTCAAAAGTAGACAATCCATCATTGCATGCATCATCATCAAGCTTCACAATTAGCATGCAATGGCTTTATCACCATAACAACTTTGGCCAAATACCATTTCCATGGCATAACAAAGATTTGAGCCATGGCTAACATGCACATCAAGTTAGCAACCAAAACATGCATGAAACTCCTAACACAACCTCATACATACCTTAATCTTGATGCAAACTTAGCCAAATCTCCTTCTAGATCTCTTCCAAACCAAGCATGAAGCAAATATCCTCCTTCTTCCTTAGTTTTGGCTCAAAGAAAGGATGAACAAAATTTTTCTTTCTTTCTCTACCACTCACGGCAATGGGGGGGGGGGATACCACACTCACACACATTTTTTTTTCATTCTTTTCTTACCCATACACCTTTGTTTATTATTTCTCCCTAATGCACCAACAAAACATGTTTCATGACATGTTTTGCCCATCCTCTCTTGCCATGGCGGCCACTTCATGTTGGGGGAAATTTGACATGCAAATCCTTATTTTTTCATGCATGAGCAACTAGTCATCACACATTAACACATATCATAGGCATCAAAATAAATTTTAAATTATTTTTATGCCTCGCTTTTAATGGTCCCGAAACCACATCACGACTAGGGTCAATTTTGGGCTGTCACAACAAAAGTTATTTGTTTAACAACCAAGATTCATTTTCTTCCATAAAAATTCAGAAAACAACATGAATACTCTCATGGCAAAACCCTAGACCCTCAACTATTTTGCAAAATAGTCCCCTCATAGTTAGCTTATGGACAATTGTCCCAAAAGTACAAAAATTATCAAAAAAAGTCATCAAAATCACTTACTTATGAGAGAACTTAATGGATAAAAATTTCAAGCTTTCAATACCCTTCTTTGCTAAAAATTTGGATGGAGAAGACAAGAAGAGAAAAAAGATGATAGCTTTTCCTTATTTTATTTTATTCTAGTCAAAATTATTCACCAAATTTCACCTAATTTTGACCTTTTTGATTTTCTTGTCCCTATGGCCAGCCATGCCATAAATAAAGGCCTATTTACCCTTTAAAGACCCTTAATTTTTGTTTTCTAGCTATTTGACACTTTTAGCTAATGAAATAAAAATTTTGTCCCTTATGCGATTTAGTCCTTTTTCGCAATTGATCATGCAATGGCTAAAATTATTTCACCAAAATTTTCATGCACTCATATAAACATGCTATAACACATAAAATAATATTAAAAATAATTTTTCAGATCTCGGGTTAGTGGTTCTGAAACCACTGTTTCGACCAGTCCCAAAATCGGGTTGTTACATGTTGTGTTGCATATAATGTGATTTATATTGATGTGCTTCACTTGTATGCTATGGTGAAAAATGAAAATAAGATTGAAATGGTGATAATGTGGTTAGTCTGAATTGGATGTTGAATTTCAATGATTGTGTGCGCTTTCCCGAAACAAGTGAGATTTAGCTCAGACGAGTAATCCCAGTGACCTTGTCATATAAAGGATTTAGCCCGGAAGAGTAATCATAATATAATACCTCTCAAACATGCGTTAAGATTAGGGTTTAGAATGGACTGGTAATCCTAATCGAGCCTTTGAGCATACGTTATATAAAGGATTTAGCCTGGACTGGTATTCCTGTTAAACTATATGTGACTCAAGAGAGTGTTTCTTGGTTAAGTGCCCTAATGGGTACTCTTGAATAAGAAATTGACGAATTGTTGAATCATACACTTCGAGTGTACTACTTGAGCATTCATTGGAATTCAATGATTCAAAGGACATATAACTCTTGACTTGGTATAAAAACCTTAGATGAAATAGTAATGACTAAATAGAATATTACTTGATGAGCTCATTTATGTTACTTGATTTATATGAAGATTTTGGTTACTAACATGTTTAATAGAATGTATGTGCTTAGGAAATTTAGCCAAATGGATCGAAACATGATATTGTATGTTTAGATTTAATAACCAAGATTGATAAGTTTAATTTTCGTTATACGGACTTATTAAGCAGATAATGCTTACTCCTTTTATTTTTCCCTTGTCTTATAGTGCTCGGAAGCTCATGAAGGTTGGGAGATCATTGGAGCATTGTCACACTATCGGCTAGCTATCTTGGGTATATATAGTAGAATCATTTTGGTATAATGGCATGCATAGGAAAACTTGGCCAATGGTGGCTTGAAATGTTATTTTGTAACCTAGCCCTTCTAATGGCTAGTGATGGTTCATTTTGGGTATGATTTAGTAAGCTATTGTGATATATATATATATACATATGTGTTATGCTAAGTTCATGTGATCAAATGTTGTTAATATCTAAGTTAAGCTAAAGTGAGTTTGTAACCATGTATGCATGAAATGGTATGCCTTGATGAATGATGAAATTGCCAAATTTGAATGCTTAAAATGGTTGGAATTGGTTGAGTGTTTCATATGCAGGTTTTTTGGGTGATTTTGGGTGAGAAATGAAGCTAGGAAATGGCTTTATTTTTTCCATATGGGCGTGTGTCTAGACCGTGTGTGACACGCGGCCTAGTAACACCGGCATGTGGTTAGGCTGTGTGTCCTCTGCACCTTAATTTTGAGAAACAGAAAGCTCAGAATTGGCACACGGGAAGAGACATGGGAGTGTGTCTCAGCCATGTATGCCACACGGTCTAGAACATGGGCGTGTGTCTTGACCGCGTGAAACCTGCACCTAATTCGAATTAAATTAATTAACCACAAGACCTAGCACATGGGTGTGTGACTTCGCCGTGTGATCCTAATTTGTTCATTAGTTACAAGTCAGAGAGTTACACGGGGTCAGGACACGGGCATGTGTGATCACACGGCCTGCCCACACGGGTGTATCCCATATTCACACGGGCGTGTGACACCTGTAGGGTGGAAAATTTTCTAAGTTTTGTAAAAATTTCTCAAATTTCTCAGTTTAGTCCTGACTACTTCCAAAGCACGTTTTGAGCCTCGTAGGCTCGTATTAGGGACTTTATGATTGATTACAAATGGTTTTAATTTTGATGAAAATTTATGGTTTGGAATTGTACGATTACTTGTGATGTGAGTCCGATAATGCCTCGTACCCTGTTTCGGTGTTGAATACAGGTAAAGGGAGTTACACGTGTGTAGCCACACGACCTACCCACACAAGCGTGTCCCAAACCACACGGGCGTATGACCCTTATTTAGGGAAAAATTTTCCTAAGTTTTGTAAAAATTTCCTAAGTGCTCTGTTTAGTCCTGAACCACTTCCAAAACATGTTTCGTTCCTCATAGGCTCGTGCTAGGGACTTTATGATTGAATGAGAATGGTTTTAATTGTGACGCAAATTTATGACTCCGAATTGTATGATTGTTTGTGTGATAAGTCCAGTAATGCCTCGTACCCTATTCCAGCGTCGAATACGGGTAAGAGGTATTACAAAAGCTTACCGAATCAAACATAATAATAATTCAAATACAATATTAATGAACAGAATTCCTGTCAATGAGGTTATTATTTGAATTCTTGTCAATCACAACTTACAACAGGTGAGAAATGCTCAGTACAATAATACAAATCAATTTCCACTTTTCAATAAATTTTAAAAGGTCAAGAAAACATAGCCTGATAAACCAAATAGAATAACATTGACTACTCGAAAATACTCGTATATCTATTTAATTCATTAAACATCACAAACATCATTAATTAACATATTTATATACATATATAGCATATAATCACACCAAGGCATAAATCTTCATTACAAATTATATTAGTCAACACATTCATCTTACATTCAATCTTATGGTACATATCTCACCCAAAACATATTACCTGAATAGAAAATGGTTAAAGGATGTCATAGTGTCTTTCAATCATGATCTTATTCGTCTGATTCATGATGCCATAGCGTCCTTCAGCTATGGTCTTGCTCGTTAGAATCTTGATGCCATAATGTCTTTTAGCTATGGTCTTACTCGTTAAAATTGTGATGTCATGATGTCTTTCAACTATGGTCTTACTCGTTAAAATCGTGATGCCATAATGTCTTTCAACTATGGTCTTACTTGTTAAAACTGTGATGCCATAACATCTTTCAGCTATGGTCTTACTCTTTAAACTCGTGATGCCATAACGTCTTTCAACTATGGTCTTACTCCCTATGGCTTTACTCGTTAAAACGTGATGTCATAACATCTTTTAGCTATAGTCTTACTCAGTAAAATCGTGATGCCATAACATTTTTCAGCTATGGATGGTCTTACTCGTTTCCGGTATGATGCCATAGTTTCTTTCAACTATGGTCTTATTCAGCTCTGGTATAGTGCCACAGTGTCTTTCAACTATGGTCTTATTCGTTTCATTCAAGCCAACAAATTTGATTCACATATATACACAAATAGATAATAATTCATCGAAATAATAATTAATTGAATTACTAAGTTACGAACTTACATGACTAATTTGCAGTAACAGTACAAAGCATCCCAATCAGTGATCGACATCATATCAATTCATTATTTCCATTTTTAACTAAACACATCAATATGATCTAATATTATGCAATTAGGTTCATATAATACATTGAAAAATGTACTAAAATTAAACTATACGAACTTACTAGACTAAACTGCAGCAACGACAAAGTATAGAGACTATTTGCAATTTTCTCTTCCTTGATTTTCCATTCGTTCTTGATCTAAAATAATAATTTCATTCAATTCACTAATTCCACATCAAAATTAACTCATTTTATGCAATTTAGTCCTTTTAGACTTTTTACAAAATTATCCCTAATATTTCACTTTTATTCAATTTAGTCCTTAAGCTTAAAACTTGCAATTTAATCAATTTTCATTAAAAATAAATTTAGCTGAATGATATTGGGTCTCATTAAAAATAAATTTAGTCCTTACATTTTTATCACTTTATCATTTTAGTCTTTTAACATTAAAATTAACAAAACTACTTTACAAAATAGTCCTATTTAACAATATAACTTAATAATCCATCATAAACCTTCAAGAATATACACAACAAATCAATGGCATAATCCACAATGTTTAACAATTTTACAAATTAGTCACTGGATTAGCTAGATCGAGCTAATACAAGTTTAAAAACATAAAAAAATTATTAAAAACGAACAAGATATACTTGCCTAAATGAAGAACTCAACTTGTTCGAAGCTCCTTCTATGGTTTTCTAAAGGTTTCAGTCTTTGAGAGAAAGAAATTGAAGAAGATGAAGTTATTTTACCTTTTAATTTATTATAAATTTTTACTTTTTTTGTTAATTTACTAATATACCCTTCATTATAACATTTAAATTTTATCTTTTCTTAGCATTACCGTCCACTACAAGCACAAGGGTCTAATTTCCCTTTAGAACCTCCTTATTAAACATTTTAAACTAATAGCGATTGATTTTTACAATTTTTTACAATTTAGTCAATTTTCTTTAATTATTAATTAATTAGGATCTAAATGCAATTTATCAAAATCTAAAGAATTCCACATCAATCCTATCATTAGACCATTTAAGGATGGTCCAATTACAGCATTGGTCCTTCAATTATATTAAATTCCAATTAAACAAACTTTATTTCAATTTAATCTTAAACTAATTAGGACTTAATGAATAAATAACCTAAAAGTTAGTGGAATGATTGACATCCACCAACGCTTGGACTTTTTTATCATGTTTTAATCACCATTTTGGTCCCTTTAGTAATTAAATCTATAATGATTCACTTTTTTCTCCTTTACAATTTAGTCCTTTTACTGAAATTAAGCAATAAATCATTAAAGTTACCAGACCAAACTTCAATTCACATATATTACGAATCTGTAAATATTTAATAAAAATATTTACGACCTTCAATAACGGAAATAAGGTCCCAATACCTCATTTTAATAACCCACTCGACTTTTGAATCGAACCACTTAAACTAACTTTTAATTCAATAGTTAAAATTCATCAAATCAAAATTCAATATAAAATTATTATAGACTCGCATAATTTAAATACTAGTTATATGAACTTACTCATCGATTTTGTAGTTCTGAAACCACTATTTCCAATACCACTGAAACGTGGGCATCAACTACATATATCTCGGTATCATACATGTAATCAATCATGTTCATACATTTATACCCTGTAGTTATTCACATGTTTCTATTCAATCTGCTTTACCTTTATGTGTCAAACTACGAGTATGTCAATATATACTCAAACATACATATACATATATATAATTAAATAGAAGTATGCATAACACACAAATTAGTAAGTTCCATCTAAACTTACCTATTCAAAACACCAAAACAAATGAATTCTTCAGGGACTAATCTATAATTTTAACTTTTCCCCTATTAGCTCAACTTTGATCCAAATATTGATCTAGCAATTATTTTATATAACCAATCAGTACTAAAAATTTTCATACTATGCCATGATATGCATTATCCTATCAAATATTTTTTTATTCCCCTTATATTTTACATTTTATTCAATTTAGTCCCTAAACTCGAGATAAACATAACTTTCGATTCCTAGCTTCGGATTAAAATATGAATTCATATATTTCCATTAGGGATCTTACACTTTCTATTTCTAACATAATTTCATGGTAGGTTTTACATTTATTCAATTTGGTCCCTGATGTAACAAAGTTAACAAACAAGCTAGATTAACTTTACAATCTAATCATTTTTACAATCTAAGCTTAAAATCTATCAATTTCAAGTTTAATTAATCAATTAATCAATAATAGCAACTCCCTAAAACTTTAACAATTTATTAAATTGATACATGGTCTAGCTGAATCAAGCTCTCATAACCCAAAATCTATAAAAATTACAAGAAAAGACCTTAATTTCTCTTACCTATTAATGGCTGAAAGCTTCAAAAGCTTGAAAGGGTTTTTCTTTTGCTTCAACAATGGTGGACGGCTTAAGGGTGAAGAAAGATGGTGAATTTCCACTATCTTTATCTTTTATACTTTAATTTACCTTTAATTAACCTAGATTAATTAAATTAACATAATTAATCTTTTAATCACAATTAGTGGAAGATGTCATCATCATGCACTATCTCCTATTGGAAAATAGTTTATTTATCATTTTGAACCTTTGGTTAATTATTATTTAAGTCTGGGCTTTTGGTAAATTAAAACTCTATAGGGATTGGACTTTTACAATTTAATCCTTGAACCTTAATTAACTAATAATTAGAAAAAATTTACTTGACCAATCTTCAATTTATTTTTTATACCATCTTTGTAAATATTCTTATTTAATATTTACAAACTCAATTTACGGAAATGGATTCTAAAACCATATTTTTTGGTATCGTTGAAAATTCGACCGTTACAAATATAAATTTCTAAGCCTCTAAGTTGAAGAAAAGATGAAGTAGGGAGAAAGAAACTAACAACTTCTCCTATGAAAAAAGATAGTTTAGGTGGAAGACTAATATTCCAAATCCACATCCAAGTCGAGGGTGGTTAATAAGCTTTGAAGCAATATGCTAAGTTGATTTGAAGGAAAAGGCCATTTGTAGTGGCATTATGTTAGGGCCATAACAGAAGATGGGAAGGGGATGCGCAAGAATGTTGTTCGTAATGTTATTAGGGAAATCAAAAGACCTAATAAAGGAGCCAGAATAGAAATCCTTAATCGAGATATGTTCTTCATCGAGTAGAAGAGGGCCATGAATGAAAGGATGAATAGAACCTATGCCAGTCTAGTTGGCGTGCCAAAAATTGATAAGGGAACCATCTTTTATAACCCACCGAACACCTTTCTCTATGATGTGATGAACACTATCGAGAGATTTCCAGGTAATCAAAAATGTTAGCTTTAAAATTTGAGTTGCGAAGGTTTTTGGCATGTAAAATTTGAGCCTAAAGTTTAGAATTGGAATTGATAGGTCGTCAATAGAGTTTAGAGAGAGGTAGGCTTGGTTTTGAGTGGACGTGATCATGGGCAGGGCCGAGCTGAGTTCAGGCTGTGCCTAGAAAAAAATTTAAGCCCGTTTTCTAGGCCCGACTCAAAATATAGGCCTAAAAATTTGTCCAAGTCTGACCCGAAATAAAATTGCTAAGCCCGAGCCTGGCCCGGCCCATATTAAATTTTTTAGCTTATTTTATTAAATAAAAAAATTAAAAATATAGTAAATCAAATACATTTAAAAACATAAAAATAAATATTAAAATAAAAAATAAAAAATGAGACAAATAATTCTTAAAACAATACACAAATTGAAAATATAATAAAAAGTGGTTATATTAAAATTGAAAATAAAAAGAAAATATGATTAAAAATAAAAAAATTATTTAGTATACCCAGGCCAAAAAAATTTTACCCGAGACCCGGTCTATTTTCTAAACGGGCCTCGTTTTTTACTCAAACTCATATTTCGAACTTATATTTTTACCCGAACCTTCTCATTTTCCAGACAAGCCTTCGGACCGGGCTGGATAGCCCAACCCATGATCTCTAGTTTTGAGCCTTCATTTAACGAACTCCAAGATTTCATCCTCCCTACGGAAGATTTCGATTAATATGACCAATAGCATTTACAAGTGCTTGATGACAATGTCTGACGTGGGATGAGAGAGATGCCATAGTGGATTTAATGAGCATGAGCCTCCCAACAAGAGAAAGCAATTTAGCTTTCCATCCCACGAGTTTTGAGTAAATTTTCTCAACTATCAAACCATCGTCCTCTTTATTGGCTCTTCTGTGGTGAATTGGGTACTCCAAGATAGCAACTAAAATCAAAAGTTTCATGGAACTCTAAGAGGTTAGTAAATAGTGATCCAGGATTTTCTAGAGCCAGGAGTGTTCGTTGAGAAGAAGACTTTTTTTTGAAGGCTGGTTTTTTGTCCTGATTCTCTATAAAAGGAGTTAAGAATTCCGTGGATTGTGGTGGTGGATTCACTATCAGCTCGAGCAAAAAGAATGATATCATCAGCAAAGAAAACATAAGAAATGTCAGGGCCGACAAAACAGCATTTGAGGGGGAACAATTTCTTTTGAGAGCAAGCATGATTGATAAGATGGCCAAGATACTCCATACATAGGGTGAAAATGTAGAGAGATAAATGGTCGCCTTATTGAATTCCTCTTGAAGGTGTAAAGCTGTTGAGTTTTCCTTACTAACCAGGATGGACATGGTAGAAGGAGAGATACAAGTCATAATAAGGTTAATCATGTCTTCAAAAAGCTGAAGAAAATGAAGTGTCTTTCTAATGAAATCCCAATCCAACCGATCAGAGGCTTTCTTCAAGTGAAGCTTAAGGGCCATGAAGCCTTGTATCCCTTTCTTTAAGTCTCATGGAGTGGATGGCTTCTTGAACAATGACGACATTATCATAGGCTTATCTACCAGGAATAAAACTAGCATGCAGGGGAGAGGTCAATCTGTCAATGATAGGATAAAGGCGCAAGGAAAGGATTTTGGTAACAAGCTTGTATGAGGTGTTACAAAGGCTAATTGGTCTGAACTGGTTGATAGAGAATACTCCAAGGCATTTAGGGAAGAGGAATAAGGGTGCCATTTATCTCTTTTGGCATGGTGCTAAAACTGAAGATATCCGTGATAAAATAACAAAGCCTGGAATGAATGGTAACTTTAAGTGGTTTGAAGGACCAAAGGGCTTTCTTGATCACAAGAGTGGTGATTGAGGAGCAGATATCTTAAATATGCTATTGTGAAAGAAAAGGCCAAGAAGGGGGCAAGTAGAAACAAGCCAATCATGATTGATCTTCTCGATAGCGTAGATGGATTTAAAGTGAGGGTTAATTAGCTCAGCAAAGGGTCAAAAATGCTATTTTCGATCTAGTCAACAAGGTTCGAAATGCGATTATTCTTCTTACAAATGAGAGTTGTGAAATGGAAAAACTTAGTGTTCGTTTCTCCCTTAATGATCGAACCCACTCTCGACTTCATCACCCAGTACATTTTCTCTTGATTAAGAACTTCATTATAATCCAAATAGGAAGTTGTAGAGGTAAATAAGAAAATCACACGGACTCAAAGCAAGCTCATGTTGGATTCCTAAGAGGTGGGCAAAAATATTGCCAAAGGTAATTTTGTTCCACTCTCTAAGGTGAATGGAGAGGTTTGATCCTTGCATCCAAACTATTAGAAACAAGAGGGGAGAAGGTGGGATGACTGAACCACATGGATTGGAACCAAAAAGGTTTATTGCCAAATTGATGTCTTGAAGTGTGAAGATTGAGAAGGATCAGGCAATTATCGGAATAGGTTTTGGGAGGTGAGTAACAAGATATTCAAGGTATAAAAATTTGGTTAGCAAAAGCCAAATCAATGCGCTCTTGAATAAGGTTAGGGCAAACACACATATTTGACCAAGTAAAACAAGGTCCAAGAAACCGAGGTGAATAAGATTACAGGTGTTGAGACAACTCTGGAAGTTGTATACGCGAAGAATTTACAAGGAGACCTCTTTTGTCAATAAAGGATAACACCTCAATGAAATCATCCACAAGAAGCTATGGAAGTGAATGAGACTCAGCAACTTTAATTACTTTTTCCTAAAGAACAAGTCTTTCATGCAATCTAGGACTAGCATAAAAACATATTTTGTTTTCTAGTAAAATATGTTTATTTTGATATGATTTGAGAACATCTTTAAGCAAATAATAGAAAATGAAGGTATAATTAGCATAAAAGTAACATTTCATGCAAAATGTTAATTAGATTACTAAGGAAAATAAAGATTAATCCTTATATTGTATTATTATTCATTAATTCTTATATTATTGAATCTTACCTTGTTAATGATATTATATTATCTTCGAAATAATATTTTCATATTTGAAATATAATATTTTCACTCATAATATTAAATGTTTGATTCAAAAGCCTCTTTAGTACCAGTTGAGATTAAAAGTGTTTGTGTCAGGGGAGGCTCAATTATAAAATATTTTTCATACTCGAGCACGTCGTTCATGTCAATTTGGCCTACTCAAAGAGACCTTTTACTATTAAAAAATATAAATTATTAAAAAATATTTTTCAGCTACTATTTTATATATTTTTATACTAAATTTTAATATAAATTTACATTTTTATCATCTAAATTAAATTCAAGTCGATTACCAATCTGCTGGTGTAAATTTTTTTATCCAAATTCAAACCTAATCAAATCTGATTTATCAAACGCGACGAGACTAATGAGAGTAATTATGAGACGTTATTCTTTCAGCTTTTTAGAGATGGGACGGGATACATATCTTGGTTAACGTGGCAATAGATAGTATTGTCCATACGACGACAAATCAATGATGTTTCATCTCGTGCCATCAGCCGTCTTCCTAAATGCAAATTGTAGACATCATGACAGATGAACATCAACTTGACCTACAGCTTTATACGATGTGAAAGTGAAACCTCTTTTCTTTCAGTGAGATTCGAGATTCTCTATCGTCTAACACCAAAACCACTGCTAACACCGCTTTATCATCCACCGTGGAAGGAAGCGGATTTGGCATCTCATTTTTTGAAAGAAGACAGCACAAAACTGTAGGCAAACCTGCCTAACTTAGCCCGATACTTCATGGAATTTAACCCAAAATATTGGAAGACAAGTGATTCAGGAAACGACTAACTGTTCGATGAAGATAAAATAAACAAAAAAAAAATAATGCCCAAATGCTACTCTAATAAAAATCACTTCCACATTCCAAAAACAAGTTCAGTACAGAATATAGCAACATCATTGCCATGGGTTGCTTCCCATTTTTTAAATTACACACTGTAATCAGAGAATCAAATGACATTCAAAGCCCACCTCCTTCAGATGAAGAATAGGACCAACACCGCTATAACACACCTTCTACGGCTCATCTAACTGGTCCTGCATGAAAATCAACATCACACTGAGTTAGGCATGGGTTAATGCATGTGTCAAAATCCCTGTTAGCATGGAGTTTGTGTGTGCCCTTGAGAGGGGCTAACATGGGTGAGGATAATGTGGACTAGGGGGAAATCAATGGTAAATTTGCAGAATTAGGACTGAAAAACGAGTAGAAAGTTGAAACTTTTAAAAACGTAGGGGTATAGGGAACCTTTAGGGTCTTTTTTCTATTCATTCAAAGAATATAATAAGAATAATGTTGATCATAAAGCTTAGTAACTTATTTATACTAGCCTTTCCTGCAAATAAGACTTTATTCCTTGCCCTAGATTTAAAACTTAAAAAG
Source organism: Gossypium arboreum (assembly GCF_025698485.1). Taxonomy (NCBI): domain Eukaryota; kingdom Viridiplantae; phylum Streptophyta; class Magnoliopsida; order Malvales; family Malvaceae; genus Gossypium; species Gossypium arboreum. Next base: position 120,673,469 of record NC_069072.1, on the reverse strand, counting down.
AACTAATCATCTGGGCCAATTACAATAAAAGGAACAACAAAAAAACAACATAATAATGTAATCAGCATTAATAAAAATGATAGATAAAACAAGCTCCTGCTTCAGAGGGGAAGGGGAAGGGTAGAGGAAGGGAGGGCAATGACCTGCACATCCGAAGTCCAGAGAGTAAGATTATCCCTTAGCAGTTGCATAATGAGAGTGCTATCCTTGTATGACTCTTCTCCCAGTGTGTCAAGCTCAGCAATGGCTTCCTCAAATGCCTTTTTTAAAGAAAAACAAGCCAGATTTAATGAATTTCCGAAATTAATTTATGATTTATTCTTACCATGACAAGCAACCATGCATCGACACCCAAGAATATCACAAAGAATGTTTTAAAACAAATTACGAAAGTTATTTTGCAATGATTTCAGAGGTTAGCCTCATTCCATTTATTCTCTCCCCAAAAACATAAGCAAGATAATAGCGAGAAGAAAGACAAACAATTCTTCGTCGGCCAGCACAAATCTATTGAAATTTGGGAAATCTTGTACTAATTTGTTCCCTATCTAACTACAACTCTTAAGTATTTCAAGTTTGTTCACTGACCTACCATCTTACTATGTTGTTCAACTCTTCATTTTTCTTAAAACACCCGTATCTGACTTATTAAGACACGGATATGGAATATCACCCTCCAAATATATATGACTTAATTGCTCATAAGGATTTGGTTTAGCAGATCTGCATCAAAAAACATTATGTACTATAGCTAACACCCTGATTTAACACTAGTTTCTTCCCAAGTTCAAAATTTTCAAAATGAGAAGTGAGTTTAAAGTAATAGAATGATGAGAATCAAACAAATACAAATGGAGCTATCTTTTTGCAATTATCTGAACAAAAAATTATTTAACTCATGCTGGTTCATACTTTAATCTAATAGGCTCCAGATTAAACTAAATGGTGGATTTATAGCATAAAACATGATAAAGTGGTAACAAAAATAACAGGAAAACGCACCTGTTTAGCCATGCTACATGCCTTGTCTGACTGATTGAGAATCTCATAGTAGAACACCGAGAAATTCAGCGCAAGCCCCAATCTGATAGGGTGCGTCGGTGCTAGATCCTCCAGTGCAATATCCTTCATTCAGTTCAACACAAAAATCTAAAGAATCAACTTTGGAAGAAGAAAATATGAAAGAGGTTTCACAATCGAAGCCCCAACCGTAAAGTCATATTCCCCCAAGTCAACATCCAAAATTGTACTGTAAAATTCAACTATTCAATCAAAGCTTGAGCTGGAGTTAAAATGTTACCTGAGCAGCCTTGTAAGACAACATAGTATCCTCAGCAGCAGCTTTCCTCTCATCACCAACCTTAAACTCCGCTAAATAGCGATGATAATCTCCTTTCATCTTCAAATAGAAAACCTTGGACTCACTAGCAGTAGCAGAGAGGATCAGATTCGACTCCAATAAAGTCAAGATACTAGCGCAAACTTCCGACAACTCGGATTCAATCTTGGATCTGTACTCCTTAACCAGCACAACATGTTCCTCGTTCTTTCGACCTTCTTCTTTCTGCTCGATGGAAGAAACGATTCTCCACGCGGCACGTAGAGATCCGATGACGTTTTTGTAGGCGACGGAGAGAAGGTTCCTTTCCTCGACGGTTAATTCAGCGGCTGGGGTTGAGCCCAGGACCAGCTTTTGCATGAACTGAAGCATCTCCTCATAGCGCTCAGCTTGCTCGGATAGCTTCGCTAAGTAAACGTACTGATCGCGGCTCAGGTTGGCGGTGACCGTCGTCGCCATTTGCCGTAATGGTGGGTTTCGAGGGAGAGAACGTTTTTCAGTTTTTTTTTTTTTTGCCTTCGCTTTCGGGAGGGACGCTGAAGGCCTGAAGATTTAGAGGGTTTTTTTTTTTTTAACGCAAGGTTGAGGAGGGTATAATGGTAATTAAAAATGAGAATAGAATTGGTTGTTGGTTTTTTGTTTTTCTTAATTTTATTTAATTAAGATAGACTTATTATTGAATTTTTGAGCGAAGAAAAGTATGGTTTTGTTGGGGAATCTGGATTTGAAAACTAATGATTCAGGATTTAAAATGGAATTGGGCGGTTTTGGAGATAAGATTTGCCTGTAATAAGTGGGACCTAATCCAGCTCGAAACGGTGCCGTTTTGAGCATGACTGATAACGTTTTCAACGCGAGTATCAAATCAAACTCTATCAAAGGCTTCGTCGTTTATAGTTCTCTCCAGCTGGCCTTTGTTTTTTTAAATTGTATTCCTTTTGGCGGCTTTCCTTGTGTTGCAGCAGGCCAGCCAACCAAAATAAAAGTTTTAAAGCTCTAACTTTTCCTCTGCTATAATATAATACACCAACTTTTTAAAAATATTTATTATTCAAAAATTCCTATCTATGGAATGAATTATGCTAAAATATGGATACGGCTTAAAACGCTTCCAATGGGCTGGATGAAGTTGGAACTGCATCTTAATGCAGACCACATCAATATATTAACTTAAGAATTTGTAAAACAACAACGCTAAACTACTTAGTTGGTGACATAATTTTTAGAGTATTTTTATTTTAATCACTTAAAATAAAATTTTTACAATTTGATCACCTAATTTTTAGGATGCTTTCATTTTAATTATCTAAATATTTAATCTCTAATGACTGTTAATTATACACATTACATTATGTTTACACTTTTATTTTGGTCACCTAAAAGATATCTTTTTAAATATTGATTGGGATAAAAATTAAAGATTAAAGTGAAAAGAGGTAGAAACTAAAATAATACACAAAATTTGTCAATTTGTAATTGTTTATTCTATTGTTGAAAATTCTATTTTTAATATCAAAATTTAAATTTCAAAACATCAAAATAAATTGAATAAACTATTGAAACAATTTTATCCATTGATAATGTCAATCGATTTGTATTATAATATTAAAATTAATTCATTTATTCTCCTTTTAAATTTTAAAATTAACAAAATCAACAAATAACTTATATATAATAATTGTCTATGAAGCTTAAATTTATTTTGATTGTATAATTTGGATTCTTCCATGCTAAGCTAAAAGTAAAGAAAATATCCTTGAAATTAATTAAATTAATTGTTTGTTCTATGCTTGGGTAAATAAGTGATGAAAAATTATGACTATTGCTTGGCATGGTAGATAAAATTAATTTATTTATTTAATTGTAAGGATTTTTCTTTACTTCTAGATTAACATAGAAAATTCAAGATTATATAGTTAAAATAAATTTGGGTTTCAGTAAACAACTATTAAAGACAATAAGTTTCATTGATACTTTTGTAAAATAATTTTAAAACATCAAAATAAATTAATAACTTGTTGAAATTTCTTTATTTATTAATAATGTAAATTGATTTGTTACTATAATTTTGAATCTTAATATTTAAAATTTATATTTCAAAAAAAATTAGAACTTTCGCAATGAGATAAACAAGTACAATTTGATAAATTTTGTTTATTATTTTAGTTTCTACCTTTTTAAAACTTTAATCCTTTGTTTTTTTTTACCCGAATCAATATTTAAAAAAGATATTTATTGGGTGACCAAATTGAAAGCAACTTAAAAGTTGAGTAACCAAAATGAAAATGCAAACATGATGTGGTGTCTACAATTAACCACCATCAGAGGTTTACTGCTTGAGTGACTAAAATGAAAGCGCTCTAAAAGTTGGGTGACCAAATTGCAAGGATTTCATTTTAAATGACCAAAATTAAAGTGCCCTAAAAATTGAGTGATCAACTAGAGAATTTACCCTAAAAATAAATATGTAACAACCTGTTTTTTGTCAAATCAGAACAGTGGTTTCAAGATCACAAATCTGATGTCAAAATAATTATTTTATTATTATTTTAATCTCTACAACATGATAGTATGATTGTGTGAAAATATCGTTAACAAATTTTATCGTTTGAGTGCTTAATTTGATAAAAAGGATTAAATAGCGTAAAATGTAAAAGATATGTTCTAATAACTAAATGTGTCTAATAGCTATAGAGCCTTAAAGTGGAGGTCCTTACATGGTAATTAACCCATAATAGTGATAGTGGATTATAATGGCTTGGCATTTTGTGTAATTTGAAAAGTCAATAAAGGTTAATTAAGTAATTAGGTAATTAAAGTTAATAATAAATAAAACCACATTAAACACCATTTTGTATCATTTTTCTTCAACCGAATTTCACAAAGAAGAAAGCCATTTTTGTGCTTAACTTACGAAAATCTTATCTCCTTCAATTAGGTATGTATTTTTAATCCGTTTTTGATGATTTCTATGTTTTTGGAGTCGTTTCAACTTAATCTAGCTAGCCCAGGGACTAATTTGCAAAAATGTTAAAGATTTAGGGTTTTTCCATTGATTAATGTACATGTATTTTAAAGTTTGATGATAGAAAATGTATGGTTGTTGTTAGATAGATAAACAACATTTGTAAAGTGATTTTTTGGTAAAATGTCCAATTAGGGATTAAATTGAAAAATGTGATAAATTATGTGGAAAATGTGTGAAATAATAAAAAATATGGGCTACTATGGTAATAAGGGAAATTCAGCTAGCATAGGTAGGGACCTAATTACATGAATTTGTATTTTTAAGGGCACAAGAGTAAAGTTCCCATAATATGCTTTTTGGGCTAAGTTGAATAAATTGATAATTGAATAAGTTAATTTTCATTACATTTAGATCAAGAAAAGCGAAGTTAGGATCCAAATCGGGGGAAAATAAAATATTGGATTAGTCAATTCATTTCATCGTTTTTGCGATTGAGGTAAGTTCGTATGCTAATAAGCATTATTGTAATTGTGTTTTAAATGTTTTATATTTGAATTATTGATGAATATAATTGTACGGAAATGTTTGACGAAGATTCGGCAATGAAAAATCCCGTTTGAATCTTAGTAATAGATTAGGATACAAATGACATGTCATTAGGGGTTATGTGATTTGGGTGTTGGTCTGTACGTCCTACCGGTGGCTGAGTTATTGAGCATATGTTGCGGATTCTCATTAGCTTGTGTGAGCAGTACCATGTAGCTACGTCATGACTGTCAGCTTGTGTGAGCAGACCCGTTGATAGCTCGAGAGTGAGCATTATATGAGATTGAGATAGCTTCAGCTATGTATTGGCACTTAGGGTGCGAGATTCCAAAGTATCCGATAGTATTCCAAATGGTTCAATAGGTATATCGAAGATACGAAATAATGAGAAATAGATACATATCAGCAGGTATGTACGGAAACTATATGAACATTGAACCTATGAAAGTTGTGAGCTCATGATTACTTATGTGATTGAATATATGTAAACCTTATGAATTAATGATTTTGTAGTATATTATGTTCATACTACTTGATTTGTGAATAAATGGTGAGCTTTACTTATTAACTATACGAGATTACTAAGCTTTATAGCTTACTATGTTTACTTTTCCATGTTTTATAGTTTTATCGAAGCTAGCTCGGATTGGGTGTCGTCGAAGATCTCATCACACTATCAAGTTTTCACTTTGGTACTTTTGAACTTATGAATTTGATTATATGGCATGTATAGGAATTGTGATCATTTTGGTATATGTTAGTAATGGCTTTAACCATTGAGTTGGCTTGTAAATGATAAATGGTTTGTTATGTATATCGCCATGTGACTTGGCTTATTTTGGTATGTCTGATGATGTATGTATATATGTGAGAAAGACTTTTTATTATGTGGTGTAATATTGACATTTATATGCTTGTTGTGAGTTGGTATTTATGGATGTCAAATGGTTGAAATTTGAAGTTGATATGCTTGTGGCTTTAAGTAAAATAGTGCATAATTGAATGTGAACATTTATGTGATTTGAGAATGTGAATTTGGTATGAAATTGAATATCATATTGTGGTACTTGCGTGCCTTGTAGTTGTTGGTATTGATATAGTATGGATTGAACTTGGTTTGGATGAATTTAAATGCCATTTGAAGTTGTGGTTATGTGCAAATTTGGTTGATGTAGGTGAATGAAAATTGGGTGAAAAAGATGGCTTAGAAAATAGCCTATTTTTGTTCACACGAGTAGTAGAGGCACGGGCGTGTCTCAGCCGTGTGTGACACACGGTCAGGTGACATGCTGTGTGTCCCTTGGTGTTTAATTAGAAATCAAGTTAGTATGCTCCACACGGCCCAGCACACAGGCGTGTGACTTGGCTGTGTGGCATAAGTTAATATACCCTGCAGGTTTGGCATAGCCTCGCACACGGCCTGGCACACGGGCATGTGAGGCCATTTCGAAGGGCACACGGGCTAGTTACACGAACGTGTGTTGTAACATCCTGATTTTGGGCCTAATCAAAACAGTGGTTTCGAGACCACAAATCTGACATAAGAAAATTCATTTTATTATATTTTTATGGTCTACAATTCTATGGAATTGTTTTGTAAAAATTTCGTCTGGAAATTTTGACGTTTGGGCACTCAATTTAGTCACAAGGACTAAACCGTAAAAAGTTCAAAAGTTGAGTTCTACATGCTAGAGTTGTCCAATTGTTATGAAATTTTAAATTGGAGGTTCTTAATTAGTAATTATACTATTGGTTAATTTGTTGGACAAAAATGGATATGAAATGGGTGAAATAGAATATTTTTAAGTTAGGGGCATTTTGGTCATTTAGTAATTAAAATGAATTAAAAACAAAATTAAAAGCCAATTTTTATCCATCTTCAACCCCATGGCCAAAAATTGCATGAAGAAGACATAGATAGGGTTTTTCAAGCTTTCAAGCTTGATTGTAAATATGTTGTGCCCTATTTTTAATGATTTTTACGTTTTTGAAATCCTCGTAACAAGATCTACCTATTTCTACCATTTATTTGAGTTATCGCGGCAACATGCTATGGGGTGGTGGTCTCGCTTATGGGGTCAAATCAATACGTTCTAAGAAGAAATATTTGAATATCAATCTCATCGATATCATCGATCTCATAAGTATCATACCAAATCCCATCAATCGAATCATTTTTTCGAGAAATACGAGACATCTAAGTCATACAAGTAAAGAGATCTATTCATTGATAAGAAAAAGAAAAAACGTGAGCGGTGATTGGATTGATGAGAAAATAGAATCCTGGGTAAAGAACAGTGATTCGATTGATGATAAAGAAAGAGAATTCTTGGTTCGGTTCTCCACCTTAACGACGAGAAAAAGGATTGATCAAATTCTATTGAGTCGACTCATAGTGATCATTTATCAAAGAATGACTCGGTTATCAAATGGTTGAACAACCGGGACCAATTTACTTACGATACTTAGTTGACATTCATAAAAAGTATCTAATGAATTATGAGTTCAATACATCTGTTTAGCGAAAGGCGATATTCCTTGCTCATTATCGACAATCACTTATTCACAAACTTCGTGTGGGGCTAATAGTTTTCATTTCCGTCTCGTGGAAAACCCTTTTCGCTCCGCTTAGCCCTATCTCCCTCTAGGGGTATTTTAGTGATAGATTCTATAGGAACCGGACGATCCTATTTGTTCAAATACCTAGCGACAAACTCCTATGTTCCTTTCATTACGTATTTACGAACAAGTTCTGGATAACAAGCTTAAAGGTTTTCTTATTGATGATATCGATATTGATGATAGTGACGATATTGATGCTAGTGACGATATTGATGCTAGTGACGCTATTGATGATAGTGACGCTATTGATCGTGACCTTGATACGGGAATGGAGCTTCTAACTATGATGAATGCGTTAACTATGGATATGATGTCGAAATAGACCGATTTTATATCACCCTTCAATTTGAACTAGCAAAAGCAATGTCTCCTTGCATAATATGGATTCCAAACATTCATGATCTGGATGTGAATGAGGCGAATTACTTATCCCTGGGTCTATTAGTGAACTATCTCTCCAAGGATTGTGAAAGATGTTCCACTAGAAATATTCTTGTTATTGCTTCGACTCATATTCCCCAAAAAGTGGATCCCACTCTAATAGCCCTGAATAAATTAAATACATGTATTAAGATACGAAGGCTTCTTATTCCACAACAACGAAATCACTTTTTCACTCTTTCATATATTAGGGGATATCACTTGGAAAAGAAAATGTTCCATACTAATGGATTCGGGTCCATAACCGTGGGTTCCAATGCACAAGATCTTGTAGCACTTACCAGTGAGGCCCTATCGATTAGTATTACACAGAAGAAATCAATTATAGACACTAATACAATTAGATCTGCTCTTCATAGACAAACTTGGGATTTGTGATCCCGTAAGATCGGTTCAGGATCATGGGATCCTTTTCTATCGATAGGAAGGGTCATTGTACAAAATGTACTTCTAAGTAATTGCCCTTAGATCCTATATCTATCTATATGAAAAAGAAATCATGTAACGAATGGGATTCTTATTTGTACAAATGGTACTTGAGCTTGGAGCGAGCATGAAGAAATTAACGATACTTCTTTATCTTTTGAGTTGTTCTGCGGATCGGTCGCTCAAGACCTTTGATCTCTACCTGCACCGATGAAAAAATGGGATTACTTCTTATGGGTTCATTGAGAATGATTCGATCTAGTTCATGGCCTAGTAGAAGTAGAAGGCGCTCGGTGGGATCCTCACGGACGAGAAAAAGATTGCGGTCGGTTTGATAATGATCGAGTGACATTGCTTCTTGATGAGTAGGAGAATCCCTTATATATGATGCAAAATGGATCTTGTTCTATCGTTGATCGAGAAATCTCTATGAAAATACTGAATCGAGTTTGAAGAAGGGAAGGAGAAGGAGTACTCGACCATAGCAGATAGAGGAGGATTTATTCAATCACATAGTTTGGGCTCCTAGGATATGGCGCCTTGGGGCTTTCTATTTGATTGTATCGAAGGCCAAATGAATTAGGATTTCCTATTGGGCTGGGTCATTTTGGGCAAGCGGATCATTTATGATGAAAATGATGAGCTTCAAGAGAATGATTCGGCGTTCTTGCGAGTGGAACCATGCGATTACCGAGCACGAGATAGATCTTCCAAAGAACAAGGCTTTTTTCGAATAAGCCAATTCATTTGGGATCCTGCGGATCCACTCTTTTTCCTATTCAAAGATCAGCCCTTTGTCTCTGTGTTTTCACACCGAGAATTCTTTGCAGATGAAGAGATGTCAAAGGGGCTTCTTACTTCCCAAACAGATCCTCCTACATCTATATATAAATTTGGTTTATCAAGAATACGCAAGAAAAGCACTTGAATTATTGATTCATCGCCAGAGATGGCTTAGAACCAATAGTTCATTATCTAATGGATTTTCCGTTCTAATACTCCATCCGAGAGTTATCAGTATTTATCAAATATGTTCCTATCTAACGGAAGACTATTGGATCAAATGACAAAGACATTGTTGAGAAAAGATGGCTTTTCCGGATGAAATGAAAATTGGATTCATGTAAGAGGAGAAAGGTTTCCCATTACTTAGCCGGAAAGATATGTGGTCATGAAATAGGGATTAAGTGGAGCGGAATTGACTGGGTGGTAGAGTTGTGGAAACACTGTTTCTTCCATATTTTGGACCTTGGCTCCATGAAACAATATGCTATCTTTGAAACATGGAAGAATTGAAATCTTAGATCAAAACACTATGTATGGATGGTATGAACGCCTAAACAAGAATTCTTGAACAATGAACAACCGAGCTATTACTCACTACATCAAAAATTTCCATTAATGAAAGATGTAAATCCATTGGAAAATCAAAAATACGCATGTCGGATGAAATGGTTGTTGCTATCTGCTCCAATAACGAATCATTGGTTTAATCGAATAACTAAATAAAATAGATAGACCTTTCTCTTCGTCTCGGTCGATGGATCTTCTCAACCGGAGGATCCCCTATATGGATAATATATGGATAATACACATTCCAGTTGACCGAGCCTAATTCTATTCTAATTGTTTTATTTGAAGCAAAGATATCCATGGGCGGTTCGCCCTATTCGAGATATGCTGCGAGAAGTCTTGGATTCTCTTTCGGATAGGTCCCGAAAGGAGAAGGAAAGCGGAATGCCACCAGCGTCTATTATTGAATTCACCGACCCGATAGTACCCATTTTTGGAATGTCCATGCCAAAGTCACGGAATGGGTAAGTCGCCAATCCCTAAAACAAACTATGTAATGTACTTTATCCAT